>NC_134571.1:107436671-108036671 GCF_050947875.1 Dermacentor variabilis
AGAACGGCGCCTCTGTCAAGATCGATTTGGCACAAGCGAATAAAAGCTAGGCTCTTTTGTCTGCACACACAAAAATAAACGTGTCTTAACGACCTCTTCAAGTACTTATTTCGACGAATCGAGTTCCTGTATAAACTTATGTGCAGCACGACATAGGAACTTCACTATCACTAAGGTCGTTTGCAATCATTGGAATTTTTTGTGTGCAATGTCATGTTTTCCTATTGTTTAGCGCAAACTGTTTAGTTGTACTAGCGATGAACATGTTGAACTACTCTCGCTTGTATTCTGGGTTTCTCGAGGCCCTCGTGCAGGCGCTTACAAAAGCTCGCCATATTAATGAGATGTTGATAAGCTTCTAAAGTTTCCAGTGGCTTTTCTTTCTATCATGTTCTACATGTTGCAAAAGTAGCAATGAACTTTCGCACATGCGACGGCACGAAACGAAAACCAACCTTTGAAAATTATTTCTTGCAGAACCTTTCAATTCCTTAGACCTGAACTATATTCGCACCCCAGCCCGTATACAGATCACCGAGAATGGATGAAGGAGACACTTCATTTTTTTTCTCGCGGTGCTCTAAGAACAACTACCCGTAATCCGAGTGAAATAAATAGTTGACAGGGCATTCTTTTCCGAATCATTACAATGTTCACACGTTGTTGTCATTTCCGTGTATTTCCACGTCTGTCCTGTATGCTACCTCCTCCCGAGATCGGCGCATTTGCTATTCTTTATTCTCAAGCCAATATATAATATACACTCTTGAAGCAACGAAGTGCTCCAAACTGACGTGCTTACGTAAAAAGGTTATTCCGGTGGGTGTCGTGGGGGCGGGGGTAGATTGTAACCTGTTTCGACAACCCGCCGCCACCGCCACCACCACTCGAATAACCCATTTGTACATTCAGCAATAAGTTGAAGGATCTGTTGTTCGTCGGACAACAGATGACTAAAGCGCAGATGCTCTTGTAGCACCATTTTTAATGCGTACATTCTCATAGCTCTTGATGCAGTATAAGAACCCTCGTTCGCAGCTGACAACACTTCCCGTACCTTGTCAAGTTCCGAAAGCCACATTCCTTTAGCGTGCACCTAAATATAAGTACGCGAACTGTTTTTGCATTTCATCCCCGTGAAAATGTGTTCGCTGAGGCCAAGGAATTGAACCCGTGGCTGCGTGCTCTTCGACAAGAAAGCCGCTGCACCTCCGTTTTGGGTAAGATATTACACTAAATTTAAAGTAAAAGTGAAACTGAATGCCCTGAATTAAACCGACGCTCTTAATGCGACTAAATCTTCGGCAAAAAACGTCATATCCCAGTTTTCCCAGTGTTATTAAAAATGAAATCGCTTACGAAGTCTATATTACGCAGAAATGCGTGGATTGTTAAGGGCAATAGACAGACAGCTGTTCAATGTTCTACCGGTTTTAGAGGTAAAGTGACAAGCATTGAAGCTTCGTCTCGGGGCCATATAAAAGCTTCGTGGGGAACGCTTAGAAGCCTTCCTATCTTCCCTGGGCGGAGAGCAGCATCAATGGCCGACATTTCATATTTGGTGCAAATGGCGTTCATATTACGGCTGACGCGTGCGAAAATTTGAAGTGCCTGGTGTAATCATTTCCTTTAAATTTAGTTATTAGATACCCGTTCTGTCCCAACTTTAATACATTATAAAGGGCATCTTCTGCTGTTTTCCGGTCTCCTCGGTGAACTACGTGAACCAAGGTATCTATGTTTCGTTCAAATAGGTATCATGTCAAGTGCAGCAACTAATAAATGCTTCATCTTCGTATCTTTATTAAAGTATTTGTAAAAAGTTATTTATTCAATCGTACCAGAGTCTCATACTCCCGCTATTTCATATACTTCGCAAAGTACTAAGACAACTGCCCAAGACACCAACTTCAATTTCAGTGCAGTTAGTTTCAATGTAAATCGTAATTTGAGAGCAGCTTTCTCGTTTCTAGTTTAAAAATAAGAGTTACAACAAATTACTAAACCCTCATTTTTTTCTTTGTTTTCATGTGTCATGCCAGGTTTGCAGTTGGTTTCTCGGGCGTTCTCACTAAACTAAGCAGGGCAACTCGATCATAATGAAGGAAAATAGGGGCAGGTTGTAGGTAATGTCTATACAAAGTTCGAAACGCGCGGGTAAATAGTACCGCTTGCAGTAACTTGCGTAATCAAGCGCTCACAGCATACTCACAGCTCACAGCAGCTGTCCCAGCTAACTTTAGTCAGAGTTTAAAAATATGCCAATGCCACGTACCTGGACAAAAGGTAATGCTGTTTGCCGTCGCTTGGAGATACTCGAACTATAGTTTCGTTCCTCCTAATTAGATAATTAGCCTTGATTATTTAATCAACTTCTCAAATATAATAGTTAGATGAAAAGCCTGCAGTACAAGCAAAGTATACCTCGAGCAGCCAGTCGCGCGACAATTTTGCGTGCATTTGCGGGCATATTTAACGCTTGGAAAAACACTTTTATGTAGCACGTATTGAGCAACAGACAGCTGTATCCGAAGGTTTTCATGTCGCTCTACAATTTTCTGCGAGTGAAATAAATATTGCTTTGACAAAAAAAAAATTAGCATAATGTTCGAAAGTGTCATACCGCCGTCATTAGCCGTGCTTCCCAATAACTCGGATTGCTCTAGTTAACATCGTTTTTGTTTACTGGAGAAGAGAATCGTGGCTCAATGCAATGTGTGACAAAACGTAAAACTGCCTGCACAGATTACAAGCATTGCAAATAATAACCGAACTTTGCTTTTTTTCGCTTACTTTCCAGTTAAACGAGTTTTTTTAGTAGGATTCTATGGGCGGGATATTGTCCATAAACTACAAAAGGCGCATTGCTTATATTTGTTTAAAATTTGAGGCAGGTTATAGGTTGTGTGCAAACAAAGTTGAACGCTTGTGGACAAATTACGGGCCTTAGCAGGGAATTACGTATGATATTTATCGGTAGCGTTAAAACTGTGTTTTAGCAACAACGCTAAGTTTTAACATGTGGCCCTGGGGTAACTGCAAGCTATACAACAAAATCAGACCTAGTGAAAATGTGGGAACTATTATGGGCAACACCCTCGCAAAGTAATATACCTGTAGATGAAATGTTGCGTTTATAAAGTTTCTTTACCAAGTCCTCGAATGACGTTATGTGCTGGAAAGTTTCAAACAAATCGGTAATATATTGTCAAGCTTTTAAAGCCTGTGGCATAATTACACACAGCTGAACTTTTTATTGCAACTGTTCCAAAGAAACAGCTTCGCTGGATATTGGGTTGTGATTCTGCATGGTCACACCAGTCCGCTAGTTTTCGTACCCATTTGACAGCGTGTGTCCGCTGTCGTCCAGCAACCCAGCATATGTCAGGCAATGCCTCAATTTCTGAGCAGTGTCTCATTACCCTGTATTAATTACTTCCATCCACCTTGCGGGTTTCCACGGAACTATTACGTCAAAAAGCATTGAAGAATTCGCCATTCGCTTGGGAAATATTCCATCCCACGAACTGGCACAGCTCTTGTCCTCGTCCAATAAAAAAAGTTGTGCTTCAGGTTTGGTTCCAAAGGTGAAATTGAAAACCCTGGTCGATTTAGGCTGATGCGTGGTAGTGCAGCGTTGCTCGTGTGACACGATAACTACGTACCTTTGAGTCTGGACGCTCCATTCGAATTTTTGAGTCACCACACAAATACCGATTACCACTTAGAGGAAACAACAGTCACCCCATATGCGTTGTAAACGTTGCAAACTTCACACAGGCTCTTTAAAAAGGCACGCTATGCGAATCTCAGCTTGAAGCCGATGAAGCAATAAGAGATACAGATATTTTTTTCTGTGGCTAGAAAATTCAAGCTAAAGCACATCCTCCATCTGCTGCATTAGATTTTAGTCCACAAAGCATTCAGCCACCATTAACCTAGAGCAATCATTTCTTTGATTCACCAGCTGTTATAGCAAATTTTTGACGCACTTAAAGTTGCTCTTTCAGGACAAAGGTGGCCTTAAAGAATGGTCAATATAGCATTGTGCCTTACTAGAGACAGAAGCCTTTAGAATCAACAAAGCCCGACGTAGTGCTGCTACCATGTTTAAGGACTCTCACCTTATGTGGCCTTCCGCATGCCGCACATGCGAAATCAAGCTCGGGTGTCGGCGCTGTCCACACTGAACAGGAAGAAACTCTCTTGCAAGCTGCAGTTCGGTTAGTGTTAGCTCCGTAGCGATCCCTGTTTAACGTCTTAGTTATGTAGTTGAATTTTAGATTTCAACGGAATCCAGTCTGGCTGGGAAGAGGCATGATGAACAAAAGAGAATGCCGAGGAAGAAACGTTCTTTTATTTTTTTCGCTTTACTTATTTTAGTTCTTAACTGGTGTTCTCCTTTATTCATGTAAGTTCCTTAGTGCTATGATCAAAGTCTCGCAGTTCCCTGAGATGGTTAAACGCAATCTCTCGGAACTGTTCCGTATATCTAATAAACTCATATGCCCCAAGGCACTAATATCAAATGCATTAAACATGTGCTTTCTATAGGATACTTGTTATCGTACCCTTATAAAGACGTCGTGAAGTGGCACAGCGGCTATCCAGCCTATTCAATTTAGCCCAAGCACACGGGTGGGTGCCTCGCAGTCTTCGATGCGGCTCTTGAACTCCGTCGCGCCGTTAGCATTCGCTTTATGTATTACGGCTGGCTTTAGACTCCGCTGCAAGCACAGTCAAAGGCTTTTAAAAGGAAGTCCTCAAGACCTCAAAAATACTTCTTTGTGCAGGTTACATCTTTGTAAAGCTCGCGTACCGTATACCACTCACAATAGAGCAGGCCGAGCACGGACGTTTAGTAACAAAGAAAGCCTTTACCTAACATGAAGTCAAGAGAGTGAAAGAAGACACTAAATTTTTTATGCACAATTCGTCTGACAGAACGTGCGACCGGGGCGAATCTTGTTATATTGAGGTTCACAGCATGCTCAAAACGTAAGAACGCCAAACGCAAAGTAAATCGAGTGCTCCTATCGCCTCCCAAGGCTTCATAATTTGTAGTTCGTTTACAGGATCTTTCTCACTTCTGCCTTCGTAGACATTAGCGTCCTTTCCACGAGATGGTTTGAAGATGTCGTCATTTCTGAATTGCGATTACGTCATCACTTCATCATTAAATTGGACGCATTCGTCAGCTTTTGCACCCACTGACGCTTTGCAACAATCAGCGTATGAGTTGAGTGATTCCTGAAGCATTCAGTGTAGCAGGGCTGTTCTTTAAATCGGCACGCTCGTCCAGTGGGGCAGCTAGCACTGCCGTTATCGCTAGCGCAGAGGGCACCTGGGCGATGTCAGCGGAGAGCAGTAGCGGCACCGCTACGTGAATCTCACTGTCAAGCAACAAATCAAGCGTCGGGCACACCATATTCCTTCGTTGGACAGGCAAATTCATTCAAGTGGCTTCCCGTATGAAGGCGTTCACAATACATGTGAAACAATGGAAATCAGCTGGAACATAATCGATCCTTCGCTATGCATGTTATCTCGCTGTAGAGGCGCTTGGTGTAAAGGCGGTCAACTGTTCTAAATGGCGCACAACTAAATCATTTTCCGGAAGTTTTTACATTGATAGGTCCATCTGCAGCTAGCAACACCCTTCCTTTTCTTCCAGTTACGCACAATGTAAGCAGGTCAACTGGCTCGACGGCCGGACGTTCAGTTCACGTAGCTATTTCTTGGATCCATGGCTACCAGTAGACGCCCCGCTCCAAAGGTGTCGTCAGTGATGATCTTATGTCCACTGTTGGTCCACGCAAGCACTTGCACACACTTGCAAACTCTTGCACAGATGCGACAAAGGTATGGAATCGAGTCAAAAGAGTAAAAGGTCGACAACCTTACTCTCTACCCTTAGTAAATACTTAGATAATATGGAAGACCAGAGGCATATCACCAGAACCCGCCATTGACCTTAGCGGAGAACGGCTATTGGTCAGTCTTGAACACAAATATTTAGGTATTATCTTGGACACAAAACTTAATTTTATTCCCCACTTGAAATATCTTAAAGCGAACTGGCTGAAGACTGTGAACCTGCTTAAGCTACTTTCGCAAACAAACTGGCGCAGTGACAGGTGCTTGCTTAGCCTGTATAAGAGCTTTGTATGATCACGCCTCGACTACGGAGGCGTGGTGTACCAATCCGCGTCGGATAGTGCTCCTAAAATTATCGACCCATTCCACATTGTAGGTATACGGCTTGCAACAGGCGCATTTAGGACCAGCCCTGTGGAGGGTCTGTATGTCAAGGAGAACGAATGGTCCTTACACCTACGCCGAACATATCTAAGCTTCTACTTTTTAAAATGAAAATCGAATAACGAACATCCATGTTACTCAACTGCACTTGACTTGTCTCCTGCAAGACTTCACCGTAATCGCACATCTGTTCGACCTCCTCTGTCTGTGCGCTTAGAACAACTGGCTAATGACACCGGTATTCAACGACGAGAAACAGTCCTCATGACACCCACTAACCTTGCATCACCTTGGTAATGACAGACTATCCAGTGTGACGTGTCTTTCGTCGCAATAACAAAACATGCGCCTCAGGTTCACATACATTCACACTTTCTCGAACTCCAGGCGAAGTACTCCTGCCCGGAGTTTTATGCAGACGCTAAAAGTCTACCTATGGTGTAGCTTATGCAACTCTTGGACCGTCATTTTCAGCGTCCCGTTCATTAAATCCAAACACCAGCATTTTCACAGCGGATGCATACGCGATCCTCTCTGCCATGAAACATATCAAACAAAAAGGTATAATAAAGGCTGTCATATTCACAGATTCATTAGGCTTTGTAAGTGGCACATGAAGTCTACGAAAACACAAAAACTCTATCCTTCATGAAGTCTACAACCTTCTATGATCAGCATACATGTCGAACCAAATAATTGTTCTTTTTTCGGTGCCTGGCCATAGAGGCCTAGAGGGCAACGTAGCTGCTGACGAAAGGGCTACATCTGTAGCTTTTTGGGGTGCCAACATTAATACACCTGTACCGTACACAGACCTTAAGCCATTTTTACGATATAAACAACGGAAATATTGGCAGAGGCAATGGGACACTCAGGTATCTACTAAATTGCACCTAATCAAACCAAAAATAGGGAACTGGATCTCTGCGAAAACAACAAGACACCACGGAGCACTCCTCTGTAAATTAAGAAGTGGGCACACCTACAGCACTCACTCGTATATTCTGACTGGAACTAACCCTCATATATGCACTAGGTGTGGCAGTAGACTTACAGTCCTTCAGGTTCTCGTTCAGTGCCCATTATTAGAAGAGTAGAGAAAAAGTTTTTCCCTTCCTTATACCGTGCTAATATACCTTTGCACCCAGTATTCTTTTTGGGCAATGACCCTCTATTTAATTTTAAATCAGTACTCGACTTCTTAGAAGAAACGAATACCATAGATATCATTTGATCAGGCTATTTGTAGCACAGCCTCTGCTTAAGCCTGTAGCTGCAATGCAGTCACTTACAGAGCACATGCCTCACAGCCCTTGCACTGAAGGGCTCTGCAGAGGCACCAGTGCTGCTATAAATTAACACGTTTTAGTATCTAATCCTTCACAACGTACCTTTATAACCATAGCACCCACTTTTTATTGACATTATTTTAATAGATACACATTTTACACCATCTGCAGCGACTATTTTAGTCCAATATACAGCTACTCGATTTTCACTATATTCAACTATTCTAGTTGCCATTTATCGCCAAGTGTCATGGCGCTCTTTGGACATTTCTGGCCCTTGCGCCAAAAAACAGTATCCATCAATCAATCGAATACGCTTCTACACCGATGTTTTGGTCTCATCTAGAAGCTTTTCAGGTGCCGTCGTCATTCCATCGACGAAAACAGCAATCAACTTCAAGCTCTCTAAACATGACATCAACTGCGGCAGAACTTGCAGTATTGCGTGCTGCTGCGAAATACCTTATGCAAGAGACACCTCATGAATGGGTCATCTTTTGCTACTCTAAGGCAGGACTCCAGAGTGCATTTTGCCCCGTATCACAGGACACATGAACAACTGACACATAAGAGAAGACCACCATCAAGCTATCGCTAAAGGGCATGAAACTATATTTCAGTGGCTACCTGCACATACCAGCATTGCTGCGATGACATCGCCGACGAAGCCGCCCGGTCTCCCCATCTGGAAGCCTGTCCAGTCCAAACTCCTTATCTAGAACCAATGCTTCAAGAAAGCTTCATAGAGTGGCTAAAGCCATTACACACAATTACCGCTCCTTTTCCAAGCTGCCGAAGTGTAATCTCCATAGACTTGATCCTGCCCTAAAGCTAGTAGTGCCATCAAAAGCTTCGTGCTCTCAGGTGACAGTATTGTGCCGCCTCTGGCTCAGGTTGGCATTTACAAAGGCCTCCTCGATCCCCACTGGAACGGGGGATACGGCCATGTGGGACTTTTGTGGAACTATAGAAACGATTGTACACATCTTATGCCTCTGTCCCCAGTACGACGTCGAGCTTGAAGCTTTACGGCTCTACTCTAGACCATTTTCGTAAATGAAGATTCTTGGACCCTGACCGTACGCGTCTACGGCACAATAAGCCAAATAAGTGCTATTTCAGTAGCTCAAGGCGACAGGTCTTAGTGACCATGTGTAGACTCGGTGCGAACCTTAAAATATGCGTGAAACTGTGCTCTCTCTACCTTCTATTTCTCTTTTTTCCTCCATATACTCCTTCTTCCAGTGCAGAGTTGCAAATACGACGTGCGTCCGGTTAAACTCCCTGCCTTTACTCTCTTGTACCTATATCTCTCTCTGTGTCTAAACAAACTCGCTCCTTGTTTATAGGAGGTCACTTTCTTTCTTGCTTTCAAAGCGGGTAGGATAGTCTACATTGACCAGTTTTTATCATGTAATTGATTGCTAAGAGGTGAGACGCACGCTCAAGTGGAGAAGGTTTCAATGGCGCCGAGCCATGGAGCACGGTGACAATAGTTAACCAGATGAGGGGGGTGATGTCGGCCTTTGCGATTGGTCCGCTTCCCCTTACTTTGCTTGCGGTAACTGCTCGTAAATCGCGGTAGCATGCAACTAAAGGTTCAAAATGCCGCCAGAACGTATCCACAGCAAAAGAAGTTGGCAGAGCGATGTCGCAAACCTGCAGAAAGTGATCGATAACGTTATACTGCCATGCAACAATTGTCATAGGCAAATAAATCCATGCTCCCCGGCAGCTCCGAGTAGCCAGTGCCAGAGACTGGCACTGGCTACTCGGAGACTGGTTTAGAGACTTCGGATCACAGAGAGGCGAAGTGGACGCAGCCCGAAAACATTTTCCCAACAGTAGAGGGCTACTGGTGATATAAGCGTTGAATCAGAAATAAGTATTTTTGTTTCGTTCGGTCTAATCATACATAGTAAGTTGGCGCATATCATAGCACATTGGACGTTTTCGCGGTTTTCATGAGGTCACGACTGGCGAAGTGGTGGTGGCCCGAAATATTTTTCGAGAAATCTTGGATGGCTGATTGCAGAATTGTAATAAAAAGGTTTTGAATAACGTTACACTACAGCGCCGTTGTTTTCTATCAGTTATGGATTCGGTACCGTCCTAGTGATATTTTAGCACCTGCTGCCGCTACTCGATCACAGTACCTTTTACGGGCTCCTGACACTCTTGCTCGGGGCCCTCTCACTGACAGGCGTGTCGTTCACTGTTAGGCCAATAACCTCAGGTGGCTCAGTTCTGCTTCCTTCAGGCGATTCCTTCTACTTGTTTCTCAAGCATTCATGAAGCCGAACAATACTATAGTTCACATGCCCGAGGAATCTGTTTATATTTATCGGGCCGTTCACCATCTTGTTAAATGAACTTTGTGTAGTAGGCGAGCACACTGGTTGCAGTGTTGTGACGTTGCTCTTAGATAAAGTCTTGCGATTGCACTAAGGCCACACTATGTTCCAAAGATTCTAGTACAAATATATGTAAACTATTTTAGATACTACGGTATATAGTCGAAGGATATCTGCAGCCTTTTAAGTAAGGGCTTTCGTCGCTTCCCGAAACATGTGCATCGACCGAAGAAAGAATAATGCCAACCCGTTACGTTTGCAATAAGTTCGCACTGTATTTGCGTCATCAACGTCGCATTTGCAGAAAGTTGTATTGAACTTGCATGCGCAATTAGAGTAATGTTTCCTTTAGCTATCCCGTAACATTAAAAAAAGCTTAGAATATTAATGATTTCCACATACGCTTGGAGTACACCAATATTTTTACTTCAGTAACAGGCGCCCGCCGAATTATTTTATTCGTTTTATATGCCTGGTGTAATAACATGAACATGGTCTTCTTATTTGGAGCACTAGAATGGACTAGGCTGCTTTCAGAAAGAAAGCTAAACAAAGCATCTGCAACCACAAAGCCCTTACAGGTTTTTATGCAGTATATTCATTCCATCATAAGCACCTCGAATTGTAAAAGAACGCAAATGCGAAGCTTCATTTTGAGAAGACAACAGATGAACGGAGAAAATGTTAAGATAAGGTAATAGAAACTGCTCATTAGTTTAGATTACCTGCTACTTCATCCCGTTGGGATTTTAGTGTGGCATAGAGTTGATTACATGACAAGGACTTCAAAATACTTGTGGCGTGTTATGGCTTGGCCAACTTCAAAATATAGGCGCTAGACCTCTTCCTCGTTTATCCGCATTTTGTTTACTCGCATTGCATGCCGTGATAAACTTCAAGAAAACACCCCTCGTCTTCAGTTATTCTTTATTGCATGCTCATGTTTTCAGAAATAATCCTTCCAAAAAACACATCGTGTTATGTCATTCAACATATCAAAATTATCTATGATTCGCCTAATACAAGCAGTAACAATAGAGCCATTCAGAAACGGCTTCTGCTTTCGTGGTGTACGATAACAAGATATTGCAATCTAACATTGTTAAAGTTCTCAACCAAAAGACACAATAGTCCTAGTCGATGAAAGCATTAGACCCAGTGGCAATACGTTGATTCACCCTGCGCTGGAAAAAAATGAAGCTCTCTGCAATCAAACTCGCAGATAATTCACGACGATTCACGGCGGGTATAATCTCTACGGTCTCTTCCAGCAGCCGAAAGCAATCAGCCTCAACTCTTTCGCACCGAGCGAAGCAATATCCGCTCGGGCTTTCCGCTCGGAAATCACCCCGCTTCCCACATGATATGTGTAATGCCTAAAAAATAACTGCACTCGGTTGTTTCGTTTATTTTCTTTCTTTTATAATGCTCTTTTTCTGGCGATGCTACGTTTCTAGCATCTGGCTAGTTTTTACCTCTCACTCTGTTTCTTTTTTTTTTCTTGTTCTTCAGTTTTTCCTGCGAACAGCCGCTATATTCGCGCGACCGTCTCTATTTCCTCCACTTCCACTGTTCCACTGGCTGCCTTTCTGTTATGAGACTCACGTTTTGGTGTTACACTTGGCTGCGCGCTTTCTGCATTGCCCACGCAAAACAAGAGATGAAAAAGTCTGACTGCGTGACAGCAATGATGACACTAGTATGGTATCATACAGATCACAAAAACAGGAAGAGTATGAACACCTGACTGAGCAGCATCGCTTTCATGCCTGAGCCTTTGTATATGAAGCGCTTTCACATGTAAGCTCCAATTGTTTTGTTCTTCTTCAGTCTGTTACTGATCAGATTTCGCGAAGCCAAGTTTCATTCTCCATATGATATTCCCTTCTGTTCAATACATTTTATTTTTTTCAGAGCCTTACTATATCTTTCCCGGTGATTTGCTCTCATCGTCGATTCCTTCGCGGATACGTGTGCTGATATATTGAGGCTACTTGAGCCTCTACGCTGGATCAAACCTCTATTGAACTCAATCCACTTTGCTGAGTATTGCCGAGTAAGCAATTTGAGCCCCCGGGGATGTGTCCAAATAAACAAATTGCGGCTGGCTGCTGTTTGGCTTGGTAGACACTTTGCATCACTAGCCACGGCGCCGCAGCGTATTTGCCCGAACTGTCAACTTCGGCAACGGGTATGTGCAACCCGGTGTGTGCCACCGGAAACGGCCCGATCTTGGCCAATCCCCCAGAATCGATGTGCGACTGTGAGACACAGTGTATGAAGCCTTGAGTGTGTTTAGATATATGTGTCGGACTTCCCTGCACAAAAACCTCTCATCAACGCTCTTTTATCGACAAGCGCCATACATCACCTTCGTCATTGACATGGATCCAGATAACAGGTACAGGCAGCGAGGCTGTGTTCGTACGCTTCCCTACTGATCTCGCTAACTCAAACAAGATTCGAGCCGCTTAGATAAAAAACTGCGTTGTATCTGTGCGTGGATGCGCGCGTATGTGTCTTTCTTTTTTAAAGCGAAGCTGTCTATGCCTCTTACTTTGCCTTTAGCGCTGCCGCTGCTGCTGCTGTTGTCTTGCACGCCACGTCGGGCGGTGGTTCAGAGCGTGTATATACATGGGAGGAGCGTTGCAGGAGGGAGAGTCGACGCGAAAAACACGTTTCGACCCTTCCATCTCGTCGCACGTGCACAATACCCTCTGGAGCGCTTTATGCCTCGTCATATTAGTCTCTCGGCAGCTGTAATTATCCGTGACCCCCCTCAAAGGCATTGCAGAAACTGTAGCGTTTACCTTTCTACTAATATGCAAGTCCAGAGGAGACGTAGATGTAACTGTAGAGAGCAGGCGGAAGAGGATGCGGATAATGGGCTTAACCGACGCAGTCGAGAAACAAGTGAATAACAGCCTTGCCACTCCCCCAATTTCCATACAGAGGGAGAGGATGGCATAAGAAAAAGATGACGTGGGAAAGCTCGGAAACAGCGGTTGCAGGGAAACTGAAGGTACGGCACGCTACGCTTCTGCTATTTCTGAAAATAAACGCCATGCAAATTTCTCAAGTAGACAACTGACGCTGGGCGTGCAGACGCAAAGTCGCATTAAAACACAATAGGATCTAGGCGACACTACAGGAGCGCTCACACGTCAAATCACCACGACTAGGCCCGGCTTGGTCGCATTTCGGCTATGGCACTGCTTGAGATCGCGAGTTCCAACCCGATCATGACAGCCGCATTTCGACGAGACCGAAATAGAGAAACGCTAGTGCACTTAGCTTTAGGTGCAAGTTAAAGAATACCAGGGGGTCAAAATTGATCAGGAGTCCACCACTATGGCGTGCCTCATAATCCGACCATGATTTTTGGACGTAGGTAATTGAATTTAATATTGTAATTGCCCCATGATGCAACTAAAGTTTCACACTTCTGCCGCAATGCAATGTGTTATGTGAGGAAATGATAATGCTCAACCCTCTCAGAGATTATGAACAATATTCGCGCAACACCACCTCAAACAAAGACGTCTCGCTATGTGTTCTGCGTACTAGACAGACAAACAGCATCGTTCCATGAGAGATCACGTTTACCCTCAGCTCACCATTCTCGTATTGGACTAAACGCTGAAGAAATTACACATTAGCCGTCAACATCACTGCTAATTATAGTCAATCAAAGCAAGCAGCATAGAAAACTTCTCTTACATCAATTCCCACAGTGCGTAGAATCCGCATATATTTTTCTCTAATAAATTGAAATGTACTTTATAGATGACTAACATAAAAGCATTTGCTTTACTTTACAGCTATGTCGCTGGTCTCAAGAGTGAATCCTGCTTCAAAGGGAGAAAGAGAGCTAAAGTTAAAACAAGGAGGTTAACCAGAGGATTTCTCCGGCTGGTTACTCCGTACTAGAGAAGTTGGAAACGGGTGTGAAAAAAAAAAGAGAAAGGAACTTAACGAAAAAAAATGACGCAAAATGGAAGAATGAATAACCTGAGTGCATCAGTGATCGCACTGTCACAGTAGTTTGTGAAAATGCCATATATTCACCCACAGTGTAAATTTCACTCACGCATGGATGGATGGATGTTATGAGCGTACCCTTTGGAACGGGGCGGTGGGTTGCGCCGCCAAGCTCTTGCTACTATACTGCCTAATATCCTACCTAGGTTAAACAATGAAAAAAGAAAGAAAACGCTATGAACTACCACGCCCACATTTTCTGATCTCCAATTTCGAACTGTGCTTTTGTACGTCTCCGTCTTTTGTCGTTTCCCTATATTTCTTCCACCAATCCTCCAATCGCCTCTTACTAATGTCTATTGCGGACATGTTTGCTTTACCACTGCTCCCGCTGAACCCAAGGGCTTCAAGGAGGCCAGCGGTGCCTAAATCGACCGCTGGGTAGACGTCTTCACATTCTATTAAAACATGCTCCGTCGTTTCCCTAGCTTTACCGCAGCAAGCACATGCTTCATCTTCCTTCTTATATCTCGCTTTATAGGTGCGTGTTCTAAGGCATCCCGATCTCGCTTCGAAAAGTAATGAGCTTCCCTTTGAGTTATCATAAAAGGTTGCTTTCCTGATTTCGTTTTTTCCTCTTAAGTAGTTACTCATGGCAGGTTTCTTTTCCATTGCCGCCACCCATGAGATTAATTCAGCCTCTCTGACTTTCCGCTTGACCTTCTTTGTTGCTGTGTTGCCCACCCTACAGGCCGCATACTTACTGGTAAGCTTCCTAGTTCTTTTCCTCCACTGTGAATCAATGTATTTCCTGTACAGATACCTGAACACTCTCCCAGCCCATTTACTTTCTTCCATATTCCTCAGCCGTTCTTCATACTCATTTTTACTGCAAGCTTCTCTCACTTCAAAACTAGTCCAGCCCATATCACCCTGCACAGCTTCATTTGTAGTCTTCCCGTGAGCGCCCAATGCGAGGCGAACCACCGATCTTTGGTTCCCGTCGAGTCCTGATTGTACCCCTGATTTAAAGCAAACAACCGCATTTCCAAAAGTAAGTCCTGGAACCATTACACCTTTCCACATACCTCGGAGGACCTCGTACCTATTGTATCCCCATAGCGATCTGTGCTTCCATTATGGCTGCATTTCTCTTCCCTTTTACTGTTATGGTTTTTTTCCTGTGTTTCAATATATACATTGCCTTCGTTTATCCATACACCAAGGTATTTATATTCTGTTACCCGAGGTATTTCTTGGCCCTGTATCTCCACTGTCTGTTCACTGTTTTCAATAAATACCATAACCCCTGATTTTCTAACACTAAATTTGCAACCTAAATTGTTGCCTTCCTGTCCCCAGATATTAGCTAGACGTTGCAAATCACTTTGCTTGTTAGCTAGCCATACAATGTCATCCGCATAAAATAAACCTGGGAGCTGCTGCTCAACTACTGTACCCGCCTGTTTGTATGAGAGATTAAACCCGATATAACTTCCTTCTAGCGCCCTCTCCATCCTCCCCATGTACATCATAAACAGCAGTGGGGATAAAGGGCACCCCTGCCTCAGTTCCTTGTTGATATGAACTTTCTCCTCACTCCTCATCCCTTCCCATTCAACGCAAACGGTATTTTCTAGGTAAATCTCTCTCAAAAGCTGTAGACAATGGTTGCCTAAGCCTTCCCCTTTCATAATATCCCAGAAAATGTTGCGGTATACGTTGTCGTGGGCTCCTGTAATATCTTAAAAGGCCACATACAATGGTCTGCTTTCCGCGTTTGATATTTCAATACACTGAGTAAGAACATACAAGTTATCATGCAAACGCCTACCTTTACTAAAGCCATTCTGAAGCTCTCCCAAAATGCCAATATTCTCTGCACATGCTTGAAGTTTTAATTTGATCGCCTGCATTGCTAGCCTGTATATTACCGATGTAATGGTCAACGGTCTATACGAGTGAATTCTGTCTTTCTCCCCCTTACCTCTATAAATTAAATTCATTCTACTTCGTCGCCAACTGTCTGGTATTCGTCTATCTTTTAAAGTTTTTTCCACTGCTTTCACAAGAGCTTTCTTACTTTTTGGTCCTAATTCATTTATCAGCCTAACGGGAACCTCATCTGGACCTGTGACTGTACGCTTAGGAATTTTCTCTTCCGCTTTCTTCCAGTTTAAATTTGTCAGCAATACGCATGTACATACTATAAAGCGCCACACAGTGCACTGTTGTCACGAAGCTATGCGCTTCGGTTTTACAGAATTTTAACGACTTAGTAGCTATCCAGCACGACGAAACCGTCTGCCATCCCGTAGAGCAAACAAAACCCTATATTCACTCAAGGGCGCGAGCAAATGCAAGGCACACAAAACAACCTAGGCGTTAATTTCAAATTTCAAAGAACGCTCTAACTGGCAATGGGCAAAAAAAATCAGCAGAGCCTAACGCACGATTACTTTCGACCGTAATGCGTTAGCATCCCATAAAGATAGCGACACGACATAACCGCCACCGTCGAAAATAGTTATGTGTGAGGCGTGTGTACAGCAGCGGGACACCCTTTTCGCGCTCATTGCCCAACAGTACATGGTGTCATCTAAAGGGGCCGCCGCGAAGAGTGGGATCGCATTAGAAATGCATGGTGCACCGGTGTGTGCGAACGCCCAGAAATGCGCCATGCGGCAACGGGGCTTCTCGCTCGCACTTTTTTTCGGGACTCTCTGCGCCGTGGCACAGTTGAATTGTAAAGGGTACGCATCTTTGTATGTCCTATCTCTGTGCGCCGTACCTGATCTCTACACGACTTAAGCGCAAGCTTTAGATCGAGACTAACTTCAGTGCCGCCGATTCAAATACGTTTAAATGGCAGAGCGGCTTTTATAAGGTAACCTCCAAACCAGTTTGCATACCGTTTACTGCATTTGGGAGAAATAGCTAGATTCTATTGGGTGTAGCCAGCAAATTTTTACTTAAGCCAAAATTTAGAAACACCTGCAAGAGCCGACGAGCTTGTAAAATAGAAGCTCGAAGTTTACTAATACGTATATCTGCACCAAAAAACGAATATCGCGATTTTGTTAACTGTAGCGCTTAAAGTATCTAAAGCAAAAAGTTTAGATGTATCAATCTATATCTTACGGGAAATTGTTGCAATGTTTAAAAGGGCTTTGCAGAAGTTCTGCTCGCATATTAGGACACTATGACGTAAAGCTGTTCCAAACTTTTCTATTCAAGTTCTGCGGTCAGCCGTCTGCGATTCGTCAAAATATTTTGGAGCCACCATACATGCGCCTGTCTGACACACGACGTCATTAAAACCGCGAAAACGCCCCGTATAATATGATATCGGCACGCTGATTATGCCTGACTTAGTCCAAACGAAAGAAAAATAATAATTTTTGATTTGACGCCTCTCTCGCCATTAGCGAAAAAGGCGTTGTTTGACCAATTGCTACTGGTCAAACTTTTTTCGAGCTGCACCCACTTTGCTGTCTGTTATGCGACGTCACAAAACTGCGAAAACTCCTAGCGTCAAAGTGACGCGTACGCATTAAAGATGCATTAATATGCCGAACAAAATTGAAAGTTTTTCTGAATAGCCGGGCACTACCCTGTTCTGAAAGGAACAGAAAATGGCTGCCCGCCAATCGCTGTGGCACTGGTTATTCGGAGCTGCCGAAAAGTATGGATTTATTTGCCTATAATAAATAATTTTCCTTGGCCGTATAACGTTATCGAGACCTTTCAGCACGTGTACAACATTGCTCTGTCAACTCTACATTGCTGAGTATCCGTTTGAGCGGCATTTTTAACCTTCCGTTGCACCGCGCCGCAATTTTCGACCAGCGACCACAAGGTTAGTAAGGGAAAGTGGACCAATCACCGACGCCGGCACCGCCCTCCTCATTCGGTTATCCATTTTCACTGTGTTGGCTCAGCCCGTCAAAACTCTCTCTACTTTAGCGTGCTCCTCGCCTCTTCTCAGCCAGTTAGATAAGGAAAGCTGCTCAATGTTGGCAATGCTGTTCGCGTTGAAAGCAAAAGAAAAGTGACATCCTATAAACGAGAAGGGTATTTGAGTGGGCTTTTCAAACAACGCTGCTGGTTACCGCCCGATGCTTGCGTCGGCCATTACGTCAATTTATCGTCAGGAAATTGGAATAAAAACAGATTGGAATAGTTTAACGTTACAGGGCCTTTAGTGGTCTATTCAGAACAATATATAAAAAATTACTGTTCTACCATTTACACGCACTATCAGATGCAGTTTACAGGATAGAGATATCGTTTTTATTGCGCAGTTCCATAATTCTGAACCGGATAGTTGCGTTTTCTGAAAAATTGTGATTTCATCATTTTTTTTATAAACATGGTGCTACTCTAAACAAAATTTTGCTTCCAGGGCTCACTACGTTCTATTTTTTTTTCTTTCAAATGCAGCAGACGTTGTTAAATTAGGTGCAGCTGTTTCTCAGAGAAACAATTTCTCCAGTTCCACGCATTAGGATAGGCGCCTTCGAGCTAAGGCTTCCTTTTAAAGATCAAAACTAGGCAGCTTCTAATGATGATACGAGTACGCATGCAGCGATTTCTCACCAAGTGGAATCTGATATGCCAGTTAAGCCTGTTCAGCTGTGTCGCGAACATTTAGCCCTGATTGGAAAAAGGTATTCCTCGATAAAGACACGATGTAATAAGGAAGCCATAAAGACGGGAATCTCCTCATCATGAGAGCTGTATGTCCACACGCACACTCAGTAGTGACCTGCGATTGGTCAGCCTAGCTGCAGTCGTCCTTCTGTCAACCAGGGTTGATCACGTGTCGTGGGGGTCCAAGAGCTACGACATTCGGGCTTCTGCTCAAGGGTGGAAGGTTCGACTGCTGTCGCGATGGCCGCATTATACGGTGGCGAATCCCAATACCGTATTTGTGAAATTGCGGGCCGCACCAATCTAAGTTCAAGTAGACCAAATAAAATAAAGATAAATCCATAGCCATCTA
This sequence comes from Dermacentor variabilis, assembly GCF_050947875.1. Lineage (NCBI taxonomy): Eukaryota > Metazoa > Arthropoda > Arachnida > Ixodida > Ixodidae > Dermacentor > Dermacentor variabilis. The sequence goes on from NC_134571.1 coordinate 107,455,562, forward strand.
TTACTGCATTCCCCATAGTCCGTGCGAAGCATGTTGCGTCAAAACCTACCTTCTTCCAAAGTGTCATGAAGAGAGTTGAGTGCTTTCGAGTAAACGAATGAGTCATATCATGCTAAGCTTTCCATGTCAGCTTTCACCGCAGAAATTGCTGCCTTACGCTTTCGCCTTGGCACAGTCAGCCTAAACTGTTCCATCAATTGAATGAGACTCTGAGTGGCTCTCGGTCATGATTTTGATCGTGCATCGTCAACTCACGAACAAAGCCATCGTAAAAAATTTCCCGCCAATTTGTCGTTGCCTAAAGATGGCTATCACGACAGCATTTTTCTACCTGCAGCCTCTGATCGCAATCACTGGCACAGTGTCTGACCGCATCTCTTACCGCCTATATTTCGTTATATCTATGACTAATTTCTGAGATCCGCGGTGTGTGCTTATGGACCTTATTATGAAAAAAGCCAGTCTGATCACACTATAGCACTCAGTGCTGATCACATAGCTAAGCTCGGTACAGATCTGAAACGCTCATGTAGTCGAGTATCTAAAAATAGTATGTTTTCGCCAAAAGTTCAAGCTTCTAGTAATGTTATACGTCGGTCGGCGTCTGTCTCGTTCTGTCATAATTCTTCCCGTCAAGACGAGATTTTGTCAAAATCTTGAAGTCCTACGTTCACCTGCCTTCTCTTTTGTGGAAATGATTTATTCACTTCGCCGCAACCTTTCTTGTTCTGCATCCTTCAAATACGACTCGCCGAACCCGAAGATGGGAATTTCTATTCTCAAATGTTGCCATTCCCAACCAAACATATTTCTAAACTTGTTCGCCCGTCTGTGGCAGCTGAAGATTCCGTTATCACGAACAAATAAATGGTGTAGGCTTTCACAATGTTGATGATCCTTAAGAAAAGGACGTATGTTTAGCTGTGTTCCAGTGTTATTTTACCTTGACTCCTGGCCAATGAAGCATGGCGAGCTGCTTGAAGTGGTGCATATATTTAACTTTAGGAGCTGTTGCATATTTGTTGTGGAGTTAAAGGCTGTGATCATTTCTCCGAATCGGGCTCGCAGCGCTGCACCACCTCTCACCGTCTGTCGCATTTTGTAGCACAAGTCACTTGTTATATCCATTAAATTCTTCAATAATGAGCTCTTCTTATCATGCACGCCTAGTAATGACACGATATTTATTTATTTATTTATTTATTTATTTATTTATTTATTTATTTATTTATTTATTTATCCTCAAGGCCATGAAATTACAGAGGGGAGTTGGAAAAAATACAATCATAAAGAGAAGACCAAGATACAGTGAGCTATAACTTCAAACAGGCAACTATTTAAACAATAGTGGTTAGTGCCTCGCGAAAACACTGGTTAACAGTGATTGATGCAATGTCAGCAGGAGGGTGGTTCCACTCGATTGCTGTGCGCAGAAGCTAACATTAGGAAAATGTTTTCGTTTTACAAGATGGAATACCTTCCTGATGGCGATAATTAATGCGACGGGACACATACTACGGTGATAGAATAAATTCGTAGTGCAGAACGGTATGGTAGTATATGTTATGAAGTAAATTCAAGCGGCCAAGTTTTCGACGCGCTGCTAGAGACGGAAGGGAAAGGCTGGCTTTCATGGCTGTTATGCTAGTAGTGTAATTGTAGTTAGAATGAAACGAGTCGAGTTCTTCTGAACAAGTTCCAGGGCAGTGATTAACTTTACATGCATAGGATCCCATGCAGAAGCAGCGTAATCAAGCTTTGGTCGTATCCAAGTTTTGTAACTGAAGAAGGAGTGGTGGAAAACTTGCGCCGTAAGTAGCCTAGCATACAGTTAGCATTATTATTAATGTTTTCTGTGTGCACTGTCCAATTTAGATTACATCATATATGAACACCTAAATATTTATAAGATGTGATGCATTCAAATGAAACAGGAGGACTGCTAGTGCTTCGGGCGTCAGGCGTAATCCTACATTTTTTTTTACATTTAGTTACATTTGCCATATTTTGCACCAATTGTATACAGCAACTATGTCAGATTGGAGAGTGTTAATATCCTTATCGGTATTCACGAAAAATTGCACAATCATCAGCCAAAAGAATGATTTACGAGGAAACAACGGAAGCCAGACCATTAATGTAAATTAAGAATAGAATGGGCCCAAGGACGGACCCTAGTGGAACGCCGGAATGTACTTTAGTTAAAAAGGAGTTAGCACTAATATTAGCACTAACAAATTCTAATCGGTTGAGAAGGAAAGATTAAATCGACTTCAAAAAATTGACTTGTCATCCCGGCCCTGCGAAAGTGGATGGCCAGCGAAGCTGTTAGAATACTACTCAGATGACGTCGATGTGGACACGAGTGGTTTTATTGGTTGGCCTGGTCTTAGCACGACACTCTTGTTGAGCATTACGATTTTGCCCTCTTTGACGCACATCGTATTCACGCTGCTCTTCGGGAGTCTTAACTTTGCGTGTTCTACCCATAGCGGTCTTGCAATGAATTGAATGAGTTGCTAAGCTGGTCTCCCTTTTATACATGAAGTTTGGTGACGTCATTCACTGATTCGTATGCTACTGCTGCCCCTTTTCAATTGGAGCAGCTTATGCAACCGTAATCTTTACTGGGAAACACACGCGCGGAGAGGGAACGTGCCTCGCGTTGTTCACATGGCGCCTTATAATTCATCATGCGGGTTTGAAGCTTTTTTTTTCGCTTTTCATTATGCAAATTAATACTGAGCTATGGCTGAATAAACGTACACTCGCCAACTGAAAAAATAATATTCAAAACACGGATTGACGTCTCGGCGCCCAATACGAGTGCCTTGTTCACAATGAGCGAATGCATGGTGGTCTTTATTATATATGCGTCGGAAGACGTAATGCGCTTGCGTACAACTCAGGGCCCGGGTCCGGTTTATCGTGTTAGTAGAAGATTGTATGCGGAATGATTCAAGGAGCAATCGGGATGATAATTTTTTCCCTCTTTCGATGATAGAAGCCGAATCCCAGTTAATACTATGTCCAGTCTTTTCGTGGAGCTCTGCCAGGGCGCTGGAGACCGTGTGTCCTTTGGCTACATCATGCTGCTGTAGCCTTCTTTTAAAGTTCCCCGTCTCGCCTACGCAGCACGCATGGCAGTCCTGGCAAGGAATTTTGTAGATGACGCCCGGAAACTTTTCTTTTTCGAGGCGGTCTTTCACTCGGACGAGTTGTTGTTTTAGCTTGCTTGAAGGGATGTGGCAGATTTGTACATCATAATCTATGAAAATTCTTGATAATGACTCGCTCACGCCTCGTGCATAGGGGAGAGACGCCCGTTTTCTTGTTCTCATCGGCCTTACAGGGGGTTCAGCTGCATGCTTTTCTTCAGTCTTTATAATCGGGCCGGGGTAGCCATTGCTGACCAAATCCTGCGTCACTCTCTTCAACTCAGCTCTGCGTGCGTCAGTAGTCGAGCATAATCGGAATGCACGGGTGAACAATGTGGAGGCAACAGATCGTTTTTGTCCAAGGGGGTGGGCCGAATCAAAGTGGAGATATTTCCCTGTGTGTGTAGGCTTTCGGTAAACACTCGTGGAAAGGCCGGATGCAGTGCGCATGACTTCAACGTCAAGGAAGGCCAAGCGACCATTAACTTCTTCTTCAGCGGTGAATTCTATTGTGCTTTGGAAAGAGTTCAGGTGCTGCAGAAAAGGTACGACGTCTTCGCGGCGGATAATTGGGCGCCGAAACGTCAATCCGTGTTTTGAATATTATTTTTTCAGTTGGCGAGTGTACGTTTATTCAGCCATGTTATTTCTTCGCCAGACGAGTTTTCGTCAAACCCTAGACTTCAATACTGAGCTATGTGTTGTATACTTGATTCTAAAGGAGATATGCACTCTTGTTCGGTTCTTTTTTCTTCTTTTTTTTCTTTCTTTTTTTCCTTTTTTGCTGACCTACACGACAAATCCGGACCATCTAGAGGCTCACAGTTTCACTGTAAAAGATTAGGGTCAAGGTTAAGAATGGTTAGCTTGTGAAGTAATAGCTGATGACACACTTTCTCGAATGCCTTGGAGAAGTCCAGGAATATGCAGTCTGCGGAGGATGATTCATCAAGAATGTGGTGCAATTTATGAGTGAATGACAAGAACTGAGTTTCACATAAGTATGTTTTATGAAAGCAATGCTATGCAGACGTGAAAATGTATTATCTTCAAGAAAACTAACTAATGATATAAAGATTACATGTACAAATAGTTTGCAGCATGTGCTAGTAAGTGAAATGCGGCGGTAATTAAAGAATGAAGTTTTACTGCCGGACTTATGGAGCGGGACCACTTTCCCAATTTTCCAGTCTGTAGGAAGACTAGATGTGTCAATAGATCGCTGGAAAAATTTCATTAGTGTAATGAATCTATAGACTCACGTACGCTTCAAAAAATTAGTGCACATAAAATCGCAGCCAGGAGGTGCACTGTTACGTAATGAATCAATAAGTTTAGTAACACCTGATACGTCAACAAAGCCAAGATACACACAAGAAAGATCATCATGGTACAGATCTGGTAGCTGTACATTTGAAACAGGGCAAAAGTTTTGAACAAACGCGTCGTTTATGGTTGTAGCACATAGGTAGTTAGGAATGCTATTGCCATTAGGGCTTTCAAGAGCAATGAATGAGTAATCTGTTAGATTTATGGGACGCCAACATTTTCTAGCCTTGTCCTCCAGCAGAGATGGCAGAGATACCCTTGGCAATCTGCTTCGAACTTCTTGTGATATTTTTTTTTGCTGTCTCGCTCTTGTGAATTGCTATTTTATGCTGCGTCGCGTGTTCACTTGTATGCTCTGTATATATTATTGTCTTTTTCCCTAAATATCACTTCAAGAATTGTACTCCCTGATATGTTCATTTTTTGTGTATTTTACGTTCTAGTATTACTGCCTTACGTTAAGTTTTACTCATGTTATTTCCTTAAGTGTACCTTTGTGGCCTTTCAATACTTCAGTTGTTCTTGTTTCATGTTTTAATCTTGGTAGTAATGTTGATGAGCCCTGTATTGAGGTGTATCTTTTGTATAGCACTTTAGAAGGCTGCTTACTCTTTTTTTTCCTTGATTTTGTAACCCCCCTTACACAATGCCCCCACGGGGCCTGTAAGGTATTTTAAATAAATAAATAAATGTTGACATGAAGATAGTCTTAGAAGATTTGAGCGCTTCTACATAAGCCTCAGAGCCTAACTGGTAGGCGGCCTATCTGGGGTTAATCTGCGAGAATTTAGCTAAACGATAAAAGCGCTTCTTCCTGCTCGATAAGCGCCTAAGCTTAGGACTATAACAAGGGGCACGTGGGTTAGTCGCGATGCTCCACTTTGAGATGTGTTTATCTGTTAGTTGGTGCACTTTGTATTTAAATCGATCTCAGTTAGCTTCAACAGACCGGTTATCAAAACCATCTAAAAAGTAGTCTAGAAACCTAGCTAGATCGCTATTAATGGCCTGAAAATTACGTCGGTTGTATTCTAGTATAATTTTGCTTACCTTCTCAGTTTTATGATGCGATATATTTAGGTGAAAATTAAAGACAGCGTGATGGTTGAGTCCTGGTAAATTAAAAGTGTCAGATGCGAAGTCTGGATTAGTTGTGAATAATAAATCAAATGTATTCGCACCTTTAAGGGATACTCTGGTTGAATCTGTTATTAGCTGAGTTAGTAAGAGTAAAAAAACAGATGCCCGAAAATTCCTGAGGCTGGACAAAGGGCGCCGATGGAATTCGGTGGCTGAGAGTTCCATATAATATTCGGAAAATTAGTCTCCCATCAAAAAAAGAGGCGTTGATGGAAATGAATGGCGTCGCGCAATTCATTAACAAACAAGGATGAGTAAGTGGGAGAACGGTAACACACTCCTAGGACAACTTTAATATGGCCGAGTCTAAGTGATATAAAAGTAATTTCTAGATTGTTGTGAAGAATAGCAATACTTGAAGGCGGAATTCGTTTACTGATTGCAGGTAAGACGCCACCGCCGCATTTGGCTATGCGGTCACATCGATAAATAGAAAAAAGATGCCCGTCATGAAAAGTCTCAGAATCTTGAACAAGCGCCGAAAGCCATATTTCTGTTAAAACAATTATATGGGCCGAGCAAGTGTTAATACCAGAATACAGCGAAGCATGCTTGTTTAGTGCACTTCTAAATTTGGGGTACAAGGTTGCACATGATGTAACGTTGATTGTCCATCACCCCTCGTGCGTCCCTAAGTTGAGGCTGGTGTCGAAGTGTCGTCGCCACCACTATTGCTGCTGGTGCGGGTTACATAGCAGAGGTGATCAACCGATTTGTCATACATAAAGCATTTGTCGTTTAAGGACAGTTTGTTGTGGCGAAGCTTCAGACTTGGTTTTCCTGGTTGGTTATTTCGAAATACCGAAAGCTATTTCGGGCAACACGGGTACCGCTTGAGAAGTCTTCGCTAATAGTAATATTTCTTGACTTGAAGTGACCACGCAGTGGGAAAATTTGTTCTATCGTTTTGAAACTGTTCAAATTGGCAATGATGGGCCCGCTTTTGTGTCCTCAAAAAACAGCCAAGCGGTGCGCACGACCTATGGAATCAGTAGAAAGCGGGTCCACCACTTCTGCCATGGCTGAAAATAATTTGGATTCTGTTTGTTGGCAAGAATCTTTTACATCAGTGATACCGCGAAAGATTAAGATATTGAGCGGAGACCGGCATTCCATTTCATCTAGACGCGACTGTACTAGATTACTGCGAGCAGTTTGTTTTATCCTTAATACATTCGCACTAGATGAATTCGCAGGAAATTGGTCCACTGTGGCGCAATTTCCTTCAAGTTCGGTAAACCTTTTATGTATGCCACTTATTTTGGATTCAATGACTTTTTGCACATTCTTGATAGCTTTAATGTCAGTAGCTAATTCTGTCCGGCATTTTGAACTTTGCAAAGTACGAGAATGCACGTCTTTGAGCAACAGGAACATAATTTTCATTTGTTCACCAGGATCATCAGGCAGCGATTCAATGTCCCATGCGGCTGGTGAGCGCTTCGGAGGCCCCGAGTTCTCTTCAACATCCCCTCACCGAAATAACAACATAGCACTAGAGAAACATTCACAAGCAGTGTCGGACAATAGCCGTAGGCACTGGAACAGTAACAAAAAATTGAGCGCCCTTCTACTACTGTGAAGAGGGATGCAATCGAAGCTCGGGATCCGTGGCTCTTCGTTATCGTAACGCCTCGGCTTCGCCCTCCCTCACGGCGAGGTCGGCACGTAGACGACGAGCCCTTTTCTGAGCTACCTGCCTGTTCTTCCGCCGAATGCATGACGCGCGGCCTGCTCCGGTTGCCGTTCCTTCATCGCAGCCTGCTCTCCGGCAGAACAAGCCAAACTCGGCCGCCCAATCTGACTGCCGCACCTGAACTGGCGGGAAACGCCGGGCGCGAGGCGAGCGAGCGCGCGATCATACCCTTTCCCTCCTCCGGAAGGAGGGGACGCCTGTGATAGGCTCATGCCTTGCGCTCCGTCCATTTCTTCAGGCACATAAAACCCCGCTTTAAAGGGCGCGTGTGATGAACCGACAGCAGCTGAATCAATTCGCGTAATGGTCTCGCCAGCTCGAGGTCGGAAGTTCCAATCCGCAGCCCGACAATGAATTTGTATTTTCGCGCGACTGGGTTTTTTTTGCAACTGCAACGCCAACACCAATGCCGACGCGAGTGAGGCAATACAAGCCTCGCCTGAAAACGGGCGATCATCGCAAGCAGGACCTGCACGATGACAGAACGTAGCTGTAATTACTGGTCCTGTGCCCCCTCATATGAAAGCATCTTCAATGCTCAGACATTTCAGCTGCGGAATATGGGACCCTCCGACACTAAAGTGATAGTTAACTATCAATTAACCAATTACGTCCCATCTCCATGCTTATAAATATAGCTCGGCTATGTAATGCTCAACTAAGCCGATCGCACTTGTTCATGCTTGACCTTCTACTTAGTATTCGCATTGATATCACGCTGCATCCTCGAAGCACTCGAAGTGATGCATATGCTCCCGCGGACGGAAAAGACCAACCACCAGGTCCTCTCGCCATCTTGTTAAAACAATGAATATTGGGATTCCGGTAAGTGCAACGTTTTTCTTTGGTGCTACAAGTGCCACAAGGTCACCCATCAGGGACCATTTAGTAGCTTCAAGAAGCTTCTTTTGATTAATATTATTGTTAGGGGTAAAACAGCCATCACCTGTCCCTTCCTAATTCACGAAGCACCAATTCTTTTGCGTATCAGGCACCCGCCGTAGTTGCTCAGTGGCTATGGTGTTAGGCTGCTGAGCACAAAGTCGTGGGATCGTATCCTGGCCACGGCAGCCGCATTTCCATGGGGGCGAAAACGCCCGTGTACTTAAATTTAGATGCACGTTAAAGAGCCCCAGGTGGTCGAAATTTCCGGAGTCCTCCACAACGACGTGCCTCATAATCAGAAAGTTGTTTTGGCACGTAATACCCCATAATTTAATTTTCAATTGCGTATCAGGCGTTCCACGTCTCATCGCGCTTTACTAACTTTGACAAGCAATATTGTTATGCCGTCACAGTTGAAAACGCAGAAATGTGAGCTTTATGTCACTCGTCGATGCGACCATCCCACTCATTTCTTTTTCTTCAATTCGGTTTGCCACGCTACTTCTATATTAAAGAAAAATAAAACACGATACGAGGAAGCGGACCCTTCGAAAGAAGCACAATTGGTAATAAAATTTCTGCAGTCTCGGTTTAAAACAACGCTTCGAAAGCACCTTACACAGAAAAATAGCACTCCATTCCCACGGTTTGCCGCACACTGCTTTCAGGTAGCAGCCTATCTTTCACTCCAAATACAAGAGAACACAGCCTGTACTGCTATTTGATGTCGACTCTGCCCCATGTTTTCTGCGATAGAATTGTCCAAACATTTCATAGCGTTCCATTAGCTGTTCATTAGCTATATTAAATTTCTTTTTTTTAATTATTTACCAATAGCAGTATGCTATTCCTTGTGGCGCACTTTTTCTGTTCGCGATGTCTCAGTGTGATTCGTGCCAAAGTCACTTGCATATAAAAAAAAACGTCGGTATGAAACGACGCCCACGGGACGAGACTTCAGTGAAGCTCAAGGTTAGCCAAAATAACCTTGAATCAAGAGAACAGACTGGCCGGCTAGCAGGCACCGCATAACTTAAGGCAAAGCGCGAAAAAGCACGACAACTACGGAAGGGAACAAATACACAGCGCTGGTTCTTCGTTCCCTTAGGTTATCGTCGTGCTTTTTTGCCCTTTGCCTCAAGTTATTCTGGAATCCTTCTCAACAGCAACTCATACAAACGGCGAAAACGCAAAGCAATCAAATGGCTTTTCCTATCAAGAAATTCGAAAACAATAAACAGAATGCGAAAATGTAAGAGACAAACGTTGATCTCGAACTACGTGAGATGGACGTCTGTCTTTTGCTAGACTCCCACCCGAAACACATCACCGAGAGCAGTCTCAAGGACCATGCTTTGACTAGAGGTATCCAGCAGAAAACAATGACAACTCGAGCTAGTTGGAGTTTCTCCATCATCAAATCACAGCCCGTCAATCTAGGAACCAACATAAAATGCCCTGTAGGTTTCTTTCTTGTTTTGTTCACTGTTAGTAGATGACATGCACGATTCAGAAGGAGACAACTCCAAACATTCGTATTTCATAAAAATGTTTCGAGCAGAAAATTCTGCCATAAACAGCCGGAAGTATGACCAGTTTCATGAACCCCTCGTCACGAGCGGACTGAAAGCAGATAACTAAAAATGACAGCAGATAAGAAGATACGCGACAAAGCACGGCGCTGGACATCTAGTAATGCGATTAACAGTCAATGAGAACGTCCAACACGTTTTTGGGCGTTTGTTTGTATCTAGCCTTTTTCTCGCCAAACATGAGTCACTGGCTATGTCCGACTCTTCAGTGCACATATTTCACACCAGCTTGGGCCACCCCGCAGGGGCGTCTGCGTCAGCAGGCGTTTGGTGTGTTGCGACACCACGTACCCGAGCACACGAGGGTTTGACCCTCCCGCGCCTAACCGTGCGTGGCTAAGCCGTGTCCTGGGAAAGAGGGATCCTGGGGGTTGAGCCGATGCCGGGTGTTCGGACCTTTATGGCCCCCCGGCGGAGGCAACACACCTCTTTGGCCTCTGCTTCACGTAGACGGCACCCCCGGACTGACCCACCCGGGGGAAATCGGCAGTCGCCTTTTCCTGTCCTCCTCTCCAATCTTCGTCTTTCTCTCCCACTTTCCCATCTTTCCTGTCTCCTCTTCACTTCTCCTCACTTCCTAGTTTCCCTGCGGCAAGGGTTAACCTTGTGTAGCTAGCCAGCCTTGGTTATGCTGTATTTGGTTATAGCAGCGATGTACGGCTGGCGTTGGCAGGGTTTCCCTTGCAGGAACTTCTGTCACGTCCCCCTGTAGGGCTCCATGGTGGGTGGTCGGCATCGCGGCCGAAAACCCAACATTACTTATGGAACATGCTTTTCCTAAACTACCTGATCGCCCTCAGAAACGAGGGCGCACCGAAGAAGTTTTTCAGTTTTTCGGACGACATGTCCACAATTTTCCTCGTTTTCATGTCATCCACGCAGAAAAACCAGCTAAACAAGTGCGAACAATCTCCCCGCTCCTTGTATCTAAGTCTCTTACCGACGTTTTTGGTCCAGGATATAAGGTGGATAAGGTGGTTTCTTGGAGCTCCGCGATCTGAAACAATTTGAGAAACTGCCAAAACTAGTATCATTTGGGGAGACCCAAGTAGTAGTAACCCCGCACCGCACGATGAATACCACCCGCGGCGTTGTATCGGACGATGATTTGCTGGAGCTCACTGAGGCTGAACTCTTGGAGGGCTTCAGCGAACAAAATGTCATAAATGTCAAAAGAATCAAGATAAGGCGCGAGGGCAAAGAAATTGCGACCAAGCACCTAATCCTCACCTTCAATTCAAGTGTCCTGCCCGAATCAATCGAGGCCGGGTACATCAAGCTCCCTGTAAGACCGTATGTGCCAAATCCCTTGAGATGTTTCAAATGCCAACGTTTTGGCCACAGCTCGCAGAGCTGTCGAGGCCGCCAAACATATGCGAAATGCAGTGCCCTTGAACACGCAACTGAAGAATGTAAGAACTCTTTACACTGTGTAAACTGTGATGGGGATCACGCCGCGTACTCACGGTCGTGCCCCTCCTGGAAGAAGGAAAAAGAAATTGTAACCATAAAAGTAAAAGAGAATATATCGTTCAAAGAGGCACGAAGGCGGGTAGCATACCTGCCAAATAAAAGCTTTGCCGAAGTGGCGCGTCAAGGGGCAGCGTCACAACGGCCTCCGGCGGCTGTCCGACCCACAAGCAGTGAGTCGGCAGTCACGCCATCTGCCCCCGCGATGGTTGCAACTAGCGCTGCTCCGTCAACCGAGGAGAAGGAACCATCGACCCCGAAGGTGGGCGCAGCCGAGGCTGCCTCAACTTCCCAGGTCCCTTCCTGCGCTGGGAACAGCCGGCGTAGCCAAATCCCTCTGGGAGCCCCATCGACCTCCGGACTGGTGGGCGCAGGGGTCTCCCTCTGAAAACTTCCCGCTCGCAAGAGCACGTGTCCGGCGCCTCACAAGAGGCAATGGACACTACACCCATCCTCAAGGCGCAGCAAGCGCCTAAGGAGCGGCGAGGCTCCCTCGAACGCTCCAGAAAGAACAAAACCCCTATTACAGGGCCTCGAAAGGGTTCTGTAATCTAAGGCATCCCGTCCGTTTCCGTAAACACAGCGCCAATTTATTTTAAATATGGATACACAAATCATTCAATGGAACATTAGAGGTCTCCTTACAAACCTTGATGATTTGCAAGAACTCATCCACAAACATAATCCAAAAGTGCTGTGTTTACAGGAAACACATTTAAAATCCAGACACGCAAACTTTCTCAGTACGTATGTTACGTTTCGCAAAGATCGCGATGATGCCATCGCATCATCGGGTGGTGTTGCGATTCTCACTCATAAAAGTATAGCATGTCAACCTTTACAGCTTCGAACGCCCCTTGAAGCAGTGGCGGTGCGAGTTGTTCTGCTAAACAAACTCATCACTATTTGCTCGCTTTATATACCCCCGCATTACAAATTAACTAAACATGAATTTCAGTCCTTTAGATGAACTGCCAGAACCCTATGTTGTTCTTGGCGACTTCAATGCGCACAGCTCCCTGTGGGGCGACTCCCGTATAGATGCGCGAGGTCGTCTTGTTGAACAGTTCCTTTTCTCTTGTGGTGGGTGCCTTTTGAATAAGAAGGAACCCACAGATTACTCTCTAGCAAACAGAACCTTTTCTTCAATCGATCTCAGCATGGTTTCGCCTTCTATTCTGCCTGAACTTGAATGGGAAGTTACAAAGAACCCTTACGGAAGCGACCACTTCCCCATACTACTAAGAACACCTCAAGAAAATGAATATCCACCACAGGCACCTCGGTGGAAGATTGAGACAGCTGATTGGGACAAATTTCGAACTCTTACTGGTATCGCATGGCGTAACATCTCCTCGTTAGAAATTGATGCTGCTGTGGAGTATTTTACAGCCTTTATAATAGATGCCGCATCTAAATGCATATCACAAGTAAATGGCCTCTCGTGCAAACGGCGCGTCCCGTGGTGGACCGACGATTGTAGGATCGCACGTAAAAAACAGAACAAAGCGTGGGGTTTGCTACGAGCTTCTCCCACTGCAGAAAACCTTATCAACTTTAAAACAGTAAAATCCGAAGGCAGGCGAAGCCGCCGACAGGCTAGAAGAGAAAGCTGGCAGAACTTTTTATCGGGCATCAACTCGTACACAGATGAGGCGAAAGTCTGGAACAGGGTTAGTAGGATAAGAGGGCGACAAACATACTCCCTCCCTTTGGTAAACACACAAGGCGAAACTCTGCAAGACCAGGCAGATTCACTTGGGGAGCACTTTGAGCGTGTTTCGAGCTCAATCAATTATTCCCAGTCCTTTCTTAAACATAAAGAAATAATAGAACGTAAGCCAATCATACGAAAATCCAGGCAGAATGAACCGTATAACCGGCCTTTCAGTATTGCCGAGTTGAAAGCTGCCTTGAACACATGCAAAAGCACTCCACCGGGACCTGATAGAGTCATGTATGACATGATCAGAAACCTACATACTGACACACAAGTTACACTACTTACACTATTCAACACTATTTGGGCTTCCGGATACCTCCCATCCACATGGAAAGAAGCGATTGTAGTCCCTGTTCTGAAGCACAGAAAAGACCCCTCCTTGGCGGCAAGTTACCGTCCGATAGCTCTAAGTAATTGTCTGTGTAAGCTTTTTGAAAAAATGGTAAATCGCAGACTTATACATTTCCTCGAGGGCAACAATATGCTCGATCCTTATCAGTGTGGATTCCGAGAAGGGCGGTCGACGACCGATCATCTTGTGCGCATGGAAGGAAATATCCGCGATGCCTTTATACATAAACAGTCTTTCCTATCGATATTCCTCGATATGGAGAAGGCATATGACACGGCATGGCGTTACGGTATCTTGCGAGACCTGTCGGAAATTGGCATCCGTGGACATATGCTGAACACAATTGAAAGCTATTTGTCAAATCATACCTTCCGAGTAAAAGTCGGCAATGGACTGTCACGTCCCTTTACGCAGGAAACTGGTGTACCCCAGGGAGGCGTGCTCAGCTGCACTCTCTTTATCGTTAAGATGAACACGCTACGTGCTTCACTACCACCTGCCATTTTTTATTCCGTATACGTAGACGATATACAAATAGGCTTCAAATCCTGCAACCTCAGAGTATGCGAAAGACAGGTACAGCAGGGCTTGAACAAGGTTTCCAAGTGGGCAGACGAAAACGGATTTAGGGTCAACCCCCACAAAAGTTCTTGTGTTCTCTTCACAAGAAAGAGAGGCCTGGTCCCAGATCCTTGTGTAGAACTGGGCGGACACCAAATTCCTGTCAGCAAAGAACACAAATTCCTTGGTGTTATTCTTGACTCTAGGCTCACATTCATTCCTCACATAAAACATCTTAAAGAAAAATGTCTAAAAACAATGAACCAACTTAAAATCCTATCCCACACAACATGGGGTAGCGACAGGAAGTGCCTGTTAAATCTTTACAGGAGCCTAGTTCGGTCGCGAATAGACTATGGAGCCGCAGTATATCACTCTGCCGCACCGAGCGCACTTAAGATGTTAGACCCCGTTCACCATCTGGGTATCCGTCTGGCCACTGGCGCATTTAGGACAAGCCCTGTTGAAAGCCTATATGTAGAGTCAGATGAGTGACCACTCCATCTTCAGAGAACAAACATCAGCTTAACGTATTTTCTCAAGGTTCGCTCTAATGAGGAACATCCGTGTTTCACAATCGCTAACGACTTGACGTGTGAAACATTTTTTCATAACAGACCCTCTATGAGACTTCCTTTCTCACTGCGTGCAAAAGAACTTAGCACGGAAATGGATGTCCCAGTTCTCGAACAACGCCTAATGCCTCCAGCTAAGCTAGTACCGCCCTGGGAGTGGCAGCTGATAGAGTGTGACACATCCTTTGTAGAGGTCACTAAACATGCGCCAGAGACACATATCAAAATGCATTTCTTGGAGCTCCAGTACAAGTACTCGTGCACAGAGTTTTACACAGACGCTTCTAAGTCGCATGGCGGGGTGTCCTACGCAGCCATTGGTCCGTCCTTCTCGGAATCCGGTGTACTGCACCCTGAAACAAGTATATTTACGGCTGAGGCCCATGCACTATTGTCGGCTGTGAAACATATCAGAAAATCAAATATTCAAAAAACAATTTTATTTACAGACTCCTTAAGTGTCGTTAAAGCCTTGAAGTCACACTATAAACACAGAAACCCCGTAATAATCGAGCTCTATTCCATTCTCTGTAGAGCATACATGTCTAACCAGCATGTCATTATATGCTGGGTGCCCGGGCATAGGGGCATTGAGGGTAACGTTCTAGCAGACCAGATGGCCACATCAATTTCATTGCATGCAGCTAATCCTACTGCTTCGGTCCCTGTCACAGACCTGAAGCCTTTTTTAAGAATGAAACTGCGAAACCACTGGCAACGTAAGTGGGACACAGAAGTAAATAACAAACTCCACGTGATAAAGCCACAGTTAGGTTCTTGGCCCTCCGTAACAAAATCACGGCGAACAGATGTCCTATTCTGTCGCCTCAGAATAGGACACACATTTGGAACACATAATTTTTTACTCCATGAAAAAGATCCTCCGACCTGCGGTAGATGCGGCGAGAGGCTAACCGTCCTCCACGTCCTCCTGGAGTGTCGGGCAGCCGAATCTGAGAGAAAGAAGCATTTTCCCCTAGCATACCGGCAGCAGATCCCCCTTCATCCCTCAATGTTACTCGGCCCAGATACGCTATTTGATACCAACGCAGTCCTAAGTTTCCTGAAAGATGTCCTGCATGTTATTAGCCCCACATGTTCATAGCGGGTCCTCTCTTCAGAGGATACCACTGTGATAGCTCTTTCGTATAGCACGTGCCTCTAGGCCCTTGTGTTTCAAGGGCTCCGGCGAGGCAACAGTGCTCCAGCCATTTTTACCATTTCATATATTTTCAATGCTATGTCATTCTTTTACGATGGATTTTAATGTTCACAGTATTCGTCATTAGTCATCGCCATTATTTTATATCACGTAGATTTTATGCACTTTACAGCAACTATTTTAAGCCACTTTACAGCCAAGTCACATCTCCATAATACATCGTCAACATCACCACTTCTCATGGTGCTCTTTGGCCACACCTGGCCCTTGCGCCATTAAACACCACATATCATCAACCAGCTTGGGCCACGCTATTAAGTGCCGCTTTTCACTTAACCTCGTTCCCACCAATTGGGTGACGGGGTCTGTGCCACTGTTTAAGCTCTGGTTTCCAATAATAAAGAAAATCAGCTGAAATTTCCCCATTGCTGGGCGGAATTGAACGCACGTAATCTGTGTCAGCACAATGTAGCATGAATAAATGCACACACGCGCGCATTATATATATATATATATATATATATATATATATATATATATATATATATATATATATATATATATATATATATATATATATATATATATATATAACGTTTCGTTAAGAAAGTAACTAGAATGCCAATGCATTTCTCCGCAAAGTTCGGGAATTAATATCTCGAAACTTGTGGCATCCTGAGAATTCGTTCCTAGTGGATCTGCCATGCAAACTCCCTTGCTAGAATTTCTAGATTGCAATATGGGCCGTCAGGTAATTAGTCAAAAAGAGAATTAGCGAATTTTCGGTAATTGTTTGATTACGCAATTGAGTTGTGTTGTGCAGTAATGTCCGACTCTTCGAGTACACCAGCTCATGAACGAGAATTGTGCTGCCTGCCACGCGCCGTTCCTAAAGTATTCAGAACGTGTTCACTGAAACACCAGGTGTATATATATATATATATATATATATATAATATATATATGTGTGTGTGCGCTAGAATCCGTCCAGGACCAATTTTTCTTCAATTGCGTAGCTTTGCTGCTCAGAAACCGGTATAGATTTCCTTCCTAGCTTCGGGCTCCTGTCGAGTGAATGTCAGTTTCTTCTTTTGAATAAAGGCGCGTGCGCCAACGTAGATTGCTACACAATATTCTCAAGCACGACGGCATACTTGACAATGCAGTGGGGCTGCCGAGTTTTATATATAGTGACAACCGTGTACAACTTGTATAGGAAGGCAAGAAATGCAAAGGAATAGTGTGAATTCACCGAGTACTTCGGCAAGGATTCGCGCTCACTGCAGTATTGTTCCCACGCTATTTTAAGGGATTAGAAAGAAGACTGGAATACAACTCATTCGGATTTCGATCTCAAATCCGTAATAAGCAAAGCGTGCTAAGGATGGTCCCTGTGCTCATGTACGTGTAAGACATAGTGCTACTCGCAAACGATGCAAGGAATTAGCAGGACTTGTGAATTCATGTGGCAATGAAGCTACATACCTAGGCTTTATTTCTAGCACACGTGAATCGGGAATTAAAATGTGTAATGTGACGTTATAATTATAAAGTGACGAGTAATAGCGTGTTATCAATTCATCAGAAGGTCATACTCCTAGTCGAGCAATATAAGTACCTGTGTGCCTACATGAACAAACGAAAGGCCTACTCAAACAATGCCCCGCAGGGGCGTCTGCGTAAGCAGGCGTTTGGTGTGTTGCGACACCACGGACCCGAGCACACGAGGGTTGGACCCTCCCGCGTGTAGCCGTGCGCGGCTTAGCCGTGTCTGGGGAAAAGGGGATCCTGGGGGTTGAGCCGAAGCTGGGTGTTTGGACCTTTAAGGCCCCCCGGCGGAGGCAACACACCTCTTCGGCCTCGGCTTCACATAGACGGCACCCCCGGACTGACCCACCCGGGGGAAATCGGCAGTCGCCTTTTCCTGTCCTCCTCTCCAATCTTCGTCTTTCTCTCTCGCCTTTTTTATCTTTCCTGTCTTCTCATCACTTCTCCTCACTTCCTAGTTTCCTGGTGGCAAGGGTTAACCTTGTGTAGCTAGCCAGCCTTGGTTATGCTGTATTTGGTTATAGCAGCGATGTACGGCTGGCGTTGGCAGGGTTTCTCCAGCAGGAACTTCTGTCACGTCCCCCTGTTGGGCTCCCTGGTGGGTGGTCGGCATCGCGGCCGAAAACCCAACTGTACCTATGGAAAACGCGTTTCCTAAACTACCTGATCGCCCTCAGAAACGAGGGCGCACCGAAGAAGTATTTCAGTTTTTCGGACGCCAAGTCCACAATTTTCCTCGTTTTCATGTGATCCACACAGAAAAACCAGCTAAACAAGTCCGAACAATCTCCCCGTTCCTTGTATCTAAGACCCTTACCGAAGTTTTTGGCCCAGGTTATAAGGCGTCGAGGATGGCCAGCGGTGACCTCCTCTTGGAGCTCCGTGATCAGAAACAATTTGAGAAACTGCCTAAACTAGTATCATTTGGAGAGACCCAAGTAGTAGTAACCCCGCACCGCACGATGAATACCACCCGCGGCGTTGTCTCGGACGATGATTTGCTGGAGCTCACTGAGGCTGAACTCTTGGAGGGCTTCAGCGAACAAAATGTAATAAATGTCAAAAGAATCAAGATAAGGCGCGAGGGTAAAGAAATTGCGACCAAGCACCTAATCCTCACCTTCAATTCAAGTGTCCTGCCCGAATCAATCGAGGCCGGGTACATCAAGCTCCGTGTCAGACCGTATGTACCGAATCCCCTAAGATGTTTCAAATGCCAGCGTTTCGGCCACAGCTCGCAGAGCTGCCGGGGCCGCCAAACATGTGCGAAATGCAGTGCCCTTGAACACGCCACTGAAGCTTGTAAGAACTCTCTCCACTGTGTGAACTGTGACGGGGATCACGCCGCGTACTCGCGGTCGTGCCCCTCCTGGAAGAAGGAAAAAGAAATTGTAACCATAAAAGTAAAAGAGAATATATCGTTCAAAGAGGCACGAAGGCGGGTAGCAAACCCGCCAAGGAAAAGCTTTGCCGATGTGGCGCGTCAGGGGGCAGCGCCACAACGGCCTCCGGCGGCTGTCCGACCCACAAGCAGTGAGTCGGCAGTTACGCCATCTGCCCCCATGGTGGTCGCAGCTAGCGCTGCCCCACCACCCGAGCAGAAGGGACCATCAACCCCGAAGGTGGGCGCAGCCGAGGCTGCCCCAACCTCCCCGGCCTCTTCCAGCGCTAGCAACAGCCGGCGCAGCCAAATCCCTCAGGGAGCCCCATCGACCTCCGGGCTGGTGGGCACAGGGGTCTTGCCCCCCAAGGCGGGACCTTCCCTGGTAACTTCTCGCTCACAAGAGCACGTGTCCGGCGCCTCACAAGAGGCAATGGACACTACACCTATCCCCACGGCGCGCCAAGCGCCTAAGGAGCGGCGAGGCTCCCTCGAACGCTCCAGAAAGGGCAGAACTCCCGTTACAGGGCCTCGAAAGAGCCCTGTAACCTAAAGCATCACCTCCATTTCCATACACACAGCACATATTTACTTTCAATATGGATACACAAATTATTCAATGGAACGTCAGAGGTCTGCTTAGGAACCTTGATGACGTGCAAGAGCTCATTCAAAAACACAATCCAAAAGTGCTGTGTCTACAGGAAACACACTTAAAACCAAAACACACAAATTTTCTTCGACAGCACATAACTTTCCGCAAAGATCGCGATGATGCTATGGCATCATCTGGCGGTGTTGCCATTGTAATTCAAAAAAGCATAGCCTGTCAATGTTTACAGCTACGAACGGCCCTCGAAGCAGTAGCGGTTCGAGTTGTCCTACTGAACAAACTCATCACTATTTGTTCGATTTACGTACCCCCGCATTACCAACTAAACAAACATGAATTTCAGTCCTTGATAGATCAATTGCCAGAACCTTATCTTGTTCTTGGCGATTTCAATGCACACAGCAGCTTGTGGGGAGACTCTCGTATTGATGCGCAAGGTCGTCTCGTTGAGCAGTTCCTTTTTTCTTCTGGAGCGTGCCTTCTCAATAAGAAAGAACCCACATCTTACTCTCTTGCAAACAGAACCTTTTCGTCAATAGATCTTAGTATAGTCTCCGCGTCTATACTGCCCGAACTCGAATGGGAAGTTACGAGCAATCCTTACGGGAGCGATCACTTCCCCGTACTGCTAAGAACATCTAAAGAAAATGAATTTCCTCCACAAGCTCCTAGGTGGAAGATACATACAGCCGACTGGGAGAAATTTCGAACTCTTACTAACATCTCGCTGGCTGATATGTCTTCTTTAGAAATAGATGCAGCTGTGGCGTACTTTACAGCCTTCATCATAGATGCCGCAACTAAATGTATATCACAAGTAAATGGATTGGCAGGCAAACGGCGTGTCCCCTGGTGGAACGACGATTGTAGGATCGCTCGTAAGAAACAAAATAAAGCGTGGGGGTTGCTACGCGCCTCCCCCACTGCGGAGAATCTTATCAATTTTAAAAAAGCGAAATCCCAAGGCAGGCGAACCCGCCGACAGGCCAGAAGAGAGAGCTGGCAGAACTTTTTAACAGGTATCAACTCGTATACAGATGAGGCCAAGGTCTGGAACAGGGTTCGTAGAATAAGAGGGCGACAAACATACTCCCTCCCTTTAGTAAACACACAAGGCGAAACCCTGCAAGACCAGGCAGATTCACTTGGGGAGCACTTTGAGCGTGTGTCAAGCTCAATCAATTATTCCCAGTCCTTTCTTAAACGTAAAGAAATAATAGAACGTAAGCCAATCATACGAAAATCCAGGCAGAATGAACCGTATAACCAGCCTTTCGGTATTGCCGAGTTGAGAGCTGCCTTGAACACATGCAAAAGCACTGCACCGGGACCAGACAGAGTCATGTATGATATGATCAGACACCTACATACTGACGCACAAGTTACACGTCTTACACTATACAATACTATTTGGGCTTCGGGATACCTCCCATCCACATGGAAAGAAGCGATTGTGGTTCCTGTCCTAAAGCAGGGAAAAGACCCTTCCTTGGCGGCTAGTTACCGTCCGATAGCTCTAACTAATTGTCTGTGTAAGCTTTTTGAAAAAATGATAAATCGCAGACTTATACATTTCGTTGAGCTCAACAATATACTCGATCCTTATCAGTGTGGATTCCGAGACGGGCGGTCCACAACCGATCACCTTGTGCGCATGGAAGGAAATATCCGCGATGCCTTTATACATAAACAGTTTTTTCTATCGATATTCCTCGATATGGAGAAGGCATACGACACGGCATGGCGTTACGGGATCTTGCGAGACCTGTCGGAAATTGGCATCCGTGGAAATATGCTGAACACAATTGAAAGCTATTTGTCAAATCGTTCCTTCCGAGTAAAAGTCGGCAATGAACTCTCACGTCCCTTTAGGCAGGAAACTGGTGTACCCCAGGGAGGCGTGCTCAGCTGCACTCTCTTTATCGTCAAGATGAACACGCTACGTGCTTCACTACCACCTGCCATTTTTTATTCCGTATACGTAGATGATATACAAATAGGCTTCAAATCCTGCAACCTCACAGTATGCGAAAGACAGGTACAGCAGGGCTTGAACAAGGTTTCCAAGTGGGCAGACGAAAACGGATTTAGGGTCAACCCCCACAAAAGTTCTTGTGTTCTCTTCACAAGAAAGAGAGGCCTGGTCCCAGATCCTTGTGTAGAACTGGGCGGACACCAAATTCCTGTCAGCAAAGAACACAAATTCCTTGGTGTTATTCTTGACTCTAGGCTCACATTCATTCCTCACATAAAACATCTTAAAGAAAAATGTCTAAAAACAATGAACCAACTTAAAATCCTATCCCACACAACATGGGGTAGCGACAGGAAGTGCCTGTTAAATCTTTACAGGAGCCTAGTTCGGTCGCGAATAGACTATGGAGCCGCAGTATATCACTCTGCCGCACCGAGCGCACTTAAGATGTTAGACCCCGTTCACCATCTGGGAATCCGTCTGGCCTCTGGCGCATTTAGAACAAGCCCTGTTGAAAGTTTGTATGTTGAGTCCGATGAGTGGTCACTCCATTTTCGGAGAACTTACATCAGCTTCAACTATTTTCTCAAAGTGCGGTCTAATAAGGAACATCCGTGTTTCACAACCGTTAACGACTTGACATGTGAAACACTTTTTCATAACAGACCCTCTATGAGACTTCCTTTCTCACTGCGTGCAAGAGAACTTAGCACGGAAATGGATGTCCCAGTTCTCGACCAACGCCTAATGCCTCCAGCTAAGATAGTACCACCCTGGGAGTGGCAGCTGATAGAGTGTGACACATCCTTTGTACAGGTCACTAAACATGCGTCAGAGACACATATCAAAATGCACTTCTTGGAGCTCCAGTACAAGTACTCGTGCACAGAGTTTTATACAGACGCTTCTAAGTCGCATGCCGGGGTGTCCTACGCAGCCATTGGGCCATCCTTCTCGGAATCCGGTGTACTGCACCCTGAAACAAGCATATTTACGGCTGAGGCCCATGCACTATTGTCGGCTGTGAAACATATAAGAAAATCAAATCTTCAAAAAACTATTATATTCACAGACTCCTTAAGCGTCGTGAAAGCATTGAAGTCACTCTGTAAACACAAAAACCCTGTACTTACTGAGCTATATTCCATTCTCTGTAGAGCGTATATCTCTGGCCAACATGTCATCATATGCTGGGTACCTGGCCATAGAGGCATCGAGGGGAATGTACTAGCTGACGAAATGGCTACATCACTCACCTCACATGCAATTATTCCTACGGCTGCGGTCCCTGTTACAGATCTGAAGCCTCTCTTACGGAAGAATCTGCGAAGCCACTGGCAACGCTTATGAGACATGGAAACTAAGAATAAGCTTCACTTAATTAAGCCAAAGTTAGGTTTCTGGCCCCCGAAAACGAAAACACGACGTACTGAAGTCCTATTCTGTCGACTCAGGATAGGACACACCTATGGCACCCACAATTTTTTACTGACAGGAAATGAGCCTCCAACGTGTGGTAGATGTAGTGAGAGGCTGACCGTTCTTCACGTACTCCTGGAGTGTCGGGAATGCGAAGCTGAGAGAAAGAGACATTTTCCTCTTGTATATCGCCACCACACCCCTCTCCATCCAGCAATGTTTCTGGGTGAAGAAGCGTTCTTTGACACCACAGCCGTCATAGCTTTCTTGAACGATGTAGACTTGCAAGTTTTTAGCCCCATAAATTCATAGCACATCCTCTTCTTTGAGGATGCCGCTGTGATGGTTGTCTTGCAAAGCACGTGCCTCCAGGCCCTTGCATCCCAAGGGCTCTGTTAAGGCAGCAGTGCTTATTGCAAAAAGTATATCTATGAGATATGTCACTATCTGATAATTACCTTACAATGCGTATTTCGTGTTCATTCTACAGCCCATTAATCATTGGCATAATTTTATCTTCTATAGGTTTTTATGCACACTAGAGCAACTGTTTTTAGGCTCCTATACAGCCACCGTATCATCTGCATTCGTCGATCATAGCTCCATTGCGAACACATTAGCACCGGCCTGGCGCTCTTTGGCCACACTTGGCCCTTGCGCCAAAAAACACCACACATCATCATACTCAAACAATGACCAAGATAATCTGAGAATTAAGGGTAATCGGCATGGGGCGATAATTAAGATGGGGCGAGAGGAATTCAGAAAGTAGTAATGGCGCCAGCGCTAACGTTCGGAAACAAAACTGTTTACTTGAAATCAGAGATGATGTGGAGGTTAGGAAGGTAACCAAAGGTCGGTGGGCCGTTTGGCATTGGAGTATCATGGTATAAAACCACGAATGAAGCTATGCAGTCTGACATGGGTTGGTTCTCTTTCGGTGTCAGAGAAGCACGCAGCGGCATTAGTTTTGAAGTAAGACTCAGGATAATGGATGAAACAAAATTGGTGGCTCAAGTGCACAAATATATGTAGCTAAAGAGCGGGAGCACGGAGCCGACCAAGAGGTCGAGGCAGTTGGCAAACAAGCACCGAGTAATTAAAGTGTAAATACACAAGAAGTTATCAAAAAAAAGTGTGAGATCCAACTAAGATGAATTGGACGCAAAGGATGGAAACAAAAAAGACTGCCCAGATTTACGGATGTGGCAAAAAGGAAAACAAGAGTGAAAATCTGTACGGTTAGACAATGGGGAGTGCGTTGCCATAACGGAGACGCGAGCGGACTGTCAGAACACAAATAAAGAATACCGGAGCAAATATTCCCAGCAGAATAAGGCATCTTTTGGGCTGCCGCAAAAGCCCGTAAACGACTCCACCCATCCTAATTGAATGCCAAGATATTCTTCTAGCAATACTCGCAGGAACAGTCCTCCTTCCAGAAGCACGGGTATCCAAAGCGGATATAAGCAATAACTGCTTGGTGAGCACGTTTAGAGTGTTGGTGAAAATAAAGCAGGAAAGAAATTGACAGAATCGTAGTCATTAGTCATAGGTATTAATAATTCAGAAAAAAAGATTAAGGAGGGATAGGCAAAAATGCTTGACTGTGATTGATGTAGTAAAACATCATTAGACAGAGCAAGCTAGCTGACTGTTAGTGCCCCCCCCCCCTGTTTCACAGGGTGAGCCAGTAAAATCATCGTCATAAATGTCACCGTCATCTGAGGGTGATAGCCCGCGTACAGTACACGCGTCATACATAGCGCGTTTTGGCCGCGGCAGCACGGTATGCCACTAGACTGTTTCAATGCTAATCACACTAACGCCGACAGTCATCGTGAAATGGTTTCTGCCGAAATGTTTCCTAATACGCAAAGACCATTGATGTATCTTCAACATTCTCAACCAATAGAGATCTCTGGAGGCAGCATTTCAACACAGGACTTGTGTGTGTCAGGGCAAGATCTTCCTCATACAACCACTTTATATGAACCAGGTTATTTTACCCCCCTCCCTTCCTCCTTTGTTCTTTTTTTAAAACTTCATTTTCTTGTTCTAACCTCTCCAACGCCTGCCCCTACCCATTTCCTGTTTTCTGGAAAAACCGAACCTTCCGAATTGACCTTGCCTGCGTACACGTGAGGATTTATTTCCGTTTTATAAGCCAAACGCCTATTCTATTTTCTTTTCTTTTTTTGTCCGGCGCGTTTATTAATTTAAGCAGTTGAGCATCCTATACATAAGAATTTCAGGACGATTCAGTAATCGACGTGTTGCACATTGTTGTGGTTCCCCCATAGAACAGCACTTAAGAAAATCTATGCTCACTTTGACTCTCCTTTCACGCTTTCAAGAGCATCCTGTGTTACCAGAGTGGTAACACAGGATGGACTATAGAAGTTTCTTGACCGAAACGTTGTGCACGTCCCTTTCTGACAAGTACCGCGCACAAATGCACCGAACCCTGGACGTCGGCGTCTCGTACGGCCCAAACACTGCCATCGTGAACTCATAACTAGGCCTCAACTGTGTATTATACGACGCCGTGTGTTTTCCGTGGCCAATCCTGCCACCGCTTATTCACAAGATTCAGACAATTAATTAGGCCCTTCGGCTATCACTATCGTGCACTCTTCAGTAAAAAAGGAGTGTAAATATTTCCTGCGCGTGTTATCAGCAATGGTGTTCCCTAAATCTCAAGACCTTGATTCACACTGTGATATTTTTTTTGCTTAATCAAGAAGTGATGATCAAGATTGATGATAACGCCGATGCTACTTCAAAACATAACACTGCCCACATTACGGCATGAACCAACAATTAGGTCGTTGTAGGCTGCCTTGATTCTAGTATGCGTTGGCTTTCATTCATGAGACCTGGCAACCTTTTAGGTGGTTCGAGAAGTCATGCACATAAATGTTTCGTAAACACCTATGCACTGCTAGCGATGTCGGCCCTGTCACAAATTACCAGAAATGATTTGCCGGAATGACACAGAACAAGAGGTGTGGAGATAGGCGTGACTCTAAGCGGGGTAGCCGGCTTCCATTTCGTTAATAAATACGCCGAATTACGGCGAGCAGACTGTAAACACATATACTGCCTGGTTTGCCCGCATGTGGAAGTAGAAATTAGGCCTAATGATCGGATGCGGCCGCCCTGCGATTACTGTAGCGCCGCCGTATAAAACTCGCCCTCGGGGCGACGCAACGTCCTCGCAACGTCCTTCCGCGTTTCCTCAACCGAAGACAGCAGCTAATGACTGCTTTCCAAGTGACCATTTCACCACCAACGGGGGAAATGGCCCATTGCCTGCGCTAGGTGGAGAAATTCCACCGTAGAGTTAATCTAGCCCGAATAACGAGTCCGACGAAAAGTTGCGGCAACGCCACCCTTAAACGTGTCTTTAAGCTCAGCTGAGGCCTTGCCCTCTGCTGCCCACGTTTATGAGTCCGGTTGTCGTTAACACCTCACGCTGGAAGAGCACGCATGAAAGTGCGACCGGCTGTGCTTTCATTTTTTTTTCTTCAAAGCAAAGTAAGGTGTTTTTTTTTTACCACGCTTATTCCCACTGCCAGTTAAACGTGCTCAGGATTTCAGAAAAGGCACATTCAAAGCCTCTGCAATGTTTGCTGTAATAGTGCTTCACTACTATTAGTATTTTGGTGCTCGTTGGATTTTCGTTTTTCTCGTTGAAAATGGTCAGCTATGCAGCACAAATAATTTCTAAGCATTTTCTTTATTCTTTACTTACACATTGAAGGGTCAGGGAAGATGTCTGCCGCGCTGACTAATATGTCTCTAACCAGCTAATTCCAGTATATCTCTTCCGTGTTTCTTACTCTGTGCGGGGACATACAATTGAAATTGAACTTTACCAAGAGCACTCTTTTTCTTACAACTCCTGTTCGTATTTAAAAAGAGCCACTCAAAGGGCATGTCGTCGAAAACGGCTCTTTTCTATGTTGAATTTATTGCTTCTGTTGGTGACCATTTGAATTAAAGCATTATTGAGGCACTGCCTTAGAAATCATTACTCCTGCACAAGACTTTGATGATTACTCCGCCTACCCCCTCTTGTAAGGTATCTATCACTTACCAAATACCAATAATTACGAAATTACTCCCGTTCTCTTGAACATGTGCAGAATAATAGGATTTAACAGCGCGCCCGATTCCATTATGCACATCCGTTTGCCTGGGCACGTTTTCCTTGCGTATCTCATTGACTCACTGCTATCCTTAGTTCATTGTCTCTCAGAATTTCGTAAAGCGCTCTGGATGACAATTTCTTTACTCGCAGCCCCTGCACTATGCTTCTTTTTTTATATAGAATCAGTCTATATGCAAGTAGCGCAGCCACACTCAATGCGCAGTACGATTTTCACAACATGCGTTACTATGTAATACAGAAAGAATTTTGCCTGCATCAAAATGAAGAAACGGTCGAAACTTATCTATTCCACACTACCCTTTCTGTACCATCGCAGACTCCGTGCACTTTTCAAATGTTATTATATTAGTTTCTTTCATCGTAACTATAAGTTAAACGTGCATCATATATTATAAGTGCCACTTTCGGACGTAATGTTACGTAAAACCGCATGTATTTTAGCTCCTTCATGTTCGCAGTATACGAGGTAAAATGTTTTGGCAACGAGCGCAAATGTCGCGCTCTGACAGCTGACCGTGCTAACATGTGCGACGCTTTCGGTGTACGAAGTGCGTGATATTTTGCGACAGAAAACTATAAGGCTTGAGCTAAGTCGGATTACATCATGCATACTAATGTATTTGTTTTCTATGTGACGCACTGCTTTTTAGTCTTTGAGGCTAGCAGAGATAGAGGTATCTCTAGCCTTCTTTGCGTTGCCGGCGGCAGACATATAGTGCGTGCGAAACAAGAGTACACCAGCCTTCCGTTCTTTTTCGCATCTTGCTGGGTTCTTCGCGTAAGTGGCCTCCTGAAGGCTCCATTGAGAAACAAGTTCTTCAACCACGCTGACCTGAAACCAACTTCCACAAAATAAGCACATTTGTAAAGGTCTCCGAGTTTAGAGTATGCTTATTTCATGCGCCAGTAGTGATCGCTTTAAAGCGTTGTGCCTTTATTAAGATAAGAGACCCTAAATCAAGACAACGGCGTCTACGTAACCCACGGCTATTGTAAAGTTTTGTTCGAAAGAGCATTAAACTGCTTCTTTCCCAAGTATTTCCCCTTTGTGTCGAGGTACGAGTAAGCAAGGATGTCAGCAAAACGCGTTAACTACAGGCAACGGTCTCGCTACGGGCGGGCCGGTACATAATGTGTT
Source organism: Dermacentor variabilis (assembly GCF_050947875.1). Taxonomy (NCBI): domain Eukaryota; kingdom Metazoa; phylum Arthropoda; class Arachnida; order Ixodida; family Ixodidae; genus Dermacentor; species Dermacentor variabilis. Next base: position 107,483,456 of record NC_134571.1, read on the forward strand.
CCTCCGCCCTTCTTGTCGGGTAGTTCTTTTCGTGCGCTGACACGCGCCAGTAGAGCGTTAAGCAGTCTTGGGGCCTACTTTTTAATCTCGATACGCACTTTTAAAAAATTAACAAATCCATTGAAGCTCAAACGGGAACATCGCTTAATGAAACGCTCTAAAAAAACGAAAAAGAAAGCACTCATTTTTACTTTCATTTTTGACCTCTGCAGACTGCACTGCTATTGCTCATGGTATGTGATATGCCACCCTCTCATGCCCGAGCCTGCCTTTGTTCGCTCACATTAATCAGCTACTTTGCCGCTATGCCAAACTACGTGCTCGCTCACGCTATCTTCTTTCACATAATAGCATGCACAGTTTTCTGACTTCTAGAGAATAATGAATAAAACCGAAACCCTGGCTCTGCTTCATTCATGCAAATAGCGCAAGAAATTTCGCGTCTTCTTTGAAGATGAAGGGAACAAGGCAAGTTCTTAATTATATATGTTTCTCTATCTAAGCAGACGTCAGCATTTCATAAGAAAAAACTGCTCGTAATTTAAAGCCTACGCCGCTTAAGCAATCTATATTCAATGAAGGTTAAACAGCAAAATAGGATGACATTATAGAGTGCTAGTGATGCAGCTAGGGCGACAAAATGCCGAACATAAGCGTTAGATCTTTACTTAAAACCAACTTGCTCCCTCGGAAAGTCTTACACAAGTACATGTTGCGTCTGTTGGAAACCACGATCTTACCGACATGCACGTAGAAACTGCCACGAATAGAAACGAATAGCATATTTTAAACAAGTTAACACAGCCGCCTTGCGTATATACGATGAAGGCATTGCACTGAACCCAAAAGACGGCGCTCGTGCCAGAGGACGAACAATAAGGAACATACACGTGTTGAATGCGCAGCGTCCGTGCAATACCCTTTCGAATGAAAAAACAATTCAGTGGCGATTTCCTCATAAATGCGATAGAAAAATGCCTTGTCATTATGTCGCACCTCTTTGAGACCTCGAATCCAAGACTAAAGCCGCGTTCATCACATTGTTCAGTGTTGTTCAGTAGCCCACTAGACATGCGTCCTACTTTTCCTATGAGCACACATCCACGCTCTTTTAAGCTCTCCCGGCCCCTCTCCCTCTTTACATCTGCCACGCGAGCGTTTTCCCATAGTTCACGTGTACACATACACCATTTCCCACTTTCACACTCCTAAAGATGACGCAATAATAATGCAAGACGCGACGCTACAAATGAAAGAAAATCCCGACATGCGTACCACCAGGTGAAACAAGGATTATCTTTGTTGTGAAAGACTGTATAGACATGGACAAAGCCGTCCTGTCGCTAACGCTGAGCACGACGTCTTGCGTTCGCAACTTTTACTTTACTCTGTAATAAAGGCTGAATACTCTGGCCTGGGAATTTCGCAGTGAATCCGAGGTAAAATGCAAGGAACTGCTTTTAGAAGCTATCATTAGAAATTTGGAGGGACTTGAGATATTGTCGTGAACTACCCAGTGCCCAGAAAAGTCACTCGCCTAGTTCTCACATATATACTTTCCTACATAATTAAATTTTCATCAACCTATTGCTTTATTACAATGACGCAATTAAGGACACTCCTCTTTCTGTAGAGAATTCCCATTGTTCTTCGTTGCTGTGTACTTAAGCATATCCAGGCCCCCTGCTCGCAGCACCCATTCTTTAGTTGTTTGCGAATGAATCACATCAAACTGTTATTTGATATTTTTTGTAATGGAATGCGACCTGTGGTTACAAATTTTTTCTGATACTACTAAGGTACCATATCAATTGACATTGTTTGAGTTGAGTATTACTGATTTCTCATTTTGTTCAGGCTTTCCTATTTCATTTCCTTCTTCCTTTTTTTTATCTCTGTGCTTCAACCAACTCCTTCCTAAAATGTAGGAAGACATTCGTTTCCTTACGGTGGCAGTGGCCCGCCAGATGCTCAGCTCTTTAAAGTGGAGCGTTATGTGTCTGCCCTCGACATTTTCCACTGCTGCTTTCTTGCACGCTGCGTCGGGAGGTGGTTCAGAGCGTGCATATATATGGCAGGAGTGTTACAGAGAAGAAAGGCGACGCGAAAAACTGCGTACTAGGGACCACAGGAACTGTGGCCACTTAGCGCAAATCGACCAAAATAAGGACAGGGTGGGACAAGGTGAGCGCTCCTACTAGCGCTCACCTTGTTCCCATCCTGCCCTTATTTTTGTCCATTTGCGTTAAGTGGCCATAGTTCCTGTGGTCCGTAGTACAGTATGAGCTGACTAGCCTAGCAACACGCATTAGCGAGAAACTCCGTTGAACCTTTCAGTCGCGTCGCATATGCACAATGCCCTCTGAAGCTCCCTGGGCGTCGCCACAATACCCTCTTGACAGCTGCAGTTATCCGTGATGCCCCGCGAAAACATTGCAGATACTGCAGCACTTACCTTTGTACTAACGTGCAACCATCCTGAGGGGAAGTAGATGGAATGGTAGAGAGGAGGTAGGGAGCGGAGGAGAGAATGGGTGCAACCGACGCAGTTACTAAACGAAGGAATGACAGCCTTGCCACTCTTCGCTCGCAGTTCCCATACACAGGGGAGGGGAGGAGGAGAGAGGAAGAAGCTGACGTGATAAGACGTGGAACCGCTAGTACTAGACATGACAGGGGTTATGGGTAAACTGGATACATTTAAGTTGAAGGTGCGGTATGGTACGTTTCGGCTATTTCTAACAAAATAAACACCATGTAAATTTGTCAAGCGGACAAATGACCGCCGGCGTGCAGACGCAAAGCGGCCTTAAAGCACCGTACTTTCTAGGTGGCAATACGGAAGCGGTCAATGGTGTAATATTTTTGCAGCGCAAAGCACGTCAAATCAACACTTCCGTGCCCACCACGGTAGCTTTCGGGGTATGGTTTTGTTCGAGATTATGGGTTGGATTCTGACCACGGTAGGTGCATTTTGACGCGGATGAGATACAAAAACGCTCGCGTACTTAAATTTAGGTGCGCGTAAAGAGCACGAGGGTGTCAGAATCAATCCGGAGTCCACCGCTACAGCATACCTCATAGTCCGATTGTGGTTTTGGCACGTACAGCCAGACAAATAAATTAAAGTTTAACACTTTTGCCACGATGAAATGTGCCATGTGAGGCAATGACAATGCTCAGCACTTTCAGAGGTTGTGAACAATGGCACACAACAACGCCTCAAGCAAACAAGTCTCCCTGCCTGTTCTGTGTACTATGCAGACAAACAAACAGTAGTACACACAAGGTAACGTTTAACATCAAATCACTATTCTCGTATTGGCTACACGTTGAAGAAATTAAACATTCTCCGCCAACGTCACCGCTAATTTTCCTGATTCAACGAAAACATCAGAGAAAGTATCGCTTACAGTGATTCCTACAGGGCGTGGGATTCGCATTTTTTGCCCTCTGTCACTCCTACATCTATGTTGAAGCCAAATAATAAGATGAAGAATACTCAGAACAATGAGCGTTCCAACATTCTGCCCATCCCAGCGATAGGTGAAGAACCATTAGCGGTTATGTAAACCGATAAATCAGCACAATTCTAGCTAAATACAGCAAACTGGCAATCTGTGCCATCAAGTGTTCCGATGAAAATGATTCGGAGAAAGCCAAGGCAAGCAAACCGGCAGCCTTTACATGGTAAATCACAACGTGGTAAAACCTTATGGCGCAGAAAGGAATTATCGTTCTTGTGAGTAATAGTGGCCACAGAAGAAACACATACAACGAACCGTTTCCCATTGTGTTTCCATTTTCCTTTTACTGATTGGTCTGCGCTATTGAGCTCCCTGAGCCGTCGAAACGATGTACGCAGCTTTCTGGTTTCACTTTAGCACCGTCGTTGCTCCACACAGAGCTAAACCACGCATTTTGTTTTGATGTATGATCACTTAGACATATTTTTTGATCATCAGGTTCCTAACAGCGATTCCAGCAGCTGATTTATATCATGATGGTGCCCTTGTCCGTTCCTATGTTCCCCATTGGGAGGGCCTTACGCTATGTTCACCCGGAGAGACACCGCTTGTTTCCGCTGCCTAAATCATGGTTTTCGCAAAGTTGTGTATCTCCATTTGACTGTGAAACACTTTGGGCTGCGAGTCAAAGCCATATGCATTTGTGTACACGGTGGCCTACAGCTGGTGATAGGAATCTGACGTATTCAAACCCCTGCATCATGATCGCTCCGAAAATGCATCAGGAGCGTTCTTTATTCAATGTTGTTGGCGGTGTTTAGGTTAAAGCCAGCTGTTTTGAAATCGTAGCCCACCACTTTCAAAGTTCATTCACAGTAGCCATGAATGGGGCTACTCACGAAGCAGCAGCTGAAAAAGCTCGCGGATTCTTGGCAAGTGATATCCATGGTCCATATTGTTGCGCGAAGGACGAGTCAGTAAGATGAGCAACTATATACAGGTTATGTTTACAACAACGGTTGCAGCGCTGAGCGATTAGATTCACAGCGTGAGCCTAGTTCGGTTCTTCCTCCTTTCTTCTCGAGTGATGGCGCCCACGCGTTTCGTTCAATCAATCAAACATCACACGCGTCTAGCATAATCCCTCGGCGGCAGAAGCGACATCCTGGAGCATCTAAATGTCATCACTGGGAGGGTGATACTGCTTCAGTCGTGTAACGTGCACGATATCACTAGACTGGGGAGCAGATAGGGCAACAGGGGCGATCTCGTAGGGCACGGGAGTCACGGCACGAAGCACTCCTTATGGGCCTGTGTAACGAGACAGCAGTTTTTCTGGCAGGCCGACCTGACGCGACGGAGATCATACAAGCACCAAAGAACCAGGCCGGAAGTGCACGTCTCGGTGTCGCCAGTCGTACAAACTTTGACTGGTGACACTTGACGCCGAACGCCTTTGACTCTCTTGGGATTTTAGAAGGCGGTCACGCGCAATTTTCCTTGCGTGGGCACAGCGGGCGATGGCGTCAAGTGCATATTCACTGGTCGGTGCCACGTGAACAGGGAGGGTTGTGCCGAGGGGCAGTGCTGCGTCTTGGCCGAACAGAAGGATGGGGAATAACCGGCGGTGTTATGGCGCAAGGAATTATAAGCAAATGTGACAAACGGTAGAGCAAGGTCCCAGTCAGTGTGGTCTGAAGAGACATATTTCGCGAGAATGTCTGGGAGAGTGCAATTGAGACGGTCCGTGAGGCCATTTGTTTGCGGATGGTATAACGTGGATAGCTTGTGCGTGGTGGCACAGGACAGCAGGATGTCCGTGATAACTCTTTATAGAAATGTCCGGCCATGGTCTGTGAGAAGTTGTCGCGGAGCTCCATGTAATAAAATCACGTCGCGTAGAAGAAAATCGGTGACATCTGTGGCGCAGCTTGTAGGAAGCGCTCGGGTGATGGCGTAGCGTGTGGCGTAATCCGTGGCCACAGCGATACACCTGTTCCCAGAGGTAGAAAGAGGAAAATGGCCAAGTAAGTCCAAACCAACCCGAAAGAGCGATTCCGCGGGAATGTCGAGTGGTTGAAGATAGCCAGCAAGGAGCGTCGATGCTGTCTTGCGTCGCTGGCATTTCTCACACGCAGCTACGTATCTTCATCATCATCATCATCATCTTCGAACGGAGTGAGCAAGCCCTGACCAAAAGAAGCGTCAGTGGATCCGGTCGTAGGTACTTGACACACCCAGGGGACCGGCCGTGCGGAGGTCGGGAAGTTCGTGGAGGACAGCCTAGCGAAGGTGTTTAGGGATCACAAGGAGTAATGCATGGCCGTCGGGGTGAACGTTATGGCGCTAGAGTACACCATCTTGAAGAGTGATTAAGCAATGAGAACGGCCGGCAAGAGACGATTCCAGGCGGTCGATGATGACACGCCAGGATGGGTCACGGCGTTGCTCGTCGGCGACATGGAGCAGTGAAAAAACAGAGAGAACACAGGCGTCGGTGTCAGTATCAGACGTAGAAGTCCCGTCTTCGACTGGGTAGTGAGAGAGGCAATCTGCGTCCTGGTATTGGCGTCCCGACATGTAAGACGCTGTATAGGAATACTCTTGTTGGCGGAGGTCCCAACGACTGAGCCGGCGAGTAGGATCCTTGAGCGACGAAAGCCAACAGAGCGCATGATAGTCTGTGATTACTGAGAAGGGCTTGCCATGTAAGTATGGGCGGAACTTTGAAACAGTCCAGACGGGAGCGAGGCATTCGCGCTTGGTTGTCGAATAGCTAGGGTCTGCAGGTGTCAGGAGCCGGATAATGTAGGCTATAACTCGGTCGTGTCCGTGTTGGCGTTGCGATAACACGACGCCGATCCCATAACCACTAGCATCTGTTCGGGCCTCTGTAGTTGGTGCGCGGGTCGAAGTGGGCCAAGACCGGCGGATGGGTGAAAATCGTGATAAGGTGTGAAAATGCGGCAGCCTAAGGGGAATCCCACCTAAAAGGCACGTCTTTCTTCAGAAGTTCAGTGAGTGGTCGAGCGATTGCTGCGAAATCTTTCGCGAACCGCCGCAAATAAGAACAGAGCCCCACAAAACTCCGGACGTCTTTGACAGACTGAGGTACAGGAAAAGTTGTTACCGCTCGAACCTTCTCCGCGTCCGGTTGCACTCCGGAAGCATCGACTAGATGGCCTAGCACTGTGATCTGTCGGTTCCCGAAGTGGCACTTCGATGAGTTTAATTGGAGCCCAGCCTTGCGGAAGACGTCAAGGATAGCTGCGACGCGCTCAAGGTGCGTCTCAAATGTAGGAGAAAACACAAGGACGTCGTCGAGGTAATAAAGGCAAGTTGACCATTTGAAACCTTGAAGCAGAGAGTCAATCATCCGTTCGAACTTGGCGGGGGCATTGCATAAACCGAATGGCATAACCCTGAATTGGTAGAGGCCATCTGGAGTGACGAAGGTGGTCTTTTCTTGGTCTTGCTCATCGACGGAAATCTGCCAATAACCAGATCGAAGGTCGATGGACGAAAAGTATTTGGCACCGCGAAGACAATCAAGAGCGTCATCGATTCGTGGTAAAGGGTAAACGTCCTTTTTAGTAATTCGGTTAAGGTGGCAGTAATCAACGCAGAAACACCACGTGTCATCTTTCTTTTTGATCAGCACGACCGGCGACGCCCAAGAACTCAACGAGGGCTCAACAGTGCCTCTGGCGAGCATCTTGGTTACTTCCTGCTGAATAACTTGCCGCTCTGCCGTGGACACGCGATATGGTCGGTGGTGAATGGGCACAGCATTACCAGTGTTTATCCGATGCTTAACAAGGGATGTCTGACCAAGTTGTCGCTTCTCAGTATGATATATGTCGTGGTATGAAAGCAAAAGGCGAGATAGGGCGGCTGCTTGGTCAGGTGTGAGGCGACCATGGGACGTAATGGGCCGTCGAGGTTCAAGGCATCCTGCGGGTAATCAGGAGGATCTGGAGACGCGTCGGCTGCAAAAACAGTGACGTGGTCGTCTGCCACTGACCGGAGCGTGGCCACCGCTATGCCTTCAGGTAACACTCTCTTCGTCAAGCCAAAATTGATAACAGGGAGGCACATCCGATTAGCGGCAAGGGTTAGGACGGAGTATGGCACAGAGATGTCGCACGCCAGGAGGACATCACAAATAGGTGCGACGACATAGTCGCCATCAGGCACGGTTGCCATTGAGGCCGATTAGATGAAGGTTAGGGCTTTTGAAGGTAAGCGAACAAACGCTGTAGTGCAGAGGGTGTTCGGTTGTGCGGGGACAACGTCTGAAAGAAGAGGAAACTCAAGACACAGCGTACCGCTGGCACAGTCGATGACGGAGTATGCGTCGTCAGAAAGTCGAGCCCGAAGATTAGGTCATGAGGGCAACTGGTCAGCACGGTGAACAGAACTGAAACTTGGGGGCCAGTAATTCCTATGCGAGCAGTGCGCATACCCCTAACGGCAACAGTGGCGCTATTGGTGACGCGTAGGGCTCGAGTGAAGGCAGGCGTAAGAACTTTTTTGAGGCGACCACATAGGTTAGCGCTCACTATGGATACTTGGGCGCCAGTATCAATTAATGCCGTCAACGGAACGCCATCTACGTCTACTTCAATTAGGTTCGTATTGGTGAGGTGCGGCAACGGAGGATTTGGACAAGACGAACGTGATGCAGCGCGACCTCCAAGAGCTGCATAGCCTAGTTTTCCGTCCGGGATGGTACATAATTGTTCGGTGATGAATAGCGGCGTTGCTGGGGCCGACGGACCAACCGCGTTGAGGTGACGGCGAGCGCGCAGGACGACTGGCATCGGCGGGTACGTCAGAGGTAGGAGGCATACGGTGAGGCGAGTAACGGCGCGGGTCGGCATATGTGCGAGGAGACGGAGAAAAGGAGCTCAAATACGGCGACGTCCAGAAGTTGCGGCGTGGCCAATGCGGAGGCAACGGAAGCAAGTGGGCTTGTTGTCCGGAGTTCTCCACTCGGCAGGGTTATGGTATCCGGGAGGGGAATACAGATCGCCGTGATGCGGAGGAGTCGGCACCGGTCGGGCAACAGGTCGGGCGACGGAGCAGGCAGCGGGAAAATCTAGGGTTGCAAATTCATGCCATACAACTGCCTGAATGAGGGAGATCGCTAGGGCTGGTTGGTCAACGGTGGGTTCAAGAAGGCGTGAATGGAACGGCGCAGGGCTTGTAGCTTCGAGTTCGCGACGAACAATACGTGTGACGCGCTCATTTAAAGGTGGTGAAGCGGTAAGGTCAACGCAAGATGACGTCGCAGCCGTATTGGGGAGCCGGGAGAACTGTGGGATGATGCGGAGGCTTATGGCAAGCTCAAAGCGGAGGCATTCCTTGACAATGACGTCGGTGGTGGACACATTGTTGAAGACCAACTAGTTGAAGACGTCGTCTGCGATCCCTTTAAGTACGTGGCCGATTTTGTCAACCTCGGCCATTTTCACGTCGACTTTCCACCAAAGAGCGAGCACATCTTGTATCTACGAGACACACGATTCAGTAGAAGACTGAACTAGGGTAGCAAGCTCTTTTCTAGCAGCCAACTGCCGACTGGTGGGATTTCCAAAGAGGTCGACTAGCTTCTCCTTGAAAGTATCCCAGGCAGAGATCTCGTCCTCGTGTGTCCGGAACCAGACACGAGGAGTTCCGCCCAAATAGAATAGGGCATTGGCTAGCATAATAATAGGGTCCCAGAGGTTGTTCTGACTAACACGTTCATGCAGGTTGAGCGAGTCCTCAACGTCGACATTATCTTGGCCGTAGAATATGCCAGGATCGCGGGGATAGGTAACGGTAACGTACGCTGTTGTCGGGGTCGCAAAAGTAGAAGACGAGGTGTCGTCACCGAGAGCGATGGCGGAAAGCAGGACAGTGCGGCCGCTGCGGAGCTCCGTGGTGAGGACAGGGAACGGCACCCTCCACCACAATGTTACGCGAAGGACGAGTCAGTATGACGAGTAACTACTTACAGGTTATATTTACAACAGCGGTTGCAGCACTGACAGGTTAGATTCACAGCGCTAGCCCAGTTCGTTCTTCCTTCTCTTGTCTCGAGTGATGGCGCCCACGCGCCTCGTTCAAACAATCAAATATCACACGCATGTAGCAATAAGAACAAGTTCAGCGGAGCTTGTCGCTTTGCCTTTTGGCTTGCAGTATGTCTTCTGTAGTTGTGAACGAACTTTTGTAATTGAAATTGAGTGCAGCGGCCTGCCTATTTCCTAAATGGGCCGGCTTCTCTCCATAATTCCTTCTTTATTTTTCTGCAACGTCGCTGTGTTGCTGTCGTTTTACTACTAACTACTTTACCTTGAATGCGTGTTGGCATGATAATTTTTCTCTTCTCATAACAGAGAGAGAGACAGAGAAATAATGAGAAGCAATGAAGGAAAGACAAGGAGTTTAACCAGGCAGAGCCAAGTTGTTTACCCTACACTAAGGAAGGTGGAAAGGGAACTGAAGAATGGGAAGAAGAAACGTTCCCATTTCTTGGACATGGACGCACACACAATGAAACTTTTTTAATAGTTCATCACAACCTAAAAAGCGCATCAGCATTTTTTGTTACGTTACACTTCGAAGCAAATAAAGTAATTTGTCTGTGTCTCTGTGCACATCGCAGACGACCGAAGCCGTGGCCTCAGGGTCTTCTGAAAAAGGCCTTTCATCTAATTCCTTTGATGCTGTCTAAATGGCAAGCTTTTCCATTGCAGTAGTTGAAAAAAGGTCCGACTTGCCAACATTCGCACTGAGGCGAGCAACTTTGCATCGCCAGCATGACACGTACTCTTCTCCTGAAGTTTATGCTCAGCTTTACGCGTTGTGATCACGCGCAACGAGGTTTCTTACTAGATCTTGAAACACTGTGTTTTCTGTGATAACAATCGGCTGCAGACTTCCGTTTATTAAAGCACATAGCTGTTTCCTTCAAGCGGGAAAATAAACAGGCAACCTTAAATCAGCGATTCCTCACTGTAATGGTTACGCGCTTCCTCGTTCACTTCACCCTTTCCTTCGGTGGTAGTTGTGAGGAGCATAAAACTATCTTCTGTTCAATAAAAAAGCGTCTATTCTCCCGGTTTCGACATATTGAGAAAGAGGCGGCAACTCAGTGAAAGATAGGCTAACTGGTATGAAGAAGTTATTTGCATATCTGTTGCCTTTCCTTCCACCAGAACGACTCATCCGACAGGAAACACACCAAAAATTTGTTACAAAAGTCAAGCCAACTATGTGAAATGCTTTCTTCCTTTCGTGGCTGCAGACTTGATTATTAGTAGCTATTATATAGAATACGCAAACGACTATATGGCCTGTAGGCTGCTTAGTGTGTGAAATGTGCCTGCCGCCCTCACTCTAACTACCTCCGACGACCGCTATTGCTGGTGTATTCCCCTAGCCTTTCTCGGAGCGCTTCGCTGCCGCCTCAACTAAGCATCTAGGCAGTACTGCCAACTATCCGTCCAGAAAAATTTGTAAAGTCCTCGATGTTTCGATTTCTGCTTCGATATAATTCAGACCGATCAGCTTAAGAGGGGCTAGAATCAGCGTAATAGTATTTGTGCGATGTTATAAACAAAAACGGCGAGTTGCTTTTCTGCCGTAACCGCAAGTAAGCATGAACTAACGCATTAAACGGCATCGAGAGAAAGAAGAGAATGAAAACACTAACAAGTCAACCGCATACGCGTAACTCAAACAATATATTTTTTTTAATCCTTCACGTTTCTAGGTGCAGATGACGAAACTCACCAGATTCGAAAGTTGTCTCGACTAATGGCCCGCTTGTTGGTTTTCTGCCGACCGAAGTAATTTCAATATTATAGGCCTTAAAGACACTCAAATTAGTCCTTGGGAAAAAGCAAGGACTACTCAGAACATCATTACTAAAACTGTGAGCAAACGTAGTACATATATCCAAATATTCGTTGTGAATTAGCCGTTGTGAATCCCGACCTACCATACGTCATAAAATAATAAAATATTAATTTGCGAAAGCTCATGTAGAACGCTATCGACCTTTTTTTTTACTCGTCTATGAAGTATCAAAGTGCTCCAGTCACGTGGTGTGATATTGCGTTAACACGAAAAGAGCATTACGCAGGGATAATTCAGTCGACGCGAAGACAGTCGGTAATTCAAGACGTTCACTATATGCGAAAGCCTGCGACGGCTGCAAATATAAGTATATAAAGAACATAAAGCGCACTGAGTGAACAAGTGCCGCGGCATTTTATCGGGACCAGCCGACAGGCGAATATCTCCCGCGAACCATTTTCACTGCAAAACACAGTCCTTTCCTTCGGCTTTGCCTTTCCAATAGGAGCGCGCCAAGTCAGAAACATACAGGCGTAAATATGCACACATGTTAAGAACTACGCGCCTCACATTAGGGTTGCGTTTACTATACTAGCCCCGGCGAGGTTACTACAATATGGGGGTACGGTGAACGAAGATCGGCGAGAATTTAGGCACCATACGTATATACAAAGATAATGTGTTCTGCTACAAATAAACTATAAGAATACAGTCTCGTGTCCACCGTAGTATCAAACTACGGAACTACTGTTGCTGTAAATTGAGCTATTTTGTTACGTATTTTATAAGTGAATATTTCCAAAGGAAGTGATTAGAGAATTCCCACCAAATTTCTAATACGGTGTGATATGATATGATTCCCGCTGATCTCTACAATCTCCAAAACCTCGAAATGAGATATTGTTCAAATTACTGAAATTTTGAAAAATATTCTGCCTTTCCGCGCGATTTTGATATCTTCATTCGTTCAATAAATGAGGTGTGAGCACCTGTTCAGGCACCAGGGAGTAACAAAAGATCGCTCTATGTGCGCAATGGTTTTCCGAAGTACACTAAAAAGTCACAGGCCTGCACAGAACACGCGGCACAGTCACAGCGTATGCTGGAAGAGGGGTTCCATAAGAGCTCCATTTTCGGCACCACGCACTACAACGCCTTCGCGGAGAAGTCTCTTCGCGTCCTTTTCACGAGAACGATCTGAACTATCCACCCGGCGTCGTCGGCGAACTACGGCTTGTGATGCGGCTTGTCCTGCTCTCTGCACAACGGTCTGCTCAGCCCGACGTTGCCCGGTTACAGCCGCTCGCATAGCTCTACGATTCCCTTTTACAGCAGCTTTTCGCACATTACGCGGATCTCACATAGCGTGACAAGTGGCACGCTACGATGCTAATGAAGGTGGTGGTGATGATGATGAAGTGGGGGAGGATTTATTAGCACCCCCCTTGAAACAAAGCGGTGGCAAACAGTTACCTAACCTGCTTGATTATTAATCCGGTATGTCTTACATGTTCTTCATTTCAGCAGTACATTTATACATCTACACAACCTTTTCTTTTCCTCCTCACGACTTCTCTGTCTACTTGGTTCCGCTAAGTATGGAACTGCTACATAGCCCGCCAATAGGTGTAATAAGATGCAACTGCTATGCAAAGGGTGCACGTATAGGCGCCACGCGCTACGCACCTCACATTGCAAGTGGCACGACACGGTAGTAATGATGATGATGATAATGATGGTGTGATGATGATGATAATGATGATGATGATAATGATGATGATGATTTATTGATAACCCCTTTGAAACGTGGCACTGGCATAGCCCCCTAGCCAGCTTGATTTAATCAAGTATGCAATACATATATTTCTAGCCTTTTTGCATACATCTCCTTCAACTTCTTTTTCTTCCCCAAAACTTCTGTAACTACTAACTGTGGATCTGCTACATGGCCTGCCGCATGGTGTAATAATATACAACTTCAATGCAAAGTGTGCACATAGCGACGCTACGTGACACGCATATCACATCGGGCGTCTCCCCTCGCGCTAGGATGCATTTGTAGGGCATAATTTCGCATGCACGCTAGCAAGCGGTGGCGTGTGATGGCATTGTGACCCATGGTGCAAAGCAAAAAAACTGAACTTTTTTGAAAGTTGACGCTAGCACCAGAAGCCGCACGAAAATCTTCTATAATTGCCAGAGTAGTCTTTGAACTCTTTTTATCAGTACAAAGAAAAAGGCCACGCGCTGTTTAGGTGTACCTCTCTCACAGTATAGAAATAGCAAAACTCATTGGACGTGAGACGGTGGAAGAAGTCAACGTAAAGCAAACTCATAGCGAGGGTGGAATTTGTCAATATTCAGTAGTGCAGTAGTGTTTAACGTGTTATTAGCTTCCCGTCTTATGTGCTGCAAGTACTGCACTGCTCACGACTTCGTATTCAGGAACTTCATCGCGTATTTGCCACATTTATTTAAGCTCGAGTTGTGAACCGATGCGGGGCAATGATCTCTTCCTCCCTCTTGAACGTCGTAGTCGAGGATTGGTCCATCTCTTCGTCAGGCAAATTGTTTCTCGCTGTTTTCCTTTCGAGACAGTGACCATCCGCTTTTGCATAAAATGTTGCAACTCCGATCACTTCATCACCTTTCTATAATATAGTAGTATCATTAGATGCCCAAAATGTCCCACAGGGTCCTTGGTGCTTTATCAAGGAGGTCGTTCACTCATTTCTTTTTTCGAAAGTTAGATTCAGCCTGGGGTGCACATTTTCAATGCGAGTCGAAAGGCAATTTCTGCGGCACTGGTGGACTCGATTTTCTCAGATGCATTGTATCGTGCACTTTATTTAGGTCGGCCTTATGAGTATGTACTTAGACGGGTAAGTGAAGTGTGTATACCTCCTGGGGTAAAAAGATTTTTCCTTAAATTGCATTCGAAAACAATCCCTGTTAAAACTTAGTTAAACTCGAGAGGCTGCTTTGTGCGGCGGTCCACTTACTGAGACCATAGATCTCTGTTTCATAGATATTAAATATGCAGTAATTCTTGTGACATTCTCCAGTAGACGCTTAGAAAAGACATTGACATAACTCCATACTGAATTAGGTTTCTATACCGTGTAAGATTACTTGTGGCCCTCCCATGACATGGTGGTCCTCCCTATATACATACTATGGAGGTGTAGGCTGTATGATCGAAATACCACAATCGCGCGATCTACGAGATCCTTCTTTCGTGAAAATGCAGCTTATGTGAGAAGTGTATATGTTGCGCAAGAACCTCGGCCTGATTGGATGCATTTGTCGGAAGCATGTGTGTGTTTGCCCGAGTTTTGATTGTGTAGTTCTGCCCGTTCTGTAATATATCTTCAGTTCTGGTTCCCATTTAATAAAGGCAATAAAGCGGTGGCGTAGCTCAGTGGTAGAATAATTTACTCCCGCCCAGCGGGCCCGGGTTCGATCCCGGTGTTAACTGGCTTATTTCATTTATTTTCATTCCCAGCAATAGCTGCGACAGACACCGGACACCGGTGGCTGCGGCGGCAGCTACCATCGCCAACCGTAACGGCTCTCGTAAGGAGCCCATAACAGCTTACACTGGAAAATAGGGACCAATATCTTGCGGAATCAGTCCGTCCCTCGCCTGCGCTTAGACATTCCAGTTACACAAAGCTAAATCCGCCGCCGTAAATTTTCGCAACTGGTTCACACTTCTGCAACATGTTGTTTTGCTCTGACATAACTACTGCCAATTATGCCGCCTCTGTGAAGGTAATGTGTCCTTCGTGGCAATCGAGGTAACTTCCTGCGCCTCGTCCTCCAGCTCGCTCGTTGTGACGGCCATTTGCCAATCTCAATCTCCGGCTACCGCCGCCCCAGTGCTACAAGGTGGACCCTGGCTAGGGTGTCGGAGTTCCTTCCCCTGGTAAGCCTTGCCTTTTCTCCCAGACGCTGATTCACCACGTGAGCACATGTCAACAGGACACGCCCTGATTGGCCTCCCAGTGCCGGCCCGCCGGGGCCCCTTCTCAGCCCGAGCTCTCTTCCGCTGAGCTATTTCTCGTCGCGGCCAAGCGTCAAGGTGCGCTCCCTCAAGGGATGCAGAAAATAACGCTTCTTCTTGTCCACAATCACACACTCTTTCTCTCTCGCCACGGCCATGACCAATGCTCACAGGCCCGCAATGAGTCAGTTACAATGGACTTTTTCTCCCGCGACTTCCCGTTCTCGCGCTTGATGGGCCTCTACCCGGTTAGCGTAGCCTAGCGTAGCGGGACAGCGTACTCGATCATTCCTGCTGTGTGTGGTTGTACGTATTCCTGGGCTAGTCGGTTCATACTGAACAAGTTCAGGCCATAAGAGTGATGGTCACTTATCGCAAATCGAAACCGAAAGGGGGCGGGGACAAGGTAGCGTGCCGTAAGCCTTTGCCTGCAATCTGTGACTGTTGCACTGTTGTGTATCTCGGGTTAGTAAACCGCTACCGGTTGGCGATCTAACTCGTGAGCCTTCTCTGCGCCTTGTTAGAGATTCTGGCGCTCTTTGACCATACTTGGCCCTTGCGCCATAAAACATCAAACATTCATTCATTCCCCGCAGGGGCGTCTGCGTGAGCAGGCGTTTGGTGTGTTCCGACACCACGGACCCGAGCACACGAGGGTTGGACCCTCCCGCGTGTAGCCGTGCGCGGCTTAGCCGTGTCCGGGGAAAGGGGGATCCTGGGGGTTGAGCCGATGCCGGGTGTTCGGACCTTTAAGGCCCCCTGGCGGAGGCAACACACCTCTTTGGCCTCTGCTTCACGTAGACGGCACCCCCGGACTGACCCACCCGGGGGAAATCGGCAGTCGCCTTTTCCTGTCCCCCTCTTCAATCTTTTTCTTTCCTATCTTCTTTCTTTTACTGTCCTATCATCTCTTCTCTTCCGTCACTTTCTAATTTTTCTAGGCGGCAAGGGTTAACCTTGTGTATGTGCCCTCCCTTGGGTATGGTATATTAGGTTATAGCAGCAATGCACGGCTGGCGTCTGCAGCCTTACACGTTAAGTGCTACAGCGTCCCCCTGTTGGGCTCCATGGTGGGTGGCCGCCATTGCCGCCGAAAATGTCCGAAATATTATAGGAACACCTGCTTTTCCACGTCTGCTTGATCGTCACCCTCAAAAGAGGGGACGCACCGATGAAATTCTAAGCCTATTCAAACCAAAAGAAATTTTCCCCCGATTCCAAGTCATTCACAGCGAAAAAACAGAAAAACCAGCTAGAACCGTATCTCCTTTCCTTGTTGCTAAAGGCTTGACTGATGCACTTGGCCCAGGCTATAAGGTCACCAAAATGTCGAGCGGGGATCTCCTCCTTGAAATCCATGATAAAGAACAGCACAGCAAACAGCAAACTAAATAAACTTGTGGCATTTGGAGATATACCTGTTACCGTTTCACCCCATCGGTCTATGAACACAGCACGCGGTGTAGTATCTGATGCAGATCTCATCGACTTGTCCGAAACAGAGCTGTTAGAAGGCTGGAAAGAGCAAAATGTAATTAACGTACAAAGAATCATTATCCGACGAGAAAATAAAGAAATTCCTACAAAGCACCTGATCCTCACCGTTGCCACTTGCGATCTGCCACAAACAATAGAAACTGGATACACGAAGATAGCTGTCAGACCATACATCCCTAATCCAAGAAGATGCTTCCAATGTCAGAGATTTGGCCACGGATCGCAGAGCTGCCGTGGTAAACTTACATGTGCGAAATGTGGAGCCCAAGGCCACGCCTCAGATAAATGTGAAGCAACACCTCACTGTGTAAACTGTGAAGGTGAACATCCAGCATACTTCCGATCTTGTCCGAACTGGAAAAAAGAAAAGGAAATAATCACCTTAAAAGTACACGAAAATATCTCTTTCAAGGAAGCACGAAAAAGGTGCTCCCCATTCCACACCAAAACGTACGCCGATGCGACGCGTCAGGGGGCAGCGCCGCACCGGCCTGCGCCACCTGCCCGGCCCGCGCACAGCGAGTCGTTGGCTGTGGCATCCCGCGCCCCCGAGGTGGAAGCAGTTAAACCTGCGCCACCTACCAAGACACAGAGGCCGGCTACCCCGGGTACGTCGGGCCTCAAGACCACGCCTCGCCAGGCGAGGTCTGACAAACAAACGAGAAGCCCGCGCGCGCGGGCGTCCAGTGCTTCCCAGGAGGCAATGGACACAACACCGGCACGTTTGGTGCCGAAACACCGGCATGGCTCTCTCGAGCTCGCCAAAACAAACAAAAAACCCATAACAGGGCCAGACGACGGTCCTGTTACCTAAAGTACACCACTAAACACCTGAACACGGAACATTTCTCATCCTCATAAAATGGATGTACAAATTATTGATTGGAATGCCCGTGGCATTCTAAACAACTTAGATGATATCAAAGAAATAATACAAGAATTTAATCCTAGGCTGTTCTGCGTTCAGGAAACACACTTGAAAGCATCCAATACAAATTTCTTAACACAATACACATTATTCCGGAAAGATCGCGATGATGGCCATGCCGCGTCTGGTGGCGTGGCTATTATAGCCCAGAAGTCAGTTGCTTGCCAACACCTCCACCTTCAAACTAATTTTGAGGCAGTAGCGGTAAGGGCGATTCTTTTAGACAGGTTGGTTACGGTCTGTTTCCTCTACATACCACCCGAACATCGCTTGCAACTAAGGGATCTTGAAACACTAGTCAATCAGCTTCCGGAACCATTCATTTTAACAGGTGATGTGAACGCACATAATACGCTATGGGGCGACTCGCGCTGTGATGCAAGAGGGCGTACTATAGAAGACTTTCTTTTATGTACCGGTGCAGTTCTTCTCAATAAAAAAGAACCCACCTTTTATAGCACCACACATAGGTCATATTCATCAATAGACCTAACCATAACCTCTCCATCTATAATGACGTACCTTGATTGGAAGGTCCTAAAATACCCTTACGGAAGTGACCACTTCCCTATTCTCTTAACTTTAACAAAACGAGCTGATCCCGCTTCACAGATTCCCCGATAGAAAATCGACTCGTCGGATTGGAAAATGTTTCAAGAGATCACATATTTACAGTACGATGATTTGAGTTCTTTAAACATAGACGATGCTGTGGCATATTTAACAGGTTTTATTTTTGACGCCGCTGAAAAATGCGTAAAACAAACTAACGGACTTGCCAATAAGCGTCGTTTGCCTTGGTGGAATGACGCATGCAAAGAGGCACGGAAAAAACAAAATAAAGCTTGGAGCCTGCTTCGTGACTCTCCAACTACGGAGAACCTCATTAATTTCAAGAAGGCAAAATCACAGGGCAGAAGAACACGACGAGGTGCTAAGCGAGAAAGCTGGGAAAGGTACATATGTAGTATCAAGTCTTACAAAGATGAGGGTATGGTATGGAACAGGGTGAACAGATTAAAGGGCAGGGAAGCACAACCGCTTCCTTTAGTAAACGCTCAAGGCAACACCATGAAAGATCAGGCAGACTTCCTGGGTACGCATTTTGAAAATATTTCTAGCGCATCACACTATTCGCCAACTTTCCTAAAGTTCAAGGAACGCATAGAGCGAGAGCGCCTTGAACGAAAATGCGCAGCAGATGAACCTTACAACTGTCCCTTTAGTCTCGCTGAACTGAAGGCTGCTCTAATTTCCTGCAGCAACTCAGCACCAGGTAGTGACCGCATAATGTATGCAATGATCAAGAATATGCATCCAGAAACATTGAACACACTTCCGTCCCTCTACAACACCATGTGGGTATCTGGGCATATTCCATCCTCATGGAAAGAAGCGATTGTCATCCCAATTCATAAGCAAGGCCCCGCATTAGCCAGTAGTTATAGGCCAATAGCACTAACAAGCTGCATGTGTAAGTTATATGAAAAAATGGTAAATCGGCGTCTAATCTATTTCCTGGAAAGCAACCGTCTACTTGATCCCCTTCAGTGTGGTTTCAGGGAGGGTAGGTCAACAATAGACCACCTAGTTCGCATTGAGGCAAATATTAGGGAGGCTTATATACACAAACAATTTTTTCTCTCTGTATTTCTGGACTTGGAGAAAGCCTATGACACAACATGGCGATTTGGAATCCTCCGAGACCTCTCTGCGATGGGCATACGCGGCAACATGCTAAATATGATAGAAAACTACTTGACTAACCGCACGTTCCGTATTAGAGTGGGCAATGCCCTGTCCAGGCTATTCACTCAAGAGACTGGTGTGCCACAAGGAGGCGTGCTTAGCTGCACCCTCTTCATTGTGAAAATGAATTCCCTCCACAAAGTCATTCCATCCTCAATGTTTTATTCAATATATGTAGACGATGTGCAATAAGGATTTAAGTCTTGTAATCTTGCTGTCTGCGAGCGCCAAGTCCAACTCGGACTGAACAAGGTCTCACAATGGGCAAATGAAAATGGCTTCAAGCTAAACCCCCTCAAAAGCTCCTGTGTACTTTTTTCTAGAAAGAGAGGTTTGATACAAGATTCTGATATTATGCTGCATGGACAACACATACCACTCAACACTGAACATAAATTTTTAGGCATAATACTCGACTCAAAACTAACCTTCATTCCCCATATCAAGTATTTGAAAGCTAAATGCCTTAAAACAATGAACATCCTGAAAATACTGTCACATGCAACATAGGGAAGTCACAGGAAATGCCTCATGAACCTCTACAGGAGCCTTGTACGATCGCGGTTAGACTACGGTGCGGTTGTGTATCACTCAGCTACACCCAGTGCTCTCAAGATGCTGGACCCTGTGCATAATCTTGGTATCCGCCTCGCCACCGGCGCCTTTAGGACGAGTCCGATTCAAAGCCTCTATGTCGAATCAAATGAATGGTCGCTCGATCTGCAGCGGTCATATTCTACATTTAATTATTTTCTGAAAGTACCTGCTAACAAAAACCATCCTTGTTATCCCACCATAAATGATATGACCTCTGCAACACTCTTTCATAACAAACCCTACAGCCAGAGAGCCATTCTCGATCCGTGTGACAAAGCTGAGCGAGGAGATGGATGTTCCTATCCGTGAAAATAGTCTAATGGCTTCTGCCAAGCCGTTTCCACCGTGGTTGTGGCGAATCATTGACTGTGACACGTGATTTGTGGAGGTAACGATGCACGCTGCAGAGGCGCACATTCATATGTATTTTCTGGAATTACAGTTTAAACACCCTTGTCCAGAGTATTACACATATGCGTCTAAATCACATGCTGGCGTGTCATACGCAGCCGTCGGCCCATCCTTTTCCGAGTCCGATGTTCTGCACCCTCAAACAAGCATCTTTAGCAGAGGCGTATGCACTGTGGTCGGCTGCGAAACACATTAAACAGTTAAAATTACATAAGGCGGTCATATACACAGACTCATTAAGCGTTGTGAAAACAT
Organism: Dermacentor variabilis; assembly: GCF_050947875.1. Classification (NCBI taxonomy): domain Eukaryota; kingdom Metazoa; phylum Arthropoda; class Arachnida; order Ixodida; family Ixodidae; genus Dermacentor; species Dermacentor variabilis. Next base: position 107,504,217 of record NC_134571.1, read on the forward strand.
TGATGTCATGCTTCAACCACACAAATCCAGTAATTGCAGATCTTTTCTCTCTCCTCTGTACCATTTATGCCTCTGGCCAACATGTAACGATATGCTGGGTGCCTGGACACAGAGGTATTGAAGGTAACGTCCTGGCAGACCGAATTGCTACCTCCTTAGACACAAAAGCTTCCAACATGTCCGCAGCCGTTCCGGTCTCAGACCTAAAGCCATACTTACGGAAAAAACTCAGAACCTACTGGAAGCATAAATGGGACTCTGAAACCCATAATAAACTCCACACAGTTAAGCCACATTTAGGATACTGGCCATCACTGACCAAGTCCAGACGAAGTGATGTCCTATTCTGTCGTCTCAGAATAGGGCACACTTACGGTACACATAACTTTCTGTTGAGTGGCGGTGAACGTCCAATATGTAGTAGATGTGGGGAGACACTCAGTGTTCAGCATGTCTTCCTAGAATGCCGCGAAACACTAGTCGAGAGGAAAAAACACTTCCCTTTAGCATACAGTCAGTGTATACCACTTCACCTGGCACTGTTTCTAGGCAGAGAACCGCTATTTCACATGCAATCTACCTTAGCCTATTTAAGCGACGTTGACACGCTGCACGTTTTCTGTGCAAGAAATTCGTAACGCGGCCTCTTGCGAGAAGCCACTGTTGCGATGTGAACCTTTGCTCTAGCACATGCCTCCAGGCCCTTGTACTCAAGGGATCAGCTGAGGCTGTTGTGCTATTCGTCAACAACAATCACCTTTCCATTTTTATTCATGTAACACTATTACACCATTCTTGTACATCCTATACTTATAGCATACCCTACTTCAGCCATTCTCATACTTTTACTCCTTGACTATTTTATGCAACTCATAGCTCTTAGTTTTAGGCCTCTCTACAGCCACATCACATCAGCCATTAGTTCATTCAGTACTCGTCACCACTGCCTTGGCGCTCTTTGGCCACACTTGGCCCTTGCGCCAATAAACACTACATATCATCATCATTCATTCATTCATTCATTCATTTTTAGAGAGTCGGCAAACCAGCCGTAGCACCCACGGTGGTTGGTCAGTGGGTGTGGTGTTGGGCTGCTGAGCACGAGGTCGCGGCATCGAATCCCGGCCATGGCGGCCGCATTTCGATGGAGGCGAAATGCGAAAACACCCGTGTACTTAAAGGGACACTAAGGCGAAACAACAAATCAGTTTAGACTAATGAAGCATTGTTTCAGAACCGTGCAGGCAGTCATTTAAAAATAAATAATTTGATTATTAGATGAGAAAATGAAGGTCCAAGTATCAGTATTTGAATTTCGCGCCGAAATCCCAGCGCCGGTACGTCAGCGTGACGTGAGGGATTCCAAAGTATGTTTTCGCATTTGGGCCGCGTTGGCTGAGTAAAGGTTCCCGAAACCTGCCATGTTTAATATTTGGTTCCTTTAGAACACAATGAAGTCAATGTGTACCGCTATATATAATTAGTGGGCCCTAGAAGATGCCATCAAGATCCAAGACGTCAAAGTCCCCAGGCGCGGGAACTTAAGTAGGCGTCGTCACCCGTATTTCGTTCTTGCGCTTTTTATGGCTTACCAAACGTCTTATCGTTGTAAGAGTGGTATTTTTCCTGTTGTAGAACGGTAATTTACTGATGCAGAGGAATCATTTTTCACTTTAGTGTCCCTTTAAATTTAGGTGCACGTTAAAGAACTCCAGGTGGTCAAAATTCCCGGAGTCCCCCACTAAGGCGTGCCTCATAATCAGAAAGTGGTTTTGGCACGTAAAACCCCATAATTTAATTTTTTTTTTACCAGCCGTAGCCCCTTTGTGCGTTGCAGGTGCAGAGGGGCATAATGACCATAATGGCCGCTATAGTCGCGGAAATTTGCTGCTTTAAGTCAGTCCACCCTTCAAACATTTACCATTCTTTCAGAATTGTTTTTCTTTTTTCCGCGCCAGCGTGAAACGAGAAAGTTTATAACAAAAAGAACTTCCGGAGTTTGAAAAATTTATTCATTTCGCGCTGTGCGTCTGAAAATTTTCAGAACTCTTCCCACATAGACAATTTATTTATTCGTTATAATTACCAAGCAGCAGTAAAGCGTTCTTCTGTATTTTTTGCGCCCCAAAATGTTAAACAGTTCCTTTTCGGTAAATTTTATGTCCTCGTTTCCGTTCTGACACGCTCTCCTTCTTAGGAGAGTGGTGTAGTGCGGTCAACTTTGTTTCCTACTGTCTACTGGCCTTCATGATAGACCTTAAGGGCGCCGCCAGCTACCGCTTCATAGACGATTTCGCACGCATGGTAAAAGCAGCGATCATGCGGTCTGAAGGAACATCCGTTTACGTGATTTATTAGTTGACTATGCCAAAACAAAAAGCCTGTTTTTAAGTTGTTTCGATGAACCGAAAGTCTCTTTTTACGCTATCAGATAGAATAAATGCAACGTTGGGGAATTAATATCTCGAAACTGGTGTCATCCTGAGAATACGCGCCAAGTGGATCCGCCTTGTGAACTCCACAGCTAGAAGTCGCAAATTTCAATATGGCCCATAAACTAATTAGTTAGAAAGTTAATTAGTGATTTTTAGTAATTGTTCTAATAATACATTTCATTTTTTGGTGCAAGTAATGTCCGCCTCTTCGAGTAGACAAGCTCATGAAGTAGAGTGGGGCTATCTGCCACAGGGAACCTTTAAAAAATTTTGAGTGTTTGCTGAAACACCCGGTATATAGCGGCAAGCGGCTCCAAAGAACATGCGACACAAAAAAAGGAAGGTGGAGAAGTCTCCATTTCTAGTTCCTACTGTTCTCTGACGCCCTTCGCCACTGATATAACAAGCATCGACCCCAGATTGCTTTCTTTTTAAGTGCTTTCCTGCACGCAAAAGCACAAATGAGGATGTGTGACCCAGGGACTGGATAACCGTAATATTAACATTGTCTTCTCTTTTTTTTTTATCTGAAGCTGACGTGGTCTTCTTTGAAACGTACATGAGCCCAAAATATCTTAGCCCAAGCACATTTCGTTCGCCTCGCTTCAGCAAGCGTGAATCTCTCTGGCCACAAAGATAGCTTGGGACCGCTCATCTCTCTACCCGACGTTCCGCTGGCTACCGTGAATGCAGCGCAGGCGGCATAGGGCCACTTTTCAAGTGCGCAGTCATGTGAACACTCCTAGCGTAAGTTCTAGTAGTTAAAAGCATAAATACCATAAATACCCCAGAAAGCGGATGGGAAAATGCTGCCTCTCCCGTAACTGAGAGTGGATCTAAGAATGAAATTGCTACCGCCAAAGCACATTGATTGGAGATGATACTAGATGTTAAAATGACTGTAGTGCATATTCGCAACAGCACACCCCGTCCGCATCATACACCACCACACCACACCGCACCATACCATACTGTGCACTGGCCCATATCGAGGCAATAGTTTCCTGTCACAGACAGAACCTCGTTGCAAGTCTCGTCTCCGTCCAACAACCATCCGCGGTGCGCCTGACGCTACCGGCGCTACCGGCGCGCTGGTGTTGAAAAGAGCACAGGTAACTATGTCCCAGCGCCAAAAGATGACACTCCGGTGTATAGTGCCTTGTATCTCCCTTTTGAACGGCGCCCTATTGAAGATCATCAATAAAAGTTCAGCGTACTAGATGTTACAGCGTGTGTGATACTGTGAACAAGCATTAGGAAGAACTCGGAAGCAATATTCGTTGTAACTTGTTTGAGCGGTAACTAGCGTATGCAATGCGGGCTTGACTGGTTGCCCGGATGATCCCGTTTTGTTCTCGCAACTTGCCCGGATGTTGTCGTTTTCGTTCCCGGATAACGGCTCTGGCTTTTGGCTCGAGGTCACTTGAAGGTCGCCGACAATGGGAGCTAAAAGCATACACTCTAAGTAAAGTTTACACTCTTTGGTGTGTATACTTGCCACACAACAAAAATCGTCATCTGTCTTGCCCGCATTTCCTTTCTTGAAAACGCTGCGCTCGATACTTCCCGGTCGAGAGGGCTCTGTCATGCTTATAACGCACATGCCGTTCGTGACTTGGAAGTACCGGGCTCGCAGAGTTAAAGAGAGGAAATGTGGGCAAGACAGATTACGATTATTGTTGCGTGGCAAATATACACCCCAAAGAGTGCAACTGTTTCTAGAGTGTATTTCGTGGTTAAAACGGCGCCGCGGTAGCTCAGCTGCTCAGAGCATCGCACGCGTAAGACGGAGGATTGTTCCCCCGCTGTGGAAAGTTGTTTTTGCAATAATCGATATTATTTATATTCATTTATCATTTCTTTCATTTAATTAGTAAGTACAAATTATTTCTCTTATGTGGTCCTTTGTGTCCTTGTTTGTTCACTTATCAAGATATGATTAATAAATATCGGAATATTGTTGGGCCATTCGGTTAACTTCCGCTCTTCTCGATATATATATATATATATATATATATATATATATATATATATATATATGAAGAGAGAGAGAGAGAAAGGGTAATTTCAAGCTGCACTCCTAGGACATCGCACTTTTTCTTAAATTGATTTTTTCTACCCTTCCAACATTTCGTCTTCGGCTGTAATGTTTCGTGAACCAAGCAGCTTAAAGCCAAGCCTCTAACAGCTTGCCCTGAATTATCACAGCTTGCACTCTTAACGCACATAAAGTTAAAATTTTCTTGGCCGTCTTCGCAACGAAGCACTCCATTTGCTACTATACAGTGCAAATGGAGTGCCCGCATAGTGCAACGCCATGAATTCCCCCACAAATATTAGCGAACGCCCCTGTGCTCATAAATGCGGTATCCTAATGTATGCGTCCCCAAACGGAAGGAAAATTCCGCTAAAAGACTTATTCCAAAATAGTGAATGCACAGTGAACAAAAGTACGAGTAGATAGGATGTTCCGGAATTCACCTCGTCTTCTGGGCAACCAGACCACACACTACGCTAGGTTCAAAATTTAAATAAATTCCATGTACCTTTTTTCTGTCTGCAGAATGAGCCCGGCATTCCATTCTCACCCCTCACGTGAAAACACAATGATTGTACATCAGACAAAATGCGGTGCGCTCGGCTGGTGTTTCTATGTCTTAGCTTCGTCTCCTTTCGGAAACGCGGAACGTTTCGGCAGACATTGAACCGTCTCTTGGCAATTCATGCACTTCAGACAGTCGTTCTTCTTCGCCTTTTTCGAACGCTCCAAAACTACGCGTACAGCTGTAGAAAAGTCGTAGGTACTGACGACGGCAAGAACGTGAGGTTCCGCCGAAGACAGCATTCTTGGCTCCTCATTGTTCGCGCGAACTTTACGTTGCCAATCCGAAAATAGTTACTGCACACGAATTCCTCAGGAGATTCGCCCTGAAAAAGACGCAAGCTTTTCGTTTCATTAAAATACTCACGCGCAGACAAAACAGCACATGTCGCTAATCTTGCACTATGCCACGCCACCGTTCTTTCAGCAGCAAAGTTTAACACCGGTTACGCCCCATCTATGCTCACGCTATTTCTTTCGTGCTACCGACATGGCTTGCTGGGAAGTTGGCAATACTTAAACAACTTTATCTCCCCCCCCCTTTGTATATTTCTTATCCACAAAATTAGTCCAAGGCATTTCATGTACATTCAAGAATAGTGCTCCCATGGTGAGTTTTTAATGGTACGTTTTAGTCAGCGCGAAAATAGATCAAATAAGCAGTGTACAGGTTTGAAAAGTAGGCAAGACATTCTCTTGTCTTTCCGGCCTAGTTTATTTCAATTTGACTAGATTGATTCGATAATATTGGGAACGGTCCGTCCTGTGCGTCTTGTGGTTGCGGCGAGACACTTGCGCGCCTTATATTAGTGTCTGCTACTTCCTTCCACAGCACACGTCGCGACTACGGATTGCAATCTACATCGCCTGCAGTTTACGACCCTCGATCATTGCCCTTAACCGAGTGGTTGCGCTTCTCGATGTGACCAGGCTCATCGCGCCTTGTGCACTTTTCTACAAGAAACGGGCTTGGCTTCCCCTTTGTGACAGACTACGAGGGATGAAATTTTCCCCTAATTTTCTTATTGTATTTTTTAGAGTCGTCTATAATTAGTGCGACCGGCATGTTCCTGCCTATATGTTCTGTTCCTACTTGCGCACTCTCTTCCTTGCGAATGTTTCACTTTCAACTTAGTTACCTGTCATCTTGCTGTTTCTTTCTTCTTTACTTCCCTTCTCTTTATCTTCAACTTCCTTTTCTGTCGCCTCCTTCCTAAAGGGTAGGCAGGCTTTGGGCACATCTGGGTGGCTGCTGCCAGCTTGCTCCTTCCCTGTTTCCCTCTCAGTGCATATATGTGTGTTTTCATATCAAACATTGGAAACGTTGGAATTCTCGTCGCTGACGCTACTACAACAGTTAATAGTCTAATAAATAAAGAGAATCGATATGAATAAATGCGCAAATAAAAACATAAGCACACAAACACAGACAATGAGGAGCGCTTGGCGTCAGCGCGCTTGAATCGTTCAGCAATGTTGTTGGCGCGAGAAGGCATTTAACGCCACGTGCACATAAAAAATTGCCAATGAAAACGAGAAATTAGGGAAAATAACAACATGTACAGAAATAATTACCAAACATAGATGTAAGAGCGTTCGCGTAATCAACATCATTGATATGGAATAAATAAACAAGCAAATCCTCAAGTAATCAGGCACAAATAAAGACGAGTACGTAATTAAACAAGAATGTAAAAATGTCAGCGACAATGTTGCTGTCCGTTGACAAATCTATTACAGCTCTCGTCGCTCTCATTCGCGCGGTCACCACTCTTTTCGCACTTTATTTGTTTCAGGATGCTAGAATACCAACACCCATAGTTAATTAATACTCTCGCCCACCCACCGCTCCATAACGCCCCCCCACCCCAATTTTGTCATAACATTCCTTTTGTTTGGGAGATAGACTAAGCAAGAGCTACAGAACTAACCTTGCTAGTTATAGTAGCAACCCATGAATACCCCAGAAAGTGGATGGGAAAACGGCGCCGCGCAAGCTCAATTGGTAGAGCATCGCGCGCGTAGGGCGAAGGCGTAGGATCGTTCCCCACCTGCGGCAAGTTGTTATTTCATCCACTTTCATCTCCGTTAATTTATCATTTATTCAATTCAATAATTAAGTACAAGCAATTTCCCCTGCGTTGTCATTGCTGTCTTTGTTGGCTTATTGTGATGATTAATAAAATTTGGGTGCCTCGTTTAACCCCCTTTCATCTAGTTAATATATATATATATATATATATATATATATATATATATATATATATATATATATATATATATACATATATACATGAATCAAAGCTTTGTATGTAATTTCATTTTTGTCAACAAAAATTAGTTTTACCATTGGCTCTCGTCTGTTCAGGCCATCAATCTTGGAAATGAATAATGCGAGGTTTTACTAAAAGCTATAAGGAACAATGCACCGTGAAAACAGTTCTAATTGATGAAATAATATAGTCATAAGAAAGTTTACAAAAGTTAGTTATTGTTTCTTTTTCTCCCCAGGTTCATTTATATACGCTTTGACGCTGTAGGAACTGCAGAGATTCCTGATTAAATTTCTTAATAATTGCTGAAAACTAAGTTTCCTAGTAAAGGCATTCTTCATGAATGAGAAGCAGTAAATACAAACCTATGATGCAGAACGTATCTTACTCAGCCAACAGTGAAGGCGTGCACTTTCAAAATTGAAGTCTACGCCCAGGTGAATTCCTGCACGATAATGTCATACATAAAGAGGAAAACCCAAAAAGTAAAAAAAAAGCTGAGTAAACGTGTTACACTACCAAATAATTCAGGACATGCTGCAGAGAAAAGATGACGTAACGTCCATAATTTTTTAATATAACGCTTCGTGCATGCAAGACATCTTTTTGCCATTTATGTACTCCTGAACGTACGCTATAGCACTAATACCTGAACCAAGCTATTCACAAAGACATGTAGTACTCCTGCTAAGTATTCCGGAGTTCGCGGGAACGAAAAATTTCTCGCATGTTATCGGGATGATGTTAATGGAAGTGTAATATTATATGCCGCGGAACTTAATCATATTGCCATGTACTGCGACTCACGGAACTGCAACACCGTATAAACGTTACAGAAAGCGTGCTACACGCAAATACACTCCAGGCAAAGCGATACATTTTTTCGGACAGTTATGCTCCTGACAAGCCAGCATGGTATACCAAGTTGTTCAAAAAGAACGACAGTTAGTTTTACACGGGATACTGTCCTTCCGATAAATTTCTTTACAATGGCTAATGTTGTAATACGGCGTATTCAAAGGCAAGTAACTGGCAGTATCTTTGTAGCTTGCTTGTTAGCCAGCTTGCCAGATATTTTCAATAACGGATACCATTTTGAGAAAACAGAACGCTCTTTGTCGGGGAACTTTGCAAAACAGGCTGCATATTCTTTCATTTCTTATTTGTTTCCATTGCTAAAAATACAATGGCGGGTGCTAAGATGAAAGCTGCAATGAGGCAGCTTGAGGGTTACCTTAGCCCCCATGTTACATGGTGGCAGCGAGTAGCGCAATCAGCAGTATGCAGAAAACATTACATATAAATATTAAGTACAATACTTAATGAATTCGACAAAATTTTCAGTAGGAGAACAAACAAATTGGATAATGCCAAGTAACAACAATGCAGATAGTACACACCACCACATTACATACACCTGGCAATACTTAAATAAAAGTGAAAATCGCGTACACTTGACGATGCATAATTAAAGGTGAAAAGAAATGGTGCTCGATTAATTTTGGAATGATTTAGAGAAAGAACAATATGAGGAAAAATTATGTCATTAGAAACATTTGACAAGACGCATATGCGAATACAGGTGAAAAAGAAATTACGCTTGATTTATTAATTAGGAGAAAATTCTGATGCGCGACAACAGTTCTGACCATGTTATGATAATTATGTCAATGCCGGCGTCATGAAATGAATTACGAAGTCTGGGTACTTTATTTTTCGACATTTGCAAACCATAGTTGGTTCTTGAAGGGGGTACAGACCAATATTCTCCATGACGAGTAACCTAGGTAGCTGTATTTTTTGCAGACAAGCAATTTCATTAAATACGCTGTTTTCAGAGTTCGAGTTTGAGTGCCATATACGAAGGAGAGAGCGGTTGTATGGGGAGTAGATTGCGGGTATGTTGTAGTGTTTAAAGAGATGCTCACTGTGACTGTGATATGGCAAGTTTGCTATGATACGTATGATTTTTTTCTATAGTAAGTGTATCTTCCTGAGGTTAGGTTCAGTTGTTGTGCCCCACACAAGGTGTGTATAATTAATGTGTGATGCAAATAATGAGGGGTAAATTAATATTTTTATGGATGTCGGTAGACAATATCTGTTCTTGTTTAGCATTCCTGTGATATGGCTAAGCTTTTGCTCTACAAAGTCTACATGTTGATCCCAGTATAGCGTATTAGAGAAGTGTGTACGTAATACTTTAATTCCATTGACTATTTCTATGCTCCCTTTTTTTATCTCTAAAGTGTGGCTTTGTGGAATCTGTGTGCCTTTCGCATAAGAAACTACGGCTTTTGTCTTACTTGAATTTAATTTCAGGTAATTTTCTGTAGACCATGTGGATATGTTTTGGAGAAACTCATTTGCGCTGTTTATTAAGCTAGTATAACATGCCGATGAAATAAACACACTATAGTATCGTCTGCATATGTGAGAAATTTTGCCTTTGAATAATTTAGAACAACAGCGTTTATACATAAGGTAAAAAGCAGCAGTTCAAGAATACTTAATTGCGGGACTCCTGTTTTTATTTCTCCAGAAAACAATTTAAAGTTATCTATGTGCACATATTGCCGTCTTTATTCTAAATAAGACTTAATTAACTGCAGTGGGAGGGCTCTCATACCATACGTCTCAAGCTTTGTTAATAATAAGCTATGGTTAACATGATCGAAGGCCTGAGTAAAATCTATAAATATACCTATTGTCCGTAGCTTCCGTTAAAAATTGTGCCGTATATGGTCTTCCTAGTCTACAAGTGCTAACTGCGTTGATTTGTTTTTTTTAAGCCATACTGAGTTTTCGTGATAATGCGATATTTTTCACAAAAGAATGATCACTCAATCATCATTTTTTCAGGTCCTTTAGAAAAGTGCGACCAAATTGATATAAGGCAATAATTTGAATATCAAGCCTGTCTGCCTTCTTGTATATTGGAATGACTTTAGCAATCTTAATTTTTGATGGACAGATGCCTTCAGCAGTAGAGATATTGTAGATATGGACTAGAACGGGGGCTATATCGTGTATGACATATCTCATGAGTCTTATGTGCAGGTCGTCTGAATCACAGTTTTTAGAGTTTTTCATTGCCATAAATATAGAGCAGACCTCGTCAACACTAGTTAGATGGAAAAAGATTGTGTTTGAGTTTTCGGGTAGGCAGATAGTTGCTTTCGGGCGCGTGTGCGCTTGTGTTTCTCTGTTCAGGAAGTATTCGTTAAACGCATTCACCATGTCTGTTCCGAACCGTAAACGACCCTCTAGGCTAATTTTTTCAATAGGGTCTGTGCTTTGTGTCCGCTCCATTATATTATCAAGGTTCCTTCACAGTTTTTCTGAGTTTCCTTCACACAATAAAAAAAGATTGTAGATAATAGTTATCTCGGGTTTTCCTTATTTCTTTGTTTAGACTGCTCCTGTAAACTTTCAGTTCTTTAAGGTCAGCAATTTGACGAGTTTTAATGAACCTGGCGTACAACTTTTCTCGTTTCTTGATTTTCTTTAATCCATGGTTTTCGGAACGACTTGGGTTTATTCTCTTTGACGGTGAAGTGTTTCGTATACACAACTACGAATTTTTCAATGGATATATTCTAGGCACTTTCCGCATTATTTTACTCAAGTTTGTCCTCCCAACTTACTCGTTGTAACTGCGTTTGAAACGCTGCCATTGTACGCTCATTGGTGTTCTGAAATAACCTAGTGACATTTTTGTTAAACTTCATCAATCGGCGCTCGATAAAAATACATATTGGGTTATGATCACCAACTGGGCAGCTTAAGACAGCGCTTTTTACACATGAAAGATCATAATTTATAATAAACAAATCTAACGTAATCTCAGAAGTCCCACCTTCCACATTTCTCTTTGAGAGCTAAATAAAGCGCAATCATAATAAGAACGTGGAGGGGGGGGTAGTCGTTGCACCATCTCGTTTAGATGTGTGAGACCATCCGACCCGAGGCTACCCATTAGCATTATTATTACTTACAGTGGGCACCAATAAGTAGGACGAAGAAGAGAGACGAAACACGAGCGCCTCTACTTCGTCCTTGTAACAATGATGCAGATGTAGAAATAATAATGCAGATGTACCGTTCTCGCCCAGCTTGCTACCGTAATATCGATTAGCACCGATTTTAGCACTATCCTGACATTGCGTTTTGTTTGACATCGGAGATTCTATTCCCAAAAGGGATTTCAAGAAACGCTTGTGAAAATTTAGCTTACGTGATGGGGCTCAGAGGAGGTGACATCCATAATTTCTGAGCAACAAACATAACCAATGCTGCACTTGACTCGACCGAGTGGTTCTCAAGCGAAATTCGCAGGCTTCTGTGTAAGCTGTCGTGGTTTTCACGACATTCGCTTGCGGCACTAACCGATTTACAAAAATCTGCAATATGGTCCGCGTTTACCCGTAATCAGGCCTCCTGTAACGTCCCATACTGTAACATTTGAGGATATGCAAAATAAATCAGTAAGATAACTTTTAAATACAGCGCATGGAAACGTGAGCAAAATAATCAGCAATATTTAGATCTGATGCCTGTCCAATAAAGAGAATTATGCTTTCGTACGCTGTGCGCCTTTAAGCTTCCCATGTTCAATAGCCAGTCATTCGTGGATAATTACGCTTGAACCAAAGTGACAAGACGTCACGCCAAAGCTATCTACTCTTCAAACGTGCGGACTTTACATGCGCAGGCACCGAGGTATGGAGACACTGCACATCAAGTTCAGCTTCTCAACTTACCCGGGCTTTGTTCCTCAGCAGTGCGCTCAGCACCCTTGCAGCCCTAAGTGGGGATCATCGGCCGACAATTTAATGGGAGCGCGGAGGTCCTCTACCCTATCATTTGAAGATCATGAATAGCATGCAATCACTGGCCAAAGTTTGCATTATGCATCAGACAATAGGGCACCCAGTGTTCGAGTGGGGCAAAGTCTGTGGTCCAGTGTCGCCCACCCTTCACCGGCCAGTTTGCCAGATTCATCGCGGTAATAATTGCTCTATTGTTCTCTGTGCTCAAGAGTGCTCTGAATAAGACATACAGCCATGCAAACACAGAAATTTGGTTCTGCGGCTAAATTTGAACTAAAAAACACTAAAAATGAACCATCAGCCTCGGTTTCAAGATGCTGACGGGTAAACTTAAGCTACTAAATAGAAATTATAGTTATGGAAACTAGAGAATTTTATGGCTCATATATGAGAATTTTATGGCAACCTCGATCTCCATAGGGCTACGTCACATCGACTAAGCTGCCGTGGTGTGTCTTATAGGATTGCGAAATGTAATGCCTAAAGCATCCATCAAAATGCAATAATAACGAAAGGCCGAATGCTGTACAACAGGCTGTAAAGGCAAACCTTCACTCTCTGGGCTTTAAGACATCGTTACGCGTAACACGCTTTGGGCAACTCTTTCTTGGCGATGACTTGTTTGGAAAATCAATGCTCATTGCGTTTTTTCTTTTCTCTTTTTCATTTCATTTCAAGCTTGCATCCTAAATTTCGCATCAAGATTACGAAATCAAGTTGTTGTTTTTTTGCTTTTGCTAGATACTGTCTTAACCCCTCTGTGTCGCTAGTTTAGAATCACACATTACGGAAATGATCTCAAATTAGGAAGTAAAAGCTTAGTAGTCTGACATAAGTTTAATGTCTTGGAAGATAAAATGATGGATCTCTTTACATGTATATAAAGAAAAACACTATTAACGTTTAGATGTCAATCGCAGCTTCAGCTACTCCTACTGCCAAGCCACATTTTCAGCATATTTTCCCTATTCTTTCTCATAAAGTTCTATGAGAAAGCGGTAAGGGTCACGTGACCTAGTTACAGTGAGCCGTTCATATGATTGCACAAGTTTTCGACTCAGCATTCTATGGATGTCAAACATTCCTGCAACAAATAAGAGACATAAGCGTCCCGTCTCTCCAGTATAGCCAGCCCCATGGATTGCCTATCGCTTTCACGGTTGTCGGCACTCGTCAGGAAATTCCTGGTGGGCCACTTAGTTTTCTTTTTCAAACGCGGCAGTCGCGATGCTTCGTACGCGCAGTAGTTGCTGTCTTTCTGGACGGCCTTCGTATACCGCGTATGACGTCCCCGCTTCGCCGGCGCTGCCAAACGCAACTATGCCATCTGCGTATTTTGCTTCCTTCGAAGGCACCCCCGATCACAATCGCCTCTCGTTTTCGCATCACCGCGCTTCCGCACACTTGACTGCCTACGCTTTCGGGCTCGAAAAAAGAAGCAGTCGACCTGGAACTGGCTGACTCTTACCACTTACGTTGCCTCCCTTAACACTTCTAGGAAACGGCGTCTGTGTCCGACATTCCGATACACTATTTATATATATTTGAGGCAGACAAGATGACCGATGTGAAAACACTGATTTGGGCTCGTTCGCTGATGGTAGCGTATCTTATTATTGCGCTGAGTCTCTCGCTCATTCTACGATACCGTTTGCTGCTGTGTACGCGTTCTTTGGTGCTGAGAAATCTCCTGAGCAACGCTCTGTTGAAAGTTTTGGGACCTGTCTGGCCTCTGTTTCCTCCGCCCACATGGTGAGAATGATTTCTTCGTACGCAATCAGAAAGATCCGTTGCAGTCGTTTTCTCTTTTAGGTCTTGGAAGTTGGTGTGTTCAGACCAAACTATAGTTCGGAATCATTACCCGGCGTCAGCTGGGTATTCCCGGCTCATTGTATTAGCCGTCATCGAATAGTGAAGAAAGAAGGTCTTCCGTCTATTACGGTGGCAAAGCGTATATCGTAAAAGCACGGTATGTAAATGTGTTGCACTGCCCCTTTCACGGCAATCATGACGTACATATGAACGCAAATTCCTTTATGAAGCGCGTGCTGCTGCTTCACACAGCTCCGCTGCTTATGTCCCTGAGAAAGGGACACAACAACTGTTTGTAGTGCTTTCAGTACCCACTTTAGCTGATCCTCATACTCATGCCCTATTCCATACACTCTGACCTGCTTCACAATCTTCAGACAGAAATAAGTGCCGTGACTGCGGGGTTATTCTTAGATACTTCCGGGAGCTTGAAAGTGACCTGAATTACCTCGCTACCATGAAAGTGAAGATACCACTTTTCGCAGTAGCAGAAAGACGAGTGCCTGCAGTGTTGCCACCGGCCATGATGTGTCTCTCGTTTAAGTCAAACTATGCATAATTAGTTTTCACATGTAAGATTAAACCGCTTGCGTCAACACCAATACTTAAACGCCAGAAATGCGTCTGAACTGGAAGGGGACTTTATTTATAGGAGTCCTCACATTCCTCGCTACACAACTTCTCACATTCCTCGCTTACGCAACTTTTTTATGGCGATGTTTTAATGCTATTGCAAAACATGAGACAGGGCTACGTTTATTTGTCAATGTACGTGGCACATCTTTCTATTTGTAAACCTGTAATCGGCACTTTCCTTTTCCGTGTACTACAAGCGAAAACAGATTTGTGCTTCGATCCCCCCATTAAAAGTAGCAAAGAAACATGAAATACTTATAATTTACGGATGGGGAGGTTACCGTGGGCAACAGGCCACAATAGGTTGGCCAGTGTTTTGACAAAAATCATCTTCTTGCACTTCCCGTTTGGGGTAGAAATATGCGCACACATGTTCACATATCATTAAGAAGGTTTAATGTTGCATAGTAAACCAGGGGTTCTCAATGGTTCCGCAGGCGACTTGCGCGCATTTATTTTCTCTACCCGTCAATCCGGAGCTCGGTCACACGAGTGCATTCAGATTGCGCGCACAATCGAAAGCTCAGTTGTCACGTCGGGGGACCCAGAAACCGGTGACGTCGTGCTCTGCAGCAAAGCGTCACGGCCAGTGTGGCTCACGTTTCTGTTCTTCTTTAT
This sequence comes from Dermacentor variabilis, assembly GCF_050947875.1. Taxonomy (NCBI): domain Eukaryota; kingdom Metazoa; phylum Arthropoda; class Arachnida; order Ixodida; family Ixodidae; genus Dermacentor; species Dermacentor variabilis. Next base: position 107,519,425 of record NC_134571.1, read on the forward strand.
TACTACGGTACACCACTTCGAAAGCCGTACGCTATGCCAGAATAACCAATCGCTGCCCTTGAAGCGTCGCCATTTTTCTCGGCGCATCTGCAAGAGTCAACGCGGCCCACGAAATGGCTCGGGCACGTTCCACTGGAGCGGCCCCGGTTAAAGAGTGCCGCGCTACAGCTTTCCGATATCCGAGGAAGGCACCTGCCTACCCGCGCTATCAAAGACTGATGACGTCTATCCTTACGTGACTGCTCTCAATGCATCACTGTGAGCGAGCACAACGGGGATCGCGTGACCCGAAGAAATCATTCAAGCAGAAAAAACTGAACGAGCTCCGGCAATGCCTGTGACAGAAGCCTATCCATCGCACAGCACGAGGACTACTTCCGTTTTCATTATGCGTGAGCGTAAACAAAATTTAATTAAATTATGGGGGTTTTACGTGCCAAAACCACTTTCTGATTATGAGGCACGCCGTAGTGGGAGACTCCGGAAATTTGGACCACCTGGGGTTCTTTAACGTGCACTGAAATCTAAGTACACGGGTGTTTTCGCATTTCGCTCCCATCGAAATGCGGCCGCCGTGGCCGGGATTCGATCCCGCGACCTCGTGCTCAGCAGCCCAACACCATAGCCACTGAGCAACCACGGCGGGTAGCGTAAACAACTTCAAGTGCGATTTTCATGCCTGAGTCATTGAACGCCACAGTTTGCTCAGGGTGAAAAAAAAGGGCGTCATCTGCGTGCTTCGCGCGCTCTTCTTTTCGCTGTTTCTTTGCCGGTCCCTTTCCAAGTTTGTCGTGCGTTCCCGCGCTTTGGGAATATATTTTTAAACATACGTAATCTAGCGCATAACGCAATCGTCAATATATTTTGTCTTCTTCTGAGCTTACAAAAGAGCCAAGTCTTGTCCCAAGGTCTTACCGTTGAAAACGGCAAGTGGCTTATGAAACCGTTTATTCCACTTTGCAGGGTAAAACGCAAGTGATATCACTCGCCAGTATGGTTTGCCACAAGTGCCTGTTGTCACACGGGTACATGGGGCATACACACACAAGATATCGCGCACAAGATAATTTAACCAATATGCACAAAAATAAGTGTGCACCAGTATATCAGGACACTAAGAGAATAATAATATTTGGGGTTTTACGTGCCAAAACCACTTTCTGATTATGAGGCACGCCGTAGAGGAGGACTCCGGAAATTTTGACCACCTGGGGTTCTTTAACGTGCACCTAAATCTAAGCATACGGGTGTTTTCGCATTTCGCCCCCATCGAAATGCGGCCGCCGTGGCCGGGATTCGATCCCCAGACCTCGTGCTCAGCAGCCCAACACCATAGCCACTGAGCAACCACGGCGGGTGGGGCACTAAGAGAAAGACGCGCAAATATATATATATATATATATATATATATATAGATTTGTCCACCCCAACACCCACCATAACTGAATTTCATATCTCCGTAAAATTAGAAAGGTCAGAAAGGTCGCTTACCGTGACGGAAATCTGCACGATACTTGTATTTTAAGGAAGTGAACCGCCGCAAGGGCAACCCTGAAATGTCCCGAAAAATGAATAAGAAATTTTGCGCGCAGCAACGACGAGGAACCGACCACTGCGTTTGCAACTGCTCGAAGTGCGTCACTCAGAATACTAAGAGCTGCTTTTCTTCGTCAATTCGTTGTCCTCAACGCGTTGTCGCCATACAGTCGTGTTCATAGTTGAAATTGGCGAGCGAGCGCCATAACAAAGGGGGCCGGATCCCGGAGGCATTGCATTTCGAATGTAGCCGAAGCCAAGTAAATCTCAGAATGATCTCTATAGTTTCTGAATAAAAGTGCCGTCATCAATGCGCCGTGTTGCTACATCACTTGAATGAACAGCAATAACGTCTAGAGACATCGTCAGCTAGTTTGAGACGGAATTTTTCTCCTTTAGATATTACAGCCTGCGGTCAATAACTTGCTGTCTTATTCACAAAATTGTCAGTTAGGGGGCTCCCACACGTATTTTTTTCTTCTAGATCCGAGCGCCTTTCATAATGTGCGGAATACGGAAAAGCGACGAAGTTATGTCGATAAAAGCTCCTTGAATGCACTCAATGTTTCTAAGTGTGCATTCTTGGCCTTTTCTCAGTTTGAGATCTTGCATTTCTGCACTGTCTATTGTCAGAAAGATTTAGTGATCTACATTAGCACAAAGTTAATGTGTAAGTAAACACTGCTACCGAAGTGAAAACACTGCACTCTGAGTAGATGAAGCGTGTATCAGAAAACAGAACAGCACAGGGGTTGCATAAGCCGTTGCTAAGTAGTGCCCCTGTCGAAACACCGTGTTTCAGTGGTAATCCCAAAGCTCATCAAGTTCGCCTGCCGAAAACTATCACCGGGCGCGCAAACCTCGGTCCAATATTGAGTGCTAGAACAACAGGGCAAAACTCGAGGACCACGTTCCGGCAGACAGATCTCAGCGACACTAATCCTATATAACTCTTCTACATGCCTGTGAGCCGCCTTATCTCCTCCTAATTACTGTGCCTACTTTTGCTTCCTTTGCTTTCCCTGTTTCTCTTTTATCTAACGAAAACGCTAATAAATGAGCATTCCAGATGCCGTGAACTTTCCAAATGGATCGGCTCTTCTTCTTTAACGCGGCCAACATTTCAGGAAGCGCCATCACGCTACCTCATATGTGCGTTCACTCCGTCACCGGCTTCGCCCTGTTTCGGCTTCTGATGGTTACGTAAGACTGACTTATACAGGAAGTTGTTAGAGTTCCATGGATTGTTTAGTTTTGCTTTATTCCACTTTCTCTAGTGTAGAGTGTATATCTACCCTCTCCCGCTGACCTGCAGAGCAGCAAGGGAAGGGGAAGAGGAAAAGCGGCGTTCGCTTTAATGAAACTCCGCGAAAAGCCCATGCTCTTAACAGGAAGAAACTTATGATCCCTTTGATACTTCTTTCTTTTTTTCTTCGAGAAACAAGAGGAATAAGTTTCGGCCGGTAATATAGCGCGACCTTCACACCGAGTAAGAGTTGCGATCTCCGGCGGAAAGCACCAACCGTTAACGCTGAAGTACCTTTCATATCGTAATGTATTGTAATAACATTACCAGAATACACACTTCAACGCTTACACCTTGATATGGCATAACCTGTGCACCCTTGATTAGTTCATGGGTGTTTTCAGCACTGTTGCACCCTATGGCAAAGAATTTCCAAGATCAACAGTGCGTCATCGGCGTTTTGTGCGATATAGCACACTGAAATATGTTAAAGCTTTTCATGTAGTGTTCATTTGTCCGTGTCTGGCTTCTCCGAACCTCTCTGCAGTGCCACTGCTTTCTGTAAGCTTAATCAGCAAAACTAGTACTACAAGTATCATTATTAGATAATGCAAGTGTGAAAAAAAAATGAAAGGTTTCTTGATGCAAACACAATCGTGCACGCTGCCCATAATTCCGAATAACAAGTAAAGCTCTCGTTCATTTTCGCAAGTCTTACTTTTCAGGTCAAAATAAGGCATAAATAAACGATAGAATAAAGGAAAATTGGATGCCGCAACACTGCCTGACTGCATTCAGTCACTGTTGAAGCTTTACCAGTGAACGCTTTTTTTAATATCACCTTTTGGTATGTACAACTGATTTGTGTTTTTCCAAAGGCCTAGCCATTTGGGAATAATTACAATACTTTCCGCAGTAATGACCTTGCGACTTAAATGCTATTCGCTTTTTTTACCTCGGTTTTTAAACTGTAGTGACGATACAAGTAGTCAGCCTGTACCCTATCCCATATGTCGTCCGCAGTTCAATATTTCACCAGACCCACGCATTGCGCACATAGCAAATTGTGCACTGGTGTTAAGCATCCCTGCAGAGTGCTCCCTGGCTAGTTACGATCTTTTCTGGCAGGCCAGAAAACAAGCAGATTCGTTGTCATTGATCGGTAAACACTGCAAACGGAAGCCTTAGACACCCTCAAAAATATTTTTCATTCAACTAGTGGGAGATTCAGAGATATACAACCAAAGTCAATATACTAAGGAGGAAACCGGCCTGGTAATTTTGACCCATTGAACATCACCCGCCATTCCCCCTCGCACTTCTACGCGCGGATATTGAATTGCGCGTACGTAAGTAAAAACTCTAGCCCAGTTTGACGCGTAGAACCCTCTGTATTTTTGCACGACGAACATTTTTGCTTGAACCACTGGCCAGCGAATATCAGCGGCACCTGTGGGGCGCAATAGATCGTCCAACAAAGGCCACAAACATAAATTTGTCTTCGCTTTTGACGGGGCGCGACTGCCGACGTCTTGCGAGACCTAGATCACAGCAGCATAAATAGTACCGCTGCGTTTTGCCAGCGAGCCTTATTGGTATACACATTATAAAGCGGCAAACCGCTTCGTCTACTCACACCTGCCTTTTAGGGTGACATCGGGCTCCCTGGACGCCTACGAGCGGTACCGGAGCTCCGGTGTCGCCCATTACGGGCAATAAAAGTTTTCTCACTCACTATACAGACGCACGAGGTGCGTTCGCGTCGTCGGCGCCGCCGCCGCCGCCGTGCTGTTCACGTGTTGAGGGCACATGTGTGGCCCTCGCATGAATGATGACAAGGCCTCCAAAGACACGCAAGGCGCTTGGCAGCAAGAAAAAAAAGCTTTACCGAATCATACGAACGCACCGTCACGCTCTGTTCAATCGGCTGCGCTGGAGCCAGGGAAGCATTTCTGGATTCCGCTGCCGGCGTGAGCATTGTACGGCAACGCACTTCGGCGTTCCTGCCAAAGAGCTGTACGCATACCACACCTTCGTGTGCCACACTTGTCTGAGCGGAACCGATGGAAAACGTCAAACCTATATAATCATTTCATTGGACGCTGAGAGATGAAGACGTTTTTCGTTCGGTGTCTTCTCGCGCGCCAGCGAGACGCGACGCCCGAACGACGTCGCTGATCGCGGGTGCATTTGTGACACGCCTGGCCAGGGCGCCATTGCTGATTCACGGCAGCGGTTGCCTCGCGTGCTGCCGCCTCACGCCTTGTTGCCTCCGCGTATTGTTCAAATGCCGTGCGAGGAGCTAGAGCGTAACGCTGAAACTTGCCATCGCTTTCAATGCTTCGCCCTCCAGGCTAAACTGCTCTTCTTTTTGTGCTCGCTACGGGAACCTTAGGATTATGCTAATGCTCAGCCACCAGCCCATCGCTTGCGCATAGATGGTACGCCTAGTCTCACGGTCTCCAACATGTGTGCATCACTAGAATAGATTACCACATCCCTACTTTTAGCATTTTGGTTACGTTTCCGTCTCTAGATTTATTCGAGGCAGCCCCATGGGGAAGCGCATAAATATAATAAATCTTGGTGAAACGGCCTTCTCATTTATACGTTCGCCTCTTAGCTGCGAAGCTTAAATTCGATATCGCCAGTCACGTAAGCAATGAATTACGGCATCTGTTATGTCGGTACCCGTACTTAAGGCACATTAAAATAGTTTCGACCATTCTCTTTTTATTTCACTTTGGGTAGGCGCATAGCACTTTTGCTGTGCGTTTTTCATTCGTGCTCCGCTGATCGTTTGCTTCTGTGCGAAAGTTACAAGTATCTTGATCAAAAAAGTGAAAGAAGAGAGTAACACGGGCAGGTTTGTTAATCGTAACGATGTAAGCACCTGTGTTTCTTTTCGTGGGCTACCCTGAATGATGTTCTCTTTATCCCGCCTCAAAATATATAAAGGGGAAAATTTTGGAAACCAATTCAAACTTACGGCAAACGTTTTGTCTTTATTTTCTTTTTACTTGCCCCGAAAAAACAATAGTCCGGGGCCAGAAAAAAGAACTTCGAATGGTGTGAGCAGACGCACAGCGGCTTGGTAACTCGGTTGGTAAACTTGAAAACAGGCACGGTTGGCTAGCCTAAAGAAATTAGTCGTTAATACCTTCACAGTCATTCTATTATTTTCTTTTAGTTGGTTTTTAAAGCTGAAAACCCCCCTTTTCCTATCTTTCGCATTCGCACGCTCTCTATTTTTACATTTGAATGTGTACCTTTGTACTTTGTTTCGCGAATGCATGACTAACTAGTGACAAGTTTTTGTCCTTGTTTTCACTTTTCTTGCCTGAACGCGCTAAGGCCATGTATTGTTTACTGTTTCTTCGCTCAGCACATTTCCCCTTCTCGCAGGCTACCAACCAGTAAGAATGATCATAAGCGTACACCGACCCAACAGCATCGTTTCTTCGGAGCTGAACCACATAGACCGCAAACTGCCTCTTTCAGAAATCCGGTGAAGCTGCGTATATGTCGAACGACTTCAAAAAGTAGGTATGCGGCCATTTTCGTTGCAGCAGTTGTCCCATGTAGCAATGCACGCAGTTGAAAGTTGGTGCTATTGGCATTTTTATGTCCCCCATCACTACCTTCTGTACATGGTATGCGGGGAAACATGTGTAGTATTTGATGCTCAAAATAGTATACCGCTCGTTACGCTCTTATTCACCGCGATTATTTCTACTATCCACGATATACCCTTGCAAATTTGTGCATCACATTGAGTCAAAGATGGATAGAAAGTCTATTCAAAACTATGAAATTCAGCAGAAAGACTATATTTTTCAAACATAGTGTTCATGGTTACAACTTCAGAGATGTTGAGGGAAAAAAGAAAGCTGAAAGAATAAGCGCAATTGGGTTTAAAACCATTCCATCATTGCTTTTTTTATGACCGTGGTCGCAAAAATGTGTCACGTGTCCTCTAAACAAGCGAATCTCAGCTAATTGAACTTGAGAGAAGCCCGGCATGCGGGGTGGTCTCGGTAAAGAACATGATTTCTAAATGGAACACTACTGCGTGACTGCATGTGGCGGCTCCCCTTAAGTTGTAAAATCCTTGGTTGTAAAGGTTGTAAGTACAAAAAAAGAAATTTCACGATACTTTGCGTATTTTTTCCCTTCCTCACTCTTCTCCTTAATCTTGCCAGACGAAGTCTCTTCTCCTTCACTGACGGACGACTACAAAGCTTTGTTCCAACGTTTTTCTTTTGGATAATTTCCTGAACTTCTTCCTGACATGACCGTTTCTTTGCCCCGTATATCCCGTCTGTTTCTGGCATGGCAATTCATCTCGGTCAAGTTTGGCGCAGTACATGCAACGTTTGCAATGTTCGGCCAGCGGGTACGCAACTATTACGCGTGCATTTTTATGATTTCCGTTCAAAGCAAGGCTTTGTTCGCGATCCCTCCCAGACATTTCTGCTAAAGAGAAGTTTACTAGACTACTAACACAATATATCAATATTTCCTAACCACGGCCGCTTGCTGAATGCGGCTTCTGTCTTACCCCATAGCTGGCGCGCAGAACAGCACTGCCCATCTTATTACCCTTATAGGAGTCCAGGCTGCTGTCCTGGTTTTGAACGGAATTACTCAGTGATAAAACACATTGAAATGTAGGTAACGGTGACGGACATTTTATAGACGCCGCGAGGTGGTTTGCGAAGCCGTCAATCGAATACGGGCAAGTTGGCGAACGTGTTCGCTCAGGGCGACGGCGCCAAGCGCGTACTCGCTTGCTAAGGTGGCTGCAAGAAAAGATAGCTGCGAGATCTGTTTACCACCATACAATAGATAAAAGGCAGAAAATTCGGCAGGGCCGGGATGAAAAGTATTACAGGGAAATGGGAAATAAGAAAAGGCAACGTCCCAGTCATGGGGGTCCTTCGAAACGCACGTGGACAGCATATATGTATGTAAGGGTACGCAACTAAACTGCGCCATCAGACCGTTGGTTTGAGGATGGTAGGAGGTGGTGAGCTTGTGTTGAGTAGAGTAGTAATTTGCACTGTAGGCGATAGCTATCTGCAAAAGTTGTGACACGGTCAGTGAGCAGCTGTCGTGGGGTAGCCATGTGGCAAGATATTACAATGGAAGCGGAAGTCCGCGGCGTCAATAACTGAACTGGTCGAGAGAGCCTGTATGATGGCGTATAGGTGGCGTAATTAGTCACAACTATGCACATTTGTTCCCAGCGAATGTCGCGGGAAAGGGGCCGATTAGGCTCCGAAGTACGGTTCCGCAAGATGGTGATCAACTGAAGATGAACGGCAGGTAGCAGTTCATGCATTTTTCGACGCTGACAGGAATTGTGGGCATGAACGTAGCTCTGGACGGAGCGAGAGAGACCGGATGAATAGAAGCGACGGCTGATGTAGTCGTATACGTGCGCGATAATTAAAGGTGTCCTGCAGTGGACGTATCAAGGAGCTTGAAGAGCACAGTCCCTCGTCGGTGTCTGAGCACGACCAGAAGAATAGCAGGCCCGCCATGGTGGGAGTAACGGATGTACAGAATGCCACCCTGAAGGACGTACCGTTGAATACAGTCGTAAGTAGACCGAAATTTCAAACGCTTGATGTGTGCTCCCAGAGATCAGTCCCGGTACTGCTGGTAAACGATGTTTGCTCAGTGACGTCTGCTGTCGGGCTAGGTAGCACATTGTTAGAAACGGCTTTAGGTGCGAAATAAGCCACTGATTAAGAATAGACATGGAAAAGCGCACTTGTCCGTGTCTGTTATTAGTCCGTGTCTCATTTTGCGCATAAATCTGTTTGTGCTGATGAGAGGGAAGGCCGACATGGAGGTCACGGTGCCATGGTTGGCGTCGTCAGGTTCGTCGGCCAAGCAATGAAACAGGCAGCCAGTGTTCTTCTGCAGAGAGCCAAGCTTGTAAATGGGCGAATGTAAATATTCCTGTAGCCGTAATGCCCAGTGATTAAGTCGTTCTTTAGGGTCTTTCAGCAGGACAATCAGCAGAGCGCATGACGGTCTGTGACGACCTAAAGTGTCTGTGTCACGCATACTTTAACGCCTGGTACGCTTGCTTGAGCAGGCAGAAGGAACACATGAACGCAAGGCGTAGCACAAACACAAGATTCATTCGATATGTACTTTTAACAAGAGGAACACACGGTAACGTTCACCACTTATGGCACACGGACTGCGTCCTCCCTTGCTATGCTTTACGCTTGCACAACCGCGTTAACAGACGTCTTTGCGCCGATAGTACGCTATACGCTATAGTAGGGGCGCTTACAGTACTGGTTCTGTTCGGTGTGGATATCTGCGTCCTCTAGTCTGTGGTCCGTCGTTGTAATCCGGTCGCCTTCCGTCGTCACTGGTGTCCGGCGTCACCGATGCCCCGGCCGGCGTGACGAAGGCACAGTCGCTGAGGTGCTGTCGCGCTCCGGCAGAGCGGGGTTCGTGCCGGCTGGCACTCCCGGTGCGCGCCGGCCCAGCTTGGTTCCCTAGATGGGACGGTGACTGGCTGTAGCCAGCCTCCGCGCGTCTATGTTCAACGGCATAAGCGCTGACGTGTCCTGGCAGGTAGGTCCGGCCCAGCGGTAGTTCCGGGGACGTCGGTCATATGCTCGCTGAGCCTGGTACTCTTGCGGGACGTCGATGTGTCGCCTAGGAACTGGGGCAGGACCCAGAGTGGCGATCTCCGGCCATCTTCTCCTGGAACGCTGCGCCCGGCCACCACGTCCTTCTCTGCGCGCGCCCCTTCTCCAAGATGGCGGCTCCACGTGCTCGCTTCACTCCTTCTTCTTTGTCTTCCTTGTTCGTTTATGTTTGTCACTCCTGACAGTCTGCCATGCAAGCATGGGCGGAGCTTCTCAATCGCCGACATTAGGGCTGGACACCTGCGCTCAGTGATGGAGTAGTTCAGCTTCGAAGTTGACAGGAGCCTTCTGGCGTGAGCAATAACACGGTCGTCGCCACGCTGGAATTGTGCCTGCACTGCGACAACGCCATGGCCTTGGACGTCGGTACGGATTTTAGTGGGTGAAAAGCTCAAAATGGGGGGGCCAAATTGGGCGGCGTCCTGCGTATAGGCTGATTTGATGAGAGAACGCGGAGGCCTCAATATCGCGCCACGTAAAAGAGGGATCTTTCTCCAAAAGCTCAATGAGAGGGGAAAAAAGTAAAATGTGAGAAAGAGCGATCAAGCTGCGCACGCCTTTGGCGCGCTTCGGAACAGAAAAGGTCGCAACAGTGCGGATTTTGCCTGAATCCGGTTACACTCGGTTAGCATCAACAAGGTGTACAAGCAATGTTTATAACTACAGAGATTTCAGAGATGTTTAGTTAATATCAGGTCACGACGGAAACTTCTCGTAATTGAAAAGACCTTCGACATATTTCTTCTCAGCTAAAACATGCGAGAGCTTGTCACGTATACCTATGGACGCGTTATGCAAAATAGAAGTGAGGTGTGCAGACAGGACACAAGAGTAGAGAAGGGGACAACACGAACGCCGACTATCAACTGAAGGGGGCACTGAGGCGAAAAAAGAAAGAAGGCACAAAACTCATCTGCGCATGCTCAGTTTTGTGCCTTCTTTCTTTTTTCGCCTCAGTGCCCCCTTCAGTTGATATTCGGCGTTCGTGTTGTCCACTTCTCTACTCTTGTGTCCTGTCTTCACGCCTCACTTCTATTTTGCATAATGAATCCTTACCAACTAGCTCAGCTTTCTGTCGTTCTATGGACGCGGCTCTGCTCTAGCAGTACAAGTGGGAAGGACGTGCACCGCTCCACCGGAGTGTACAAAACCACGATCGAAAGAAAAAAGAAAGTAAAAAAAACACATAATGTGACAAAAAGAGTTTGCCCGCGTGCATCATTCGAATCGCACAGGTGTACTGCAGTGGCCATGGAATGATTTCACTCACTAATCACCGTCATTATGGTTATCGTTATTGTTATCCCCTTTGTAAGTCCACTCTATGTCTGAGGCAGGCCAAAGACCTCCCACAGTGATGTCTAATTACTTCTGTCCAGTTAAGCGAACCAATCAATCCCAGAAATTACCTATTTATGTCACGCCTCCTGACCATATGCCTTCCTTGGCAACAATCCGGCTACTTTAAATATATACTATGTGTATTACACGTCCTGCCCGACCCCATTTTTTATCTTGTCTATGGTATCAGCTACTCTTGCGTGCTTAGTTATCCATAAATCCGCCATTTTGTCTCTTAACCTTGCGCTTATTATTACAGGGAAGCTGTTTATGGCTAGGGTTCCGTAAGTTTTTCGTGTCCGTCAACAAATCTGCATATGCAATAACTCAGCTCGCGAATTTGATGCAAAACGCTTCATTCTATGCTAATGCTTATATGTCTCTCCACTTGGATATGCATCTTCAGTAGATTATTATCAATAGGCACCAGTTTCAAGATCAGTATACTCGCAGGTAGCTAATTATTTTTGGCGGACTCGAGGCCGTCACCTAGGCTGGGGGGCTTACGGCCCCACACAGCCCAAATCGCCTGACATTTAGAATAAAGTTCTCACTCACTTGCTTACGAGCGTATGAACCATTGCTTAAGGAGGTATCAGCCATCCATTGTCTTACATGACGGGCAAATTTCTCGTTGGGTTGGCATAGAAAGGCTTGCGCATTTAATAACAGAGGTGATACGAGAATGTGTGTGCGTACATATTGTCACGATGACCACCGATCAGGACGATAAATGTGTTCCTACCTTTGTTCGAAATTCTGTGTCGTGTGCTAAACAGCTTCGCTGCAGTCATTTACCCTCACAAAATGGTATGAACGCCTCTCTAAGACTAGAGTAGGGAGACACATCCTAGAGAGACTAGGCATAAGTTACCACACACTGCACGGTGTCAAGGTGGACATACCGAGAGAGACGAAATAAACAAATGTAATACCTCCGTACCAATGCATATGCACCCAGAACACAAAAAGTACAGGCGAGAGAACAGAGCGAAGCCGATACAGAAGAAATTCAGCAGTGACAAGGACGCAGTCTTCGTAGACGCGGCTCGATACAGTCGCAGATGGGGGTTTACGGCAGCCGTAATCGATAGCAAGAAACAGCGTAAGACGTGCGCAAAGATACGCACCCCAAGCAACGAGACAGCGGTAGAAGATGCCGTAGCGCTCGCCGTAGCTCAGACTAACGCAACCGGGACAGTTAGCGACTCTCAGACGGCAGTTAGAAACATTGCGAACGGCCGAACCTCCCCTGGGGCCCTGCGCATTCTTCTTGCAAAAGAAGAATGCGGTCAAGATTGCAAAAGAAAGATATACACAACATGGACACCCGCTCATGCCCTCGCAGAGGACGGCAACAACGAGGCGGCACTCGACGCGGCTCGAGGGCTTACAGACCGAGCCGCGTTCGCAAGTGACGCCCCGGCACCCTCGGGATGTGACATGGCGGTAGGTGAGTGGAAGTGGGAGAACAGAATGACCACATACAATGACATCAGAAAACACTATAGGTTACAGAGTGGCATATTGCCGCGACATCACCCAAAATTGACAAAAAAGCGGTCGGTCGCATGGCGTCAGTTACATACTAGGACGTATCCAAATCCGGCGCTCTCGCACATCATAAACCCAGATACACATCAAACGGACAAGTGCAAAAAATGTTAATCTAGAGCCACTCTGGAGCATAAATTATGCGAATGCCGAGAGATGTGTAACGATCACGAGAATGCAGCCCCTAGCAACAGCCTCGCACGTACTGGTAGGCCGCGCTGCTCAGCCCCACTCTCGAGGATCAAATATGGGCCGCCCAGCGGGCCGAAGATGCCGCCAGGACCCACGAACTCCTGGCCGTCACCTAGGCGGGGCCTCTGGCCCTCCCCACCAACTCGTAGGGCCCACAATAAAGTTATTTCCTCCTCCTTCCCATCTGTCGTCGCGTGGTCCTTAGCATCCGTTGAAACTAATTTGTTGTGCTCGAACTTTCATGGGAAAGGGATGACATAGTTCACTATCTGTGCACCGTTGTTGTCAAATAACAGGTGCTTCTTTTTTATGGGGGCACCTTTTTTTAGACACTGCTATACTACCACTTGCACTTATTTCGGCTTTATCATTCACACGTGATATCACTTTTCCGTCTACGCGCAGCGACGCGCACGGCGTCGCTGGACGCCTCTCAAATATTCTACGACGCAAGGTATAGATAAGGGAACACCTCTTGCGCTGACCCAGTCCGACGAAACACGCACGCGCTCGCTGTTTCCGCCGTCGCCTCGTTGTGCGTTCGTTTGCTTGCGGGGCACAAGTTCGGCCAATAAACTCTCTTCAAGTTTATTGCCGACGAAGTGTCCCATTCTGTCTGTCTGCGTGCCAGGCAGCTCGCGCGACAATACTACGTGACAATATCTAAGCTCTTCAGCCGTGTTTCCGATAGTCTATACGGAGAGGCGTACACGGTCGATGGATCCATTGACAGTACCGCGCGAGCGTGAACTCGTCGAGTGGTAAGCGCCTTTCAACGGCGCGAAGCGACGACATCAGCAAGAGTAGCGCATGCGCACAAAGTTCACTCGAAGAGCAAGTTTTGTCTGCTAGGATCTTCACTCAGGTATGGCACCACCTTTGTCGCGATCGACTCAGTGGAAGCTTCAGTTCTGGCGTTATCATAGTTGTCGTGTTCGCAATGCGTCTGAGAACAGGTTTGCACCATGTTTGAAACTGGATCGAAAAGTTTTTAATCCCCTCTTGCGCTGCTCCTTCTTGCCCCCTATGACAGAGTTTGGACATTTTTTTCATTTTTTCCTTTGCATGCGCACTAGAGTGGCACATGCTGAAAGAAGAAAGAACGACGCAAGCCAGCGGGCACACGCTCCTGCTATCTCCAATAAGCCGAGAAGCTGGCGCGAATTAATCACGCCAGGGGCTGTGTTCTGCTGGTAGGAAGAGCCGAGCAGACGAAACTTGCGCTTAGAGATAACTTGGTGCGCATGCGCTACCTTTTCTGATCTCGCGACTTCGCGCCATTAGAAGGCAATGGCCGCTGGGCCAGTCGACGCTCGCGCGGTAGAGTTGGAGAATCGGTCGACTGTGCACTACAAGCAAGAAAAACTTCGAAAGTAATTTGGCTAAATATCTAACATGTGGCTATTTACGTTATAGCTGTTAGTTTTAGGTAAAATGGTCTCATTGCGAAAGCGAAACCAGGAAATATGATGTTATGCTCTGCTTAGCATAAATCCAAAGACTGGCCCTAGATATGTGACCTTCAAATGCGCTACGAAATTCACTGATGTTAGAGTTGACGGGTTCATGATGCGCGCCCCCGACAGCAGAGGGCTATCTTAGGTGTAACGCCTAGGAATTTTTTAGCAGATTTTAGGCATGGATATCTCGAACGTGGTGCTAGTGTGAGGATTGCTGCTAAGTAGACGTGACTTAACTAATACTCGACTTCATTACTTCAATTTCAACATTTACGCCAAATCTAGTAATAAGGAAATAAACTGTTTTAGTTATTGAATGACATTTTTGTAATTGTTCTTGCTGCTAATGTCAGCCTAGCCAAACAGTCTGCCTGCAATAATGACATGAACCTAGGTATAGCAGTTTCTTTTTGTTTTAAGTGTTTCGCAGACACGAAAACACGATTATATCGAAGCATTGCCATTCACGAATTAAGGATACCTGGATATGGGTTCCAACCTATTTTTCTTCATTGGAAAGCTTCCTTCGCGGTACCCTGGGCCTCTGTGGCTACTTGTTCAACATAAGTATACTCACTGACAGCGTCCGAAAGTATACCTGTAAACTTACTTTGCCGCTCCGAAGCCTAAATCGTTTCTTATAAGTGATCTGCAGCGTTCCTAAACAGGACAGTGGCATAAACAAGCCGTCCCTCCTCCGCAGTTACGTAAGATATCGCACTCTTTTTTTTACTCCTACTCTTTCCTCATATAGTATTTTGAAAAATTTTTGCAGACATGCAATGAATAACATGGGAGAGTTTCAGCTCCACCTGACAAGCCTTCCACTTGGCTGCTTTTTTTCTAGCTCTTGTTCAGAACAATTCTGGTTGCTGCAGAATTTTTGTATGGCGCCACCTGAGGTATTCTCGCGTGCTTCCTATAGAGTTGGAAAACGTGAACGCAATACTCACCTGGTGTTCTGCTGTGTCTACTGAATCTAACGCATCTTCGTGATCTCTGAAGGAAATGTACCCGCCGTGGTTGCTCAGTGGCTATGGTGCTGGGCTGCTGAGCACGAGGTCGCGGGATCGAATCCCGGCCATGGCGGCCGCATTTCAATGGAGACGAAATGCGAAAACACCCGTGTACCTAGATTTAGGTGCACGTTAAAGAACCCCAGCTGGTCAAAATTTTCAGATTCTTCCACTACGGCGTACCTCATAATCAGGAAGTTGTTTTGGCACGTAAAGCCCCATAATTTTTTTAAGGCAATGTAGGAGCGTTGGTTATGTCTCACAAATGTTTGCAGTCACTGATATGTCTATCGGGTGCGTTCTACATTACGCTCAATAGCACAATTTCCTTTCATTTACAGAGGCAACAAATTATATCATTGTTGTAAAACTGAACGTAAATTGAATTCTGTGTTTTGCAGAGTCTCTTCAGGTACTAGGTTTGAGGATTGGGCGAGTTGGATTTGCATTCTAAAACTGGTACAGCGCAACATAGAAAGGAAGAAACAAGCCGAGCCGGCCAGATGAAAGTACAGACCACTGTCCTTTCATCCGGCCGGCTCGGCTTGCTTCTTCAGTTCTATATTGCGCCATACCCATTGTAGAACTCTTTAGGCATTCTTTTCGAGCCCAGATCTTCCGGTATTTTGAAGTAGGGCGACGCTTCCGGGTTGGCTTTGGTGCGCGCCACCCAGAAACGCAGCGACAAGCTGAGATTTGTAACCTTAAGTTTTCCTATTAGGCTCAGACAGTGACAAGATCATGGACTGCATGCTCCTTGGCTCCTCTTAACCCTGGCTCACGTTTCGCTCTGAAGCTTGTTGTGCAGACTTTGCAGCCGGATAAAAAAGGCAGCACAAGTGCAGAAACCTCGAAATTACCAAGCGCGGCTTGTCTGGGCCACAATATATTTCTGCGCTACAGACGTGAAGCACCAGCCTTCGATTAGGGCGATATAACTCAAGCAGGTCATAGAAGACGCGAAGTTCTCTAAGACCAGCTTCGCAGGGCCCCCTTCATTGTTAATCGAGAGGATAAGAACATGTAATTGTGGTTGAATTGTTTTTCCGTCTCTATAGGGTCCTCGACATCCTTGTTTTCTCTCCTCTCCCTCTGTCATATTTGAGGGAAAAGACTCATCCTGACCTGCAAGAGAGACGGAACGAAGCTGAAACCAAGCAACTCATTAAAGTCCTCAAGTGGAGCAGCTTTAACTCGCAGCAGTAACAGTTAACGTTGCAAAAGGATTTGCACATCCACGTCTAGTCCGCTGCCGTCTTTTTTTATTATTATATATGAATAATGATATTATTACTATCTATTCGTTCATTTAATACTTCAAATTCAGCAATTTATACTAGAGTTGAGGGAATTAAACTCTTTAATATCATTATTCACGATGTACTGCTAATGCACCTGTTATATATTCTCTTTAGCTTCTTTGTGCTAACAACAGATTCATGACCTAACGTCCATATAGCGGGTTTCGCCTTATCATGCCGTAACCTAACCTAACCTAACCTAACCAACAAACTTATATGTACTTTACATGTACTGAAAAGTTTCCTTGGCCAACTACGTCCTTCCAAAAGAGCGCTTTAAATGCCCCAAAGACATTTCTTGAAGACAGCGGCATTGATGGCCGTTATTAAAGCATTTATTATTCCTTTCATCTCAATGTCACTGTATATATGTATGTGTTTGTGGATTATGTTATGTTGACTGTTTTTATGACTATATGTGATAATGCATTTACACGATGTATCTACCACCCGCTGACTAGAGACTGTGTTATTAGGTGACAGTATCATTTGTATTTTGAAACTTTTTCTACAGAACAGTGGAGTCATTTAACTTGTATATTGTATGCACCATGTGTTTCTTGCGTCACAGTGTTACAGTGAAAACGTTGTTTGACAAGTCCATGTGCTTGCATGAAAAGGTTATTTGATATGTAATCTTGTACCCTGTATGTTGTAAGCTAGACCCTTTCAAGAGCTAGGGAGTAGCCGGAGCCTTCAATTGTGCGCCCACATCACCTTATATAATATCAATAAAAAAAACATGTGATCATTGTAAAAACTAAGACCCACCTCTTCGAGTTTCGTTTATGACTAAACCATCATGTGTGCAAACATAAACATTGGTGGTTATTTTGCCCACGTATAGCACTCTAGCATCTAATATTTCCTGAGCATTAATCATTTTACGCAACATGCACTTTCAGCGTATTAAATTTCCTGCCAATTTTTCTGATACTAAGCCCCGCCAGAGCAGTGCTAGTGCTAGATGACTGGTGAAACTCGGCGTTTGCCACTAGGTAAATTTTCATCTTTATCATGAGTTTCATGTGGAGACATTCCGGCGTTCAAGAGCTGATTAAGTAATCAAAATAGACGCGGGATTGTTGCGATTTCTAAGAAGCCAATAGAAGATATTGCTGCGACGCATGACACTGGTGAGTCATACATCTGTGGGAAGTTCCTTTATTCTACTTCAGCTTGGAACCTGCTCAAATCCAGGGTCGCTCAAAGCACGAGAGTCATGCGCCGAGCGAGGTCCGCTTCGTTCGGTTGATGATGATACCGCAGATGTAGATTAATCAAACGATCTAATGAGTTATTCAATAATGAATTGCCTGCCCTTCTCTTCATGTTGTCATTTTTCTTTCTTTTTCACTGAAATCAACTGACACACATGCTCGCGATGCGGCGCCTCACGCGTCGTGCAAGGCGAGGAAAACGACTTAGGGCTGTGCAGATTAATCGCGTGAGGACTTGTTGGCAACGCTAAGTACCAAGTCCTCGCAAATACCTACAGGCTGCGTTCGTAAAATTTTTAAGCCAACTTGTCCGGGTTTAAAATGACCAAACACAAGCAATAAAACTTGTTATTCAAAGAAGAACAACGCTGGTTATGTCCACGCATCAACGACATTCAAGTCGAAGGTATGTGTGGACGGAATATGACAACTATTTTCGTTACGCGACCCCCAGTCCAGCAAAACGGCACTATTTCCTGAGGCGCCATGACTCAAACACGCGCTGCTATCAAACTGCACGAACTACCTCATACTCTAACCTTGACAGAAATTCAGAACTATATATAGTTATGGCTGAGGAAATCACGCTGGCCCCGGTAGTGAAAAACGTAACAGCACCCATCTTGTACTAACATTCTTGGCATTAGCGCCAAAAGTCTTTTCTATGTTGAAACGCCACCAAAATATCCTTTCCCAAAGTGAACATCTTCTCGATATTTTTCCTGAACCACCTCGCGTCGTGTACCGACGGTGTAAGAATCTCCGCGATATGTTAACATCCTCAAAATTAAATGAGCCCAACAGGACGTCTGGCTTTGCCCCATGCAACAAAGCACGTTGCAAGGTGTGTGTGCACATGCAAACCACAGAGAGAGTGATTAGTGCGTCCTCTGACTTTACCCTAAGACTTCGTGGATCTTTTGATTGCGATACTTCGAATGTTGTATACATGCTTGATTGCGCAGTCTGCAGAAAACAGCATATTGGCCAAACAGAAACCTCGTTTCGAATACGCTTTAATAGCTACATATCGCATGCTAATACACTACCTAACGTACCATTATCAAGACATTTTCGCTTACTAGTGCATTCTTTGGAAAAACTCAGGGCCACTATACTTGAATCAGGCTTTCATTCCCATCAGGATGGCGAAATCCGCGAGTATTATCCGCGCTGTGTTATGGGACCTCCGGAGACGAACCACGCACAAGGCGGCATGGTGAATCGGTGGGTGCGCTTCGGCAGGGATGCCCTTTACGGCATGCAGTGCGCGCTCTTTAATTAAGGTGCGAAAATGGGGCGACGCGGATGTCTCTTATTCCGTAAGCGTTCTGGGAAACGCCGGTTGATTTTAACATGTCGCAGAGCAAAACAGTTAGTGCGTTATTGGTGTATTTGTGGTTTGTTTTTGTTTTTTTCTCTCCTTCTGTCTTTCTGAATGTTCCGAGTGTGACAAAAAAGATTGACAGGCTGAAAAGCCCACTGCCATCGCGTGGCTCGTACCCAGTTCGCTCTCAGGCTGCCCCCTACCTGCTAGCATTGCGTTTGGCGCTGTTACTCTACCACCCGAATTAACCCCCTTTACAATTTGTGGAATTGCTGGGTACAAGAATAAATCTGGAACTTCGCAATCGGACACTCCAGCCCTTCTTTATTATGCCGGAAGAAGGCCCACCACAACCCGCTGCTCCAGTGACTACTGTGGTCTGGCCCGGCCCGTTGCGTCAACGCGACCCACCCATCTGCAGCGGTACCGAAGACCATGACGTAGAAGACTGCCTCGCTGACTACAACCGGGTGAGCATACACACCCACTGGGACGATACCAAAAACTGGGCTACGTGCCGTTTTATTTGCGTGGTGTCGCTAGCGTGTGGCACCGCAACCACGAACGTGATCTCACGACGTCGACGGCCTTCAAAACTAACGTGACAGAGGTATTCGGGTGCTCTGCCGTTCGCCGAGCAACGTTCGCGTGGTCGTGCGCAACAGCGCGGAGGGACATTTACTGGTTATACAGAAGATGTTGTCGACCTCTGTAACCAATTTGACGTCACAATGGCTGATGCCGAGATCATCCGCCATATCTTAAAGCGCATTGAAGACGACGCCTTCCAGATGCTGTTGGCGAAAAATCCCACGACTGCCTATGAACTCGTCAATACGTCTCTGTCAAAGCTTCGACGAACTACGCAAACGACGCATAGCCACCCGCCAATCTCCTCCTTTGGCCACTTCAATGTCGAGCTTAGGTGTTGCTGCGGATACCAATTCGCTGCTGCTACAGATAAAGGAGTTCGCCCGTGAAGAAGTGGCTCGTCAGCTTTCTCTGACTCCAATGCACACAGCCAGTCGAGTTCTCAATTGGCGCCCGCTCTCCGATATGTCATTACGGAGCAGGTAGCCGACCACATTTCGCCTTCTCTCCAGCAGGCTCCGACAACCGCTCCCCTGACGTACGCCGAAGTCGCTACGAGGCCTGCACCACAAACCTACGGTCCCCTTCGCCCGTCTTTGCGGCCACCCGTATCCCCTCCAGCCCAGTCAGTGGTGCTGCAAGCACGACACCAAGACCATTGGCACATGGAAGACAATCGTCCAATTTGTTTTTATTGTGGCCGTGCTGGACACGTGGCACGTCACTGTAGCCTACTTGTACCGAACGTCCCCAACAATGTGCGTCCATATGCGCCACGTTTCCAACAATGCCGCAACTATTAAGACACCTTTGAATCTCCTCCTGCCATCGAGACGGCTTTCTGTCCTCGCCCTTCACCTTCTACTCGCCGCCGCTCCCTTTCCCCCATGCACCGTCGGCGGAGCCCTCTGCGCCATGAAAACTAAAAATCGCAGTTCAGGAGGCGAGAACTGCGGTGTCAGCGAAATGTATAAGGCCTCACACTTCCCCAAAAACCGTTCTTGAAGTCGCAATAGAAGGAACATTGACACTAGCCCTTGTCGACACCGGCGCTGCACTTTCAGCGATAGATGCTCGTATTTGCCGCAAGATAGGAAAATGACGACGCCGCTTTCAGGAACTGCCAACGAACTCAACGAACTCTTCGAACTGCCAACGCGCAGCACGTCGAGCCATCCGGCGCCTGCACCGCTCGTTTCGTAATTCAGTAGGTCCTCTATATCATAGAATTAATCGGCTTGCCATCATGTTCACACGACGTCATATTAGGTTGGGACTTTCTCTCCACAAATTATGCGATCATTGACTGCGCCCGCGCCGAAATCGAGCGGTTTCAGTTTTCGGGCGATATTGTCACTGACCACAAGGACCCTTGTCGCAAAATCGCCGTTTCGGAAGACACCGTTATACCTTCTCTAGTCTTCCGCTCTTGTCAGTATCTCTTGTGATTCTGTAAATGACGGCACAGTATTCTTCGCTCCGTCTGAATTCTTAGTTCGCCGCCATTCACTACCACTGCCATTCGCTGTACTCGAGTTCAAAACTGGCGCCTCTCTCATGTGCGCGTCAAACTCAACGGCCGAACCAATTACTTTAGGCCGCCTTGAAATCCTTGGCAAAGCAGAGCCACTGGCCTCATCTTCAATATTTGACACGATGGACGACTCCACTCATCTTGCCGCTCTCGAAGCATCGCCTCCTCAGTCACTGCCGCGTTCTTTTACGCCAGCTATTGCCAGTGACCTTATGACGACGCAGCGCGACGAACGTCTTCACTTGCTGCAAGGCTCCTCTTCCTCTTTTGACTGCCAAGCAACATCACTCGGCCGCACAATGATTATTTCGCACATTATCGACACTGGGAGCCGTGCACCTATTCGGCACCATCCCTACTGAGTATCGGCGACTGAAAGACATGTTATCAATGACCTGGTGAGCGTTATGCTCAAAGGCGGTGTCATCCAGCCTTCTAGTAGTCCCTGGGCATCACCAGTCATCCTAGTTAAAAAAATGACGGCACCATACGATTTTGCGTTGAATATCGAAGGGTTAGAAGATTTCCCGAAAGGATGTATATCCGTTGCCACGTATCGACAATGCGCCTGACTGTTTGCAAGGAGTGGAGTTTTTTTCCTCCCTAGATCTCCGCTCTGGCTACTGGCAGGCGCCCATGGCTGACGCTGACTGTTCTAAAACCGCGTTTGTAGCATCAGACGGCTTGTATGAATTCACTGTAATGCCGTTCGGTCTATGCGACGCACCCGCCACCCTTGCGCGGTCTAAAGTGCATACTTGTCTCTGCTACCTCGACGACGTTGTCGTCTTTTCTCCTGATTGTACGTCCCAACTTCGCCCTTTAAATCAAGTTTTACCTGTCTCCAGAATGTTGGTCTCCAGGTTAACTTAAAAAGTGCCTATTTGCAGCTCGAAAACTGGCTATATTGGGCCACGTTATCTACAAAGAAGGCATTCTTCCTCATCCTGCTAAACTTCGCGCCGCATCCGAATTTCCGAAGCCCACTAACTTGAAAGCACTACGCAGCTTCATTGGCCTATGCTCCTATTTTTAAAATTTCGTTCGCAATTTCGCCACTGTGATCGCACCGCTAAACCAACTTTTCCAAGGCGACAATGAACTTTCTGCTTGGTCCGAAGCCTCTGATGATGCCTTTACGACTAGTCCTTCGTCGCCTACTCACGTATCGGCCAATCTTGCGCCATTTTGATGCATGCGCACCCACAGAACTTAACACTGACGCCAGTGCTGCCTGCCTTGGTGCCGTGCTGGCACAACGTAAAAACACTAATGACGAATACGTGGTCGCTTATGCCAGTCGTGCCCTCACAAAACCTGAGACTAGTTACTCAGTAAACGAAAAAGAGTACCTGGCTACCATATGGGCTCTTCGGAAATTTCGCCCATATCTCGACAGTCGACCCTTTGAAGTGGTGACGGATCACGCTCTTTGCTGGTTGTCTAACCCCAAAGACCCGTCGGGCCGCCTCGCTCGGTGGGCCATTCGAATCCAGGAATACGATATCCGCGTGGTCTGTCGCTCTCAACGCAGACCCTACGACGCCGATGCCCTCTCGCGCTTCCCAGTTACTCCAGAAGCCAGCATTTCTACCTACAGACGTATCTCACCACTTGACATCCTGGACATGGCCTCGGGGCTACGAAAAAGCCCATGGATCGTCATGATACTCGGTTTTTTGTCATATACACCAGCAGCTTTGGCACCTCGAGTGTTACACCGACAGGCGCAGCATTTCAACATCCGCGACGGACTTTTATACCGCCGCAACTAGCACAATGACGGCCGCACATTGCTCTTAGTAGTGCCCCTCCACCGTCGAAAGATTTGTGCTCCGCTTTTCACTCCGCCCCGCAGTGTGGTCACGGCGGAGTGACCACACTGCGGGGCGGAGTGAAAAGCACACACGGCTTGACACGGCTACATACGGCTTCGCCTACGATATTATTGGCGAGGGATGTACAACTTCGTCCACAAATACGTACGCTTTTGCATTGCCTGTCAACGACGCAAATGTGTCCTGCATCTCTTCACCGCGCCTCTCCAGAAACTTCCCTGCTCAGCTCATCCATATATTTATACGGACCTCTTACATGTACTGGTGCTGGCAACCGGTGGATCGTGGTCGCCGTAGATCATTTGACACGATATGCTGAAAATACCACCTTGCCTGCCACATTAGCAAAAGACATCGCCTCGTTGATTCTAAGCAACTTTGTTCTCCGCCATGGCGCACCTCGTCAACTGCTGAGAGATTGGGGTAGCGTCTTCCTCTCGGACGTCCTGCAGTCACTCCTATCTGAATGCCATACTATTCACCGCACTACTACTGCTTATCATCCACAGACCAATCCCTAAACAGAACGATTCAACAGAACTCTTGGTGACATGCTATTCATGTACGTTGCGACCACTCTAACTGTGATCTTGCACTTCCCTTCGTCACATACGCATGTAACACTGCCTCTCAAGCCCCACAACCGGAGTCTCGCCATTCTTTCTGCTTTATGGCCGCCATCCCTCCAGCACCATTGATACAGCTCTGCCGTGCCGGCCAGACCCTGCTAATGGCTCACCTATTTCTACGGTCACTCAGTGCGTCGAGAAATGCCGACAACTGGCCCGTTCTTTGACGTCTGCTCAACAGTGCCGCTAAAAAGAGCGTCGTGACCTCCACCAACTCCCTCACCCCTTCCCCATCGACTCACTCGTGCAGCTTTGGGTCACGCCTGTTGCTGTTCATGGCCTTTCGTCCAAGCTCCTCCCGGAGTACCACGGGCCCTACAACGTGGGTGCGCAACCATCACCAATTAATTACGTGGTTGAACCCGTATCGCCATCTCCCGATCTGCGTCGTCGGCAGCGAGAGACTGAGCACTTTCACCGGCTAAAGCCGTATTGCGGTGACCTCTTCCTAGGTCCCCAGGATGGCTACTCTTAATTTCAGGGGTGATTGTGACGAAGAAGATCTGCAGGCCGAAAAGCCCCGTTGCCATCGCGTGGCTCGTACCGAAATCGCTTTCTGCCTGCGCCCTGCCTGCTGGTGCTGCGTTTGTCGCTGCTGCTCTACGACCCGAATAAACCCCTTTACACGAGAAACGTAGGGAGGGAGAAGAATAATAGTGGCCAGTGAGTGACAGCCCAGTTAATCCAATAAGGTCACTAGGGTGTCGTGATTTGCGGTGAGGGGATTCGGAAGAAGCAACCGAATGGTTAAAACCTGGCTTCCTACC
Organism: Dermacentor variabilis; assembly: GCF_050947875.1. NCBI lineage: Eukaryota > Metazoa > Arthropoda > Arachnida > Ixodida > Ixodidae > Dermacentor > Dermacentor variabilis. The sequence continues at coordinate 107,543,657 of NC_134571.1, forward strand.
TCTCACGGGTGTTCCGGACGCAAGGAAGGTTCTCTGCACTTTCGGCTCTGCACTTTCGGCTCTGCCGATTTAAGGCGCCCGTCTCAGTGTAACCGAAGGGTCTTGACGTACGAGCGATGTTATGCACTATCGGCTGTGTCGAGTTGTTACGTCAGACTCACTGTAGTAGCTGTCGATGTATATAATGTATACATAAAGTCTACTCTCCAAGTACAAACGTCTATGGCATCCCATCTATGATGAAGGAGGAGAAGTGGCGACGACGGTAGCTGAAGAGAAGTTTCTATACCAAGTAATTAATAACCTGGTTACGCCAGCTTGGAGCACTCTGTGCAACGAGAAGTATAATAGAAGCTTTAGTAGAGTATACTCCAAGAGTAAGTACCGAACACACTTGATGCTTTAACACGCACAGCTAGCGAGCCAATGAGACTCCACTAGGTATATTCTTAGAATACAAATGCGCCACATCGATGGCTGTTGAAAATTATCAAGCAACCATCCCTGCTCCCTTTGTGCCGAGCTGTCATCTTTGCCTTTTAATATTGCCGCAGACTCGACGGGTGGACGAGCTTGTGCACGCGTGCTCATACCATGACGGAAAGCGCTAGAGTTACGTATACTCAGCAACGACTCAGTAAACAATGTTTAAGAAGGTAACTCTCCATGACAGGCAGCATTATTCACGGCTGCAACGTGGTGCCGAACGCTACAACTGGAAACGAAGTGGACACTTCCTGTCCTGTCCTACGTGCCAAGAAATACACTAGCCTGGCGAGAAAAGTGACAGGAGCTTTGTCAGCGCCAAAACACGTCGCCATTCTTTGCACGCTGCGCATGCAAGCACCGCGCGTAGGCAACGCGATATCCTACTATACACGGCTCTCAGAAGCTGGAAGCCTGTTTCCCTCTGAAAAATCCCGCACTCGCTCACAGAGGATATATTCCAGTCGCTGCCCAGTAGACCCTGCTATTGATCACACGTGATATTCGGGCGCGTTGTTGGCGACCTACAGCCTCTTCGTGTGTTTTAGACATGACGCCTTCGGTGGAGAGCGCGGCGACTGACTTGCTTCTTGCTGGCTGCACGCATACCAATAGCGGACGTTATTTCTTTCTTCGTGCCAGCCAGAGATTCCTTCAGAAGTTTCTCGCCAGGAACCATCCCGGTCTCCTTTGACGGCGAGAAGCGTATTCCTCGTCCCGTCCTCGGTTAGAGAGAGCCGGAAATAAAAAGGACACATTCGAATCGCCGTCGGCACTTTTTGTGCCTGTATAGCAAATACATATCACATTCGTGTTTTGTTGTCATTCTTCTGATTCGGCGCTTTGGCAAGTCAGATTCTTCTTCCGGTGCTTCCCTTTTGTAACCTACCACTCTACGGCTCAGTTCCTTTCTTTAGTGCGAGATCGCTGCTTGTTCTGCAATCTCAACTCAGGGAAGTTGCCACCTGGTTGGGTTCCCGTATAAGCATAGCAAACAGGACAAAGAAAGACGTACACCGACCAAGTAAAGCTTATTAAAAGAGAAGGTGTTTCGGCTTCTATATGGAATCCTTGTTCACAATGGCGTGACAAAAATTTAATGTGCCTGTTTAAATAGGCTTTAGCATGCGGCGCAAGCACCGCGCGCAAGACGGGGGTAGGGTGTCTTCGTTTCGATTGAGCGTGTGTTCTGTTGATTTTTTCTCGAGAGAATCCAGGTACAGATGTGACTTCCAGTTTCTTTCCTGGCCAACTAGACTGTACTTCATCCATTCAATAATGTGCGTAGCCGCTGCTGCGTGCTCTGCCAAAGCATTTGAAGGTCACTCTTTTCTTATCGATATCGTTTTGATGTTGGCGCAGCTGCAGTTTAATGTTGCCCGTCTACCATATCTAGAATCAATCGCAATACGCGCAGGGTGTCTTGTAAAAAACGCCAGGAAAGGCTTCCTTCGGCAGCTGGCCCTTCCCACCAACGAGTGTGTCCCTAAGTTTGTGCACACGAACATGAGCCAACTGAAAGTCATATCTACGCAGGACACATGATACGGTCTCGCTTATTCAGGACACGTAAGGAGCGGAATCGCGTTTCTTTGGACGGGCACTGCCAGCTGGGGAAGGGCTGAAGAAACGGTGTTCCACAGCATTCATGGACTCTGAAAACAGTTGCACCCTTTGAGGTGTATATCTGCCACACAACAATAATCGTCACCTCTGTTTCTTGTGTTTCCTTTCTTGAAAACGCTGCGCTCGATACTTTCCTGTCGAGAATACTCTGTCACGCTGATAACACGTATGCTGTTCGTGACTTGGAAGTACCGGGATCGCAGCGTTAAAGAAAGAAAATGCGGGCAAGACAGATGATGATTATTGTTGTGTGGCAAATATACACCCCGAAAGGGGTTAACTTTTCTTGGAATGTAACCACTTGTTGAAAGATCTTTCAGGATTGCATGCACATCCTAATTTAAGTCTTCAGGTTTCGTGCAAATGCTGCTCGCACGGCCCAGCAGGAAAGCAGCCGCTGGCCTCTTGGGAGCGTCATGGTGCACAGAAAAGAAATTTAGGTGCCGGCGAGTGTGTGTACTCTGTCTGGAAACGTTGAAAGAAAGCGCACCATTGCTTCTTTTCACGATCACATTCAAAAAAAGGCAGTTTCGGGTTTCTCTCCATCTCAACCGTATACTGAATGGAATCTGCTAGATTGTTTAGATCTGTGGTGAAAGCTCCCAAAGCATAATGCCAGATTACGCAAAAACAATCGTCAACGTAGCGCAGGAAAATTTTTGGTGATGGGCTGAAAGAAGCGAACGCGCGGCATTCCAGCCATTCAATTCAATTCAGTGTATTTGGACATACATAGGTGGTATAGGATGTCCACGAGGCGCGGCAAAAGGAGGCAACAATGCCTCCTGACAGGGCCTTCACCTCGGCATCTCACATTATGACAGCAGGTCGGCATGACAAAACACTGCACTACATTGTGAAATCAATGAAATCAGTGGAAATTCAGAAATACCATGCTGTGTCACATATGACAAATTATCCTATGATTTAATATTATACATTGATTACATCATTCTAATTCACGGAAACAATTATGTAGATAATCATTCAGATTGCACTTGCTCAAGATAAAAGAAAGGTACAATTCTAAGCAAAAGAGGCAGGAGAACAAAGCATCATTTTCATTTTTTTTCTTAAATTGAGAAAGGGTTTTGCAGTCATCTATGCACTTGATCATTAAAGGATGAGTGTTACAGAGTGTAACTATTTGATTGTCTATGATCTGAGTAGCATAATTTGTGCGTGACTTCGACCAAACCATAGATACAGTGCGCAAGTTATGGGTAAGGTTCCGGTTTAAGTACTTAGTGCCGAAGGATGTAAAATCATGCTTAATGTTAGGAAATAAAAGTACAGCCAATGAGAAACTGTAAAGTTGATAGTATGGTAGTACCTTAACTGCGTCGTACCGGGATTCTTTCGCCCTGAACTGAAACGCCGAGAACGCCCTGAACGCCCTGTACTGAAGGTCGCCGAGACAGAGGCACCCATTGGTGTGCCGTGGACCAGTTTTTACTTGGTCGGTGTACGTATTTCTTCGTCATGTCTCATCCCGGCCAGACGGGCTTCCGTCAAGATCGCGATTAAAGCAAAGAGCCCCCTCCAGCCTGTCTACCTGAGCGGCAGTAGCTAATGGCGTTCTCTTGGTGAGAAAGAGGTCGCCCGTTCGACTCTCTGCCGCAGTGGCCGCTCCTACACTCAGATTACCGTGCACGTCAAAATATACTGGGTGGTCAAAACTATTTCGAAGTTCTCCACACCCCGTCACTCATAAGCCTATACAGGGTTACTGTGGGACGTGTCTGTGCGTTTGTGCGGATATGCGTTCGAAAAGCAATTTAGGCGCATTAATGAAACGTGATGCGGCGTGTCAAACGTTAGTGAAATAAAGGCTTTCTCATTTCGGTAAGCTTTTGAATATTTCTGGCAGCGACTCAATTATCGTTGCGAGTCCAGTAAGCGTGAACGTATTGAATCCCAGCTTTAAAGCGATGCCTCGTGGCGGTCCAGCGGTTTTCACGCACCGTCCCGCTTTGAGAGGTCGTTTATGAGTCTATATAGTGTATGAGAAGAGACCAATCCCCCGCAGGGGCGTCTGCGTCAGCAGGCGTTTGGTGTGTTGCGACACCACGGACCCGAGCACACGAGGGTTGGACCCTCCCGCGTGTAGCCGTGCGCGGCTTAGCCGTGTCCGGGGAAAGGGGGATCCTGGGGGTTGAGCGGATGCCGGGTGTTCGGACCTTTAAGGCCCTCCGGCGGAAGCAACACACCTCTTTGGCCTCGGCTTCGCGTAGACGGCACCCCCGGACTGACCCACCCGGGGGAAATCGGCAGTCGCCTTTTCCTGTCTCTTCCTCCTCGAATCTTCGTCTTTATCTCTCACTTTTTGACCTTTCCTGCCTCCTTCTCTCTTCTTTTTACTTCCTTTCTCCTGGCGGCAAGGGTTAACCCTGTGTGGCTATCCAACCTTGGGTACACCCTATTCGGTTATAGTGACGGCGTACGACTGGCGTCGTGCAGACTTGTACGCAAGCTCTGCCGCGTCCGCTCGTTGGGCTCCGTGGTGGGCGGTCGGCGCTGTTGCCGAATGCATACATTTTTTCATGGAAACTTCTTTCCCCTCCCTTACTGATCGCCCTCAGAAACGAGGGCGCACCGAAGATGTCTTCAAGTTTTTTGGTCGCCAAACCCAGAACTTTAACCGCTTCCATGTTATTCATTCCGAAACGCCAAACAAAGCAGTGCGAAACATCTCACCATTCCTTGTTTCAAAGTCCTTAACTGATATTTTTGGTCCAGGTTACAAAGTGTCGAGGATGGCAAGCGGCGACCTCCTCTTGGAGCTCCGCGATGTAAAACAGCATGAGAAACTACCGCAACTAGTGTCATTTGGAGAGACCCCCATAACAGTAACCCCGCACCGTACAATGAACACCACCCGTGGTGTTGTGTCAGATGATGATTTGCTTGAGCTGACTGAAGCGGAACTACTGGAGGGCTTCAGCGAACAAAATGTGATCAATGTCAGAAGAATTAATATGAGGCGGGATGGAAAAGAGATTCAGACGAAGCACCTAATAATTACTTTTGGATCAAGTATCTTGCCCGAATCAATCGAGGCCGGGTACATCAAGCTCCGTGTCAGGCCGTATGTACCAAACCCACTCCGATGTTTCAAATGCCAGCGCTTCGGCCACAGCTCGCAGAGCTGCCGAGGCCGCCAAACATGTGCAAAATGCAGTGCCCACGAACACACATCTGAAGCTTGTGACAATGCTCTTCACTGTGTAAACTGTGATGGGGAGCACGCCGCGTACTCGCGGGCGTGCCCATCCTGGAAAAAAGAAAAGGAAATTGTAACAGTTAAAGTAAAGGAAAATATAAGTTTCAAGGAGGCACGCAGGCGGGTATCGTACCTGCCCAAGAAAACCTTTGCCGATGTGGCGCGTCAGGGGGCAGCGTCACAACGGCCTCCGGCGGCTGTCCGACCCACAGGCAGTGAGTCGGCAGTTACGCCATCTGCCCCCGCGGCGGTTGCAGCTAGCGCTGCTCCGTCGACCCAGAATGAGGGACCATCAACGCCGAAGGTGGCCGCCGCCGAGGCTGTCCCAACTTCCCCGGCCCCTTCCAGCGCTGGCAACAACCGGCGCAGCCAAATCCCGCAGGGTGCCCCATCGACCTCCGGGCTGGTGGGCGCAGGGGTCTTGCCGTCCAAGGCGGGACTCACCCTGAAAACCTCTCGCTCGCAAGAGCCCGTGTCCGGAGCCTCACTAGAGGCAATGGACACAACACCCATCCTCAAGGCGCACCAAGCGCCTAAGGAGCGTCGAGACTCTCTCGAACGCTCCAGAAAGGGCAGAACTCCCGTTACAGGGCCTCGAAAGAGCTCTGTAACCTAAGGCAACACCTCCATTTCCATACACACAGCACTTATTTCCTTCCAAGATGGCTACACAAATAATTCAATGGAATGTCAGAGGTCTTCTTAGGAACCTTGATGACGTACAAGAGCTCATCCAAAAACACAATCCAAAAGCGATGTGTCTACAGGAAACACACTTCAAATCTAAACACACAAATTTCCTGCTACAGTATGCTACGTTTCGCAGAGATCGCGATGATGCTTTCGCATCATCGGGCGGTGTTGCCATTGTTATTCAGAAAGGCATAGCGTGTCAACGTTTGCAGCTACAAACGCCCCTTGAGGCAGTGGCGGTTCGTGCTGTTCTCCTGAACAAACTTATCACTGTCTGCTCGCTCTACATACCCCCCCATTACAAATTAACTAAACATGAATTTCAGTCCTTCATAGACGAATTGCCAGAACCTTACGTTGTGCTTGGGGATTTCGATGCGCACAGCAGCCTGTGGGGAGACTCTCGTATCGATGCGCGAGGTCGACTCGTTGAACAGTTCTTTTTTTCGTCCGGTGCGTGTCTGCTGAATAAGAAGACACCCACATATTATTCTCTCGCAAACAGAACATTTTCTTCAATTGACCTCAGCCTAGTTTCCCCTTGTATGCTGTCTGAACTCGAATGGGAAGTCACCAAGAATCCTTACGGAAGCGACCACTTCCCCATACTGCTAAAAACATATAAAGAAAAAGAATCTCTACCACAGGCTCCTAGGTGGAAGATCGATACAGCCGACTGGGAGAAGTTCCGAAACTTAACTAATATCTCATGGAATGACATGTCTTGTTTAGGAATTGATGCTGCTGTGCAGTATCTCACAGCCTTCATTATAGACATGGCATCTAAATGCATATCAGAAGCGCATGGCTTGGCATGTAAACGGCGGGTCCCGTGGTGGAACGAAGACTGCAGGATCGCTCGTAAGAAACAAAACAAAGCGTGGGGGTTGCTACGCGCTTCTCCCACTGCAGAGAATCTAGTCAACTTTAAGCAAGTAAAATCCCAAGGCAGGAGAACCCGCCGACTGGCCAGAAGAGAAAGCTGGCAGAAGTATTTATCGAGCATTAACTCGTTTACAGACGAGCCCAAAGTCTGGAACAGAGTAAATAGAATTAGAGGGCGACAAACATATTCACTCCCTCTGGTAAATACACAAGGCGATACACTGCAAGATCAGGCCGACTCACTTGCGGAGCACTTTCAGAGCGTGTCAAGTTCAAACAATTATTCGCAATCTTTTCTCATATATAAAGAAATAGAAGAACGTAAGCCTTTAACAAGAAAAAGCCGAGAGAATGAGCCTTACAACCGTCCTTTCAGTATTACTGAATAGAGAGCTGCCTTGAGCGCATGCAAGAGATCCGCACCAGGATCTGATAGAATCATGTACGAAATGCTGAAAAACTTACACAAAGACACGCAAGTGACACTACTTACACTTTTCAACACTATCTGGGTCGCAGGGTACCTTCCGACCGCATGGAAAGAAGCCATTGTGATCCCTGTTCTAAAACAAGGCAAAGATCCTTCATCAGTGGCAAGCTACCGCCCGATAGCCCTCACAAGTTGCAGGTGTAAGGTATTTGAAAAAATGATAAATCGGCGACTGATCCATTTCCTTGAACAAAACAAAATGCTTGATCCCTATCAGTGTGGCTTCCGAGAAGGGCGCTCCACAACCGACCATCTTGTACGTATTGAAACAAAAATCCGGGACGCATTTATACATAAACAGTTCTTCCTCTCGATATTTCTCGATATGGAAAAGGCGTATGACACAACGTGGCGATACGGCATCTTGCGAGACTTATCGGAAATGGGCATTCGTGATAATATGCTCAACGTAATAAAATGCTACTTGTCCAATCGTACCTTCCGGGTGAAAGTTGGCAATGTGCTGTCACGTCCTTTTACACAAGAAACTGGTGTACCCCAGGGAGGCGTGCTCAGTTGCACACTTTTTATTGTTAAGATGACAACGCTTCGTGCTTAATTACCCCCGGCCATTTTGTATTCCGTCTATGTGGATGACATTCAAATAGGCTTCAAATCCTGTAACCTCGCAGTATGCGAGAGACAGGTACAGTATGGTTTGAACAAGGTGTCAGGGTGGGCAGAGAAAAATGGTTTTAAAATCAATCCTCAAAAGAGTTCTTGTGTGCTGTTCACAAGGAAGAGAGGCCTGGTCCCAGATCCTTGCTTGGAAATGTGTGGACATCAGATACCTGTAAACAAAGAGCACAAATATCTAGGTGTTATACTCGACAATGAACTTACTTTCGTCCCACACATTAAACATCTTAAAGAAAAGTGTCTGAAAACAATGAACTTAATGAAACTTCTATCCCAGACTACATCGGGTAGTGATAGGAAGTGTTTAATGAACATATAAAAGAGCCTAATTCGGTCTCGATTGGATTATGGTGCCGTTGTGTATAACTCTGCCGCCCCGAGCGCGCTAAAGATGCTAGACCCAGTCCACCATCTGGGAATCCGACTGGCCACTGGCGCTTTCAGAACGAGTTCCATACAAAGTCTATATGTGGAATCAAATGAATGGTCTCTCCGCCTACAGAGATCATACATTAGCTTTACATATTTCCTTAAAGTACGCTCCAATCCTGAACATCCATGTTTTCATAACGTTACCGATATGACGTGCGCTACACTTTTCAGCAATCGTCCCTCCATAAGACAGCCTTTCTCGCTGCGTGTGAAGCAGCTTAGCGATGAAATGCATGTCCCGCTCCTCGAGCATCGCTTAATGCACCTAACCAAGCTCTGACCTCCTTAGGAATGGCAGGTGATACAATGTGACATATCCTTTATAAAAGTTACAAAGCACGCTCCTGAGGCTGAAATCCGAATGCATTTCCTTGAACTCCAGCACAAGCACTCCTGCGCAGAGTTCTACACAGACGCTTCCAAGTCAAATGCCGGGGTATCCTATGCAGCCGTCGGCCCATCGTTTTCGGAATCCGATGTACTGCATCCGGAAACAAGTATCTTTACGGCCGAGGCCTACGCACTACTCTCTGCTGTAAAGCACATAAGAAAATCGAAACTTCCAAAGGCAGCGATCTATACAGACTCTCTCAGCGTCGTGAAGGCCTTAATGTCACTCAGCAAACATAAACATCCCGTATTTAATGAACTATATTCGGTCTTGTGCAAAGCGTACTCATCTAACCAGAATATCATAATATGCTGGGTCCCTGGCCATAGGGGAATTGAAGGTAACGTTCTGGCGGACGAGATGGCCACGTCAATCACATTGCAAGCTGTTAACCCTACCTCTGCGGTGCCTGTCACAGATCTGAGGCCTTTCTTGCGAAGGAGGCTGCGCGATCACTGGCAACACATGTGGGATGCGGAAACGGATAATAAGCTCCACCTGATAAAACCACAGTTAGGATTTTGGCCGTCTACTACAAAATCGCGCCGAACAGATGTCCTATTCTGTCGTCTCAGAATAGGACACACGTTCGGCACCCATAATTTTCTACTCACCGGAAGTGAGCCTCCAACCTGTGGTAGATGCGGGGAGAGGCTGACCGTACTCCACGTCCTCCTGGAGTGTCGGGAAGCCGAATCTGAGAGAAAAAGACATTTTTCATTAGCATACCGACAGCACATTCCTCTTCATCCTATAATGCTTCTTGGCCCAGAAACGCTTTTTAATACAGACACAGTGCTAGGTTATCTTAAAGATGTGGTCTTACATGTTATTAGTCCCATGAATTCGTAGCGCCTCCTCTCTTGAGAGGATGCCACTGCGATAATTGTTTTGCATAGCACATGCCTCCAGGCCCTTGTGTTTCAAGGGCTCTAAGGAGGCAGTAGTGCTCATGTATTTTTCACAATCACATATATTTTACCTATCGTATCATTCTTTTTAAATGCATCTAAATGTTCATAGTACAAGTCACACGTCATCGCCATAATTTTATCATACAGATTTTACGCACTTTAGAGCGTATATTTTAAGGCCTCTTTACAGCCACCTCACACGAACTTCATAGTAATCATAATTACACCGCAAAATCATTAGCACAGACATGGCGCTCTTTGGCCATACCTGGCCCTTGCGCCACAAAACCCCATACATCATCATCATCAAGAGACCAATCGGCACCACCGCAGCTCCACCACAAGGAGCAACGCTTCAGCCTATTGTGGTCGCTGTAGGCGACGTGCTTACGGCATAAATTGGAGCAGTCGCGGAAATTTCTTGACCTTTTATGCGCTCAGCCTCCCTCAATGGCGGAATACTAATTATTTATTATTTCAGAAACGAAGCAATCAATATGCACGTTTACTTGTTTGCGTATGTTTGTCTTTCGGTTTGTCGTAATGTTTTGTTTGTTTATTTACACCCTAGTTAAAGAGCAATTCATAGGTGAGGTTTATAAAAAAAATTGTTTCATATATATATATGACATAGAAATATAGTTCCCCAAATACGGGCCTATATAGTATCGTGCAGCGTATGAATCCCGCTGGCCAGGAGGCACAATTTCAGAGAAAATACTACTACAAACGTTATTTTTCCCCAATATGTTTATGAAGTTCCAGCTGGTGTGCCAGCCTTTTTTCAACGTAACAAATACATGCTGCTGCGATTCCTTTTTAGCACGTTGCACAGGGGGGTTTTCGCGTTACTGAGAACAAGAATAATTAATACAAGTATGACAGTGTAAACGTCTGTAAATATTGTGGTCGGATGAGTCACATATAAATAAAGCTTGTAGACACGCCCCCATATATATATATATATATATATATATATGCGATCTGCTTAGTATACGTGGCAATTAAAAGTGAGCGTGGCAAAGAAACGTTCCAAAGATAGCTAGTGCATGCACTAATCAGCGCATGTTTCTTGGCGTTAAAAGAGACCGAGATGGTCAATGGATTAATCGTCAGTTAAAATTAGATAGCAGCGCAGCCTGCCGCTAGTAGACGATAAAAGTCTTAGGGAAGATAAAGCAACTTTACCTTTTGTGCTATAACCTTAGGTCTTTGCAAGAAAAGGTCCGTCCTCATTAAAGACTAAGTCAAGATTACTGACTAATAGTTGGAAAGGACATCAAAGGAAAAAGACAAACGTGAACATTCTTCTTTCCTGCCCCTGCGCGCATATGGCCAGTGTCGGCAAATGCCATCGTATCAAAGCTGGCGGAGCTAAAAGCAGCCGGGGGATCAAAAGACTCACCTTTCTGTTTGCGTTTAATGTCGGCCGGCCGCTTATAACTTATAGGGCTTATAGGACCACACGTATTGTGCCCGAATCATGCAAAGTGAGCCCGCATTCCTCTCAAAAGACAGGGTGAGTGGTTTACACTGCGATGTTTGCGTTTATTTTAAACTTCAGTGCTTTCCGAACATCCTCGAAGGAAGTGATCCGGTGTTATTGTAGGGAAATGCGCAGTGCCAGTTTACAACAGCTCGCCTTGTATCTATGCGACAAATGAATGCAGCCATAACTTCCATCGTTAGAGCTCCCCAGTTCCTCCCGCTTCCCCAGAACAAGCCTTGCTGCGTTAGGCAACAAAGGTCTTACTTTAAATAGTCGCCCAACCCGGGAGACCGCGGCACGAAACGGTTGGCGTTTTGCAAAAGCAAGACCTGCTGCATTTGTGTTTTTCGAAAACAAAACGCTTTGCGCTAGGCACAGGTTGGACTATATAGAATAGGTAAAAAAAGTCGCTTCACGCCGTTCACGCGGTGGTGTGCAAAGGCTTCAAAGGAATACGTCGTGCCAACAATAAAAAGCCACGATTTCCTGAGCAGCCAAAGTATTAAATGCATATACGAAAAACTGAGCAGCTCTTTTATGACTATTTCTGTGAAAGCCCGTTTAAAATCTACGCACGCATTCTAGCGGTTTCCATACGCGTGCGTGATGGCAAAAATATTTTACGATGTCTTGCCTCCGCGTGGTTTAGAGCGACGTGCATAACAGCGCCTTGTCTGCAGCTCCATTAGCATTGCCCGTACAACAATAGTGCCAACTGGTGGGCGTAAAGCCTCTACCGTTTAAGGGTGCTCGAAAGGGTGACGGTGTCCATTGTCGAATACAATTAATTGCATCAGCGTCTCTCTCCATTGATGTCACCTCGAACTTTTCGCTCCACGATGCTATACTATTTCGGACCTGTTACTAAGCGCCTAATGTCGGCCGTCACCAGCGCGTATAAAGTCTGTGCGTCTCAAAGAACCAGGCGATGGTGTACGGTGCAGTAATAGTGCAGCACAGATATGTGGATGCACTTAAATACAGTGACATATAATAACAAAGGTCGATGGTACTTAAGGCATGAAATCTCCATGTGGTTCGTTGTAGTGGTTTCAGGGGTAGCTTTTGTTTCATTATTGGCCGACCACTCTAACTTTCAACAACCATGTTATCGTAACTGTACGATATCATAATATAATAAATGGCTGGAACCGCTTCTTCGGAATAGTTGTAGCTTAACATATGCCAGAATATCCAGTTTATAAATTTATGATGCCACTATTTATGGCTTATGCACAGACTTGTGAACACGATGTTCAATTTTCCTAAGCTTTTCCAATCATCGATTGGAGCGTTTGTAAAAAAAAATGATGCCCTAAATCAAATTTAAAACCTGCTTTATTTATAATCGTGCCGCGCAGGATGTGCAATAAAAGGGGAAGAAAGAGGACAGGACAGTGCGCATGTCCTGTCATGTCCTGCGTTCTGCCCTGTCCTTTGTTTCTTTTTCTTGTGCATCTCGCGCCACACGGTTATATTTAAGTATGAACCAACCAGACCGCAAGAAAGTATTAAAACTAGCTTTTAACTGCTGGTAGCTCTAAATGTTTCTCTTTTAAATGCGGCAAGCCTGTTGAGTTAATGTCGAACAAAATGACACATCCGCTCTCATGCGTGTTTCTATAAGAACTCCAGGGCGCTTTCGAGGACGTAACAAAAGAAAGGACTCAATAATTAAGCATACAGGGCATCAGCTGCAGCTGTTCCTTTCCGGTTCCTGTCAAAAAATGCCTGCTTTAAGATATGAAACAGTCGGTCTACTTTTCTACATATTCACTGAGTTACTTCCAAATTAGGTTTAAATGACACCTGAATGAGTGCATTGCACAGGTGTCCATCACATCGCTGATGCCTTCACTTAAAGTTCTTAAAACGAAACACTGGCTAGTTCAATAAATACACATTTGCGCCGATAAGTTCCAAGTATTTTTTGCGTTGTTTTAACACGCACCCGAACACGCCGAAATTTCTCTGTACTTCAAGATATGGCAAATTATTTTAGAATGTTCTGTATGTTGCTTCAGATAACCACACGGTTGTTGAAAGTAATTCCTTACTGTTACGGATTCCGTGAGCCACTAGCAAGGCGCTTGAAGCACCTTACTAAGTGTGGAGTGCATGTAGTGGAGGCTTTGTGTTATAACTGAATTTCTGTTCATCAGAAGGCAAGGAAAATTGCCTATACTATGCAAAGCATTTGCCTCCAAAATGAGACATAGCGCGGAAAGCATGCGAATAAAACGAAACTTAATTAAAACAAACTGTTTTGTTGTAGGTTACTATAGAATGAAATGCCCAAAGATGACGAGGGGAAGAATGCAGTGATGTTGTTAGTATTGATGTAACCTGACCGATGTAACCTGATGTAGCTTGACTGATGTAACCTGAATCATATTTTTCCATTCTATTATTTCTTTTATTCTCTTGACAAGAAACTTCGCAAAATGGCAGTGACGAAATTAAAGAACCAGCGCTATGGTGGCCCGCTCAACCGTGTTTTCTGGTTTTTATACCCATTATGCTGTTATTATTCTTTGTTTTCTATTTCTGTTTTTGACGGCCGCGAGTTCTATTAGTCCCCCTGACAACAAGGGCCGCTTCAGGCGACGTTCTGCGATCCGCGCCTAAACTGAGCTCCGTGAAATTTTCAGCAGCTTCATCGGAAATAAGGGTGATGATATAGATAAAACTTAGAGAGTATAGTGAAGCTTGAAAGCAGTAACGTGCTTGAATTTCTACTTTTGCAATCGACCTTTAAACCACCTATTGGTACACTGGCGAAAAAGTCCCAGCGTGATGGTTCAATAATAGAACGATTCTGCTTCAGCATTTGCGCATGAACATTTCATGGGTGACGTGAGTAACCTGTTCCGGATCACCCGCTGGTCCTTTTGTAGCGTAGTTTTCTTGCTTTGCAAGTGACCAGATCTCAGCCTTTCTCTGCAATTTTTGAGCGCAGCTCTTAAGCGCCCGTTCCTGCGTTGAGCGTCGGTGTCGTACCTCGGTGTCGTAACCGAGCGAACGAGCAAAACAAAAGACGAAAGCGAATGCGGAGCGCAGCGTAATGAAAAGCGCGCGAGGAGGAAATTGGAGGAGAACGCTACAGTGAAAGCATGAGGCGGCGAAGGAGCGGTGAGAAAACGGCCTGCGCATGCGCTGAGTTGCCTGCGACCACGGCCGACGCAGCCGCGTGGGCGATTTCATCTTTCCTTCCCCCTGAACTCCCCCTCCCCCCGGAGGGAAGGGTTTGAAGGGGTAGGGTAGTGGGAAGTTGGGAGTGCTATGCTCATGCGCGCCGTCGTCAGTCCGCGGTACCAGCGTGTGTGACGCCGATGACTGCTGCTGCAAGGGCCCATGGCGACTGGCTGCGAGTAAGGCTCGATGCGACACTCTCTTGGGCGTTGTCGGCGCTGACACTCGTGGCACGATTCACCCACGACGGCTGGCCGCTCTCGTCGTTGATGGAACGAAAGCGTGATAAGAAGAGCGTAGTGCTTCGCGAGACGGGAGACGATGGCTACGACAAGGCGCTACAGTAGCGCGCGTCGTCTGTATGGGAACAAAACGCGCTACTCCCAGCGTTCTCTTCCTAATATAAACCTATATAATCATAACACAAAATATTGACACACCAATACAAAACACGTATACAGTTGCGCTCAAATTTCGCACTAGGAGTGTCGTATTCATCGGCGAATTTTTGTTATTAATTTCTATTTACCGGAATCTGCTTTCTTTCTTCTTTCTTTTTTACAGCGAAGCTGTTAAGAGCTACTTTTCCCACTATCGTGTCCACGTGTAGAAAAAAAAAATTATCATTGTCAGCATTCGATCCAGCGTCGTCGTCCACAGCAGGATCGTTGGCACTCCTCGGCGCTACCTCGCGAACGTGCTCGTGCCACTGCTCCTGTGTTCATCGTCGTCATCAATTAATTAATCAATAATTAAGGTACACAAAGACGTAGCCAATAATGGAGAAGTACTAATGAACTGTCCGGTTTGACCCATTGATAAACACGGGGCCACACGTTTCAGCTTCGCTGGTTAACCATCTGTATGGAGTGCTTGGTCTGACAGTTCTTTATTTTCTTGCCATACTGCTGCCACGCTCTATTCTCGTTCGTTGTTTTACAGTCTGTGTTTCTAATCTCCCTCTTTTGCTTTCTTTCCTCTTTACTTCCTGCTTCCTCGGCGTTGAGGCTCTCTCGGTGGCCGCTTGCTCCTTACCCTTCTTTTACTGCAGATACGTTTTCAAATCATAGATCATAATATTTGCATTATTAGTAGAGGGTTCAATTTGAACTACGATTCGAAGATGGTAAGCAGGAAACTTAGCACCCATAGGCCAAATAACCGCAATGCAATGGAACGGTGAGAGGCACAGCTCTCCCGCTCCGACGTGGCAAGACAAAAGTCCTTAATCAGCCCCCTCAGGAAGGCGGCAGACGCCAGTGGGGCCCTGGACTGAGGTTCTCCGACCACCCCTCCATAAAATCTTTTGCTGTCTAAAAAGATTATATATATATATATATATATATATATATATATATATATATATATTATTAGCACACGCAATTCGCCTTAGAGGAAACTGATCGAGTTCGGCGAAACCTTCGCGAGCAAGGTTCATCGCTCTCGGAGCTTCTCACCGGCACAAGCATTCGAGTTGCGAAAACTTTCACTATCTACTGGAGCGGCGGGGAACTCTCGTTTCAGAGGAAACTCCATTTATTGTTTCGCAACCCTGTGGAAGCAACCACAACGACGGCTCAACGTCTCGGCACCGAAATTCGCTGAGCGCGCAACCACACTGGCGGCACTCGACAGAGCTTTATGTCGCTTATACCGGCCCCTAAAACAACCGAAAGAAGATCGCGGTGCTGCTCAGGTTTCAAGTCTTCTTATCAGGAGTGACAAGATCAGTTGTGCAATGCTTCGTTCTTACTTTTTTTTTTCTTGGCCGAGGCGTGCGGCTAAGTGGCCATCAGTCGCCTTCAAGAAACGCTGAGACAAGCTTGCATACTGCTCAGTGCACCCTTGTTTGTTTTCTTTCCTTTCCTTGTGCAGCACAGACGTGTAGTCGCTTCTACCACTTATCTCAAGCGTGACCTGGCGTTGCAGGTTTGAAAACCCAGCGGAATTTTTTCTCCAGTCCAATTTTCGTAACTTTCCCATTTGACTTCACCGTTGAGACGTTTCTGCTTGCATGCTCGTTGAAGTCGAAAAAAAAATTAAAAGAAAGCAGGCATACGTTTCGATATTTTTTTTTTTACAGAAGGTTATAAACTTTTTTTAAAAGTGAAAGCTGAAGGCAATAAAAGGCAATCTCATGTCTGGAAGCAAGTGTTATCACGAGACCATCAAGGTCCAACCGAAACGCACGGTAAGCATTAACAAAGTTGGTTCGTATTTTTAGTTCAGAGTGTATGCGAAGTTTTTCTATCCATTTATTACAATACTGGTGTAATGCCAAATTTATTTAATCGTTGAAGGTGTTTTTATGTATATGTACTCATCCTATCTTGAATTATAAGCTTAAAACCTAAAATCAGCGTGGCAGTGGGAGCTGCCTGTTCAAACAATTAGAACTGTTATACCACACCAATAAAAGAAGCAAGCTTAAATTCTAAAATATCATTGATATCCACTTCAGGAATTTCTAGTAAACTAGGCCGCGCCTCATCTGTCTCACAGTTGCTTGCAAATTAATTGCAAAGCTCGCGCCCAGTGTCAGGCAAATTAGTGATAAGAATCAATCGCTTCAAACAACGATCTTACATATTGCTGTGAGATACCAATTCATCTTTACCATCCGCCAACAGGACATCACAGAATTCCCGGTATTATTAAAACTGCGAGCGAATTCAGAAGGGTTGCGTTACATATACCACTACTGCTCACCTTAACACGAGCATTTTGCGTAGAGTCCCCACTTGTCCATACATTTGGCCGTCTGCACGGCACAATTTCTGAGCCGGTTTAGCGAATACGAAGGAGAATCGTTTGTAACGAGGGCGTACTGTGGCTTCCTAATCTGTTGAAAAGCAAGCTATAACGGCACGAGGTATTTTTACTGCCACGACATCACCAGCAAACAGACAACGGTCAATCGCTGGTTTACCCTGCATAACAATACCGGACGCAATACTTCAAGCAAGGACAAATGCGTTGTGGTTCTCAGAGATCACTGCTCTTTGCGCTAAATAACTAAAGGCCATCCACAAAGTCACGAAATTTAGGAATCTGCAAAACTGAGCGTCGCGGTACTTTGAGAAGACAAATCTCGTCAAAGACAACAAACGCGGGTGTCAAGAAAACTTTGGGAAAGTGCCATGTTTTTTTTGGTTTTTTTTTTTTGCCAATCGTGAAACTCAACTTCTTTGCATCGCAGGCTGCTATCATTACATTACCACAAAAATGTAGGAAAAGGCCAGGATCTGCTCACATTTGTACTTTTTTTGTGTTAAGTTAGTGTCACTACAAACCATCTTTCTTCACTAATTTTAACAACAGCAGATGTGTGTTCGTACTTCTGATTTGATCCCTCTTTTTTATTTGCCAAGCAAATTTTATCCTCCGAACCACATAACTGCCTCCTTTCCCGCTACCAATCTCGTAGTCATATAAACGCCTGACTACCCGTCGCGAGTGATGTTAACATGCCCAGAAACAGGCCAGTGCAAGCGTGATGCCACCTTTGCGGTCTGAGTACTTTCGTCCTCATCAATTCCTATGCGACATTGATTTAAAATTTGTTTGGAGGTAAGCCCCGCCTCTCTACACCTAAACCTTGGGAGTAATTTGGTGTCATGTGTCTTTAGTTTTAGAGATATTGTTCTGCGCAGTAGCGTACAAGTATTAGCTGTGTTGCAGTGTGTGTGAGCTTGCTGTGTTCGAATTTTATTTCGGCATTTTCTTTGCTTGTACAGTATCCCTTTCATTTTCAATGCACCATTCCTGCTTTGGCTGCCAAAAAGCAGCTGGCAGTATATTCAAATAAATAAAGAAAATGTATTCCCTCGCCATTTGCACCGAAGACAACGCAGGCGTGCGACGGTGCCGTACCACCTTCATACAGCAACTGCTTTTGACAGCTTATCGTATTGACACGTTTACTGTTTATCCTTTTTTTATATTTCGGGGACTGCATTCCACGCGCTAACACATTAAAGTTATCGCGCAGTGCATGATGCGCCTACATCACAGAGAAATTCGAGAAGAGCGGACACTCGGCGCAAACATGTTCGCCCGATAAAAAGAAAAGTTCGTTTCGTGATTCGTAGTTTTGCTACTGTGTTCTTCACCGTCACTACAACATGACAGCGTTGTACATAAACGCAGCGGTTGGTCGACAGTAACGTCTTTGTAATAAAGGTTGCTAGTCTGAAATAGTCCTGCTGGACCAGCTCACATTGCTTTACCGTTTCATGCGCAATAATTTTTTCCTTCCCATTTCTGATTTCGAGTGTTTTGCAACTTCAGTCGGCTCGGAACATTTTCTCCCCTGTAACATCGGGCGAAAGCGGATAGAGGTCTAGTTCGACGTAAAACACACTACAGCAGGCCGCAAACGCTTCATACTTTTTTTTTTGGGGGGGGGGAGGGGGGGAGGCGAGGAATATGAAAATAAGCTGCAGCTTCCCAGATGGCACAAAACGGAGAAACGAATAACTGCGTGAGATGAGCTAAATGGCCCGCGAATTCCGTACGATATTGATATAGCAGAAAAAGTGATACACGACTAGAAACAAACAACGAAGTCTTTCCCTGCAGTACTTTGTGGGAAGTTCGCCGGATAGTGACCGAGAAACGGAATTTTGCGTCGCAGAGGTTCGGGAGGCACACGGGATCAAGCCATGGTAATACAACCTTTCACTTGATCATGGCTATAGGCTTTCATTGGCCGATGAAGAGCATACTGACTTTTAAGGTGGCAGCAAACGTAGCAGCCTTTCAGCACGTGGCCCCAGACGCACCCTGCGCACAGATAACACATCTCAGAGATAGAATTAGCTGCAGCAAAAGAAGCATCGGAAGGATGTAGGCCGGTACTTGCAATGTGCTGCGCGTGGAGAACTAGAGAACCACACGTTTCATTTCAGTCAGCGTGAAATAACGCCAGAGATTGTCAGCCTCCTGTGGCCGTCCTATGGATCAGCAGTTTCCGCTTCTAAAGCTACGGGATCACGCGGAGAAGCTGCAAAATGACTGCTAAGGCGCACGCGAGAATTGATGCGGCGGCACGGTCGACGCATGAGAAGCCTGCGTGAAAGAGTTGAGGGAGTCAAAAATGATCTGCAGAAGGTATGGTGACAACACAAAAACACACGAGCATGCAACGTCTCAAACCATGGCCGATGGCTCAGTGACGCTATACGGTTTGACTTCTTGGAGAAAGTTACGCTCGAGGGCGATCCATACTTCGCTAAACTATAGGTCGATAACTTCGCTTCCGATGCATTTTTTGTATCCGCTTTAAACTCGCTGGAGGAGTAGCGAAAAAAAAATTACTTCGTGATCTCTGCATTGAACTAGCATTTCCTAGAATGCACGAAGACAAACTTTCATTTCTTCGTCTGATGCGTTCTGTGCATTTCGCCCACCAAAATTCAGCATCGCGCTTTCACATTCTTATTGTAAATGCGTCGTGCTTCGGAGTTGAGGAGTTTTTCGTGGGAGGCTTCGCGAGGCTCTTTCTCTTACAAAAATTGCTTTCTGGTTTTGAGGCTAACTAAGGGCACGTGAGGAAGATGGGCTGCATACTACAGAAGCAACTCCAGCAAAAAGAAGAAAAAGAAACATTGCCTGATGCAGCTTTGTCACTGTGGAGCTAGGGCGACGAAAAAAGAAAAGTTCAAGGCATGCGACTGCTAATATATTGCTCCTGAGAAAGTACCAAAAAATTTTTGGTAACTCCCTAAAGCAAGCGTTGGCCTCGTCGTTGCTGTTTGCGCATGCAAAAGAAGCGTTTGCTTTTGATAGTCGAACCAAGGGTCGCCCAATAGAAGCATCAACAGCCCGTGGGACTACACAGAAAGCGCATCACGACTGGAAGTAAGATGGAATAACAAACTTTGTCCACAAGCAAGAAAGCATCAGGGCAGCGTTCTAAAAAATAAAGCATGAACTCGCTGACACACAAACAGTTCCAGGTTATTCGGGACTGGAATCCGGCACACCGATAAGGCCTTTGAGTCTGCTGCATTTTAAGTCTCTCTTTTACGTGAGGAAAACTATTTTGAAGCTTTTCCGCTTTGTTTACTTTTTCATTTGGAAATATGCCAACCTCACTTTTCGGAAAGTTTTGTGCAGGTGCCAGAAGAAGCAGCGCTTTGCTTTCCGATTTTTAATGCCATGGTTTTCTTTCTTAGCATCTATCACACTTTTTTTTTCTCCAGCACAGTACTTCTTCCCTCCATTCGTAATTTTTAGGCCGTCGCGCCACTGTGGTGAAGGAACCGGGGGCAAAACCAACCGTCAGACAAATGAGGGTCACGGGTACGTGACATTTCACATGCGCTGTCATCCGTTAAAACCTGCCTCCCGCCAACTCGTGTTACTCGGCATGTGCCACTAATTACGGGCCGTTCTTCAACGAACCTTGTTCACCCCAGCTTGGAGCGCTGGGCATGCGGAACTAGGTATGCGCCACACATTAATAAACCTCTTAGGTGTCAATTATGGTAACTGGGTGTACGTAACTGTTCAGTGAACCTCTTTAACACATACTTGGGACATTGGGTTTGTGCAAACGGGTAGGCGTTAAAAGGTCGCTTTTCAATAAGCTTGTTTGAATGCCGGCTTGGGTCACTATGTATTTGTCACTGTGTATCTGTCACTAAGTAAGTGCCGTTGTTCACTTAACTTCTTTGACGCCATCTTAGATTACTGAGTACTTGCGTCTGGGGATGCGACAATCTTCAATAAAATGATTTGACGCCATTTAGGGTCACTGGGAATGTGCCACCTCTTCTATGACAAAAAAAAATATTTATAATTATCCGTTTGCGGTGAGGAGTCGAACTCACGTCCTAAATATTCACACAGTCTTGTACGAATACACAAGATGGCCCACATAAACTTCGCCAAGGTTTTAAAATATTCGAGTCCCATGTATCTCGACGGAATCAAGATATATTTGCCGTCACTTGGAGCAAGTCAAGCATTCTCTTTTGTATCTTGCGTAATTACATAATCAGTTATTATAATTAATTATTTTTCCAAAAATTCTAATCAGAGCAATATGGTCAATCAGAAAATTGTAGGCCAATCTCTTATCCTTCTTTATTTTGCCCAATACGTGCTAGATAAATGTTTTTTCCGAGCATTTAAGAAAGCCCGCTAAACACGAAAAAGTGCCGAGCCACTAATTGCACGACACAATTACGCGTGCTTTTGTGCGCTCCTTTCAGGCTTTGAAAAAACTTTTATCTTGCCTGCCCTCCAGGCTTGCCACCTTCCTGCCCGCCCCCGCCCACACGCCCGCCAGCGCATTCGCCCGCTCATCCACTCGTTCGCCTGTTCGTCTGCCTGTCTGCGTGTAATGAATAATGGCTCACCTGGAACAGCTGCATCCCATAGCGCACCTTGACCCATACTGCGGCAAATTACTCATGACAGCAGTTATTCAGTCGTGGCGCACGCCCAGATGACGCTCAGTACTTGCTTTAACTAAACCAAGCAGTGCCACTGAGTTAACTACAAATGGACGCCCGCCCATCCACTCGTTCGCCTGTTCGTCTGCCTGTCTGCCTGTAATAAATAATGGCTCACCTGGAACAGCTGCATCCCATAGCGCACCTTGACCCATACTGCGGCAAATTAATCATGACAGCAGTTATTCAGTCGTGGCGCACGCCCAGATGACGCTCAGTACTTGCTTTAACTAAACCAAGCAGTGCCACTGAGTTAACTACAAATGGACGAACGTTAGTCTGGCACGCTGGGACAAGCCGTGAAACTGCATATATAAATGTACATAGTTCCAAAATTTGAGCAATAATCTCATGACTGGTGAACGTCCGTAAACGAGGTATTGTACTAAAGCAGTCCTCGTTTTAATTGTGCACATTCAGCTTTCCTTCTCCTGAACTGGATAGGCAGCAGTGTGTACGTAGCTTGTTATTCCATGCTGTGGGGATCGAAGAGCTCAATGAAAGCCACAACCAAACTAACAGCACAAAATATGAGCGGTGAAGCAAGCCTTTGGGGGGCACGCCGGGAAGAGGTTCTTTCTTTTTTTGCTCAGTAGCTTATTGCCATTTCAGGCCATGTTCCCGAATCTTTATAAGATCCACCAGGACACGATCGCGTTTCTTTTTGTGTGTGTGTGTGTGTGTGTGTGCGTGTGTGTGCGTGTGTGTGCGTGTGTGTGCGTGTGTGTGCGTGTGCGTGTCCCAGATGGTCAGTGAGCAATACCGTGGAATATATTACCCCTAAGGGTGGTCAGCGTTCTGAATACAAATACAACTAGCGTGCAAAATTTGAATCGTACTCGAAAATGAACTAACCGGTACTTTCTAACATCGAAACTAACGAAATCCATCGCAATAACCAACGGTTAACGTCGGTTCATTGTTCTCCGTCTGCAGAACAATGTATCGTTAGTTATCGGTAGTTATGAGTACATTGAGTAAAAGCTTTCCAAGCAGTATAAAAAACAAGATCAGCAATGCAAGCTTTGTTTATGGTTTTGCGGTGGAGGCGTAGCGCTGGTTAACACTCCTTGGTGAAGCCTCTTGCACATCCACGAATACCCAAGAATTCTGGCCCGGTAACAGCCATCACCGTAGCACAATTGATAGTGCTACGGTGATGGCTGTAGTCTCATCCTCTGTTGGCTTCATATGGCTGTCCAACGAAAATCGGGCCTCTCGGTTCCCCCTCCTCTGATCGATTACCCGACAACCTGTTACTCTTGCGTCTGATCTGCCAATTAGTGTCTTTTGCTGTCCAACCTTACAGCAGTAATAGCTTTCACACTACAAACAGTAATGTTTTCCTTGCAACGGGCCGGGTTTTTGTGTGCATACGGCACACAAAAACTTAAGTTTCTTTTTTCTTCTGTTCTACTTGCACAACTTTTTATATTTCCTCAGGAACCATTTATTTAGCGTTTCTGCAACGCCAGTTACACAGAAGCCTGGCACTAATGGAAATCTTGTTCGCCACCCGGCGCTAAATATTTCGAGTGACTATTTGTACAGTTGTTAATCACAATCATATGTTCTAGCGTTTAAGAAGAAACTGATCCTAACTGTTCGTAATAGTAGGCTGTCTATTCTCCACTGCTCAGTACAAGCGCGTCACCTACTTATGCCGAAAGAAATATTGATGTGGCAAATATGTTCGTCAGGGTTTGACTATTCAGTATTGGATGCGATATTCAATACTTGCTATTCAATCAATCAATCAATCAATATTTATTTTTGGCGAAATCAAATACAAGATGGGTATAAGTACACATTCCGAGGTTCTGAAGTAACAACTGTCGGGGGGACCTCCTAACAAGACATGAAAAGGGGATAGTAGGATCCTGGCAAACAGTGAGTCATGTCATATATTATACACTGTCTACATCATCATTGGAAATAAACGGTAAGAGAGAAAAAAATATATTAAAATATCACAAGTATAAACACACAGTTTAAAAAAATTCAAGAAATCTTAAGGATAACTCGCAGAAATTCAAACGAGGATAAATGGTACGTAAAACTAACAACGAGGAGAAGTATCAATTATAGGCAAAATTCAGTGACTCGGTACTTTGAAAAGTACATTGCATAATGGTAAAGCAGATCAAAATCTAATTCTAGGTTCGTTAAATTACATTATGTGTCAGAGAAAGTGTTCATGAAATGCTCCTTCATTCTGCGCTTGATTAATAATAATGTAGACTTCATATCAGATGGTATTGAATTCAAAACAGAAATGCCTGAAAACGCGACGGCAAATTTCCCATAATTAGTTCTTGCTTTTGGAACGAGGAGATTGACTTGTGCTGAAAATCTTGTGTTGTTATAATTGATGAGGCTAGAGCGAGTAAAACCTGGAAAATTAGGCTCAGTATTCATAAGACTAAACATAAGTAGTGACAGCTTGTGATTGAATAGCATGCGTAAAGGTGAAACATTTAGGTACCGGAATATGGGAGCAGAGGGAGATGTATGCGATTGGAACGCAATTAATCTTAATTCGTAGTCCATTCATATTCGAAAAAGTTGATATCCGCCCGCCTCTAACCAACATTCAATGAAAAAGCGCCGACATGCGATGAGCAGCTTCATTGCACTAAGTGCGTTGTCGCCTTTCCAAAAGCAGCATTCCTCCGCCATGAGTTCAACTAACGGAATAAAGGGAATGTAAGCGTCGTTTAGTGCAGTAGGCCTAGAATTACGGCACTCGCACTATATAGACCTCGGATAATGAACAGGGACGCGTTCGCCTTCCCGCTTGGGGAAACACCTTTGCTCTAAGGCAACGCACGTTGCAAATGGGTAGTG
The DNA here is from genome assembly GCF_050947875.1 of Dermacentor variabilis. NCBI lineage: Eukaryota > Metazoa > Arthropoda > Arachnida > Ixodida > Ixodidae > Dermacentor > Dermacentor variabilis. Next base: position 107,568,427 of record NC_134571.1, read on the forward strand.
GTATGCAGCTTGTGAAGTGGTGCGGGACTAATACAGCAGGTGGGGGACACTTGTATTCCACGTACAGACGGAATTTTTGCGTAGCGACTCACTCTAGTGTCCTAATCTTTTGGCGACAATTCTCGGCTAAGTCCCAAACGCCAGTGCACGCGATGAGATCATACTGCTTCTTATTGACATCCTTCCTTCGGTGACATAGAGACCTTTTAGCAACAAAACATTTGGCGACGGTTTAGCGGAAAACGCAAGAGAAATGCGTTATCATTGCGCCACACCTCTTCAAGGTCCGGAACCCATCGTTTTGACCGTGTTCGCCCTATTGCAAAGCGTTGTGCCAGAGCTTGCTCCTCGACACAAGTCTTGCATCTGCGAGGCGCGAAGTGGCCGTGACGGAGGGCCGCGGCAGATCGCCGTCACTTTCACAATATATATATATATATATATGTGTGTGTGTGTGTGTGTGTGTGTGTGTGTGTGTGTGTGTGTGTGTGTGTGTGTGTGTGTGTGTGTGTGTGTGTGTGTGTGTGTGTGTGTGTGTGCGTGTGTGTGTGTGTGTGTGTGTGTGTGTGTGTGTGTGTGTGTGTGTGTGTGTGTGTGTGTGTGTGTGTGTGTGTGTGTGTGTGTGTGTGTGTGTGACATATACACCTTTTTCAACTTTGACACTCCCTAATGCTAACTCAATAAAAAACGCCAAGGACGCAGAATGTTTATGACTAAATTTTAACAAAAGCTCCCGTACATAAATATACACCCACAAACTGACTGACGCCTGTAATTGCTTTCTATTTGCATTTTAGGACATTAATAACGATCATCAGAACAAGAAAATGCGTGTCACGATGATGTATAACTTCAAAGCTCTTTTAGCATCACCGTTAGTCATCGCAAGCAATTCACTTCTAGAGAATGAAAGGACTCCATAAAAAGCAGGGACCTTGCACTTCCTTCGTTCATGTGTCGTGAGCAAGCGGTCTTCAATTTGCTAGACAAGCTCTACAAGCTGTCCCTCTTATGGCTAAGAAACCATAGCAATCACATCTTGCAACCGACATTGGCCCACTAGGCGCCGGAAACCCTTGCTAAGCTGAACCAGGTCGTCGTATAATCTGGACAAAAAAGTGCGTCTGACACTTTAATACCACCCGTCTACGCTCGAATGCACACCTTGCACTCTACCGCCTTTTTCGCCGAATTCAGTCTTTCCGTCCCCTCGCCGCCCTCGTAGTGTGATCGATAGAACCATCGTTGTATGTACTTAAGACGAAGCTTTAGCTCGGGACTGCCTCCAACGTCCCTATTCGAATAATATATGTGAAACGCAGAAATACTTTCATGAGACAACTGCGGGGCTATTGTGAATTAAATGTGTCCCATTTGTGACTGAGGACGTTAAAATCTAGCAAATCTAGAAGCAAAATTTCTATTTAGGACTGCCAATTCTTACATCAGAGCCAAATTTGATAGAGCTTGAAAACAAATAGAAGCTCAAAATTTACAAATGCCTAAACCAGATCCAACGCCACTACCTGCAAACAGTGGGCTTTCATACTGCGAGACCACTGGACTATGATTCTTGACTTTATGGGTTAAACACTTACGTACTACTGATACACATCGTCGAAACTATGCTCCATTTATATATTTAATCGTTCATGCCACTCGGCAAAGTTTCGAAATATAGAAAAAGGTTATAAATCTGTAGCTCTTTCCCGGAAATAGGTATTGCAGTTCTGCAAACTGCATCTGTTATAGCTTCTCTAGCGTTAAAATAAGATATTTGAACTGACAGTTCATGCAACATCGTCATGTCACATTGTTAAAGAGGGCGGAAGCTATATTGACAAGTTAGCAGTGTATTTCAGAGCGATGCATATTCTGTCAACTTTCTCCACTTGAGATAAATTGTTAGGGTTACTTTACAGAACCGTGTTAGTTTCTTTATTGCTGAGTTAGGGGGCTGTAAATTTGGTATTTTGACTTTTCTTTTAGAGCGCAGCTCTTTGGCGTCCGTTCCTGGGTTTCGCGTCGTCGTCGGCGTTGTCGTCGGCGTTGTCGTTGTCGTCGGCCTCGTAACCAGCTCCGCCCCCCTTTCATCCCCCCAGCGCTAGCAGCGACCGACTGATACCGCTGGATGCCGCTGACGCCGCTAGAGAGTCAAGATAACGTGACTGCATAGAACACCGTCGCCGCCATGCAGAAAGAGTATCAGTCAAAGGCATCAGTCAGTCGCTGCTATCTCTTCCCTCCTCCCTTTATCGTGTTGTCCGCTTGCTGCGCGCGCTTCTGCCCCCATCGTTTGCCGCTGGGTGTACACGCCGCCCCCCTCCGCTTCCGCTTACTGCTGGTTGCTCTCGACGGCGGCGATGAGCCTCCGCTTCGGCGGCGCGAACTGCAGGGTCTTCTCGGCGGCGGCGATGAGCTTCTGCTTCAGCCTCGCTTACTGCTGGTTGCTCTCGACGGCGGCGATGAGCCTCCGCTTCGGCGGCGCGAACGGCAGGGTCTTCTCGGCGGCGGCGCTTAGCCTCTGCTTCCCCCACGGCTGTGACAACCTCGCGAGGCACTTGTATAGATCTCGTCTTTGAGAATCAAGCATTGGTGTACCAAGTCGAACATATATCAGTCTATTTCTCCGACCACAAAGCTTCCTTCATGACTGTCAAGAACTGTTAGTGGAGTCTTTGTTAAAGGAATACGTGTGAAAAATAAAAAAAAAATTCTGTGATAGCGCATACATGTGTTGCTCGATTTCTTTGCCTCAATCTATCCAAAAGGTGAAACAGCTTATTTGCTGCGCTCAAATTTCGCATTAGGAAGTAACGTAATCGTCGGTAAATTTTTTATTTTGTAAGTTTCTATCTCTTTATACACTAATTGCAGAAATTACAAACTAAACTGTTATGTTTACTAGATTTCGAATTTCCTTTTCGAGTCCAACCAAGCATATCAAAATCAGTGCACTTGTTGGCAAGAAAAAACGATTTCTCCATCCCCATGTATTTAGATAGGAGCTCCCGAGATACAGCTTGCTCTTAATCCGTCTACAATTTGTCACTTCCTCTGCTCTTACCATAAAAACGTCCAGGTGCGCTGCTTCCTCGCGTGAAGCCGCCTTGCCGCTTCAGGCGTGCTTCTCTCCTCTTTAATTTCGCTAATCCTCGAGAAACCATGCATGTATCATTCTTATCTTCCATCTCAAAACATTGAGACCGAGAGTTTAGTCGCTCCAGTCGTTCTCATTTTCGCATAAGTATTCTAGACGTGGTACAGTGGAAAAAACGAGTCTAACAAAAAAAATACGGACTGTTTTCTCCTTATTTTTTTTCTTGGGGGGGGGGGTCTTTGTTTTTTTTTTCTTTTTATACTTTATATATATGCATTGCAGACACTCCACAGTGACGCTATGAGGTTGTTTCTTGCGGACATTAACATGCGTACGACTACAGTGATTTACGAGGGTGTGTTGTGCTCCTTTTAATGTGCCCGTAGGGCCACTTCTCGCTTTGTGCTGAAGTAATGTAAAGTTAGTTGCCTGATACGCTTTGCGCAAGAGCGAATTTAACTCACCTAAGCTGACAGGTACGATTTTAACTTAGATTTGATACAGTGAAACCCAAGGCGAGGTTACTGTTTATATATATATATATATATATATATATATATATATATATATATATATATATATATATATATATATATATATATATATATATATATATATTACGCTCAGAAACCACGCATTTCGCTCAGAGGCATGTCTTTCCTGGCAAAAAATTTCACCAAACGATTCCTGAATCCATTTGCCTTCACAACAGTCATGTGCACCTCCACATAGCTGTGCAAAGAAATAAAATATTCCTTCCTACACATTTCTTGTACTCCCTACACCATAACTTTTTGTTCACAGGTCTACTAACCTGAAATTAATTTTCATGCTGAGTTAGCGGGAAAGCACCAAATATGAAAACAAGCTGCCTCTCTATTCACAACATCGTTACGCTATAGAACTCTTCGCCAAAGGAGGCACCAGAGAATGGCGATGGCGGACCAAAGGCGCTCGACCAACGGCAAACAGCGATTGCTTATGGACAGCTATGTGAATTCTGGCCTTGGCAATTTTGCCCGGTTACGAAGTACTTTTCTATATAATATGTGTTTGTATCCCCAGCTGGTTTGTATCACCTAGTGGTGTCCTAGCAGAATTCGTTACATATTGCTTGTAGCAAACATCAAGTATCTACTCCTTGAGCTGGATTACTGAAAAGTGTGACCATTACTTGCACGAGAAGTAGAATGCATAGTTTCTAATTCACTAAATTACACCAATCGCCTTATTGACTACTCACCTCATTCAATACTGACCTGAATCTTCCGATAAACCTCGATCTCCATCTAATGTTTCGGCAAGAAGGATTGTGTTAGTCGGAACAACTTCTTTCTATACCAGAGTTGACACTAGGTGTAGTTTTTGTAGAGTTACCAGAGTTTGAACAAAAGGGTGTTTTATGCTCGCCTCCATCAAAAATCTGTCTCATGTACGTTTTACGCAAAGATCTCCCGCAAAACCGCGAGATAGCGATACTTTGCCGTTTCGTGCCTACCTAATGGTTAAAAAAGTAGGCAAGGAAAAGTTGAAAATGTTTTCTTTATTGTAGGAGTTATGCTTTTCATGACGTACACTTGTTGCAGTCACGTTATTTGGCTGTCATCTGCCTCATCACTGAGTAATTGTAGAAAAAATTGCCACTAGCCTGGACACCTATGGGGGAAGTAAAGATAGAAGTCTTTGGAAGTGTCTTGTGGTCATTGATCTGAGGTGTCCACGAGAAGCGACGTTCCTGGTGCTTTTTCAACGGTGGTACTCTAAAGCCGTCGCCCCTCGGTGGCTCCGCAGCCACTCACACTTTTTTCGCACATCTCCAAACCTTCCTTACAGGGCCTCTCACCAGGCCCCATAGCAAATTTTGGTTATACGCTGAAAGCTGTTACTTGTCCTCTAGATAGCGTTCTGGAGCAAATAGTTTTCAAATCAGCTCATCAATAGCCGAGATATAAATATTTCAGTGCCGCGAACCCATGATTTCAGGAGGAGAGCTCCACTGCATAGCCAGACACTTTCTCCACTCGCTCCGTCTAACCTCCGCAAGCGAAATTGCTTCCCTGCGTTCTCCCATACCGGACCTCGAATATCACGTGACGCATACGTCACGGGCACTGCCTTCATTTTTTTTCACCTCGCTTTTTCTTTTCTTTTTTTTCGGCGCTGTGCACAAGTTGTGATTGTCTGGTTCCTCGCAACGCACGATTTCGCGCTCTGTGCGCAAGGACACATGACTAGCGCTATAATTCAGTGCTACACGAATACTGAGGCAGAACAAGGGGATCGCAGAGCATGATCACGGCGCTGGAACACGGTAGAAAATGGCACAGTTTCGGTACCTGGGCACGTGACTGCACGACCGTGGGAACAATCAGGCGAAGCGGAAGCACATCTCGCTTGCTTCGGCGTGAAGTAAATCAAAAAACACGCAGACATTCCGTTTGCGTGTCTTATTATTTCTCTAAACTGCAATTCGTCAATTCAAGCAACAGATCACACAAATAACAGATGTTGTCTTGAATAATTCTCGAAGTCACGTGTCACCACACTGCGTACCCGAGTACGTAGTCGCAGGGACGCAAGAACGTCACCGTCCGACTTAGAGCACAGCGGCCGCGAGGAGAAGGGAAAACGGCGTTCGGATTGAAATTTCAGACCCTTTTGCGGCGCATAGCGATGTAATTCTATGCAAACACGATCGTTGGCGCGCATTGCATGTTCTGAGCTTGTCAGCTGCGGGCGTCTGCGTAAGCAGGCGTTTGGTGTGTTGCGACACCACGTACCCGAGCACACGAGGGTTGGACCGTCCCGCGTGTAGCCGTGCGCGGCTTAGCCGTGTCCGGGGAAAAGGGGATCCTGGGGGTTGAGCCAATGCCGGGTGTTTGGACCTTTACGGCCCCTCGGCGGCGGCAACACACCCCTTTGGCCTCGGCTTCACGTAGACGGCACCCCCGGACTGACCCACCCAGGGGAAATCGGCAGTCGCCTCTTCCTATCTCTTCCTCTCGAATCTTCGTCTTTATCTCCTACTTTTACATCTTTCCTGTCTTCTCTTCACTTCTAATTACTTCCGTATTTCCTGGCGGCAAGGGTTAACCGTGTGTAATATATCCTGCCTTTGGTATATATATTAGGTTATAGCGGCGATGCATGGCTGGCGTCTGCAGGTTCTCTTCCAACCTTGTAGCGTCCCCTTGTTGGGCTCGGTGGTGGGTGGCCACCATCGCCGCCGAATTTTCCAGTGTTTACATGGCAAACGCTTTTCCCCCCCTCCAAGATCGCCCTCCAAAACGAGGGCGCACCGAAGCAACATTTCAGTTCCTATTAAAACCAAACTATGACACCTGCCCAAAGTTCCATGTCCTTCACAGTCAAGGCAACACAACTATTAGAAAACTATCACCTTTCATAGTATCCAAATGCCTATCAAACGCGATCGGATCAGGCTACAAAGCATCAAAGATGGCAAGTGGAGACCTCCTCCTCGAACTGACAAAGAAAGAACAAGTCGAAAAAATCAGTGAACTCAAAAGCATCGGTGACACTAATGTCACAATTTCCCCACATCGCTCGCTCAACACCAGCACAGGAGTATTATCAGAAGATTTCATGAACCTCAGTGACGAAGAGCTCCTTGAGGGATTCCAGGAGCAACATGTAATCAAGGTACAAAGGATAACACTTCGACGAAACGACCAACAGATCCCCACAAAACACGTAATACTTACATTTGGCTCCAGTACTGTGCCAAGTTCACTCGACGCAGGCTACCTGAAAATCAACGTCCGACCATACATACCGAACCCGAGGCGGTGCTTCAAGTGCCAGAGGTTCGGACATGCATCACAATCATGCAGAGGAAAGGAGACATGTGCAAAGTGTAGTGCCAACGACCATCCATCTGACAACTGCAATGCTCCCGCACAATGTGTCAATTGCAAGGGCGATCATCCAGCTTACTCGCGGAGCTGCCCTTGCTGGAAAAGAGAAAAAGAAATAATTGCAATAACTGTAAAGGAAAAGATTTCATTTCATGAAGCGAGGAAAAGGTTAGCGCACTTACCTCAAGTAAGCTATGCCAGTGTGACGCGGCAGGGGGCAGCGCCACACCGGTCTCAGGAAACTACAGGGTCCACTTCCGGTACTCCTGTAGAAACCCCAACCGCCCCCTTGGTGGCTGCAGCCAGTGCTCCTCCACCAGCAACGAATACGGGCCCGCAGACAACAGTGCCGCAGGGCCCGAAGTTGAAGCATACCCCACGGCCCGAGACGCGCGTCTCGGCGCCTGGCTCTCGATCGTCCAGTGCCTCGGAAAAGGCGATGGACGTCGATGCAAAAATCCCGGCGTCATTGACGCCAAAAGACCCGCGCTCCTTGGAGCGCACACAGAAGGAGAAACATATTTTAACTTCTGTGAGAAAGGGAAAGGTAACCTGAGCGGTTACCGCCCTTCATAAGAGTAACCAGGTTTTAAATAGATGCCACCTACAATTTGTAAGCTCACACACATAAGTATTTTTTTCCCGATTCCAATAAGATGGCTTTTATCATTCATTGGAACTGCAGAGGCCTAATTCACAACCTAGGTGACATCAAAGATATCATAAATAAGTTATCACCAGTGGCATTCTGCCTTCAAGAAACGTATCTAGGACCAAAGCATACAAATTTCCTTAAAGGCTTTACAGTTATAAGAAAGGACCGCGAACACTCCAGTCGTCTATCAGGAGGTGTCGCTATTGTCGTTCAAGGCGGCATCCCTACACGGAACGTTTCATTAAATACTCCGCACGAGGCAGTAGGTGTCACCGTTTTGTCATTTAAGACTGTAACCATGTGTTCATTATACATTCCTCCCCATAGTCATTTCACAACTCGAGATTTGGAAGATTTAATTGACCAGCTGCCGGAGCCTTTTGTTTTAGTTGGTGATTTTAATGCTCACTGCACTCTTTGGGGTAGCGATAAGAATGACCAAAGAGGACAACTTATCGAAGATTTTATTTTGACTAATAACATCTGTCTTTTAACTTCAGGTGCGCCAACTCATTTTTCACCCAGTTCACGTACTTTTAGCTGCATTGATTTAGCATTCTGCTCTCCCGACATTTTTACCGATATTAAATGGGATGTACTGAAGAAATCATATGGCAGTGATCATCTACCTGCTATAATCAACCTCACATCAACACTACCCATTATATCTCACAAACCGCGCCGTTGGAAACTACAAATGGCAGACTGGTCTGTTTTCACAGAAAGTGCCAGGCTGGAGGAGCTTACTTTAACAGATTTAAGCATTGACGAAATTAATGAACAATTTACTAACCGTATTATTTCTGCAGCCGAAAAGGCCATTCCGCAATCTTCTGGCGTTGTTCCGAAAAAGCTTAATCCTTGGTGGACACATGAATGCACCATAGCAAAAAAGCAGCAAAATAAGGCCTGGGGAATTATTCAAACAGGTTCTTAAAATACAAACTGTCGGCAGAAAAAGAAAAGCTACCAACTGCGTGTATGTCAAGGGACGAAAACAACGCTCCATTTACGCTACAAGAGCTTAACAGGGTTCTCTCTGCTGGCAAGAAAACTGCAGTAGGTCCTGACCGGATTCATTATTCCATGCTTGCACACCTGTCCCCAGCATCCGTAAATGCTCTCCTTAAATTTTTTAACAAAGTATTTGAATCTGGAAGCTTGCCAACAAGTTGGAAAAACGCAATAGTTGTGCTTTTTTTAAAAACAGGTAAATCCCCCACATCCCCAAGCAGCTTTCGACCCATTGCCCTCACAAGCCGTTTGGCGAAATCATACGAAAGTGTCGTAAATGCGAGATTAACTTTCACGCTTGATACACGTAACTCCATCGATTTTCACCAGTGCGGCTATAAAAAAGGGTGTTCAACGACAGACCACCTCGTCCGACTTGAACACGAAATACGTGAAGCATTTCTACAAAAACAGCACTGCCTGGCAGTGTTCTTCGACCTTGAAAAAGCGTACGACACCACGTGGAGATTTGGTATCTTACGTGATCTCGCCGCGTTAGGAATTCGTGGCAAAATGCTAAACTGTCTCGCTGATTTTATGTCCAACAGAACTTTCCAAATCCGTCTAGGCACTGTGCTCTCGCGCACATTTATCCAAGAAAACGGCGTGCCACAAGGTTGCGTACTTAGCACAACACTCTCTATAGTGAAAATGAACTCTGTCAACAAAGTTATTCCCACCTCCATTATGCACTCCATATATGTCGATGATCTGCAAATAGCATGCCGCGCCTCAAACTTACGAACATGTGAAAGACAGCTCCAGATAACAATAAATAAACTAATATAATGGGCTGAGCAAAATGGCTTCCGCTTCTCTACTCAGAAAACTGTTACAGTGCTTTTTTCGCAAAAACGAGGGTTGTACTTCGACCCGGATGTAAAATTGAATGATGTCGCGCTGCCGGTAAAACAAGAATATAAATTCTTGGGAGTAACCTTTGACAAAAAACTAAACTTCCTATCCCACATTAAAACACTAAAGATTAAGGCAAATAAAGCATTGAATATCCTGAAAGTTTTATCTCATAAGCACTGGGGTTCCGACCGAACGTGTCTTTTACGTATTTACCGCTCTCTTGTTCGCAGCCTTTTAGACTACGGCTCTTTTGTTTACGGCTCAGCCAGACAGTCCTACATCCAACGACTTGATCCAGTACATAACCTTGGATTGCGACTGGCAAGTGGTGCCTACAAAACTTCACCTATTCAAAGTTTATATGTTGAGTGTAATGAACCCTCCTTACACCAGCGCAGAGTATTACTCACTTTTTCCTACGTACTAAGAATTCAGTAGTCACCACAACACATATGCTACAACATCCTCACACAATGCAACTCACGCCTACACTATAAAAATAAACCGAACATGATCAAACCGCTTGTCCTGCGATATGAGGAATATGTCCGGGATTATGACATTTCTTGCGAAGTCCTCGAGGTTGCAAGAAAGCCACAGCGTTTGCCCCCATGGTACGATTTTGAACCGTTATGTGACTGGACATTGACACATTTAAAGAAGAAAGACACCCCACGGGAACACATTACACAAGAATTCCGTGAACTTCAGGACAAATATCAAAATAACGTGCAATATTACACTGATGGCTCCAAAACGAAAGAACACGTGGGTGTGGGGGTCATAACGGAAAATTGGGAAAAAAGTATCCGATTGCCACAACACGCCTCTGTTTTCACGGCCGAAGTTTTCGCTATATAGGGTGTTGTGAAAAAAATTATCGCTGATAAACACACAAATGCAGTCATTTACAGATTCTTTAAGCACACTGAAGGCACTACATCTGAAATCTGAGTGTGAACCCCTGATTGGAGACATTTTAAACATGGTGGCTTTTAACGAATACGGGGGGACAATTCGTTTCTGCTGGGTCCCAAGCCATGTTGGGATACCGGGTAACGAAGCAGCTGATACATATGCATTGATGGCAGCACACAAAGACATTACAAACACAACACTCCCATATAAAGATAGCATCCGCGCAATTAGAAAAGCCTTAACGGTAAAATGGCAACGCGAATGGGACCGCTGTTCCGACAACAAGCTACATCTCACGAAACCCATAGTTGGGGAGTGGAAGTCATGCTATCATCAGGAGCGGTTCATCGAAGTAGTTTTATGCCGACTACGCATTGGACACACACACATCACACACAATTACTTACTTAGGAAAGAAGACACACCAACATGCGAGAAATTTCAACAGCCACTAACAGTTATACACATATTACTCACATGTACGCAGATTGAAACACACAGACGAGCACTTTTGCACAAATTATATCAACTACACATACCGTTACACCCTGCTCTAATTTTAGGCGATGATACACTAGTCCCATTAGGTGACGTGCGTAAATTTTTAGACGACACTGGATTTTTACATAAAATATAGATTATGAACATAGTCTTTCACTTTATAAACTGTATTTTAGAACACCTCGCGTTTGGCGCAGCATAGCCTTAGCCGCTATTGCGCCATTAAACCCACATTTAACTAACTAACTAAAATGGTCAGACCTGGTGAGGGGCCCTTTAAAACATCGGGATCGACACGCGCGCTATGCCGCCGGAGCTCTAAGGACGCAAGTTTGTCACATGCGCACTCAGCGCCGCATCGGATATATCTGTGACGTCTGGAATCCTCCAATGGGCCGCTAACGCTGCGCCGTTGCCGTCGGCGCTGCTGTGAGTATTTGCATATTCTTATACATAAGTGTGCCACAGGTTCATGCGTGCCATGTATGCAAGGTGGATGCGATACTACACATACTCAAAGTAGCTCAGAGCAGATCCTAGGTTCCTTATTGAATTGTTCCTCAGAACCGCTGTGAACAGATATAATGAAACATAACATTCAGAGTGCATGTCTTATATCTTAAGTCTTCTCAGACTATTATATGATAAAAGTACAAAACAATGTCAGGGTTCAAACCTGAGAGTAATGTAATTTTACTGGTGCGGCTTTTTTAGGGCAGTGCGATTGCGCCTGTGCTATTCGATTACAGACCTACACGGCGTGCTAAGTTTGCCAGAAATTGCGGCACACCTGCGTATGTCGCAGCCGCGTTAAAGCTGTTTCCCATGATGCGATTTCTATCGCATTCTATTCAAATTGAAGACGCAGACGTCGACCCTCCCGCCTCCTACTCTGCGACCGCGTTTTTTGAGGCTAACATAAAACAAGTGAGATATAAATTAAATTCCGCACTATTGTGTGTCAAAACCACCATGCGATTATGAGGCACGCCCTAGCTGAAGACTCCGGAATAATTTTGCCGACTTGCGGTATTTTCAATGCGCACGCGATACAAGTTACGCAGGCGCACTTGCATCGCCCCCATCGATATGCGGCCACCAAAAAAAAAAAAATTGAGGAGCCACTCCACCCTGTGGAGGTGGTTTCCCAGCGAAGCTGCTGTGGGGGGTATAAATTATGTCGATATTGAGTTTTTTGTTATGTAATTATGCGTATAATTACGCATAAGTCACTTATGTAGAATACAAAAAAATATCTGACTTGCATTACGTCACGCACTACGTCATACATGCACAGCTACCGCCGAAGGGCTTTTACGACGCCGCTCTAAAGGCGCAGGTGTTGCCCAGGAAGCTGCGACGCAGTGCTGTTCAGACGCAGGTGGCCGTTAAACCGAGCCTCGGCCCGAGCAGCGACATGCGTTGACCGGGGCGCAATCCAAAGGAGTGCACAAAACAAAACATGTTTTGTTTGTAATTTACGATTGAGCGTACTTACCAGTTAATTAGCCGAATGAAACTTGGAAGCATTAGAGTTTTATTCTGACGGACAAACATGGGACTGTTCGTTTCCCTCCCGTAGAAGTCCATGTATCAACAGAAGACAGGAATTCCACAATATGTGCAACTTCACTCAAACTACGTATTTGTGAAAAGTAACTGAAACTCAGCGTAATGTTAGAGTCGTCCTAGCGGCTAATTTTCGCATAAATATTTTCGGTATAGTTTTGATAAAGCAAGAGTTGCAGCCGTATTCTGTGACAATACGCCCTCTGCAGATGCCCATATGTTTACAGCATACGAGAATTGCGTAAAGTTCACAACTTCACTGTGAACGAACTAACTCAGACAAGTAAAGTAAACTTGGCATAATGATAGAGTCGTCTTAGCGACCAATTTCAGTATAATTTTTTTTCATGATACCTACATTTGATTGACAGCTACAGAGCATTCGCGAGAAAGTTGACTTTGCCGCAATGCGTTCTTTTGTTCGCCGCCACAGTTCTTCAGGAAGGTAGTCACAGGCAGCTTCGCTGTAAATAAAAGAAGGGTATAAGATCCGTCGAAATATTGCCGAGAGCTATTTCGGGGTTTGTTTTCGTTGCGGAAGTAGTTGGGAAATGTCTTTCTTTCAATAAATACGGAAAACTGAAAACAATTCAGTGGCGCTGTTGATTGCGCAAGCGGTACGTACCATCAACAGTGGCACGCGAAAAGGCATACAAAAGCTCCTAGGTCAAGTTAGTCACTGTGATTTGTATACGTTTCTTCACACGCTAGGTTGCTACTCAGGTGACCGTCTTTTTTTTTTTCGCGTTAGCTTCGGTTGCTGATAGCACGTATTTTTCTCTGCCTTTCGACTAAAATCCAAAACTAACCAAGTGTGCAGACGTGCCACGCGGTATAAGCCATTTCCATGAGTTCGAAATCGCATGTAGTACTGCATAAATTCATATAATAATATCATATCATTACTGCATCTGATTAAAGTGTCATGCAGCTTCCAAGGTATACAAGGACAGCATGACATTTCTGTATGTGAATCTTCTTTTCGTTGGATTCTGAGATGCAGCAGCTTAGTGATTTATTCCGTGGTGTGATATAAGGCCATGTGCGTGTGTAAACTGCACAAAATACTGCTCAGTCGAGCTCACGCCAACTCAGACTCAACCGAAATTCTACTGAGCGGAGCTTGCTACTGCGCAGACAAAAATAAACTCAGACGAGTTCGCTCCGACTCATATTCACTAAAATTCTACTGAGCCAGGCTCACGCGAGTTCAGCCACACGGGTTGGTCCAAGTATTAGCGAGCTGTTTTTTGAGCGAGTTCACCGACCTATGTATACATTACATGAAATTAAGGTTGGGAACTGTGCGGTACATAAGCATACATTGCGTAGCAATCCGTGTTGCATCGAACGGAAATCAGGACAATTGTACACATTGCCGTTAGATTTATAGAATTTAATTGCATGAAAGCTGCGCCTTCTGTAGATCCCACCAAGAACATTGGATCTGCATCGTAGATTTTGGTCGGTACTGCTCGCTCTCTTGGCCATTACTAGGTGGCCACATTTTGTGCACTTCAACACAAAGTTGAATAAATGACTTCGATGCAACATATTTAAAGAAATGCTTACATCCCGGTAAGTACAGCCATCAGGACATGACATAAACACATTCGCTTAATAAGATGCACATGAATGCTAAATACGTGTACAGACGCAATAGAACTTCAGCCGACTCGGCCAATAACTTTCTTAAAAAGAAAAAGCACAGGACGCGACACTATAGCGAGACCACGCAGGCTCGTGTCGCTTGCGGGGTCCATGGCCTCAAGAAGCAACATAACACAACACGACACAAATTTTGTTAAAGAAACATACGCTGAACCTAGCACTTACCGCGAGGTAACGGCAATGGGTTCTGGTGCAGTCCGCAGCCGGCCACTTAACCTCTCTAGACAAGTATAGATTCAGTCTGTACTTCTACTTACACTGTTATTTTCTATATCTTGAGGGTTTAATGTGGTCGCCTCAAGAGTTTTATATTCTGAAACCTGCAAAGGTAAACTGTTTTATTCCATTGTTGTTCACGAATAAAGCCTACATGAAAGCTTATAGATAGTAAATGCGAAGCATTTCTTGACGACCATTTGCCACTTTGACAGTATCTATCTATCTATCTATCTATCTATCTATCTGTCTGTCTGTCTGTCCGTCCGTCCGTCCGTCCGTCCGTCCGTCCGTCCGTCCGTCTGTCTGTCTGTCCGTCCGTCCGTCCGTCCGTCCGTCCGTCCGTCCGTCCGTCCGTCCGTCCGTCCGTCCGTCCGTCCGTCCGTCCGTCCGTCCGTCCGTCCGTCTGTCTGTCTGTCTGTCTGTCTGTCTGTCTGTCTGTCTGTCTGTCTGTCTGTCTGTCTGTCTGTCTGTCTGTCTGTCTGTCTGTCTGTCTGTCTGTCTGTCTGTCTGTCTGTCTGTCTGTCTGTCTGTCTGTCTGTCTGTCTGTCTGTCTGTCTGTCTGTCTGTCTGTCTGTCTGTCTGTCTGTCTGTCTGTCTGTCTGTCTGTCTGTCTGTCTGTCTGTCTGTCTGTCTGTCTGTCTGTCTGTCTGTCTGTCTGTCTGTCTGTCTGTCTGTCTGTCTGTCTGTCTGTCTGTCTGTCTGTCTGTCTGTCTGTCTGTCTGTCTGTCTGTCTGTCTGTCTGTCTGTCTGTCTGTCTGTCTGTCTGTCTGTCTGTCTGTCTGTCTGTCTGTCTGTCTGTCTGTCTGTCTGTCTGTCTGTCTGTCTGTCTGTCTGTCTGTCTGTCTGTCTGTCTGTCTGTCTGTCTGTCTGTCTGTCTGTCTGTCTGTCTGTCTGTCTGTCTGTCTGTCTGTCTGTCTGTCTGTCTGTCTGTCTGTCTGTCTGTCTGTCTGTCTGTCTGTCTGTCTGTCTGTCTGTCTGTCTGTCTGTCTGTCTGTCTGTCTGTCTGTCTGTCTGTCTGTCTGTCTGTCTGTCTGTCTGTCTGTCTGTCTGTCTGTCTGTCTGTCTGTCTGTCTGTCTGTCTGTCTGTCTGTCTGTCTGTCTGTCTGTCTGTCTGTCTGTCTGTCTGTCTGTCTGTCTGTCTGTCTGTCTGTCTGTCTGTCTGTCTGTCTGTCTGTCTGTCTGTCTGTCTGTCTGTCTGTCTGTCTGTCTGTCTGTCTGTCTGTCTGTCTGTCTGTCTGTCTGTCTGTCTGTCTGTCTGTCTGTCTGTCTGTCTGTCTGTCTGTCTGTCTGTCTGTCTGTCTGTCTGTCTGTCTGTCTGTCTGTCTGTCTGTCTGTCTGTCTGTCTGTCTGTCTGTCTGTCTGTCTGTCTGTCTGTCTGTCTGTCTGTCTGTCTGTCTGTCTGTCTGTCTGTCTGTCTGTCTGTCTGTCTGTCTGTCTGTCTGTCTGTCTGTCTGTCTGTCTGTCTGTCTGTCTGTCTGTCTGTCTGTCTGTCTGTCTGTCTGTCTGTCTGTCTGTCTGTCTGTCTGTCTGTCTGTCTGTCTGTCTGTCTGTCTGTCTGTCTGTCTGTCTGTCTGTCTGTCTGTCTGTCTGTCTGTCTGTCTGTCTGTCTGTCTGTCTGTCTGTCTGTCTGTCTGTCTGTCTGTCTGTCTGTCTGTCTGTCTGTCTGTCTGTCTGTCTGTCTGTCTGTCTGTCTGTCTGTCTGTCTGTCTGGCCGCCTACGTCTTGATGCTCTCGTGGTCATTTTGTTAACTTGGTAGGCACCAAAATTTGCATAGTAGGACAAGAATGTATGACGAACTTAAGTGATAGGTCATGACATGATTATCATAATATGCGTGTCGTGTAAGCCATAAAACAGCCGTCTACGTCTTGGTGCTCTCATGGTCGTTTTGTTAACGGGTTATGTACGAAAATTGGCATGGTATTACAAGAGTGTATGAGGAACGCAAATGATAATTCATGACATGCGTGTCATGTGGGTCATGAAACAGTCGTCTAGGTCTTGGTAATCACATGGTCGTTTCGTTAACTGGGCATCTACCAGAAGAGTGTATGACGAACATAAATGATAGGTCATGAAAGTCATGTGATAACATGCATGTTATGTAGGTCATGGCACCGTCACCTATGTCTGGGTGCTTTCATGGTCGTTTCTTTAACTTGGTGGGCTCTCTGCACACTCTTTCGCATAACATCGATTCCAACACGGCGTGCGATCTGCCGGCTTTCTTTTTTTTCAATGCTCAAAAATTTCCCACAGAGAAATATGTAGTATGCTACTGACTGTCAATCAGCTTTTAAACACCAAGAAATAGAATCGGCCTCGCCTGTTTTCAGACTTTGGTTAATGCATGCAATTCAAGCAGACATAAAGTTTTGCTGATAGAATCTGTTGGGGAATACCCGCATTATTTGGGTCTTGAGGCTTTCCTTGCTTTGTCTTATTTTCGGTCGAATAACGTAACATTAGATGGCTCCTATTCGCATGTTCTACCATCGTCTAATATAGTACATGACTAGCTTAACTAATTGGGATGCTTGCTTTAAATCCATTGAAGGAACCATAACATATGCTCCAGTTGCACGATCTTTCGGTAAACTGGAGGTTTTCAGTATCACGTTGAGATAATGTGCCGAAGCAGAGAAGCACACGCATGTCAACGAGACTGACCGATAGTTCTGATAGCTTCCCACTTTATGCCCTTGTCCCTACGAGTGTAAAGATTCTAGCACTCTCCTTTGTTAATAAACAAACAAATATACTCCTAAGAACGTATTTCATGTTTGCCGTGGTGCTACACCACAGCACTACGTACTGCAGCTTGTTGACTTAAGCATCATGGTACAGATTCGCTGTATACTAACAGCGCGAAACGCGGGACGAGAAAGTAGACCTCGCCCCATGCCTGTTAAGAATGCTACGAGACTACGTACACAAGTGACCACAGCTCCTAAAATATTGGTGGTGTCGGCTTTTACGCCTTTCTAAATATTCAAAGATGACTTCTATACGCAACCACAGCATACTCACCACGGTAGACGAACCAAGCCGCCCCTAAGGTTGAAGTATACGTCACAAATTCCATTCCACATTCAGTAATCACAAACAGATAATTTATGGCTTCCTTCAGGGACAGGCGTGGGCTTTCGTGTTGGTACTTGTTGCTGCGTCTAGAGCAAGAAAATGGTTAAAGCAGGCACTGCTTATGCGCAGTTTAGAGTATTATACAAACATGATTTCTTCAAAGCTGACGCTAAACTCAGGTGGCGCGAGGATCTCACTGTACGGACCTGATGACTTCGCTGCAGCCGAATTCCAAATTCTGCACACGCGACGAGGGTGGGTACATGGGCTTGTCGATGGGTTATCTAATAATACGTTGTTGGGCAGGCAGTACGACACGGACACAGAAGGCACATGAAACAACACACAGCGCTGAACGACCAGTTCCGAACAGCTGTGAGCGTTAGCCATGTCTCCTCGCACTGAACCTTAGGACCGGCTGTCGTGCTCTCTAAAACAAATTTAAATTTCGAAGTGCTCTTAAATTACAAAACAGGCATATAATTTGCTCCTTTTAAAGACAGTTCAATAATATAGGCTATAGGCTTTCCTTTCTACATTCGAAAAATTATGAGGCGTGTTTCGCAAAAGCCGGCAACGAGCAACACTGGACGTTGCACCAGCCACACCGCTGAAATGGAAACCGTGTGCAAGCTGCCCTCCAAAAAAATTGCATTACGACACGTGCCACTGCACACACTTCTTTTCGTTCTAGTTGCAGCATGCTAAAAGGCCTTTAGATTAACCCGCGTATAGTTGAACACCGCCCCAGTAGTTCGAGAGAAAGGCTGCACCTCGAAGCGCATGGCACCAAAAAAAGTCTCAACCTACGTTTCAGCTTTAAATCGCCTATTCCTCTTTAGAATACCGGTCGAAAATTTAAAGTTCGTGGTTTCATTGATTTTTGGTAGCACAATGAAGCTTCTTTTACGTTAACAGCTCGACGATGAAAGCGGTTGTTGCATTTGAGAATCTGAATTGCCCCAACGCGACGATGACAGAGTCGAGCGACCCAACATACAGCTGTCTTGCAACTACACCGTCAAAAAGAGGGCGGACGCAGCTGGTGTTGCCAGATAACGATGAATTATGAATATCCCCTATTTGTTTGTAATTGCGAAACGCACACTCCGGATTTGCCTTAAAAGCGAGCAGCATTCTAGATGATGATCATGAACAAGTTTTCTTTGAAGAGTAGCATGATCATGTTCTGCATGGTCTTGGCTTGTAGCGCGAAGCGAACACGGACACAGAAAGGAGCAGACAGGACTAGCGCTATCATGTTACCGTACCAACTCGCCCAACTGTCTATCCTTTTGCATGTTCTGCATGCAGAGCGATGATAGACGTTGCGCGTCCATCGCAAAGGTACATTTTTTTAGCAGTAAAACAAGTGAAGTAAAGGAACATTGCCTGATTGATTTATTTCAATTACACTAAGAGGCATACGCCAAAAGGCAAACAATTAATGAATTTTTCTATTTGTGACTTTTTCTTGCATGAGGTGAAGAAGTATTTTCGTAGAAATTGTAAATGTAGCTTGGCCTACCTGTGTGATTCTTAAACTAACTCTGCATAGCAAACAGCGCAACCAGCGGTTCCACAAGTGGTCATTGGGTTCATTCTTAACGCTTTTGCGGGGACGCTGTACTGATGTGTTGTTGTTGTTGTTGTTGTTGTTGTTGTGTGTGGCAAAACTAGTGTCAAGCAGACACCATTTATTATTTCGTTTGCTAATCTGTTTTGTTGACGTCAAGTATGATGTATTACATGTGCTATACCTTATATTGTACTTCACGTTCATACCATAGTTGTAAGCGTGCCTACGGGTGAATAAATTTCCTTGTCAACATTTAGTTTGGGAGTGCATTTCTTGAAATGTTGGACTACTATTTTTTCCAACCACAATATAAGACGAAGTACACAAAATGCGGTGAAGTATGACCACGTGACCCTTTAGATGTATTGTTTGCACTTTCTATGTACGTGCTTTTTAGATCTGTGTCAGGGACACTAATTCACTTCCACTGAATGGACTGATGCTTACCACATGATTATTTTCCATCATCACTCCTCATCCCCCTCTACTTTCCTGTTCTTCCCTCCTTTCCTACAGAATGGCAGTAGCCGGCCAAAAGCACGCCTCCGGCCAATCTCCATGATTGTCATCTCGTTAAGATATTATTTCCTCTTGATAACGAAGAACAGACAGATTTCGCCTCGTCGATCAGAAATGCCTGGCTACATAAGTCAGTTTCCTGGAGCTAGTATTGTCTGTAGCCGTAGCGCTGGTTGCACGTTCGACTCTCGGTCGCGCGTAGTATGTATTTCATGGATGCGAAGCGGACGAGGTACGTGCTCGCCTTACGTGAGGGAAAGATCCGCGAGAAAGGTCTTCACATTTTTTGTTTTGGTGCAAAACAAAGCACTCGTACTGAAACGTGCATGACACATTATCTTATAATTGTCTTGACCTGCTTGCGCCGGCGTTTGATGTAAATTTTCTGTGACTGCAGAGGAATGAACTGCGATTCTGAGTATACGGTTTTAAATAGACAAGCTGCTATGATTTTCCGCCAAAAATGAAGGGATCACGATCTTAAATGCAAACATTTGGGAGTTTCGCACGAAGGGCCGAAACATCGACAAACGGTGACAAGGTTGAGTGTTGAGCTTGAACTCATTGGACGACGTTCTATATCTATACGCGGGGCGCCATGTTGGCCCGACGTAGCACGCAAGGTGACTGCTGGTGACAGAAGGAACAGCTTCACGGCGTCCCTCAACCCTGGCGTTGGGAGTTTCCAGCACCGCCACTGGCGTTGCAGACGTGGCAGGAACGCTAGTGGCGTACAGGAGCGAGCGGACGCAGTCCACATCAACAATTTAGACTGATTTCAGCAGGTTTTCGACCACATATATGGACTGATTTGTACTGCAAACGGTTCGTAAAGTTGCCCAGCACCATTTAACACCATTTTTGGTGCCCCCGTGGCCAAATCGTTTGCCAAACACCGTTTACCGAGCCGAGGCGGGCGCGGGTGCGCGGTGTATTGTATTCGGCTTAGCTTTTTCGGGCCGCGCATAGGCCTCCGCTGGTTCTGCATGCACGGCACCGGCTGTTTCTCAAGACCTACCTCCCGGATACCCTTCGCAGCATGGTCTGTTCGGCCGAGGGGAAGCACATCTCCCCGGAGGAATACCACAGCGACCCTCGCTGGTCGCGGGGCACCCTTGGCCGTACGCTCGCTTACCCGACCTTACCCGACGCTTACCCGACGCCGGCCGCTGCTTCCGTCGGATCGACAGGTTCACAGCATCGACATCCACTCAGCGACCAGCCGGATCAGCCACGCCGGATCAACCACTCAAAGACAAAACTTCGTCTCCCAGGGTACGCAGGCCCGCACCGCTGCCGCGTTTACCGGCGATGGATCTCAAGATCAGCTTTCGACCCCAGGGCGGACTCGACCTCCGCCAGTGCGACGTTGGCATGCTGTTGCCTCACGCTCACCATGCAGCTCAGAACCCGTATGCTGAAGCCCGGCAACAATGCAACATCAGGTTCAACCTCTAGAATAATTAATTCCCAGTCAGCCCCCCTTGCGAGCAGCAGGCCAAACGGTACGTGCAGCTACCGACTCTGAATCTCGGCAATACTCAGTACCCGATGAAGGCTTACATTGCTCCACACGACCATGCGGTCCGAAGCGCTATTTATAATGCCATATACAACCATACGGCTGAGGATATCCGTCAAGATCTACACGCTCACAACAGAAGCCGCCACTTCACAATCACCGACATCAGACGGCTAGGGAAGGCCAAGTCAATCCTAATGACTTTAATCGACACTAAGACCATCCCGAAACAAATTAGCTTTCACAGGGTGGTCTACAACTGGCATCACTTTCAAGCAAAAGTTGAAGCCTGCGTTAACTGCTGGAAGGCCGGCCACCGCACGGATGTTTGCCCGCTCCCGCTTTTCACCAGGTGTCATCGATGCGGCGAAAATCACCCGCAAAAACCCGCCCCCCTCCCCCCTGCAAACCTACCTGCATCCTCTGTGCCGGCGAACATTTTAACGGCTACAAGAAATGCAAAGTCCGCTTTGACAGACCCGAAAACTACAAGGCCCAAGCCAAGGCTCCCACCAGTCGGCCCCCACGAAAGGACCCAGCACCACTCCAACCCACTTTGCGAGCCTCTCGCAGCCGACAACGTTCTACTATGGTGGCTAGAAGGGAGAGGTGACGCCAGCGCCGGCATATCCGCCGAGAAAATGCGATCCTCTCGTTCATGCGCTGCCACAAAGGCCGCAGTAAAGGCCAGCTTGGTGATGCAGCCACGCGGTTGCGCGCGTGTGCAGCTTGCCGCGGTGTCTGGCCGGCGCGACAGCGTTCCTGTTTCTTCGCGGCTGCCAAAGTGTTATCTCGTTTGTGGCAATATGTGTTTCGCTGCTGACATGTTAATGTGAGTGCCGGACTTCGCCGAACAGATGAATTCCAACGCAAAAAAACGCGAGGCAGCGTCACTGCTTCGCCCCTGGCTGCACGTCCGGCTATGTGTCGTCGAGGCAGCAGGGAGGGTGCTCTAAACTTAAAAGGGTGCGCTAAGTTGCATATTGCTTCAAGGTCGAACGTCTTAATTTTTTTATTTAGAGGAAAGTAATATCCCTGCCTCCCCATTTCTTAGTGGGTGTTCAATGTTTAATGTTTTTCTTTCAAATATACACAGAAGCATGTGTAAATGTGATATCTCGTATTTTGAGTTACCCTGAATTTATGATGTGCAGTGCTTTGCTATTACTACGATGTGCAATAAATTTTTGCTATGCTTTGTATTACCTGTTCTGAACCCCATTCACATTTTTTAGGAGTAAGCTGACGCGTCATATTACTGAAACTTAAGGAGTGGAAGACACCGGCCTAAGAACACCCAACCTTTTTTCTCTCATTTAATACCCCTTGTAATTTCCTTTTTACATATTCCTCTATGCCCTGAGACAATAAACAACGTTATTTAAAAAATGCAATCGCACGGACCCGAAACATATTTCCATCCTAATTCTTTTGGTCTGTGTCTCCTACTGTCATCATGCACTATATTGACCACACGGGACTCATTCCGACCCTTCAATTCCTGAAACTGAAAGGATTCGCGAATACCGCTTTAGATACGCCGATGTGATACGCAGCACATGTATTGCAGAGGCAACCACTCGATTTTAATGATTTTGTTTGTGGGGTTTCACGTGCCAAAGTGACTTAGGCTATGAGAGATGCCGTAGTGGAGGCATGAAAGACTCTGGAAATTTCGACCACCTGGGGTTCTTTGACGTGTACTAACATCGCACAGCAAACGGGCGCTTTGTTTTTCGCCTCCATCGAAAAGCGGCCGCCGCGGCCGGGGTGCCAGGCCGGGATGCCATCCCTCATCCTTGGGCACAACGATCGGGTGCCCTAACCACTGCACCACCACGGCTTAAAATTGCATTCTGTCAGCCGTAGTCACGTTCGACTAGCGTTTAATGAGCTAAACCATTGCTTGCAACATCACTGAAAGACCGACGCGTTGCGTGCACGGCAGGCGTCCTTGCGTATGCTCAAAGCCAGCGGCGCGTACCATGCATCGCATTACGGCCAACAGCGCCACCTACGCCCGGCTTGAAATGGAGGAGCGGCTTCCATCCGCCGTTGGCGTCACCTCTCCCTTCTAGCCACCATAGTTCTACATCCTACAAGAAGGCCGGCTCCAGCTCCCGATCCCTCACCCGGCGTCGCAGTTCCAGCTCTACGACCCCCAGGCATCACAGCCGATCGGCATAGTTCCCGCCGCTACCCGGGCAGAAGCTGACCACTACGGATAAACAGGTGGACTGGGGACTGCGATCTCCGTCCTTGGTCCGTGAAAATGCTGAGCTCCGTACACAATTGCAAACTCAAAGCCACGAAACTGCAAAACTCAAACAACATCTCAAACTATTTATGCAATCAGTGGCTACACAGAAAAAGGTGCAACCACCGCAAGCTGCCCTTCCCAAAACTCCGACCTCTAATACTACTTCTTCCACACCCTCAGCGTCCTCCTCCAGAGCAGGCTCCCCATCCAGAGGAGCCGCCCCCAAACGCAAGGCCACCAGTGGCCCGAATTCTCTCATCCCCATGGATACAGACTCCCTCACTACTCTAACTGAGGCAATCCAGGCCTCTCGATCGGCGCTTTCAGTCCAGCCAAGAGGATACGTCCGCCTAAATAACTAGGGTTACAACACTCCTAACCTCGCTCGAGCAGTGTCTGAGCGCACAGGAGGCCACCGTGACCCAGCTACAAAGCCAAATCACCCACCTGATCGGCCCTAAAACACAGGAGTCTCCCAACCAACCCCCCACAGCCTAACATGGCTGCACAACGTAACGTGATATAAGTGTGGCAATGGTACTGCCGTAGCTTCCGCTCCAAGCGAGACCCTTTTACCATTACACTTAAGCACCCTAATCGATGAAGAGGCCCTGGCAGTAATCGCCCTACAAGCGACACAAATTTTTGTCAAATTTGGAAACTATACCCCGCATCAGCCCACTAAATCACCCACCCCGCGAATCGCAACACTCGTCCATAGATCATTCACAGCCACCGGTCACCCGCTCGAAGTAGATAATTTCGACGGACAGCTGGTAGAGTTATTCCCCACAAAGCGCCAAATGGAAATCACTTTTGTTTTGAACATTTTTCCCCTCGCAAGAGCCCAGCAGCACCACTCGCTGCCGCCCTACGCAAAGTCCTTCAAGCTACCGGCAAACACCCGCTGCTGGTGGTCGGCGATTTTAACGCCAATCCCACCATCTGGGGCTACAAAAAATTGCAGGAAAGGTTCATCCCACTGGACTTTCCCAGAACGAAGGCTCTTCCCTAATCAACGATCTCCAACACACAAGCCGCACAGGGAATAGTGCACAGATAAACACCAGCCCGGATTTGGCTCTGACCAAAACATCCCCACATGCCAATGGACGAACACACAAATATCCCTTGGCATTGATCACTTCATTCTCAGCACAGCATTGCCGTTACTCACAATCTCCCCTAGCCGTCGCAAACAGCAACAGACCATAGACTGGGATCGCTTCCGCCGCCTCCGAGCTACAGCCCCGGAGACGGTGGACGATCTCGACGACTGGATGCGCCAACTCACCCAGAATACCAATTCAGCCACCTCCGCAGTCCCCAACACCCAGATGCCGACATCGTGGACAGCCGGCTCCTACACCTGTGGGAGACGTACGCGAGTCTGCAAAAGCGCTGCTTGGGGAATAAAAACAATCGCGCACTCAAACTGCGCACTGTGACGTCATTCAGATATATCGAACAACATGCAAATCACGTGGCCCGACAGCAGTGGCGCCAGATGTGTGACCGCATGAATGGAAACCTCGATCTCAAAGGCGCCTGGTCCCTCCTGTGACGCCTGTTGGAACCGAAACACACAAAAGGGAACCAGCGTCGCAATGTTACCCGCACACTTCACAAGCGGGACGCCTCCGTCGACATCCTCTTGCATAATCTTAACGAACAATATCTCACTACTACACCCACAGTCCCCCTCCCAGCTTACATAGGCCCGGCAAGCACCCAGCTAGACGCAGTCATCTCCCCGTGGAAGGTGCGTACTGCCATGCTCAATCTGCGCACCACGTCTGCGCCGCGCGCAGAGCACATCACGAACAAAATGCTGCAAAACCTCGACGATCACTCGGTCCTCGCCATAACAGACCTCTTCAACCGTGACTGGAAAGAGGGCACCCTCCCAACCAAATGAATTCACGCTCAAAGACCATTCATTCCCAAACTAGGCAAACCCCTGGACCTCAAAAATCTCACACCAATTTCTCTCACCTCTTGCCTCGGCAAACTCTTCGAACACATCGTGCTTGCCTGTCTACAGACACATGTGCACAAACACGACTTCTACCTCCACACCATGCTCGGTTTCCACAGCGACCTGTTCACACAGGATGTAATAATCCAGCTGTCACAGGATCTTCTTCAACCCCATCATCGGAAGCGCACGAGAGTTGTTCTCGCTCTTGATCTCACTAAAGTGGTCGATAACATACGCCACTCTGCTATTATGGACTCACTCTCGACCCTACATGTAGGCAACCGCACTCACGCATACATAGCCGTCTTCCTGGGAAACCGCACCGCATCCATCCGGCTTGGCTCCTTTACATCATCTACCTTCCCCTTCGGCACCTTCGGCACCCCCCCCAGGGCTCGGTACTGTCTCCCCTGTTCTTTGACCTCCCTCTCATACCCCTGGCTCGAAAACTAGCACTATTCCCAGCCTCTCGCACTCCTTCTGTACCAACGACATCAGCGTGTGGACCACCACTAGGAGTGTCTGCGACATGAAGGGCACGCTGCAAGCAGGGGCCGACGCAGTAGTTGGGCATGCTCCCCTGCAAAATCGGAGCTCCTCGTTCTCCAACCCACGCCATTCCGCCGCACCAACTCTACCACACCGACCATCTCTATTTCCATTGACTGGCGACCGGTTCCAGAGATGCGGAAAGTGAGAATACGTTGGGGATGATCATCCAGAATAACAACCTAAAGACCGATACCCTTCTCAAACTCACCCACACCACGCACCAAACCATCCGACTTATCCGTACGATTGCTAACTGGCACAGGGGCATGCGCGAGCATGATCTCCGGCGCTTGGGGTAAGCCTTTGTAATCAGCCGGGTGGTCTACTCACTCCCCTAGCTCTACCTCAACAAAGCAGAATACAAGGTAAACGCCTTCGTTCGACAGGTCTACAAGTCGGCCCTCAATCTACGCCGGCACACATCGACGGAACGGCTCCTCGCGATGGGCATTCACAACACCCTTCAAGAACTAGTCGAGGCTCACCGAACCACTCAAATTGAGAGACTCTCTTTCACACCAACGGACTGCCACGTCCTAGCCTCGCTAGGACTACAGCCTGCAGCTCCCTCGCACAGACGAAACCGAAATCTGCCACCCTGAAACACCACATCATGGTCCAACCGCTACCTAAAACTATACATCCTACTCATCACCCCGCCCGCCGCAAAACACATGCGCGAGCACTTCACAAACAGCAGGCCCAGAACGCGCACGCGCTGTACGTTGATGCCGCAGAGTACAGCGAGTACCCAGCATACACGCTCAGCATTGTCTCCCCCTCGGGAAATACCAGGCTATTGCCTCGGTATGTGCGTAATCCTCCCTAGAAGCGGAGGAAGCTGGGACAGCGCTAGCTATCACTACCCCACTGCCATACTCGTATTCAGTGCCTCAAAAAACAACCACCCGAAACTATGCCAGAGGCCTGCTACATACAGCGGCCCATCAAATTATCAATTCAACTACCCCTCCTTCTAGAAACATTCAATTTGCTTGGGTGCCGGCCCACGCGGGCAATCCTGGCAATGAAGCCACCCATTTTCTTGCTCGAGCTCCCGTCAACCGAGCACGGCGCGCAACAAGCCTGGGGTTCTCTAAGGATCGACTCCTTACATATAATGAAGTCACTCTCCACCATTGCGAAGAACGACTGCAAATCTCTCACCAAGCTAGAGCAAGTCACTTGGAGGCAACTCCAGGTACGGACCTTTCTTTCTCCCGCTTTTTTAGCCCTAATCCACCCCACGCAATTCTCCCCAGAACGTATCCTCTGCGAAGCTCCCATTGCCGACTTCCGCCACGTCCTATACATTTACTCAAAACCTTAACCAGCCTGCGAATTGAGACTCACGGACCTAGAATATTGGGAGGTCGTGGTTTCCAGCTCCGATCCGGCTGCCCATTTGCAGCTGATCAGTTGGGCGCATCCGGTCGCCGAACGCCACAGGCTGCGGCCACCGCCCGTGACCAAAAATTAATTTGCAATTTAAGGCTCCATATTTAATAAATGTTGTCGCCACCACTACTACCTCAACGGTGCACGATACGAGGAAGCTGAGCCCGGTGAGAAACCGTCGCACTTTACCCGGTGTGCCGAGAAATATTTTATAACGTTAGCGAGAAGTTTATTCTCCATTCCGCGCAGATCAGCGCATACACACAGCAGCTCAGCCAGAATGCTATATGCAGGGGACTTCTTGTATACGTGTGCGCAGCGATCGGCCAGCATATGAAGGCAAAATGCATTCCTTGCTCCGCGAGCCAGTTGAGCGAAGCGTTTATGGTGTGTTCACTTCTATTTGGCCGTTTTGTAGTTTTATAGGAGAGGACATGCGGTGGGGCGCAGATTCTACACGACTCGAGAAGCCAGATGACTTCATGTGCGCTCTGTTCTCACCTGTTTAGTTCGCTTTGAAGCGAGATGCAGCACGAAGGGGAATTCGCTTACCGCTGATGTCGCTCTTCAACATGCCAGCGTTCTTACAGCGGGTGTCCGCAGTCATCAAGCGATGTGTGTTCATGTTTGCTTGTGCGCGCGTGGCACCATGCTTGTTATTGGATTAGTAGGCGAATGTTTACAGCAATTTATAGGGGTGATAAAACTAACTTTGTATTGCCTTGTGACTCGCTATCGCAATCAATGATTTGCCTTTCGGGCAAGACCGCAATTTGTGAAAGCGCAACAAAGCGATCACTACTTTTTAGAATACACGTTTCACTTTCGTGTTATGACCAATTCCTGTTTGAAAGACGAATCAACAATTTTTTTAAATCGCCTTTGGCATGCCGAGAAAATCTACTGGTTGTGCTGGATTACTCGAAGAGGCGGACATTAATCCCACACGAAATCAAATTGCACAATTGACAAATCAGCCGAAATTTTAGTAACCAATTTCGCGACGAATTGGGGTTGGGCACATATTTAAACAAACGAAATGAAGCTGTACATTGTAGACGCTTTGAATCCATTCTGAAGCTTGTGCCCGATTAATAATAAGCGCCATAAAATTTGTGGTAAATAGGCATGCTTCTGCACTTTTTTCACCAAACGGCCTTTTGGACGTTGTCAAGCACAACAGTAAGGAGAACGCTAATGTGTTTCATCGTGTATCTTGGGAACGCATTTGTTAAAATTAATGTCATCCTTAGAATCCAATTGTCTTTGATCTACGTTGAGAACTCACCGATTACAATTTGTCAATTATAACATCTGCCATAAAGCATTCAGTTTATAATCTATTTCGCGAAATTTATCTTATTAGTCGATTATTAATTTTCATTTTTGTGCAAATAATATCCACCTCTTCATGAAAATCGACTCATTGCGATTCAATTGTGTTACATTATAAAGGCGATTTAGAAAAATTCAGTAACCTCTAAAACAAACATCCTGCAAAAACCTATCTCCGCTGACTTCTTCAAAACCATTTTCAGTTTGAAGCTCTCAGTACATCTTTCTAATTTATTCTATTCCAGGTGTCTGTTCACCTGGTAATGTTACTCGTAACCACTAAAACAAACATCCTGCAAAAACGTATCTCTGCTGACTGTTTCAAAATTATATTCCGTTTGAAGCTCTCAGTACATCTTTTTAATTTATTTTATTGCAAGTGGCTGTTCACCTGGCGATGCTACTCGATATTGCACACTCCTCTTGTTCACAGTTTTACCTTTTATGGCTCTTCGCATCATTTTTGCATTCCTTATTATCTGTGAGCTTTCTTCAACTACCCGATTCCTGGTCGATGTTCCATCGTAGGTAGTAAGTACCAAAGGTTTTCGGCTTCTTTGACGTTCCGTTAACGCATTATTGCACTATTTAGCGACTTCAAGCGCACTGTGCACTGCGTATCACCGAATGTGTGTGGTGGAATGGAAGCTACGGTGCGTGCCTTAGCAGACGCAGGGGCACAAGAATATATCTAGTTCCCGTCATTCTACATCGCCGTCAGTACATAAGAGTTGTTTGGCGTAACTAAACTGTGCAGATATATTTGGACGCCCCCTTTGTTAGATCTTAAAGTAACTGTTTATAATATATGGTTGCTAAATGTTATTTTACATGGAAGGTAGGAAAGTGTTCAAAAACAATAAATTGATAATTGTCTTCGCACAGATAAGCTCGAAATTGGAATAGGTCACGGACTTCATTTACCGACTCAGCTGCCCGCGCATCTGTTCGCTTCTCATTGGTATCCTGTGTCACGTCGTTCAGAGGATTGCCTCGTTTACTAGCTCAGTCCTCCTGCTATAAATGCGCCAGGAGCCAGGCTGACATCGAACGTAGATTTCATGTGTGAAAAGCACTCTAACACCAATTCAATTTAGGACAACGCTTCCGCAGCCACAGATAATACCCATCAGGGCAACTGCATTTTCACTGATGGAGGTCCAAGGAAAGCAACGACCCTGTAACCAACATTAGCTTGGACAATTCTGACATGAATGCTCTTCGTAGGGTCATGTATGAGTTCGCCTTTCAGCGAGCAACGAAGAGCTTTCCTTGAACCACACCAGAGGCTTTCAGGACGTAGACATCGAAATGACTATGAGCGAAAACGAGCGCCTCATTGTCACGCGTGTAGTAGAAACGAAAACGGAATTCTTGACAAAGCCGAAGGCACGTTCTATGAGGCTAATAAAGCGGGCGGCGATCATGAAGAAATAGGCAAGCAACTCAACGAAAATAGGTTTGCGGAAAACGGCTGCCTCGTTTTCCTCCGAGCGGCGAGCGAAATACCACCATTATGTTCTCTCCGCAGAATGTTATTGTCATCATGGACGATGCACCTTGCCACTGCATGAAACTTCAAAATGTGCCTCAAATGTCTTCCCTAAAGGAAAGCATGAATGACTGACTCAAATCTAAGGAATGCTCATTCCAGCTGACTCGGAAACTGCTTTCGTACCTCGTCTGCTCTCGCAAGCAGACTACTCCGCCGTGGTTTGAGCCGTTGCGGACGGTCGCCTTGTGGTTATGGGTTCACTTTTATGAAGGGTGTAGACATGGTCTTATTGGTGCATCTTTGACGAACGAAGAGGAACTCACCTGTGACCCCCGCAGGGGCGTCTGCGTCAGCTGGCGTTTGGTGTGTTGCGACACCACGTACCCGAGCACACGAGGCTTGGACCCTCCCGCGTCTAACCGTGCGCGGCTTAGCCGTGTCAGGGGAAAGAGGGATCCTGGGGGTTGAGCCGATGCCGGGTGTTCGGACCTTTAAGGCCCCCCGGCGGAGGCAACACACCTCTTTGGCCTCTGCTTCACGTAGACGGCACCCCCGGACTGACCCATTCGGGGGAAATCGGTAGTTGCCTTTTCCTGTCTCTCGTTCTCCCTCCAACCTTCGTCTTTCTCTCACTTTCCATCTTTCCTGTCTTCTCCTCGCTTCTCTTTACTTCCAATTTTTCCAGGCAGCAAGGGTTAACCTTGTGTGAATAACCAACCTAGGTTATTTCATATTTGGTTATAGTAGTAATGTACAGCTGGCGTTTGCAGGCCGTGTTTCACAGGCCCTGCAGCGTCCCCTTGTAGGACTCCACGGTGGGTGGCTGGCGTTACTGCCGAAATTACAATCTCCTATGGCTACTTCCTTTCCCCCACTACCTGATCGCTCCCTGAAGAGGGGGCGCACCGATGATGTCTTAGAATTTTTTGCCCGTCAAAAAGAAACTTTCCCTCGATTCCATGTAGTCCACTCTGAAACGCCAAACAAACCCGTTCGAACAATCTCACCATTCCTCGTGTCTAATTCTCTGACCCAAGTTTTTGGTGCCGGCTACAAAGCATCCAGAATGGCAAGCGGTGATCTCCTCTTGGAGCTCCGCAACCTGAAGCAATATGAAAAGCTACCCAATCTAGTGTCATTTGGCGACGCCAAAGTAACAGTAACACCGCATCGTACTATGAATACCAGCCGTGGCGTAGTCTCCGATGATGATCTCTTGGAGCTGACTGAGGCTGAGCTCTTAGAGGGCTTCAGCGAGCAGAACGTCATCAACGTTAAGCGAATTAAGATGAGGCGTGATAATAAGGAAATTCAGACCAAACACCTGATAATTACTTTTGGCACAAGTGTTCTGCCCGAGTCCATTGAGGCCGGCTATATCAAGCTCCGTGTTCGCCCATATGTTCCAAATCCCCTGCGTTGCTTCAAATGCCAGCGTTTCGGTCACAGTTCACAGAGCTGTCGAGGCCGCCAAACCTGCGCGAAATGCAGTGCTCATGAGCACACCTCTGAAACTTGTGAAAACTCTCTCCATTGTGTAAACTGTGAAGGGGAGCACGCTGCATACTCGCGGTCGTGCCCATCGTGGAAGAAAGAAAAGGAAATAGTTACAATTAAAGTAAAAGAAAACATAAGTTTCAAAGAGGCACGCAGGCTGGTATCCTTCCTGCCAAAGCACAGCCTTGTCGATGTGGCGCGTCAGGGGGCAGCGCCACAACGGCCTCCGGCGGCTGTCCGACCCACACCCAGTGAGACGGCAGTGACGCCATCCGCCCACTCGGCGGCTGCAGCTAACGCTGCTACGCCAACACAGCAGACGGGGCCATCGATCCCGAAGGTGGGCACAGCCGAGGCTGCCCCAACCTCCCCGGCCCCATCCAGCGCTGGCAACAGCCGGCGCAGCCAGATCCCTCAGGGAGCCCCATCGACCTCCGGGCTGGTGGGCGCAGGGGTCTTGCCTTCCGAGGCAGGACCCTCAAAAACTTCTCGCTCGCAAGAGCATGTGTCCGGCGCCTCACAAGAGGCAATGGACACTACACCTATCCTCAAGGCGCACCAAGCGCCTAAGGAGCGGCGAGGCTCCCTCGAACGCTCCAGAAATGGCAGAACCCCCGTTACAGGGCCTCGAAAGGGCTCTGTAATTTAATCTTTGTAATTTCCGTAATCACTACTGTTTCTGTACACACAGCACCTATTTACTACCAACATGGATACACAGATAATTCAATGGAACGTCAGAGGTCTCCTTAGAAACCTTGATGATGTGCAAGAACTCATACACAAACACAATCCGAAAGTGCTGTGTTTACAGGAAACACACTTAAAATATATACACACAAACTTTCTCCGAAAGTATGTTACGTTTCACAAAGACCGCGAGGATGCTGTCGCATCATCTGGCGGTGTAGCCATTATTGCTGACAGAAGTGTAGCGTGTCAGCTTTTAAAGCTCCAAATGGCCCTTGAGGCCGTGGCCGTTCGAGCCATACTTTTAAATAAACTCATTACAATCTGCTCTCTGTATATACCACCACATTATCACCTTCACAGACGCGACCTAGAATCATTAATAGGTGAGCTCCCGGACCCCTATTTGATTCTTGGTGATTTTAATGCACAGAGTACTTTGTGGGGCGATTCACGCTGTGATGCGCGAGGTCGCGTCATTGAACAGGTGCTTTACTCCTCCGGAACATGTCTCTCGAATACCAAGGAGCCCACATATTTTAACCTAGCCAACAAGTCATACTCTGCCATAGATCTTAGCATTTTATCGCCGACGCTTTTACCCTATTTTAAATGGAATGTGCTTAACAACCCGTATGGGAGTGACCACTTCCCAGTAATCCTAACTACGCCGAAACAAGACCAACTTCCCCCGCAGGTCCCTCGGTGGAAGATTGACTCAGCCGATTGGGAACGGTACCGAACTCTTACTCACATGACGTGGACTGAGATGTCTGGTATAACCATAGATGATGCTGTTGCATATTTTACAGCTTTTATACTGGATGCCGCCTGTAAATGTATTACTAAAACGAGCGGAATGGGTTCCAAGCGGCGTGTTCCCTGGTGGAACGATGCATGCAGGCAAGCACGGAGGAACCAGAACAAAGCGTGGGCGATATTTCGTGATTCGCCTACAGCTGAAAACCTGGAAAACTTTAAACATGTCAAATCCCAGGCAAGGAGAACGCGCCGACAAGCAAGACGAGAGAGTTGGGCAAACTTTATATCAAGCATCAGCTCCTATACAGATGAGAGAAAAGTCTGGAATAGAGTGAAGAAAGTTAATGGGCAACAAACGTATTCCTTACCTCTAGTAAATAGCCACGGAGAAAGCCTTGAAGATCAAGCCAACTTTCTTGGAGCACATTTTGAATACATATCGAGCTCCTCACACTACTCCGAAACCTTCCTAAACTACAAAACGCAAATAGAACGGCAAAAGTTAGAAACAAAATCTGCTAAAAGTGCGGCGTACAATGAAGAATTCTGCATAGCAGAACTGCAGGCAGCACTTAACTGTTGTAATACATCCGCCCCAGGTTCAGACCGCGTAATATATGAGATGTTAAAATAACTACCATCCGAAACACAGAAAACCCTCCTTTACCTTTACAACGTTATATGGCTTTCCGGCGAGATCCCCTCTGTTTGGAAGGAGGCCATTGTAATTCCAATTCTAAAGCAAGGAAACGATCCTTCCTCTGTGTCAAGCTACAGACACATAGCATTAACAAGTTGCCTCTGCAAAGTTTTCGAAAAAATGATTAACTGTCGCCTACTACACTTCCTCGAATCAAACAATTTGCTCGACCCATACCAGTGCGGGTTTCGGGAGGGTCGATCTATCAGTGACCAGCTTATACGCATCGAGGCACGTATCCGTGAAGCTTTTGTCCATAAGCAGTTTTTCTTATCTGTATTCCTTGATATGGAGAAAGCTTATGATACTACGTGGCGGTTTGGGATATTGAGAGACCTCTCACACTTAGGTATACGTGGTAATATTTTCAATGTTATCAAAAGTTATCTGGTTAATCGCACATTCCGTGTTCGAGTGGGCAATGTTTTGTCACGGAAATTTGTACAGGAGACTGGAGTGCCGCAGGGCGGGGTGGTCAGCTGCACGCTCTTTATAGTAAAAATGAATTCTCTCCGTCTACACATACCACATAACATCTTTTATTCAACATATGTTGACGATGTGCAGATAGG
The DNA here is from genome assembly GCF_050947875.1 of Dermacentor variabilis. Taxonomy (NCBI): domain Eukaryota; kingdom Metazoa; phylum Arthropoda; class Arachnida; order Ixodida; family Ixodidae; genus Dermacentor; species Dermacentor variabilis. The sequence continues at coordinate 107,602,757 of NC_134571.1, forward strand.
ATTTCAATCAAGTTCTCTCGCAATCTGTGAGCGACAGGTCCAGCTTGGTCTTAACAAGGTCTCCAAATGGGCCGATGAGAACGGGTTCAGTCTGAACCCACAAAAAAGCACCTGTGTCGTTTTCTCTAGAAAAAGAGGCCTGCATCCTGATCCTGAAATTGTGTTGCATGATGAGTGTCTGCCTGTAAACGGGGAACATAAATTTGTAGGCATAATTTTAGACGCGAAATTAACTTTTATACAGCACATAAAGCATCTTAAAAACAAATGTATGAAAACAATGAATATCTTAAAGGTTCTCTCACGCACAACCTGGGGCAGTGATATAAAATGCCTCATGAACTTGTATAAAAGCCCTATACGCACACGACTAGACTATGGAGCCATAGTTTACCAGTCGGCTACTCCAACTGCTCTAAAGATGCTAGACCCTGTCCACCACTTAGGAATTCGCCTGTCCACAGGCGCCTTTAGAACAAGCCCAGTGGAAAGCCTGTACGTTGAATCGGATGAGTGGTCCCTTAATCTGCAGAGAACATACTCGTCTTTCATGTATTTTCTGAGAGTGAACGCAAACAGTGAGCACCCCGCGTATTCCACTATAAATGATTTGTACAGTTCTCAACTTTTTCGCAACCGACCCACAGTCGCACAACCTTTTTCAATGCGTGTTAGAGACACAGCTGAAGAAACAAGGGTTCCCCTGCTTGAATACCACCTTATGTCCCCTGCTATACGGCCCCCACCGTGGCAGTGGCAACCAATAGAGTGTGATACATCCTACATAACTGTTACAAAGCGCGCTCCTCTCGCGCACATACGAATGTACTTCCTAGAATTACAACACAAATACTCCTGTCCTGAAATCTTTACGGACGGATCAAAGTGTAATTCTGGCGTATCTTACGCAGCAGTCGGTCCATCCTTTTCGGATACCGGTGTTCTGCACACGAGCACAAGTATCTTTACAGCAGAGGCCTACGCCATATTGGCTGCCGTTAAACACATTAAAGAACTGAATATCCCGAAGGCAGTTATATATACAGACTCTTTGAGCGTCGTAAACGCATTGAAAACTGTGAAGAAATATAAAAATCCTATAATTGTATCTCTCTATTCAGCATTATGAACCACCTATGCGTCCAGGCAGCATATCGTATTATGCTGGGTGCCGGGGCACTGCGAGATTGAAGGAAACGTGTTGGCTGACCAGCTAGCCACATCCGTCCACACGAACGCTGCAGACACTTCCACGACTGTCCCTGTAATGGACCTCAAGCCCTCAATAAGAAAAAAGCTAAGGGCTTTCTGGCAGCGCTTGTGGGACAAACAAACAGAAAATAAACTACATGTTATCAAGCCGTATCTTGGTAACTGGCCGCCGGTAGCAAAGAACCGCCGCACGGAAGTAACACTTTGCAGACTTAGAATAGGACACACATACAGTACACACGCATACCTCTTGTCAGGTGGTGATCCACCCACGTGTGATAAATGTGGTGAGCCACTTACCGTGGTTCACATCCTGATGCAATGCAGAGAATTAGATGCAAATAGGAAAAAGTATTTCCCATTACCTCACCGGCAACAAATTCCACTTCATCCCCAAATGATTATAGGTATGGAACCTCTCTTTAAACATCAATCACTGTTTCAATTTTTAAAAGCTGTACATAGTTTTCATATTATAGCCCCAGGAAATCCGTAGCACAGCCTCTTAACAGAGGTTTCTGCTCCGGTAGATGCATTAAAAGAAAGCACCTGCCTCCCAGCCTTTGGGCTCAAAGGCTTTAAGGAGACATATGTGCTATTTCCATATCCATGCATTTTAGCCCCATGATCACTTGTCATTCGTAATATACCCACAGACCACTCCACGTATAACTGTCATAATTTTATACCTATATATCGTTTTATGCTTCTACGATAGCGATTAATTTTAGGCCACTTTACAGCCATGTTACACCCCATCATCGTGACTCACCAATCAGCGCTTAACACATCATTATCAGTCATGGCGCTCTTTGGCCACACCTGGCCCTTGCGCCACTAAACAACACACATCCATCCAACTCACCTGTGACGACAGGCTCTGAGGCAATGACGGCGCCATTTCGCTGAGATTATGTCTTCTGCTCAGTCCTCGGTTCCTTGTACGCAATATTCTTCGTTCGTTCTCCCGACTGGCTGAAAAGGCTCTAAGCTTTGATTGCACATCAAGGAGCTGATGAGACTCCTTGAAGTCTATGCTAAAGCGCACTGCAATGAGCCAAGAAATTTCTGGTTGCCGCGAATAGGTAGTGACTAATAAAATAAAGCCGCACATTTTCTTTTGAACAATGAGCCCAGTATGAAAACGATTGTCAGAACTGAAAAGAAATTAATAGTTGTGCTTACCATAACCAGTACATTACGCACGTGCAAACATCATCAATCCACCCTCGCGTTGTAGAGGCGAGTGTGCCTGAATGGAGGTAGAGGCATGCCTCATTTCCTTCGCTTCCGAGGATATATATATATATATATATATATATATATATATATATATATATATATATATATATATATATATATATATATATATATATATATATATATATATATAAAATAAATATTCCAGGACGTGCTCTACTAACTATCTATAATAATGCTGTAGTACGGTGTTCCCTGAAACCGATCACAACTCAATGTTCAGGGCAGCGCACGATATTGTCGCTACCTTTGTCACAATGCTGTTGCAAATGGGCTTTTTCGCGCCCCCCTGGACCACCAATGACGAGAGGCTTTCCCTGCGAAACATTATCCGGCGTAATTCTTACGGGCCTGTCATCTATTTCTCTGTGCACTTTCGCAGTTTGGCAAGACAAATCGGCAGCGGCGAAACCGGTTCGGAATGGCAGAATGCGAAGTAAAGGGGTTTTCCCGCACTAAATCCAGCCCGGGCCAGGGAATCCTTGGTTGGAGAGCGCGCGGAGCTCATTTTTCCGTGGCGCCTTAACTATCGCATACTGATGAGCCTGCGCGAACTGCCGGCAAATCTATGGAATGAAAAACGAAAGCATGAAGCAAAAATGAAAAGTGAGTCGAGCACTAACGCAGCAACTTTCATGCATAGTCTTTGCATACGGGTAACGCGAACACCGCGTGCATTGTCTTGGGCGTAAGTTATGGCAGACAGGTGAAAAGAAATAGCACGAGCCGAGGTATAATGAGTGCATAGCAACGGCCTGCGAAGGCTTGACTATGTTCGCATCGGTAGAAAGAAAGACTTGGCAAATAGATGAAAGCAAAACATTGATATCAGCATTGAATCAGGCCGCGTAATGTACCTGGTGCTCAAGGTAGTTAGGTCGCGTCGGGGCCCAGCAAGAGGGGATAGTTAACATGGTTGCGTAAGTAAAAAGGCATGTCACACTTATGGAATAGAAGCAGGGCAGCATTTGCTGGGCGGGGGGAGGAATACGACGCCGAGAGGAAATGGGGCTGGCAGCGACGTGCGACTTCAAATTTAGGAGATATTTTGGCAAGATTTGTGTTTTTCTCATTACTATTACAACTGCACCGTATTCACAAGTTTCAGAAAAATGCTCGACGGTTGTCCTTGCAGAGTTCACTTGCACAAGGAAACAAAAGTCAGAACGAAAAATACACGATGAAGCCATGTAGCGTATGTAACCTCCTGTAAAGCGTGCTTTGCTTTTTTCTTCATCGTGCGCGATGGAAGCAAACGTCCAGGAGCAAATAGATAAGCTGCCCGGTGAGCTCAACAACTAATCGTTGTGTCTTTAGAATGTCTTATTTACAAAAACCCGCAAAAAAGCTTAAAAGCTGGAAACGAAAACGCCTGAGAGAAGGATTTTGAAGAAGCGGTAAAGATAAAGACTAATGTTTCGCAACCTGATCTGAGTACTGAGTCGAATGCAAGTATTACCATTAAAGCTGCCTTTGCCTCGACCCCCCCTTTGCGACAGCTAGCTGTTGACTGCTGTCTTGTCGAGAAGATTGTTATTACTTGCTAGCCTACCTACCGCCACCTGTCACACTAGCCTACTACGACACATACAGGGTGTCCCACGTAACTTGAGTCAAACATCAAATTAAAGATATGCAGATGACACGTAGCTCGACAGAACCAAGGCAATATTGTTTGTCGTCGCATGGAGATACTCAATTTATTTCATTCCGCCTAATTAGATCATTCGTGTTAATTAATTAATCAAGTTCTCAACAAATATTATAATTACATGAGAAGTGTCAATGAGAAAATTCTAGAGCAACATAAAAAATTCGCCGATACAGCTTTCTGTTGCTAGCTGCGCGCTACATAAAAGTGTTTTTCGAAGCATGAAGAAGCCCGCAAATGCACGCAAAATTGCCGCGTGACTGGCCACTCGAGGCACTTTGAGTGGGTTCGCGGGCATTTTTCAAGCTCGTAAAAACACCTTTATGTAGCACATATCGAGCAACAGAAATCTGTATCGGGAGTTTTTCATGTTGCTCTACAATTTTCTCACTGATACTTTTTATCTAATTATAATATTTCAGAAGTTCATGAATAATTTAATGGTACTAATTATCTGATTATCTCCAAACGAAGGCAAACAACATTACCATGGTTCTATCCAGCTACGTGGCATTTGAATATTTTTAATTTGTGGTGCAAGTTACGTGGGACACCCTGTGTACCCACTAGGCCACCCGTGTCTAGCGCAGCACGGCGCAACCAAAGGCAAGAAGTGAGGAACTCGGAAACTGAGAAGTAAAGAAGAAGGGCATTGGAAATTTTCCTGCGAGAGCTTCGCTTATCCTTGAATGCTCTTGTATTGTTATTTTTTCGAAGATCCACGCTGATGCACAAGCACTAAAAGCAATGCAGTGCAATATTGAAAACTTCATTTGTGACTCCGCTCTGAAGAGATTCTTATCGTTATTGATGTTTTAGTTGTTTCTTCGCCTGCCTCATTTTGGTAGATTTCTTTGTTTCTTGTAAAAGAAAACGAAACAAAATTATATAGTTCGCGGCTAACTGTTCGATCGGACTTGTAATTTTCTGCTCTTCATTTCATTTATTTAGCTCTAAAGGTATATTTATTTGGGGCATTTTTGCCTGCGCCATTCCATTCTTCGCCAAGGTTACTTATTAAATGTGCGCCATGGTTCAAGGTCATCACAACATTATCATATTTTTTATCACCATCACCATCCGTAATCCTGCTTGTTCTTGTTTTGGTTCAGCATTTATACGATTCCGGTGGTTTGTCTAAGTTCAGGGTGGTATTTGACTCATCTTGTTTTTTAAACTTTTAATCATTACATGGGGTCCTCAATTCTTTGCTGATGTCTAAAACCTTCCCCGATATATGCTTGCGTTTCCTTTAGAAGGGTGTGTTTCTACTCACGAGTCTTGTACGTTTTTTCCCGTCGCAGTGGCGTTGTTCCCTATGATGGTTCCTTCTTATGGAGGCTCCATGGGGCTAATGTCCAGGTTATCCACCAAGCTTTACGGGTTGCTAAATTTATCATACCAGACCACTAGGAACCTGGCACAGTTCTACCTCGGAGGTGTCGTGTGCAGATGACCAGATTATACCTGTATTAGGAATTTAACTGCACATATTTCGCGCCAATGCCACTGAGTACCCTCATCCCTCTTCACCTACCCTGTGCTGAGTATCAATGCTAACCTAATTTCAGTCGAGACATCGGAAAAGTTGTCTCGGATGCCTGCAATTGTTATTTATCGATGTAATCAGCTTATGGACAGTGTAATGGTTCTAGCAGAATCAGTGAATACAACATTTGCAGGAATTTCCTGTCCATCGGTAGTGAAGGTGTTACCCTTTGTGTGCAGAGTTGAATCGCTGGTTTCGCGTCCGCTTCTATGTCGGCATCGCTTTTAACTCGGTCATAGCAGTGCCGAGTGTGTGTCAAGTCATCGTGGTTTTACATGTGGGAAAGACCATGCTCACGCTGCTTGCAGTCTGCAAATCACGCTGCTCGTTACTCAAACTGTGTCAGTCAGCTACCGTTCTACAAGCTATCGACAACAGAAGTTGTTATCGGAAAGAGGCCGTCAATGTTGTGAAAGACAGAGTGTGTGGCGATGCTTGAGGTACAGGAAAAAAATTTCGTCTCTGACATGTCGCTTGCTGCAACCAGATAGTCCGTTGTAGAAAAAGCTGTTAGAAAGGCTATGAGACTCCTTGTAGTTTGTTCCAGGGAATTTGAGTCACAGGCTAACGCTACTCAAATAACTCATATGACGTAAACATAATAAGTCCTGTAGAAACCAAACTAACAGGCTCTAAACAGCAGATGAGTGACTTTAGGAGAGAGATGCACCTTTCTACAGATTGTGGTGCACCTTCGATGCACAAAAACGCCTAAAGTAGGCAAAGAATGCTAATCGCAATAAAAGCCAGTGCATCGTTAAACTGAAGTTATCTTATAGAAAGTACTTTTTACTGTTAAAGTTCATTCACCATAAGGACATTAATAGTGCTTCAGTCGAACTTTCGCTCTTTATATTTTTTATATTCAGCTTCAGTTGCCATGTCCTCCTTTGCTAATCAGCTTAATTTTTGATGCAGACATATTACATTAAACTTGGTTGACTTTTCAGAAGTCAAATTCCACTTTTCTATGTCATTTGCGTCCGATTACATTTATTTCAACTAAAATTTGCCATTAGGCCAAATTTCAACTACGGATTTGGGAGTGCGAAATTCTAGAGCTAAAAACAAACCTGATCGGGTGTTGCCCATTTTATATTGCAAAGGCATATTCTCCGTCTGGCGTATTCAACAAATGCTCCTTTGATACTGCCCTCATTTCTTGCTGACGGGATACTCTAGGTGCTGGACATTTTAGTTGACATCGTATTTCGTGGTGATTTGGGAAAGATTCGTACGGCACTCGATTATGCAATAGGACGTTGTAAAACGCCTTTCTCAATTTTCATTTCTGATTTATAGGATTAGTGCGAGATCAAATTCATTTTGTTGTAGGTCGTGCATTCTGCAGCCAGATTTTCTTCGCATCTTTTTGATCGACATTTGTGCACTGTACTCACAAACTCGAGTAAAGAAAACAGCACTGATAGTTATTGTTGGAACGTAAAATACAGCGTGAAAGCCCAAGACTGAATGGCGTGTTCAGTCATGCCGTTTACCACTTTAGTTTGTACCTTTAATCATCTTCTGACATCTTACAAGTCATCAATAGCAACTCTAATTTTATACATTTCCTTGTAGGGCAATAAGTAAGTGCTTCAGTCTTTCCCATAGTCAGTTATGCAGAATAACGTTCAGTTTTCGCGTAGCATTTACTTATTTCGGAGGTGTGATTGTTCACAGGTGAAGTACTTGCATAATAGTTGTCTGAAATGTACACGACAGAACTTCTGACATTATAAGGCTTGAAAATTTCATGTCCATAGACATATGCGCCAGATGTGCACTAGTCTTCGAAGTCTTCGGGAGAATGAATTACGCTGCGGGGCATAAGAATAAAATCCTCCTTCCGAAAATACTGACGTTTTATTGCCTTTATTTTTTCTTCTCGTTACAATGAAGCCTGCTCCTCGCTATGTCCTAGCAGACAAAGAAAGGAGGCAAAATAATTTTGCTATCGTTACGATCTGCAGGCGCAAGGGGACAACAACTTGTGCTGTGGGGCATAAGAATAAAAGGCTCCTTCCATGAACACTGACGTTTTATTGCCTTTATTTTTTTTTCTCGTTACAAAGAAGGCTGCGTTTGGCTATAGTCTAGCAGACAAAAAAGGAGGTAGAATAATTTTGCTATCCTTACGACCTTCAGGTACAACTTAGACAGGACGCAAAGGCCGGATACTTGACACCGCGAGCTACAACTTGCCCCAGGATTCCTTGTCGCCATGAAACAGTCTGTCTCGCCGTGCTACAAACGTACCCCTGGTGTGCAAACCTTATTTTGGTCAATGTCGCAGCGTTTCTCGTGCTCTAATCGGATCTGAATGGCAAAGCACTATGTCTCACTCGTGGTCATTTAGATACGCTTATTCGGTTAACATTGTCTACAGAAAAGTAACCTCGATGTTTCTTGTTTCTGTGAGATCTTCTCTTTCCGAAATTCAGTACCCATTTCTGCTCTTTCTTGAGTAAGCTTATGCAGGCTGAAGAGCGCGTGTTTTGGTTATAAAAGAAAACGCAAATAGCCGTTGCTGGTAGTAACTATGTCATTATACTACCCGAGGTAACCATAGTTTAACCAAGTAATAATTATATTGGTTTTCTGCACTGAGAAAACACTTGCACTTTTTCCACAGCTACCTTTGTTTTAATCTGGCTTTGCGTTATCGATCACATCCTTACAGCGTCATTCACTATCAGAGAAGTGCTGGCCAGATAAAATACGCTTTTGCGATGACCCGGTGCTTTTCCGCTTAAAGGCCTGGGGAGCCTTCCCCCACATATCGCAACGTATCATTTCTGTGACGATGAGTCTCTTAGCTGAAAATTTTTATGCAAGCGCGGGAGACCTAACACAAAGCTCCTAGTAGCGTTTCTAAGACGCTGGATCACGTTCCCAAGTTGAGGAAGGTTCAGAACGCCAGCTACTAATAAACTAATTACTTTATAAAAGAATAGTTTACTAAGATAACACTTCTTTATGAATTTACGTGATCAGAAATAAAGATGATGAAGAAGTTGTTGTGATTGTTTTTGCTGTTTTCTTTTTTTGCTCTTGTTTTTTTGTTTTGCTTTGTTTTATGGGTAGGAGTTAAGGATTTCTGGCGAGAATGAAGCCCCTGTACTACTAGCAATCTTTTGTTTTCTGCAACATCAAGGTAATGACACTGCTGTCCGACAAGTTTAGACGGGTGATAAAACGTGACCACGCGAACATAGACTTCAAAGTGTTGGCTAAGAACTAGTGTTGGTTTTATTTGATTTGTTGCACTTCTCATATTTCTATTTTTATTTAATCCCTGCTTTCCTCACACGGGATTTGAAGGTAAACTTGCCAAGACAGTGTAATTTCAACTCTCCAAATCGTTTAAACGTGCCTTGACGCCGCAAGTTAGAGGATTCGTAGGCCTGTTACGATCACGGCGTCGACCCACAATCGGGGAACTCGAAAACTGGGTTTTATAAACCTCTGGACACCAGGTCTAAATTTTCCTCTCCATTTTCCTTTATTTTTATGCTTCTATATTGGCTGTGAGGAATGGATGCATCCCTCACGCGAATGACACCAAAACAGTGGTTCCTGTCGAGGCTCGCTGATCTCAGTAGATCTCAGATTGCTTCTCCTCCTTTCCTTCTTATCTTTATTAGGGCTTTCGAACTGATTCGATTCCCGCCTCACAGTTTTGTCCTCCTGGGGCCGGATTCTGTAGGTCCAACAACATGAGGATCTAGCCCCTACATGTGGAACCTTATCTGAAGTGAAGCTTTACTTAGCGCTTCGCTTCGCGTACGTTCACGCAACAAATTCTGTGCAACACAACACAATGCGAGCCGTTTCGGTCATTTTAATTAATTGCAAGGCGTAATGTTTATTTCCATGCACCACACGGGCTGTAAATTTATTCTAATGCAATGTCCGGGCTTGTGCTCAACGCCGTTCACAATCTGTGCTGAAATGCAAATACAAACTTAACTATATTCAAAGTGTGTAAATTCACAGTGCACGCACAAATAAAACTTCGTTTTTAAAACACTTGGAAGGTTCGCACAGAGTGTGAAGCATATAAAGCGATAGAGAAGTTTAGCGTGGCGCTGAAGCCCTTCCGATAGTGCTCTAAGAATACGCGGGGGCGGCAGGTTGGCGTGACGGGGTACCCGTGGCAACCGCGTAGAAGCCAATACGCTGCTCTGGCTCCACTACAGACTCGATTGAGCGAAACGTGATGGAGCGTCCGCTTGGCTTTGTCGGGTTTTTTTTTAGCCGCACTTCTTGCATGTCTCGTCTCTCTGGAGAACTTCTAAACCTCCATGTGTTCGTCATGTATTCGACACCGATACCGCGACAGCAAGGCGCCGAAGGCGCAAGGACATCTCAAGTGTTGGTATATTGCAATAAAATAAAAATAAATGCTCGTGCAAAGAAAACTGTGGAGCTCTATTTACTCCTCCAAAGTCAGGGGAAAAATCATACCCTCAGCGACAATAGGCGGTGTCAGGGAAGCACAGATTCTCTGTGGCGAAACATGTTAATGTGTGGCGAAGCATCTAAGTTTATAGTGTAAGTATGAGCTTTCGCAATAATTACTTAATTACTTTAATTTCCCCCAATTTTCATCAGTTTCAGGCTTGGAAACTCTGTATTCACTCATACAACTTAAACTTCACCAACCCATCACACAGAAACTTGTCAATTCTCGGTTGCAAGACTTAGAATCTCTGGTTGCAGCTCTCCAATCCTTGTCACCTAACACAGGTATTTTTGTTGCCGCTGTGCATTTTCAATCTAATGTGTCATCGTTTACTCAGAAGGTTGATTCTCTGATGGCAAAAGTGGCCGCTTTGGAAGCAACTTCCTCGAGTAATGAAGTGAAGGTGGCTACCCTGGTTACTAAGACGACTTCTCTTGAATCTTCTCAGTCTTCTAAACAGTGATGCGGTTATTGCCCCTGCTGAATCTTCCAATCTATTCTTGTCCTTAGGTAACACGGTTGACCAACTTGTTGACGGGAATGATGATCTTTAAAACCGCTTGCGTAGAAATAAGCTTACCTTGTTGGGGCTTTCTGAAGACCCTGAAAAAGCAATAGTTTACTGCTCAGTAGCATTGCTACGTTTTTTGGCAGAAAAACTACACATCGCTTTTCCCAAGATGCCACAGAATTGCAAGACTCCAGCAAGGTCATACACGTCCTTTTATTGTTGAGTTCCTTGACTTTCGAGATAAGGTTGAACTATTACGGAATGATTACAAATTTAAGAACTCGGATATGCGCATTGGTGCATATTTTTCTGCTCGTGCACGATCCATTCGCAGGCAACTATGGGATGACACTGCCTACGACAGGAAAAAATGGTTACGTTGTACGTATAAAATTGTATATTGTACTCAACGACAACATTCGCTGTCACTGGGACCACAAAACTAAGGCTCTTATTACGGCTTCAACTCCTTCTTCTTATACTTCCTCCAAATCCACTTCGGATGGCACACGGTGACGACAGAAAGTGCGACATGACAGCCTTAAATATCTGAACATGAATGCCAGAAACCTAGTTAACAAGTTTCCTGACTTTGCCTCTTTGACCACTTCTAATACTCCTGACGTTATCGGTGTTACTAAAAAAATAGTCGCACCGCGACATTTTCGGTGCTGCAGTTACTCCACCTGGCTTTACCGGTGTGCGCTGCGATAGAACATACAAAAAAAAAGAGGTGATGGCGTAGCTCTGTTCTTGCGGTGTGATCTTACCTTTTTTTATTCTTTGTTGTCGTAATGAAGTATAATCTGTGTGGTGTAAAGGGTTGGTAACTGCTCTATTGTTATTGATGTAATATATCGCCCTCCGGGGTCCAGTGTTGAGCAACTATACCCTTTAGGAGCATTTATTCAGCAATTGTGCATGTCGTTTTACGACTGAGGACTGCTGGGCGATTTCAATGCGCCATGCATTTCGTGGCAATCTCAGTCTATCGTCGGCGACGATTCTTCAACCTGCTAAGAACAAATAAATTTGCACACTTGCGCAACTTAAAACAAATTGTCGCCGAGAAATGTAAAGGCTCCTCTATTCTAAACCTTGTATTCCTTAGCGGAAATCTTGTTGAAAATGGCTACACGTGTGACACTGTGGATGGAGTCGCTGACCACTAAACTGAACTAGTTTTTCATTAATGCTCCCATTTCTAAACCTAAGTTTGTTCTTCGCACTTTTTATTACTTCACACAAGCTTATGACCAGTCAATAAGTAATTTTCTAGTTGATTCTTCTGCGGATTTTGAGCACCACAGTGTCTACAACAATGTGTACAGGTTGGTTGAGTTGTTCAATGCTGCCGTATGCACATTGTCAGCCACTTTGTTCCACTTGAAACCAAGAAAAAAGACGTTAACCTGCCTTGGATGACTAGAGGTACCCTTCGCCTTTCTCGCCGCCTGTCTAGACTTAGGTGACAAAGACGCACTGGTGACTCTCTCGTAGCCACTCGCTTTCAGGCTGTGAAGAATGAACTTCAATTAAAGACTAAAGCAGCCAGAGATTTCTCCTGCGCCATCACTTTATGTAGTTTGCTCAAATGAAATCCTCAAAAAGTTTGGGATATGATTTCGCCTGTAAAACAACATCTCAATCCTTCATAATACATTGTGTTCCCACTAATGGTCCTCATGTCATTGCAACTGCCTTCAACTCGTAATTTCAGTCAGTATTATCTGCTGATGACTTCGGAATCCCTCATTTCATTTCAGAATCACGGCTTCCTATTAATGACTTAAGTCTGTCTATGCCAAGTGTCTTAAACATAGTTTTTAATTTAAATTATAAAAAAGGTTGTGGTTCAGATAACATGCATAACTCCTTGCTCATATGGTATGCTTCCCAAGAGGTTTCTTGCAGTGATATTTAATAAATCCTTGCAAACAAGTACCGTTCCATAAGCATGGAAAGTTGCGAAAGTTATTACTTTGCGGAAGTCTGGAAGTAAACAAGACCAGTCCAACTACACGCCGATTTCTTTAGCCCCTAAGTGCAGCAAACTTTTAGAACGTGTCATCTACAAACATATTATTAAATTTCTCGAAACCAACAATATTTCAACAGTCTACCAGCACGTATTTTGCAGGGGCCTCAGCACCATTACGCAAACGTCTGAATTTCCTCATCGCATCTGCCATGCACTAGACCTAGGCCTGCAAATCGATGCCATATTTGTTTACTTTCCCAAAGCCTTCCAGAAAGTTGTCGATTCAAAATTTTCAGACAATTCTGCATAGTATTTAAAGTAACCCTAGCCTAGTTACCTGAATGTCTAGGTTTCTTTTTCGGGTAAATCGCAATACGGGGGGTCTGTTTCAATTCTGCCAAACCACCTACGGCGGCCGTTAGCTCTGGTGCTCCGCGGGGTTCAGTTTTAGACCCGCTTCTCTTCCTCTTGTATATAAATGACCTGCCTGGCAACCTACTATCAACTAAAATTCGTCTTTACGCTGATGACTGCGTTATCTGTCACTATTACCAGTCGTGAAGGTCATGTCGTTTTGAACTGAGCATTTTCCTACTTTTGTACTTGATCTAACAAGTGGCAGGTGAACATCAATTTTCGCAAAACCGTCTCTATGTCGTTGCCGACGCGTGCTACACAGGTGTGTCTTTCTTATTATTTCAGTGGTATTCCTCTGGAAATATTTTCGCTATATAAGTACCTAGGCTTTCCTCCACACAAGATTTATCATGTTCCAAAGTTACTGAAGCACCCTTTTCTAAAGCCTTGGCGCGTCTAGATTACCTAAAGCGTTCACTGTGCTCAGCCCGTAAAGAAAAGAAATTGCTCGCTCATAAAACTCCAGTGCGGCCCATCTTGAAATACGGCTGTGCCATTTGGAATCCATATTTGAAATATGACATCAAAAAGCTCACATCTGTCCAAAAAAAATAAAGATTTTATTTATATAACCGCGTTACGACAAGAATTTCTCCCCCTCCTCTAACCTTCCCTCCTTGAACCTATCTTCCTTAGTAGAGCGGCGCAATGTAGAAAACCTTAAACTCTTTTACACCCCTGCAAACTCTGAACGTTGCTTAGCTTACGAATATATTAAATTTTCTAAGGCATGTAACACCAGGAATTTGCACCCTCTGAATGTAACACCTCTGTAGGCCAGGACTGACAAATTCAAATATCGGTTTTTTACTCGATCCATTTAAATGTGGAACCGGCTTCCCCTTGTCATTCGAAATTTGCCATTTCATAAGTTTGTAGTGTGTTAAGGCAATCACCGGTTGCAGTCCTTGCGATTCCTAGGACCATGTATTATATATATATATATATATATATATATATATATATATATATATATATATATATATATACGTATTAAGACCATTTATTTTGCGTATTCCTACGTACGTACGTATTCCGCGCACTTGTGCTTTGCTGCGTGCGTGGCGCTTTTTGCTTTTTGTACCTCACCCCTGCGATGATTCTTTAGGGTTGCAGTATAAAGGCAAATTTCTAAACATAGATAAAATAAAAAATAAAAGCCTGACATTTATGTTCACCAAGTCTTAACAAAAAAGCCACTATTACTTTATCCAGGAGGCCGAAAAAACCTCCTACGAACGTTGTACATTGCACGAATATATTAACAAAAAACGAATTATTAATTCATTATTCTAAAACACCATAATTAGGCAAGAAACATTCAATTTAAAAACATCAACCCTACTTTTGACCACATTTAAACCAAATGTCAATTCCGTGTCACGTACAGTTTTCGTAGGACACTGAGAAACATTGCGCATAACAGCAGTAAAACGAGTCAAAGCACTTCTCCCCGCAGGGGCGTCTGCGTCAGCAGGCGTTTGGTGGTTTGCGACACCACGTACCCGAGCACGCGAGGGTTGGACCCTCCCGCGTGTAGCCGTGCGCGGCTTAGCCCTGTCTGGGGAAAGGGAGATCCTGGAGGTTGAGCTGATGCTGGGTCTTTGGACCTTTAAGGCCCCCCGGCGGAGGCAACACACCTCTTCGGCCTCTGCTTCACATAGACGGCACCCCCGGACTGACCCACCAGGGGGAAACTGGTAGTCGCCTCTTTCTGTCTCTCTCTTTTCAAACCTTCGTCTTTATCTCTCACTTTATATCTTTCCTGTCTTCTTCTCTATTCCGTTTACTTCCTCTCTCCACGGCGGCAAGGGTTAACCTTGTGTGGATATCCTACCTTGGGTACACCATATTGGGTTATAATGATGACGTACGGCTGGCGTCGTGCAGGCTTGTACACAAGCTCTGCCGCGTCCCCTCGTTGGGCTCCGTGGTGGGCGGTCGGCGCTGTTGCCGAACACACACACTTTCCTATGGCAGCTCAAATCTCTGTTGTCCATCATCGGCGTCAAAAAAGATGACGCACCGAGGTACCATTTCAATTCTCCTTTCGAAGGAACCCTCCATCTTTTCCCAAATACTATGTATTCCACAGGGAAAGCAACACGCCTGTTAGAAAACTCTCTCCATTCCTGGTAGCCAAATGCCTGAAAGATAAAATCTGACAGACATACAAAGCCTCCAAAATGTCTAGCGGGGACCTCCTCCTAGAACTGAATAACAAAGATCAAGCAGATAAGCTGTCAGAACTTACCAGTATTGGCGAGGCGAATGTGACTGTTTCAGCCCACAGAACACTTAATACAAGCAAGGGAGTAATATCTGAAGAAGACTTTATTGGTTTAAGCGACGAGGAACTGCTGGAAGGCTTCCAGGAACAAAATGTCACCAAAGTACAAAGAATAGTAATCCGCAGAAACGACCAAGAAATCCCCACCAAACATGTTATACTCACCTTCGGAACAAGCGTAATGCCTACTTCACTGGACGCAGGTTATGTTAAAGTCAATGTAAGGCTATATATCCCGAACCCCAGATGATGTTTCAAGTGTCAAAGGTTCGGACAAGCTTCACATGCATGCCGAGGCCGAGCAACCTGTGCTAAATGCAGCTCAAATGATCACCAATCTGACAACTGGACCTCTTCGCCGCATTGTGTTAACTGTAAAGGAGATCATCCAGCTTACTCGCGGTCTTGCCCATGCTGGAAAAAGGAAAAGGAAATCATTGCACTAACTGTAAAAGAGAAAATATCGTTCTTTGAAGCCAGAAAGCGGGTATCATATCTTCCGCGAAGAAGTTATGCCGAAATGACGCAGGCGGGGGCCGCGTCACAGAGGCCTCCGGAGTCCTCTGAGCCCACGCGGAGTGGTGCCGCAGTGACTCCTCCCGCCCCCGTGGTGGAACCAGTCAGTACTGCTCCACCCTCTTCGACGGCCCTGCAGACACCAGTCCCGCAGGGCCCTAAAATCAAATGAACCCCTAGGCCCGAGGCACGTGTCTCGGCGCCTAACTCTCGTTCCTCCAGCGCCTCAGAGAGAGCGATGGAGGTCGACACAAAAACCCCGGTGTCATTGACACCGAAGGAAAAGCGCTCTCTCGAGCGTGGTAAGAGGGACAAAATCCCAATAACAACTCAAAATAGGAAAGCATTAACCTAAAGGTTATCGCTCATTTGTATTAGCCTTTTTAAATCCCATGTCACCTATACCTCACCTCTTAATTATTCTGTAGTGCCATTTCTTATCTTTCCATTTTAAGATGGCTTTTATTATCCACTGGAATTGTAGAGGGCTTTTACACAACTTAGGTGACATTAAAGACATGTTAAATAACTTCTCTCCTGTGGCCCTGTGTTTACAGGAAACAAACCTAGGCGAAAAACACAAAAACGTTTTAAAAGGTTTCACTGTTGTACGGAGCGACCGTACTCAGGCGAACCGGCTGTCAGGTGGTGTAGCCATTGTTCTTCCAGGCGGTATAGCAGCCAGAGAAGTTCCCATTACCACTCACATAGAAGCCGTTGCTGTCACCTTCTTGTCTCATAAAACCATCACCATTTGTTCAATGTACATTCCACCACATTCACATTTTACCGTAAGAGATCTACAGATAATTTTAGACCAGCTACCTGAACCATTTTTAATAGGCGGTGATTTTATTTCACATAACACCTTGTGGGGCAGTAAAACTACTGACACCAGAGGCCAAACACTTGAAGATTTTATTCTAACAAACAACATATGCCTTTTAAACACTGGTGCGGCAACTTACTACTGCCCAAGCACAGGAGCTATGAGTTGCCTAGATCTGTCACTGTGATTTTTGGCGATTTTCGGAGGAGTACTACTGAGAACCCCTGTGGTAGCGACCATATGCCTGTTATCATAAAAAGAACATCTCCTTTTCATACCATCCTACTGAGGCCACCCCATTGGAAACTCCATCTAGCAGACTGGCCTCTCTGTACTGAAAACGCCACTCTGGATAACATATCAGATGAGCTAACAATAGACGAAATGAATGAGAAGATTACCGCCTGCATACTCGCTGCAGCAGAACAGACATTCCCACAATCCTCTGGCTTCTTAAGAAAAAACCTGAAACCCTGGTGGACGAAGGAATGTACACAAACAAAAAAACTACAAAACAAAGCGTGGGGTATCTTTCGGCGATACCCCCCCCCCCCCCAACACAAGATAATCTACTCTCTTTCAAAAAAGCAAAAGCAAAAGCCAGGTACACACGCAGACAAGCCGAAAGACAGTTCTGGAAAAATTATGTCTCGTCTATAAATAGCTCAATAACATCCAAACGAATGTGGGATCAGGTTTAGAGGCGACTACGCTTCTTACACTATCCCCATACTATCACCTCCAGGCACGCAAACAAATATAGAAGAAAAAGTAGACATATTAGGGCAACATTTCCATGATATATCAAGCTCGGTAAACTATTCAGCTGCACTTCTAAAACATAAGCAATTAACAGAAAAACTAAAGCTTCCGACCACAGGAAGTTCAGAAAGACTATATAATGCGCCTTTAACACTACCGGAAATCAATAGAGTACCGACAACTGACAAAAAAACAGCACCTGGTCCAGACAGAGTACCATTACGCGATGCTCGCTCATCTATCTCCTAATGCAGTTGAAACCTTGCTTCGTTTTTTAATGTAATCTGGGAAACGGAAAAAATGCCGAAAGAGTGGAAGAAAGTCATCATTATCCCTTTCTTGAAAGCTAGAAAACCTCCCACAACAGCAACCAGCTATAGACCCATAGCACTCACAAGGTGCCTTGCAAAGTCCTATGAAGCCATCATCAACATAAGATTGACATACGTCCTTGAAACAGAGAACATGCTAGACAACCATCAGTGTGGATACAAGAAAGGTTGCTCCACAACAGATCACCTAGTCCGACTAGAAGACGAGATACGTGCGACCTTTCTACACAAACAATATTGTCTCACTGTTTTCTTTGATTTAGAAAAGGCGTATGACACAACATGGAGGTTTGGTATCTTAAGGGACTTAGCAGATTTAGGAATCCGAGGTAGAATGCTTAAATGTCTAGCCGATTTCATGTCGGACCGAACATTCCAGGTGCGTTTAGGTACGACGCTGTCACGTGTATTCATCCAGGAAAATGGTGTGCCACAAGGATGCGTATTGAGCACAACATTGTTTGTGGTGAAAATGAACTCGATCAATAAGGTAATTCCATCCTCTGTAATGCATTCATTGTATGTGGATGATCTACAAATTGCGTTTCGTGCATCCAACCTGACATCCTGCGAACGGCAAATTCAAATTACAATAAACAAACTAACACAGTGGGCATCCGAAAACGGTTTTCGTTTCTCAAGTGAAAAAACTATTAGTGCTGTATTTACACAAAAAAGAGGCCTACAACCAGAACCTACCCTTAAGCTACAGCAAGCCACATTACCAGTAAAACAAGAACACAAGTTTCTGGGTGTTCTGTTTGATAAAAAGTTAAACTTCCTGGCACACATAAATAGCCTTAAAATAAAAGCGAACAATGCACTTAACGTCCTCAAAGTCCTGTCCCGGAAGCGCTGGGGCTCTGACCGTGAATGCCTGCTACGCATCTACCGTACTTTGGTGCGCAGCATATTGGATTATGGTAGTATCATATACGGTTCGGCCAGACAATCTTACGTTCGACGACTTGATCCAGTTCATAACTTTGCACTACGACTGGCAAGCGGTGCTTACAGAACATCGCCTGCCCAAAGTTTGTATGTTGACTTTAATGAACCTCCTCTACAGCAACGCAGAGTGCTACTAACTTTTTCTTACGTACTAAGAATTCAGTCCTCACCACAACACATATGCTTCAACATTATCACACAGTGTAACTCACGCTTACACTATACGAACAAACCAAACATGATAAAGCCATTTATCCTACGATATGAGGGATATATTCGGGATTATAACATTCCTCGCGAGGTCCTTCAGGTTGCGAGAAAACCACAGCGTTCGCCCCCGTGGCACGATTTCGCACCGTTATGTGATTGGACATTGACACATTTAAAGAAAAAAGACACCCCACACGAACACATTAAACAAGAATTCCGCTTTCTACAGGAAAAATATCAAAATTACAAGGAATTTTTATACTGATGGCTCTAAAACAAAAGAATACGTGGGTGTGGGGGCCGTAACTGAACATTGGGAAAGAAGTATTCGTTTGCCACAGCATGCCTCTGTCTACACAGCTGAAGTCTATGCATTGTGGACTGTGGTTAAAAAGATCATCACTGAAAAACACGAAAACACAATCATATACACAGATTCATTAAGCACGCTGAAGGCTCTTCACATGAAATTTGAATGTGAACCCCTGATAGGGGATATCTTAAACATGATAGCAATAAACAAATACGGCAGGTCAATTAGGTTTTGCTGGGTACCAAACCATGTTGGTATACCGGGGAACGAAGCGGCGGATAGATGCGCATGAATGGCAGCGCACAAAGACATAATTAACACAACACTTCCATATAAAGATAGTATCCGTGCCATTAAGAAGGCCATAATATCAAAGTGGCAACACGAATGGGACCATTGTCCAGAAAACAAGATACATCTTATTAAACCTGTAATCGGCGAGTGGAAATCATGCAGTCACCAACAACGGTTCTACGAGGTGATCTTGTGTCGACTTCGAATTGGACACACACATTTGACGCACAATTTTCTCCTCCGAAAAGAAAACCCGCCAACCTGCGAAAAATGCCTTGAACCTCTCACAGTCATGCACATCCTAATAACATGTCCACACATCGACACACTGAGACGGAGGTTTTTACACAGCCTATATAATTCTCACACTCCATTACACCCTGCCCTATTACTAGCAGATGACCCCCTAGTGCCATTTGCTAGCCTGTCCGACTTTTTAGAAAAAACTGGTAATTTACACCAACTATAGTATAATACAGGTTTACCTATTCTAACGTTGCATTTCATTTTGCCTTGTGTCTGGCGCAGCATGGCCTTAGTTGCCTTTGTGCCATTAAACCCAAACTAACCAACCAACCATCCAAGCACTTCTTCAAAATCGCCTTGCAAAGCTCGTCGTTAATAACCCTCTTTTAATTTCGTCGACACCACACGCGTAAGTTTCTCCCTATTTCATTAAAATGTAAACGTTGCGGTGCGTCGGGTTCTTTCAGGACATCGGGCAAACATCTTACGCCACTCGTAAAGCTCTGGAACACTTGTATTAGTAATTTTCTACAAAGGCTATAGTCAGCCTACAGAGTATAAACAAACCTTTCTCTTACATCACCGGCCGCATTCATTCTATTTCATCGGAATGTGAACAACGTGCCTCAATTGTTTCCCCGACCCGCAGGCGGGAAAAACCAAGGGGGAACGCCATATGCAAGAAGCATTAAAGTACGAAGAAAACGAGCACTAAATAAATATTTTTGACTCACGTCATTCGTAATGTAGTGTCTATTCTCTCCGAATATAAAATTTGTCTCCACATTATGTATCCCAGGCCAGCGGGATAACTTTGTAAGCATCTCCTGTAACTCATATAAGGAGGCCAAGAATGAGTGTTTGAGAATTTTTCTTTCTCTTTCTTTCTTTCTTTCTTTATTTCAGACATGGAAGGTACAATACAACGAATAGCACTTCGACGTCACATGGCTAAGAATATTTATTCCTAATTAACCGACACACCGCAAAGCTTTCAAGTGCTTTATTCCTAAAATGTCCCCAATTTCTTCTAAATGGAGACTTGGTGAATGCCACATTTTTTCAGATCACCATTAAAACATCTATACAGCGTATTTCAGCAATTCTAAATAGACGTCCGTATATGAGATTCCCCCTAAATTCATTCCATAGTTAGGTTTGACTAGTGGATACTGACTTCGAATGAAGTCCGGCACTCAGATTATAATATTACCATGCTCGCTTATTGCATGAAATTAATGAATTCTGAGGTTTTACGCGCCAAAAACCATGGTTTGATTACGAAGCACACCATTGTGTGGAACTCGAGATTAATTTGGCCACCAGGGGATCTTTAACATGCCCCAATGCCCGGGATATGGGCGTTTTTGCACTGCGGCCCAGACGAAGTGCCGCCGCCAAGGCCGGGGATTTGATCCCGCGACTTCGTGCTCAGCAGCGCCAGAGCAGAGCCGCTAAGCCGCCACGGTTACTTCGCTTCTTGCCGTATACGTTGACATCTCCTACAGAGAAAAGATCTAGAGTGCTGTTTGATCTTGTGTGACATGTGGGCATGATCATTCTGTGAATTTTTTTTCCTTTCTTTTTTGTCAAGTAGCTACCATGACAGGAGCCAACATAACAAGCAAGCACCCTTTTCCTTTTTGGAGCCTTGTTTTAATTTCACCGTAGCAATGAACCTACGCTTTCAGCGAATATCGGCAAATAGGAGTGTACTGCACCCTACGCAATATATGCTTCTTTAATTATTGTTGCCAATATATAAAAGGTTTGGGGGATCTTTGTTTCAATGCCCCGTATGCAAAGTAGCGGACCCTCTGAGCAAGATATGCATCTAAACTTCATGCTTCCTTTTCTCTAAGGCAGCCCAGCACACACAAAAAAATTGAAGGTGTCTGATGGATGCAGAGAGGGCTCTTTGCATGCAAACGAGATATCAGGCAGAATATTGATGGCGAAAGGAGTGGGGTGTGTTATGCACAGTTCGCTTAGACTTCTTTGTAGCTTTTGGATACGCGTGTTTGGTATAAGTTCTTGCACAGATGGCGTGCGTCAGCACAGATTCCACAAACAAAATAGAGCAGCAAACCACCGTTGTCGAAGCAAGGTTTGAGACTGGGCTAGTCGGCAATCCATCACGATGTGCAAAGCACGGTTGACAGAAAAAGACGAAAAAGAATGACGAGGACAAACGCTTACTTCTAACTGAACTTTGTTATGAAGAGCGCACATGTGTACCCTCGAACACGTGATCACAATGAAAATTGCCGATGCATGATGGCTAAAAGAAAGATAATTAAAATTTTGGAAAAAGGACAACTAAGAAGCCACACCGCATACAGCTGAATCTAGAAATAAATATTCGTTATCAGTCAGAGCGACTGATGGTTTGCGAACGCAGTTGCCTTTTGCAATAGCCGTGGCTTCGTTGATGTTCCTAGTAATGTCCCATGCGTGTCTGGCTATTACTGACATCTTTTCAAATACCGTTGCGCAGTCGCATTGATTACAATGTAAACCAAGAGATGCCTCTTTATCTTTCAGCAAATTGAGCCTATGTTCCTGTACCCTCACATTCAGGCATCTAGCCTGCTTGCCCCACGTACCTTGGTCCACAGGAGAGGGGTATGTCATATACCACGCCCATGAGCATTCGGAAAACTTCTTTTTGGGCTTTGTTTTGCATGCGCTTTATTTTTTGTTCACAGGACTTGTTCTATAGCGCACAGCTGAGTGTGTTTCGTGCTGAAAAGACAACAGAAGCGCACGCTATTGCTCACTTGTGTTTCTCGAACGCCTTAAATAAGTTATTTCACGACTCGATGAAGGAAAGCATCTGTTCGCAGGTTGCTCGTTTAAGGGCAGCAGGTTATCACTGCCATTTCCTTTATGTTTCTGAGGCGGTGCGCAAGAACTCGAAAAATTGTAATGCCAGTCCTGAAGCACAAGGAAATGCGGGGAAACATATATCAGTTATCCCGTACCTACATGGTGTCTCATATAAGCTTAAGAAGGTAGGACAGTGGGCGGGAGCTTCTGTTGCTTTTCAAATCCGCGCAAACTTTCTCAGCTGTGCGCTAGAACAAGTCCCGTGAGCAAAAGAAATCAAGCACATGCAAAACAAAGCACAGAAAGAAGTTTCTTATTGCTCAATGGACGTCATACGTGACATATACCCTCTCCTGTGGACTGAGGCACGTGGGGAAAACAGGCAGATACCTTAATGTAAGACTGCAGGAACATAGCTTCAAATTGCTGAAAGATAAAGAGGGATTTCTTGGTTTACATTGTAATCAATGCGACTGCGCACCGGTATTTGAAAAGACGTCAATAATAGCTAGACACGCATGGGACATTACTAGGAACAACCACGAAGTCACGTATATTGCAAAAGGCAACTGCGTTAGCAAACCATCGGTCACTCTGACCGATAAGGAGCATTTATTTCTATATTCAGCTGTGCGCGGGGGCCAACTTAGGCTCTTCGTCTTGTGCTTTTTTTTTCAAAATTGTAATTGTCTTTGGCGTTTAGCCATTGTGCATCGACAGTTTAGGTTGTGATCACGTGCACAGGGATGTTTATATGTGTTCCTTGTGATAGAATTCAGTTGGAAGTAAGCGCTTGCCCTCGTTGTTCCTTTTTCGTCTTTTTCTGTCAACCGCGCTGTGCACATCGTAACGTTGTTGAAGCTGGTACTTTGCTGCCCTAATGCTGGAGACGCATGGTGGTCATGTAGTGTTGCTCAGGTAAGAGTGGTCATGTAGAATAAATCGAGCGGTGTCGTTCTAAAGTAATTGTCGAGTTTTGTATGGCTTCAGTGACAAGAGTAAAAATAAATAGTAGTGGAGCCGTATTAAGTAGCAATTCTTTTCGTTTCTAATTGTTTAGTACAGTATCATTGTTTGCATAACTTCACGATTTTCTTATCGCTGATTCCGGCCACTCCTTGCCACGGCTGATAAGAAATCAATCCAAAATACAGCCCCTGGCGTTCCCGAGTTCGGAGCCTCCGGTGGTTTTGTTGGCGAGTGATATCACAGATGAATGGCTAAATAAAATTGCGTCACTTATAGTTTCATGTGGAGGGCGCGCTGACACTAGCTCCCAATTTTCCTCCAATGTTCCTAGTAATAAACTGTATGGCTAAAACAAATTTATTTCTCCCGCAGAGTTCCCTACTATAATTACTAGAGTGGTCATGACGCTTCGATCGCTCAGCCACCACGGAAATGATAGTCGGTACATGGATTTATCTTATCTTCCTGCTTGTAGCTTCAGGCGTTGTTCTTGCTTCGTTTGCTTTATCTGAAATAATTTGTAAAAATTTCAAAGTAATCTATACTTTTTTTTTAATTCCGAAGGCGCTACAACCTGCGAGCATGCACAATAACTGATAATTGCAGCGGCTCCGCTTGTTCATGCATCCATGGCGTATTGGTTTCATTATCGGGCTTGTGTGACAGAGGTCATGCGTTCGAATCTTGCCGTAAGACAATTTTTTTATTCTTAAGTTGATTGCTTCTAATGCATTACTTTCTTGAAAATAGGAGATCGCAAAGTCAGGAAGTCGTTTAAATAGCCAGAAGGAGGAAGTTTAGGCAAATTCTTGTACTACGCATCATTCCCACGCTTGATGAACCACCCTGTTCACTGCTCCCCCAGACACCAGCGCCAGAGTCCTTTCAAGTAACTGTATGAAACTCTGATTCCTGCCACTCAACATGACGCGATGGGTGGCCCCTATTTTACTGCGTCTGCTTACAAAGATCCCACGCAGCCACGTCTGGTTTTCGAAACGTACGCGAGCAATTTTCGAAGAACCCGCACAGGCACTCGAAGTAAACGGCTTTATTCTTGCAGACAGTGAATACGGCATACTCACATATCGGCGAGTCCGTATTTGATCTTCAAAATTGACAGTGCGACTTTCTATATGCCGCGGCCTTATGCAGTCTTCTTGAAAGCAGGTAGATCGTGGACTCAGAGACTTCATGTACGTTCATATGGGTACTTGCACCAATCTTTCTGTGATCCAATATATTATTTGCTGTGTCCGAAGACCCTATTTATTTTATATGTCATGTCGTCATTGTAGAGATAGACACGTTTCTGGTAACGCACGGTGTGACTGCGCGTTCACATGTCGTTCATATAGCCTGCCCTACCTAAGTATATCGCATAGCAAGCTTTGTCTAAGCTACTCCTTTATGATGTGCTGTTAGTCCGCTATCCTTTCTTTCTGTCTTTTCTTGGTTTCGTTTCTCTGTCTTTTCTTTTTTCTGTTTATATGGTGTTTCCGTTAAACTAAAGAAAGAAAAGAAAAAGAAACTAAATATACAAAATACAGAAAGAACAGATAGCGGAGGAACAGCACATCACGTACGAGTAACTCAGACACAAGCAACTCACAAGGTACACGGACACCTGTCCGTGGTGCGTAGAGCGGCCAACTTTTGCCCACATTAAGGGGGAATGTGAATCGTGGCCCCCGGAAATCAATTCTCCCTTTTTGGCGACATCTCGAGGACGGCAGTGGGAGACCTGGATTGCTAGCAGGGATCGGGGGAGCCGGCTGGCTCTGCTCGACCAAGCCTTGATTAGCCAGGCCAGGCAGGCGGCAGAGGCTAGTGGCGCTCTGGACTGAGGTGCTCCGACCACTCCTCCTCAGAATCTTTCCCAGTCCAATAAAGAGTCTGTGTATTCTATATATATATATATATATATATATATATATATATATATATATATATATATATAGGGTGTCTCAGTTAACTTGGACCAAGATTTTTTTAAATTCCGAGAGCTTCAGAGAAATCGTAGTGACTGCATTCGGCAGTCGTATGTACTTACAGCCAGTATTTTTTTCATCAGGAAGTATTACTTAATTAATTGTTTTAATTGGTGAACTATTTATTAATTGCTTGAATCGCGAACATATTAATTAGAAAGTTGTGGGGCACCTTACATAACCTCCAAATCAAGCATTTATTTCGTGCTTAAGTGGTCCTGGTTGTTTTTTCCGAGAAAAAACAAAAGCCCGCAAAATGCCCGAAATACGACATAGATGCGCACTCGCGCGCCGCTACTCGAGCGCCTACAAGCAACCATTGAAAGATATACGACTGCATTCTCTTATCGCCGCATCGCACAAGGTTCCGCTACGCTTATCAATGCGTCCGCGGCGTCATCTCTCGATGCCGCGTCCATCACATAGCGTGAAGCCCAGTATCCAGCTGCCGCCGCTAGTAAAGCTGTGTATCCGTGGCTATTCGCTTGGGAGCGCTTCAGTAGCAGCGCGCGAGCGCGTATGTATTTCGTATTTTGGATGCTTCACGAACTTTTGTTTTTTCTCGAAAAAAACCAACCAGGCAAAGCTGAGCACCAAATAAATGCTTGATTTGGAGGTCCTTTAGGTGCCCTACAACATTGCAATTAATATGTTTGCGATTCAAGCAATCATTAAAAAGTTTTCTAATTAAAAGCAAATAACTAATTAATACTGCGTGATGAAAAAATACTGGCTGTAAGTACATACAACTTGAAGTGTACACACACACATATATATATATATATATATATATATATGTATATATATATATATATATTATATATATATGTGTGTGTGTGTGTGTGTGTGTGTGTGTGTGTGTGTATAAGCGTCGTAAAAATATAGGCGTCTAAGTATTAACTTTCCTAGACGCTTATATTTTTACGTTTATATCTAAACAACCATTTGAAAAATCTCGTCATAGGCATCGACACTTTCATGAAGCTATCTTTTCTCACACGCATGTTTATTTATAAGTATGCACGTTTCCCCAATACAATTAGGAATTGGAATGCATTTCCGCGTGATCTCTCTCCTCTTTCCCGTAATGAATGATTTGGAGCGTCAGAATGCATTGCCTGTGGTGTGCTATGTTGCTAACGTTGCGCGTTGCCACTTCTCCTTTAAGATATATATATATATATATATATATATATATATATATATAGATATATATATATATATATATATATATATATATATATATATATATATATATATATATATATATAATCCGTTCGTAAACGACAGCAACGGCATCCCGCCCGAGTGTCATCGGAGCTTAAAGAAAAAAATGTATAGAGAGTAAGGGGGCAAATCTCCAGTGGAATGTTTCAGTTACAACAAAAATCGCGTATGCGTGAGCTACACAGCTTGG
Source organism: Dermacentor variabilis (assembly GCF_050947875.1). Lineage (NCBI taxonomy): Eukaryota > Metazoa > Arthropoda > Arachnida > Ixodida > Ixodidae > Dermacentor > Dermacentor variabilis. The sequence goes on from NC_134571.1 coordinate 107,629,755, forward strand.
TTTCATTCGCATGAAAGAGGCACACTACGAATTGCACGTGGTTCTGCGGAGTCAATATTCATCTCATACGCAAGTGTCTGAAAGGAAGCGTTGAAGTCTTTCATTGCTCCATATATTGTGTATCGTGTATCATATATTATATACAAGATGATGTATTAGAAACCTCTGACAAGACTCACCGCCAGATGCCGTGCGGCCAACTTGATATATTGAGGTTCATTGGAATTTTGTTAAGAAACTACGCAGTAGAATTTACTGATAACAAATGTTTATTGTAGACAGTCTACGAACATAAGCTTTACCTAGCGCAATATGTTCCAGAATGATTTTTTATTTGACACGAACAAGCAAATTAAATAGACTAACCTTCGCCAGCAATACAAAGACTAAAATAATGAGCCCTGAAAACGCTAAAAGTGGTGTTCGTGTAATCCTTGTCGTTTTTCTTGTGTTCGTGTTTTCCACGTCTGCTTTTCCGCGTCGCGAAGCTCGACCAACTAACTCGGCTTTTTGTTGCTGCAAGGCTGGGAAGTTCGGCTCTATAGGGTGTCCCAGCTAACGTTAGCCAAGCTGTTAAAGAAAAGAAAAAAAGATTAAAAAACCTTGTGCTAAATGCGATTTTAAGAACTGTGGTGTTGGATTGTCAGAACCGTGGTGACCGAACGCCGTAGGTCTTATAATTGTATTTTACACCGTGTTTTTCTTTACCTTTCTTTCGTTTAACTGCTTAGCTAACATTAGTTCAGACACGCTGTGCAGGTCTAGGAAGGATTGGATTTGATGAGTCGGCGCCCTGGCAGGTGCTGTCACCACTGATATATTGTGTACGGCACTCTAAACATGTTGAACACTGCAGCTTTCTCTGCAGACACCAGGTGAAGCGAAATTATTAAAGAAGCTTAGAGCAGCCATCCAATCGGCGGCGTCACGTGGTCAACCGTCTGTTATACCAAGCCCGGCCATTTACAGCGCTTGAATTATTCTATTCGCTTGTACGTCGACCAGTCACAGCGCACTTGTGAAGGCACTGAGGGTAATTGCCAGTTTCGCGTACGCCTTCAGAAAGACGAGTCTTTAAAGGGACCACTAAAGGTTACTATGAAGTCAAGTTAAAGTGATAAAGCAATGCTCTAGAACGTCGAAGGCGTCAATATAATCGCGAACAGAGCTTTATTAACCGAGAAATTTTGGTAAATGCATGACACAATTTGAGACGCCCAAGCGACATTCCGGTACTACCTGATGACGAAGGCACTCCTCATCATAATATATGTCCCTAGTACTCAACTACTCGTATTACAAAGATCATTTCATTAGATTGCAAGATGGAAGAAAATGCTACTTGTCTACTTCTGTTCGCTTCTGCGAAAGAAAAAGAAGAAGTATTTTAATGATTGGAAAATGTAGAGAGGTCAGCCGGATAATGGAGCATCTGGCCTGCTACTCTACGTAAGGGAAGGGGAAGAGGGGAAGAAAAAGGGTCTCAATGGGGGATGATAATGGGAGGAACGAGGTGAATGACACATTACGCAACTGGTATCACAGGCGTGAGTATAGGCCCGTGTCACCTAGGAAACGTGAAAGTGCACGCATTGTCTCTGTCGTCTGCCAACTCTGTGGCCACAAATAACATTTTGACGTTACCCTTGCATAGTATGGGTGATCAAAAGGTTTAGTTTTCGCTCAACTCTGCGCGCTCGACTTTGCGCCGCGCGCGCTTTGGAGTTTCAGTTGTTTCTTTATCGCGTCGTGCTGCGGTGGTCCTGCTGGCTCGCGAAACTTGCATTTGGAACAAGCAGTGAGAATGCCACGTCCATGTGATGTCGTGGAATGCGCGAACGGTCCGCGGAACTTGGCCAAGGGCAGTTGCAGCGGCGAATCCAATGTTACTTAATACTTCTGAACGTCTCCGTTCGAAGTGGTTAAGTGCCGTACCTCTGCCACAGTGCGCTGGCAAAGAGCCGAGAAATCACGTAGTGTGCTCGCTGCACTTTCGTCCAGAGGATTACAAGTTTAACGCCGACCTACTGAAGTCGCGTGAAGTGCCTTTCAAAGCAGCCCGTCGTCGTAGTAGTACACAACGACGCCGGCAGCGCGAGCCCTCAACAGCAGGTCACGTTCATCAGTGCTTAAATTGCTGAACTCGAGCCCAGCATCGCGAGCTAATCTGTCGTCAGGGTCATCCATTGCCACGAGCGTCGAAGTTGGCGTCATCGAATAAAGAACCAGCTTATCGTCGTGCGCTTTCCCTTGCGCTAGCCACCACAGTTCCGCTTTCGCGCTACTGTCGGCTCTGTCTTGGCTCTGTTTCTGGCCGCGCATTTGCGTTTTGTGCAGAAAAGCCGTAGCGCCGTCTGCGGGAGCCGTTTTGCTCACCGACGGCGCAACGTCACTATGAGACCATGCTGTAAATACTCCTCCATCGGAGGGCGGGTGATTTGAACTGCGCTAGAGGTACGCGGAAGCTTTAGGACGCAGTTTCTCTTAAAATAAGTGTCTTCTACGCATGAAACAAGCGTTTCGAGGTTTCTGGGATGGTATTTCAACAGTCCACGTTGACTTAATATTAACCTTATTTCCAGTCATTATTTCCAGTCTGATTAGCTTGACATATATAAAGGTGTCACGTTTCACCTATATTTACGTAATCATGGTTGCTGTATATTATTCAGTGCTATATGCTTTTGTGTATTTATTTATTTGAATTGCCCTGCATATGATTGCGGGTGGTTATTTGTGCTCATCGTATTCCTTAGCTGCTAGTGTATCTGTGTATGTGTTTTTTTAATAACCAAAGATCCCGTTGGGCAGCTTCTGAATTTGAAACACTTGTCTGTACCCCGCAGGGGTGTCTGCGTCAGCAGGCGTTTGGTGTGTTGCGACACCACGTACCCGAGCACACGAGGGTTGGACCCTCCCGCGTGTAGCCGTGCGCGGCTTAGCCGTGTCTGGGGAAAGGGGGGTCCTGGAGGTTGAGCCGAAGCTGGGTGTTTGGACCTTTAAGGCCCCCCGGCGGAGGCAACACACCTCTTTGGCATCTGCTTCACATAGACGGCACCTCTAGACTGACCCACCTGGAGGAAATCGGCAGTCGCCTTTTCCTGTCCTCCTCTGCAATCTTCGTCTTTCTCTCCCACTTTCCCATCTTTCCTGTCTTCTCTTCACTTCTTATTACTTCCGTATTTCCTGGCGGCAAGGGTTAACCGTGTGTGCTATATTCAACCTTGGGTATATACATTAGGTTATAGTGGCGCTGTATAGCTGGCGTCTGCAGGTTTCTTGGAACCTGTAGCGTCCCCTTGTTGGGCTCCTTGGTGGGTGGCTACCACCGCCGCCGAATTTTGAAACCATCCAATGGCAGAAGCGTTCCCGCGACTTTCAGATCGGCCTCTGAAAAGAGGTCGCACCGAAGCAGCATTCCAGTTCTTTTTAAAACCAAGCGAAGACACATTTCCGAAATACCACGTTCTTCATAGTGAAGGCAACACCACCGTTAGAAAACTGTCACCATTCACAGTATCGAAATGCCTAGCAAACACAATTGGATCGGGTTACAAGGCCTCAAAGATGGCTAGCGGAGACCTCCTCCTGGAACTGACCAAGAAAAGTCAACTAGTAAAGCTCGCCGAACTCACCAATATCGGTGACATCAAAGTAACAATCTCTCCACACCGCTCACTCAACACTAGCAGGGGAGTTATATCTGAAGTAGACTTCTTGAAGCTCAGCGACGAAGAGCTACTCGAAGGATTTCAAGAGCAAAACGTAACTAAGGTTCAGAGAATAACACTACGACGAAATGACCAACAGATCCCGACGAAACATGTGATTTTGACATTTGGTAGTAGCACTGTCCCTAGTTCACTCGACGCAGGATATCTGAAAATCAACGTCAGACCGTACATACCCAACCCAAGGCGGTGTTTCAAGTGCCAGAGGTTCGGCCATGCATCTCAATCATGCAGAGGAAAGGAAACATGCGCGAAGTGTAGTGCCAACGACCATCCATCTGACAACTGCAATGCTCCCGCACAATGTGTCAATTGCAAGGGCGATCATCCTGCTTACTCGCGGAGCTGCCCTTGCTGGAAAAGAGAAAAAGAAATAATTGCACTCACAGTAAAGGAAAAGATTTCATTCTACGAAGCCAGGAAAAGACTAGGGCACTTACCTCTAACAAGCTATGCCAGTGTGACGCGGCAGGGGGCAGCGACACACCGGCCTCAGGAATCTACAGGGTCCACGTCCGGTACCCCTGTAGAGACCCCAACCGCCCCCTTGGTGGCTGCAGCCATTGCTGCTCCATCAGCAACGAAGACGGCCCAGCAGACCACAGTGCCGCAGGGCCCTAGGTTGAACCGCACTCCACGACCCGAGACGCGTGTCTCGGCGCCTGGCTCTCGATCGTCCAGCGCCTCGGGAAAGGCGATGGATGTCGATCCGAAAACCCCTGCGTCATTGACGCCAAAAGACCCGCGTTCCTTGGAGCGCTTACAGAAGGATAAGCATATTATACCTTCGCTAAGAAAAGGAAAGGTAACCTGAACGGTTACCGCCTTTCGTAAGAGTAATCAGCTTTTAAATACATGTCACCTAGAACTCGTAAGCTCATACACACAAGTTTTTTTTTTCAATCCCAATAACATGGCTTTCATCATTCATTGGAATTGCAGAGGCCTAATTCACAATCTAGGTGACATCAAAGACATTTTAAATAAGTTATCACCAGTGGCATTCTGCCTTCAAGAAACGAACCTAGGACCAAAGCATACAAATTTTCTTAAAGGCTTTACAATCATAAGAAAGGACCGCGAGCACTCCAGTCGTCTATCAGGAGGTGTCGCTATTGTCGTTCAAGGCGGCATTCCTACACGGAACGTTTCACTAAATACTGCCTTTGAGGCAGTAGCTGCCACCCTTTTAACTTTTAAGACTGTCACCATCTGTTCGTTATACATCCCTCCCCATACCAATTTCACAACTCGAGATTTAGAAAATTTAATTGACCAGCTGCCGGAGCCTTTTGTTTTAGTTGGAGATTTCAATGCTCACTGTACTCTTTGGGGTAGCGATAAGAATGACCAAAGAGGACAACTTATTGAAGATTTTACTTTGACTAATAACATGTGTCTTTTAAATTCAGGTGCGCCAACTCATTTCTCAACGAGCTCACATAATTTTAGCTGCATTGATTTAGCGTTTTGCTCTCCGGATATATTTAGCGATCTTAAATGGGACGTACTGGAGAATCCATATGGCAGTGATCATATACCTGCTTTAATCCACCTTCCATCAACACTACCCATTATATCTCACAAACCACGCCGCTGGAAGTTACAAATGGCCGACTGGACTGTTTTTACAGAAAGTGCCAGGCTGGAGGAACTTAATTTAACAGACCTAAGCATTGAGGAAATTAATGAAAAGTTTACCAATTGCATAATTTCTGCAGCTGAAAAGGCCATTCCGCAGTCTTCTGGCGTGGTTCGGAAAAACCTGAATCCTTGGTGGACACGTGAATGCACCGTAGCAAAAAAGCAGCAGAACAAGGCCTGGGGAATTTTACGCAGATACCCAACACAAAACAATTTTCTCAATTTCAAACAAGCCAGAGCCAAAGCCCGATTTATTCAGAGACAGGCGGAAAAATTGTCTTGGCGAAAATATGTATCTACAATTAATAGCACCGTCACATCCAAAAGGATGTGGGACCAGGTCAGGAAGTTTAAGGGGGACTACTCATCATACACGATACCCATACTCACACCTTCAGGCACTCAGACAACACTACAAGAACAAGCGAATATACTTGGGGAACATTTCTATAACGTCTCTAGCTCGGCTAATTATACAAACAGGTTCTTAACTTACAAACTATCTGCAGAAAAAGAAAAACTACCAACTGCGTGTATGTCAAGGGACAAAAACAACGCTCCATTTACGCTACAAGAGCTTAACAGGGTTCTGGAAGCATGCCAAAATGTTGGAAAAATGCAATAGTTGTGCCTTTTTTTAAAACCAGGTAAATCCCCCACATCCCCAAGCAGCTTTCGACCCATTGCCCTGAAGAGTTGTTTGGCGAAAACATATGAAAGTATCGTAAATGCCAGATTAACTTTCACGCTTCATATACGGAAGTCCATTGATTCTCATCAGTGCGGCTATAAAAAAGGGTGTTCAACGACAGACCACCTCGTCCGACTTGAACACGAAATACGTGAGGCATTCGTACACAAACAGCACTGCCTGGCAGTGTTCTTCGATTTAGAAAAAGCGTATGACACCACGTGGAGGTTTGGAATCTTACGTGATCTCGCCGCGCTAGGAATCCATGGCAAAATGCTGAACTGTATCGCAGATTTTATATCCAACAGAACATTCCAAATCTGTCTAGGCACTGCGCTCTCGCGCACGTTTATCCAAGAAAACGGCATGCCACAGGGTTGCGTACTTAGCACAACACTCTTTATTGTAAAAATTAACTCTATCAACAAAGTCATTCCCACTTCTGTTATGCACTCCATATACGTCGATGACTTGCAAATAGCCTGCCGCGCTTCAAACTTACCAACATGTGAAAGGCAGCTCCAGATAACAATAAATAAGCTAATAGAGTGGGCTGAGAAAAATGGCTTCCGCTTCTCTACTCAGAAAACTGTTGCAGTGCTATTTTCGCAAAAACGAGGGTTGTACTTAGACCCGGATTTAAAGTTGAATGATGTTGCGCTGCAGGTAAAACAGGAATATAAATTCTTGGGAGTAATCTTCGACAAAAAACTAAACTTCCTTGCCCACATTAGAGCACTGAAGGTTAAGGCAAATAAAGCATTGAATATCCTCAAAGTGTTATCTCATAAGCACTGGGGTTCCGACCGAACGTGTCTTTTACGTATTTACCGGTCTCTTGTTCGTAGCCTTTTAGACTACGGCTCCATTGTTTACGGCTCAGCCAGACAATCCTACATCCAACGACTTGATCCAGTACATAACCTTGGACTGCGACTGGCAAGTGGCGCCTACAGAACGTCACCTATTCAAAGTTTATATGTTGAGTGTAATGAACCCTCATTACAGCAGCGCAGAGCATTACTCACTTTTTCCTACGTACTAAGAATTCAGTCATCACCACAACACATATGCTACAACATCCTCACACAATGCAACTCACGCCTACACTATACAAATAAACCGAACATGATTAAGCCGCTTGTCCTGCGATATGAGGACTTTGTCCGGGATTACGACATTCCACGCGAACTGCTCCAGGTTGCCACAAAGTCAAAGCGTTTGCCCCCATGGCACGACTTTGAACCGCTGTGTGACTGGATATTAACACATTTAAAGAAGAAAGACACCCCACGCGAACATATTACACAGGAATTCCGTGAACTTCAGAACAAATATCAAAATAACGTGCAATATTACACTGATGGCTCCAAAACGAAAGAACACGTGGGTGTGGGTGTCATAACGGAAAATTGGGAAAAAAGTATTCGATTGCCACAACACGCCTCTGTTTTCACGGCCGAAGTTTTCGCTATATGGATTGTTGTTAAAAAAATTATCGCTGATAAACACATAAATGCAGTCATATATACAGATTCTTTAAGCACAATGAAGGCACTACATCTGAAATCTGAGTGTGAACCCCTGATTGGAGACATTTTAAACATGGTGGCTTTTAACGAATACGGGAGGTCAATTCGTTTCTGCTGGGTCCCAAGCCTTGTTGGGATACCGGGTAACGAAGCAGGTGATCGATATGCATTGAAGGCAGCACACAAAGACATTACAAACACAACACTCCCATAGAGAGATAGCATACGCGCAATTAGAAAAGCCTTAACGGTAAAATGGCAACGCGAATGGGACCGTTGTACGGACAGATAGCATACGCGCAATTAGAAAAGCCTTAACGGTAAAATGGCAACGCGAATGGGACCGTTGTACCGACAACAAGCTACATCTCACGAAACCCGTAGTTGGGGAGTGGAAGTCATGCTATCATCAGGAGCGGTTCATCCAAGTAGTTTTATGCCGACTACGCATTGGGCACACACACCTCACACACAATTACCTACTTAGGAAAGAAGACACACCAACATGCGAGAAATGTCAACAGCCACTAACAGTTATACACATATTACTCATCCCCGCAGGGGCGTCTGCGTCAGCAGGCGTTTGGTGTGTGGCGACACCACGTAACCGAGCACACGAGGGTTGGACCCTCCCGCGTGTAGCCGTGCGCGGCTTAGCCGTGTCTGGGGAAAGGGGGATCCTGGAGGTTGAGCCGATGCTGGGTGTTTTGGACCTTTAAGGCCCCCCGGCGGAGGCAACACACCTCTTCGGCCTCGGCTTCACATAGACGGCACCTCCAGGCTGACCCACCTGGAGGAAATCGGCAGTCGCCTTTTCCTGTCCTCCTCTCCATTCTTCGTCTTTCTCTCCCACTTTTCCATCTTTCCTGTCTTCTCTTCACTTCTAATTACTTCCATGTTTCCGGGCGGCACGGGTTAACCTTGTGTAATATATCCAGGCTTGGGTATATATATATTAGGTTATAGTGGGAACGTACCGCTGGCGTACGCAGAATAGAATTTTTCTAATCCTGTGACGTCCCCAGGTTGGGCTCCGAGGTGGGCGGCGGGCTTTCCTTCCGAATACACTAATCCTATATATGGCTTCAAATTTCCCCACACTCCCTGATCGCTCCCTGAAGAGGGGGCGCACCGATGAAACCTTCAACTTTCTCTTCAAACCAAAAGAAATATTTCCCAAGTAACTCGTAATACATAGTCAACACGAAACCAAGACAGTCCGTACAATATCCCCGTTTGTGGTCGCAAAATGCCTGACAGAAGCAATCGGTTCTGGTTACAAAGTAACTAAGATGGGAAGCGGCGACCTTCTTCTGGAAGTGCGTGACAAGCTCCAATATAGCAAACTGACGAAACTTGTTGCGTTTGGTGACATTCCTGTATCTGTGGGCCCCCACCGGTCTATGAACACTGTGCGTGGTGTCATTTCTGATGACGACCTCCTTGATCTTAGTGAGAGCGAGCTGTTGGAAGGATGGCAAGACCAAAACGTGGTAAAGGTGCAACGAATTAAGTTAAGGCGTGACGACAAGGAAATTCCAACAAAGCATATAATAATAACATTTGGAACAAGTGAACTACCTGATTCATTAGAGACAGGATATTGTAAACTACGCGTACGACCGTACATTCCCAATCCGCGCCGATGCTTCAAGTGTCAGCGTTTTGGGCATGGATCTCAGAGCTGCCGAGGGCGTGCCACTTGTGCAAAATGTGCATCTAAAGACCACTCTTCAGACAACTGTTCTTCCCCAACCCACTGCGCTAACTGTGACGGAGACCACCCCGCCTATTCGCGATCGTGCCCGTCATGGAAGAAAGAGAAACAAATAATCGAACTGAAGATAAAACTAAACATCTCTTTTCCTGAAGCACGCAAGCGTTTTAGTGTCAACAACCAATCGAATCCGTCCTACAGTGATGTGACGCGCCGGGGGGCAGTGCCACATCTTCTGGCGGCCGCGCAAGTCACACGGAGTGTGACGGCGGTTACGCCATCAGCCCCCCTGGCGGGAGCAGTCACTGCTCTTCCGCCCCCTACCACGAAGGGCCAGCAGACTTCCGAGCCTGCTGGTCCCAGGGCCACTGCTCGTTCAGACAGGCCCGAAAAACCCCCGCGCGTGCCCGCTGAGCGGGCGTCATCCAGCGCCTCTGACGAGGCGATGGATGTCACAAAAACTTCTCCGGCGTCTCAGACGCCGAAGGAACGGCGTGGCTCCCTGGAGCGCGCCAAGAAAAAAGAAATACCCCGTATCAAGGGGCCTGGAAAGGTCCCTTGAGCCAACCTAATTGATCTCTTGACACACACCATAAAACACTTCCAATATGGACACACAGATAATGCATTGGAATGTGAGAGGTTTATTACATAATCTTGATGATATTAAGGAACTCCTGCGCAGGTTTAATCCAAGGGTGCTGTGTGTGCAAGAGACACACCTCAATCCTTCACATACTAACTTTCTCAAACAATATGCAATTTACCGCAAAGATCGCAGTGACGCTCTCGCCTCGTCAGGCGGTGTTGCTATTATAGTTGATAAGAGTATCGCCTGCCAACATTTACATCTGCAAACGTCCCTTGAGGCAGTGGCAGTCAGAGCCGTACTATTTGATAAGTTAGTAACGGTTAGCTCTCTGTACATCCCTCCATGCCATAAACTTTCCACAATAGAATTCCAGAGCTTTATCGCAGAACTCCCCGAACCTTACATTGTAGTGGGTGATTTAAACGCACATAACACCCTCTGGGGAGATTCTCGTTGTGATACGAGAGGGCGCTTATTAGAAAAGTTCCTTTTATCCTCCAATGCATGCTTACTAAACAAAAAAGAACCCACATTCTACAGCGTGGCTAACAAAACGTTCTCATCCATTGACTTAAGTATAACATCAAGTACACTAGTTCCATACCTGGAGTGGGACGTGATTAAAAATCCATATGGGAGTGACCATTTCCCAATTATCCTAAGATTAAGAAAAGGCGATAAGTGTTCCCCACATCTGCCACGTTGGAAGGTCGACTGTGCTGACTGGAAACGATACAGAGAGCTCACACATTTGACCTGGGATGAGATCTGTACCCTGTCAATCGATGATATAGTATCTTATTTGACGGCATTTATAACTGATGCTGCATCAATATGTATCCCTCAAACGAATGGATCACCCTCTAAACGGCGTATTCCTTGGTGGAATGAGCAGTGTAAGGAAGCCCGCAAAAATCAAAATAAGGCTTGGAGTCGCCTTCGCGACTGCCCAACTACCGAGAACTTGATTAGCTTCAAGAAAATAAAATCAGAAGGTAGAAGAACGCGCCGCCTTGCCAAAAGGGAAAGCTGGCAGAAATACATCTCTAGTATTAATTCTTATACAGACGAGGGAAAAGCCTGGAACAGGGTAAACAAAATAAAAGGCCGCGAAACTCATCCTCTACCATTGGTAAATACGCAAGGAGACACACTCATTGACCAAGCCGACTCTCTAGGAGTACATTTTGAAAGGATTTCTAGCTCATCCCACTATTCAGACACATTTCTGAGATACCGGCAACAAGCGGAACGAATGCCTCTGAGTCGGAAAGGAAATAGCAACGAACCTTACAACCGCCCATTTAACATGGCGGAATTTAAGGCTGCGCTGAATGGCTGTAACAAGTCCGCTCCAGGAAGTGACAGAATATTGTATATAATGATCAAACACCTACACCCTGAAACCCACAAAACACTACTGTCACTCTTCAACTCTGTGTTCTCTGCCGGGTACATTCCATCCGCCTGGAAGGAAGCAATAATTGTTCCAATACTAAAAGACGGCAAGGACCCAACTTCAGTCAACAGCTATAGGCCTATAGCGTTGACAAGTTGCCTATGTAAACTCTTTGAAAAAATGGTTAACCGACGTCTCCTTCATTTTCTTGAAAGTAACAAACTATTAGATCCCCTACAATGTGGTTTCAGGGAAGGTAGATCCACAACTGATCACCTTGTCCGCATAGAGACGAATATTCGCGATGCTTTTGTACATAAGCAGTTCTTTTTGTCAGTATTTATTGATATGGAGAAGGCTTACGACACGACGTGGCGGTTCGGAATTCTCCGTGATCTGGCCGAAATGGGAGTCCGAGGTAATTTGCTGAATGTCATCCAAAGTTACCTGTCTAACCGCACGTTCCGCGTCAGAGTTGGTAATGTGCTATCTCGTCTATTTACACAGGAAACAGGTGTACCACAAGGTGGCGTGCTTAGCTGCACTCTATTCGTTATAAAAATGAACTCACTTTATACTATCATACCACGTACAATGTTTTATTCTGTGTATGTAGATGACGTACAAATAGGTTTTAAATCATGTAGTCTTTCCATCTGTGAGCGACATGTGCAGCTTGGGCTAAACAAATTGTCAATGTGGGCTGACGAGAATGGGTTTAAATTAAACCCGCAAAAAAGCACGTGTGTTCTCTTCTCGAACAAAAGAGGTATATTACCTGAACCCGCTATTTATCTTAATCGACAACAGCTCCCAGTGAGCCATGAACATAAATTTTTGGGCCTCATATTAGACACTAAATTAACATTTATCCCCCACTTGAAATATCTGAAGGCGAAGTGCATGAAGACAATGAATCTTCTGAAGCTCTTGTCCCGTACATCCTGGGGAAGTGACAGAAGATGCCTTTTGAGCCTGTATAAAAGTCTGATAAGGTCACGCCTTGACTATGGTGCTATAGTGTATAGTTCTGCTACGCCTAGTGCCTTGAAGATGTTAGATTCGATTCACCACTTGGGTATCCGTCTTGCTACAGGTGCCTTCAGGACTAGCCCTGTAGAGAGCCTGTACGTTGAATCGAACGAATGGTCTCTTCATCTACAAAGAGCATATTTATCTTTCTCTTACGCCTTGAAAGTTAAATCAGATATTCAGCATACATGTCATTCTGCAATTAGCGACTTGTCCACTGCCAGGCTATTCCGTAACCGCCCAGCCATCAGGCCTCCTCTGTCCCTCCGAGTGGAAGCACTGTCAGAAGAAACAGGCGTCCCTTTTGTAGAAAATATCCCAATGGCTCCTATTCGTTTCCCACCGCCTTGGGAGTGGCAAACTATCCAATGTGACACATCTTTCCTAGAAATATCGAAACGAGCGCCTGAGGCTCACATAAAATCACATTTTCTTGAACTAAAAGAGAAGTATTGCTGTGCTGAATTCTACACGGATGCTTCGAAGTCTGCTGATGGTGTTGCTTACGCAGCCCTTGGACCATCATTTTCAATATCTGGGACACTAAACCCACACACAAGCATCTTTACAGCGGAAGCATACGCTATACTCTCGGCTATTAAACACATCAGGCTCACAAACATCGCTAAGGCTGTTCTCTTCACAGACTCATTAAGTGTCGTGAAAGCACTAATTAGTTTACAAAAACATAAGAATTCCGTTTTCAATGAGCTGTACAACTTATTGTGCGCCCTATATATGTGCAATCAAGTGATTGTCATATGCTGGGTACCCGGTCACAAAGGTATAAAAGGGAACGAAGCAGCTGACGAAGGCGCTACATCCGTAACTTTTAGCGACAGAGATGGAAATATTCCCATCCCTGCTACAGACCTAAAGCCTTTTCTACGCCGTAAATTAAGGAATCATTGGCAAGGCAAGTGGGATACACAAGTAATGAATAAGCTTCACATAATAAAACCAGAACTGGGGAACTGGATCAGTGGGAAAACAGCACGTTACAAGGAAGTAATTCTTTGCCGACTAAGGATAGGCCACACGTACGGTACTCACTCTTATCTCTTGACTGGAGGCGATCCCCCGACTTGTGGTAAGTGCGGCAATAGTCTCACAGTACTCCATGTTCTTATTCAATGCCCTGCAATAGAAACAGAGAGGAAAAAGTATTTTCCTTCTGCATATCGTGAAAATACACCCCTTCACCCTGCATTTTTTCTTAGTGATGAACCGCTTTTTAACATGAAATTAGTCTTACAGTTTTTATTGGAAACAGATACTCTCAAAATCATTTGGACAGGAAATTTTTAGCACAGGACTAACAGCCCTTCTAATAAAAGGGCTCTCTTGAGGTTCTACTACCACTGTTATGTGTTGCCTTGTTCCATCATGTTTTTTAAAGAAACCTAATTGCCATCGTCCATGCCCTAATCAGTGTCATCATTTTAGTACCTATTTATTTTACGCCATTTACAGCGACAGTTTTTAGGCCTTTTTACAGCCATGTCACATTTACCATGATAAATCCACTGTCCACTGCATTCACAATACATTGTTAAATTTACCTTTTGGCATGGCGCTCTTTGGTCATACTTGGCCCTTGCGCCATTAAACACCACATATCATCATCACATATTACTCACATGCACGCAGATTGAAACACATAGACGAACACTTTTGCACAAATTATATAAACTACACATACCGTTACACCCTGCTCTAATTTTAGGTGATGATCCGCTAGTCCCATTATGTGTCGTCCGTAAATTTCTAGACGACACTGGATTTTTACATAAAATATAGGTTCTTAACATAGTCTTTCACTTTATAAACTGTATTTTAGAACACCTCGTGTTTGGCGCAGCATAGCCTTAGCCGCTTTTGCGCCATTAAACCCCCATTTAACTAACTAACTTGTCTGTATGTCATCGCCTTCTAATTGGTTGTACCTTGAACAAATAATAAATGGGAACTCGTAAAACAGCCAAGCGAGAATTGGTGACCATGGGGTACGTAGCCGTCGCATTTAATTAAGTAGCTTACATTGGTTTTTATTTAAAAGGCACCCCTACTCATCTTAAATCAAACAACACTGTTTGTTTGACCCAAGACAACCCAAGAATCAAACTCGTTCCAATGCCTGAAACCATTGCGTTCTTCCGCTGAACACAAGGTCGAGGGTTTGTTTCCCAGCAGCAGCAGTCACATTCGAGTGTGGGTAGTATACGAAAAAAAAAAGAAACGTTTGTGCACCAAGCGTTGGGTGTCGAACTCCACGGTGTCAAAAATATTGTGGAGCCCTATACATTACAGCGCTTGTGCTTTTCGGGACGTAGAACTTCATCAACGTCACAGGAGGAAGCAAACACGAACAACACGTAGTGTGCACAGTGGTATATAGAGTTGAATGTGACAATGATAGCACCGGGAAAGCTAAAATTTTTGTCAAAACAAGATGTACGCACCCACTTTATGTCGGCTGTGTAGCTTGGCGGCAGTGCCAAAGCCGACTAGTTCTTTTGAGTTGTGTGGCGGATGCGTCACCTGCTAATCTCACGCATTATCACCTTGTGGTAGCTGGCGCTTTGGGATGGTGTGTTAGACTGCACCACTTTGGGATCGACCACGATTGCACTACAATCATTATCGGCCCAGCTGGAGCAGGCATAAGCGTTTTCACGCTGGAGTACAAATGTTACCGCCGTTTTAACATAACCCACATGCCATAGATGACATAGGTACGTACGATTGTAAAACAGTTAGTCGCACACGATGTCACAATCAATGCGTTTCTCCCTTATGTCCGACCAGCATCTGCTCAGAAACAAACAATCGGTACGTCTAAAAGTCGCATCGGAGCAGAAATTATGCCCTAGCCGTCATGCGATTAACCTTCAAAGTCGTCGTCGTCTTGCTGCTGTCGTCACAGAAATGCTTGCATCACATAGGCAGCTCCTCGCCTAACGTACACCTGGAAACGATAACCTAACGCACGTTCGTACACTTGGAAACGATATAAGGAGCCCCAAATTGTGCTGGATGGCGGACTACCTGCAAAATGCTTCACGTAACACCAATTTCCGACAGTACGTGGGATCAGCTTTTTCTTTTTTTTTTTCATCGTGCGCGAGTTTATTTTATTTTATTTTTTGCACCTGAGCATAAAAACAGAACTAATATTGGCTGACATCAGCGAGTGACAGGACGGATCAAGGGAGTCGATGACGTTACGCAGCGAACAGCTGCGTGAGCCATAAACCGTGGTGCTGATGTCGCCATCTCGTAGCTGCACGGAGAACATCCTGAGCGCAAAAATAACAGGCGCGAAACGCGACTTCGCTTTGCCAACCCGCATTTTTTTTCTTGCGCTGTAAACGAATCGGCTAGTGGCTCTTAAATGAGCGCTTCTCTAAATATAATTATTTAAGTATATCTCGTTCGCATGTATAAGCACAGTATCCGCATTTACCAACGTACCTGCCGTGTATAGTTTGCTATATATTGCCCCATATGCTAATTTAAATAACAGTGGTTCACACCTGTAAAGTCGAGCGCGCCGACTACTGCCTCCTGAGATGTTTTATCTCAAAGGTCATAATTTCACCCTTCAGGGAATGCGCTTCGATGAAACCGTGCTTAATGAAATGGATTCAACTGAAGAGGAGGAAAAAATAAAGTTTTTCTATGCTCAGAGGAGCTTATGGCGTCTATGTAAATCGAGAATGCATATAAGCAACCCAGAATTCCCCTTATAGAAGTCCCTGCATCAAACTTGGCAAATCGAGTGCACTTCTGCTGACTGAAGTATATGTGGAGCCGCCATCAGAGTACTCTGAAGTGACACCTGTGTCAATACACTATCGCCACAGCTGCATGCACAGGTCTGTCAAAGCCTTCGCGCCTTCACCACGTCATCACTTCGTCCGGTGAGGCATACCTTCCACGCCTGCACACTTCACCGGCTTCGATAACAGTGAAGGATATAAGCAGGCTCAATAGCACGGAAAAGCAGTTGCTTGCCAAACGGACCATTCGACCAGACTTGCTACGGTCACGGATCGACGAACCATAGCTACAGCTTCTGCTTCAAGACTCTGTTGTCTAGCTCCGGACCACGTGCGCATCGCCTAAGCTGAGCTTCACTATATGCTCGACGAAGGAATCGCCCGCCGCTTCCAGGCACCATGGGCGTCGCCGCTTCACCTCGTACCAAAGAAGACTGCCGGCTGGCAACCCTGCTGCGATTATCGTACCATCACTGGCCGCAGCATTCCCAACAGGTAACTCATTCATTGTATTCAAGACCTCGCCCGCCGTGTACACGGCTGCCACGTCTTCACCGTGTTTGATCTGGTCAAGGACTACACTCAAATTCCCGTCAACCCGCACGATGTAGCGAAGACTGCTATCATCAGTCATCGTACTGTTTGGTTTGTTCGAGTTTCCCTTCAGGAATTTTGGCCTCAGAAACGCGAGACAAACCTTTTAACACTTCATTGATGAAGTCGTCCGTGGTCTCGATTTATGCTTCGTCTTTCTCTACAACATACTGGTCTTCTCTCAGAACGTCGCGGACCACCACCAGCATCTCCGCCTGATTTTCTAGCGCCTTACTGTGCCATGGCATACGTACAGAAGACTATTCACGCACCGATCGTCACCTACGTGGGCTACCATGTCTCGCCAGAAGGTACCCTACCATTGCCTGATCGCATCTTTTCCTTAGGGTTGTCCTCTGCCCAACATTGTCTACCGGTACGCACCGTTCCCTCGGCATGCTTAACTTCTACAGGCGTTGCTTGACTAAAGTAGCCATCTACCAGGCTCCTCTGTATGAAGCCTTGGTCGGTCTACAAGATATCAAGCCCTCACCTGAACATCAGCTTTGACGCAAGCCTTCAAGAACTGAGAACCTGCTCGCCGCGACGCCACTCTGCTCTCATGCAGTACCAAGACGCTTCCTTCGGAATCTTCATGAATGCCTCCAGCACCGCCATCGGAGCAGATAAAATCTGGAGGGCGCTGAGGCTTCGCCTTAAATATTGGAATGCGATAGCATTCAAAGATTGCTGACTGCTTTTCGCGCTTCCCGGAGACTGAAACTTATGTACCCCTATTGTTTGTCGGGAAGCACTGGCGGCGAACGCTATGCACGAAGGCCTACTTGCCAGTATAAACGCGTCCTCTTTCGTGGGCCGATCTCCTGTTACTACTTTCCACTTTTAAAATTTCAGTCTGAAATCTAACATAAAACATATGTGCTGCCAGTGTGCTTCCTACGTGACATTTGTTTGTGGGCTATCTTTCTCAAAATTCCGAGGAATAACTTTGTAAAGAATGAAAGGCATGGTATGAGCAACTTTCATTGTAAAATAATAGTGGTTGTGTGTACATGCTTCGAAATGATTTTGCCGAAAAGATAGTCGACGCTGCACGCTAGACGCCGGATGCAGAGCACGGACGCTGGATTTTTGTGGCACGGGGCCCTTAATGCTGTCTCGTTAATACCTGCAGACCCATCACGTTCTTCACCAAGAAACTTGCCACTCAGAAGACAACCCCCCTAATCACTAGTTGCACGGACAAAACAATGACCCGGACGCAGACCAACTGCCCTGCTTACTACAGGGAGCTCCTTGTCATATACGAGGCAATTCAGCATTTTCGCCACATCTTCGAAGCACAGCAATGCCCCATCTGCACCGACCACAAATCTATTACGTTCTCCATCCCTGAACACCTCGGTAAACTTACGCCAGTCTGACTGAAGCAGCTGTCGTTCATTGGCCAGTTTAGCAACAGTATCCGGCATGCCAGCGGGAAGGATAATGTGGTCGTTGACACACTCCTGTATCTCCGCCATCAATTCTTTGCTTGTTATTAAGAACGCTTCGAGCACGTCCAGCTAGACACCGTTGGGACGTTTCCACCAGCTGGACCTTATCGCTACTGCCTCACCGCCATCAATCTGCTTCACTCGATGGCCTGAAATATGGTCCCTCGAAAAGATCATCCCAGAGTACATGGCGTCGACATTCATCGCTGGCTGGATAACCCGTTTCGGCACCCCTCGTCACGTCACAACCGATCAAGGATGACAAATCAATTCCGAATTCTTCAGGGTCCTCGGGCAAGCTACCGGTTTTGAGCGATTCAGGAGCATCCGTTACCACTATTGCACCAAATCGATGATAGAGCCCTTCAATGCAGCTGTAGCGCACTACTACGTGGCACAATGGTCTGGTCACAAAAGACGACGACGACACGCCCAGCACGCTGACGGTGCTCGAGTAGTGGAATCGGCGGAATCGGGCTTCCACCTGATTGAGCGGGCTTGGCTAAAAATATGATTTGTGGACGCCAGGCACCAGCGTCTGTCTGGTTTTTCTTCACCCTCACAGCCATCATAGACTACCCCGGCTCATCCTGACTCGAGGCTCTCCCAGTCATCGCCGTAAGTCTTCGCACCACATACGAGCCCGACAATGAAGCCACACCTGCAGAGTTTATCCACGGAAAACCTCTCGGCATTGTCAGTCGCGGGCACCTCGAATCCCTCCACTTTTGTGGCCCGGCTCCGACGCACCATGACCACCCTCCGTCCATGGCCAGCGGCACATCGTTCCCAAGCAAGACCCTTTTAGTTCGTAAATTTTTTTAAGAAACTCTTAACACGTACGCACCCTAGTCTCCGCGATGACATCGTCCGCTTTTCTTACCAACCACCTTAGACCGGATTCTCCCACGTTATGTATTGCTACCAGAAATCCTTCGCCCTGCGAATCAAAGAAAAGGACATCCACGTCTCCATCGACAGACTGAAGCCTGCGCACACTCTTTCCTACGAACCACTGACAACCAGCACGCCTCCGGTAGTCCGTCAACCTTCGACATCTCCTCCCTCACCATACGCCACCTGTTCTGGATGCCAGGTGCGATTCAACGCCTTCTGTCATCCCTGAGGTATAAATACTCCGCAGAGCGTGTCATTTTTGATACATTATCGCCACAACTGCACGCATAGCTCTTCCGAAGCTTTCGCCACATCATCGCTTCGTCCGCTGAAGCCTCTTTTCCAAGCCTGCGCGCATCACTGGCCTTGATAATAGCAAAGGATGTAAGTAAGCTGCATGTCACGGAAAAGCCACTACTCAGCATACGGACCACTCGTTCTAATTTGCTGCGCGGTTCACCGATTGCCAGACAATAGCTACGACTACTGCTTGAAGACTGCTGTAAGGGGTTTTGCACTCGTTATTTTTTTAAATAAACCGCCATATTTTAATACTCTGTGTCATTTCGTACTTGAATCCTTAAAGGAGACCAAGATGGCTTTCTGTCAACGTCATGATCTACCACGTTGTAAATAACACAAACAATATTGCATGCCTTAATAAATTAGGTCGAAGTCCAAGTGTTTCTGTAGAAAATAGATATTTCTTCATCCCCTTTGGCGAATAGCCCAAGTCTACCTTTCAGTTGCATTTCTCTTAGAGAAACGCACATATCTTGGATGAGAAAACAAAACGCGCAATCGGCTACTCAAGAAAATTTCACTGTATAAGCTTTTAACTATTTGCTTTACGGAACATGTCGCTATTTAAGAACTATAGCTAGTGAGTTTGCAAGGCATATCCACTTTCAATAAAATCTGAAAATGGCACATGTTTGAGTATATGAGCCGTGAAACTGTGATAAGAAATGCAATGCTCCGTAGACTCTCACCTTCTGCATCTTTGGGATGCCAGAAGAGGACTACTGAGGCGGTCGAAAAAGATGAAACTTAACCGCCAACTGCAGAAACGGATCGCTCACATAACAAAGCAAGCAGAAGAATACGGAGACCAACTCAGCAGTCAGAACTGGCATAAGCTGTGCGAGCAACTTCAAGGCAAACTCAGCACGAAGAAGACCTAGCATATGCTGCGAGCCCTTCTAGCTACCACCAAAACCAAGACCCAGCAATGACACTCCCATCCAGGAACTGAGAAACAACTTCTGGAATAAATCAAGCGTAATCTTGTCGGAGACAATGCCAACAAGGTTACCGATCCCCGACCGTACAAAGGCGAACCAAACCTCCCCCTCGACAGCCCTTTCACGCTTCCTGAACTCCACGCCCCCCTTGCCAAGTCGACCCCTAACATATCGCCAGGAAATGACAAGGTGACCAACAAGATCCTACGAAACCTCCCAGACAAGGCCCCAAATGGACTCCTCGACTACATGAATAACTGCTGGGAAAAAGGTGAGCTCCAGGCAGAATGGAAGCACGCAAAAGTCATTATCATCCCAAAACACAACAAGCCACTACAAATCAGCAACCTACGGCCAATCTCCCTTACTTTCTGCACTGGAAAACTTCTCGAACACATGGTTCACGATCGCCTCACCACATACCTCGAAGACTAAGGACTCATGCCTCACACAATGTTTGGCTTCCGACAGCTCCCCTCAGCAGAAGATATACTACTGCAGCTCAAGGAAGACCTCTTGGGCTACCTACAATGCCACAAAAAGTTCTCTATTTTAACAATAGATGTAAAAGGAGCCTTCGATAATGTGAAGCATGAAGCAATCCTCAAGAATCTCCAAGACACAAATTGCGGAATCCGGACCTACCAATACGTACATGACTTTCTCAAAGATCGCATGGCTACGGTGGGCATCGGCAACACACGAAGCGACAAGTTCGAAATGCCCCACAAAGGAACTCCACAAGGGTCAGTCATTTCACCTTTGCTGTTTAATCTCACCATGATTAGGCTCCCGCAACAACTCGATGACATCGAAGATTTAAGCCATGCAATATACGCCAGTAATATAACGTTATGGACAAAAGAGTCCACAACAGACCAACAGCAAACTACTCTCCAAGAGGCAATCGATCAGATGGAACAGTACCTCTCAAGATGCGGTCTCCAGTGCACCCGCGAAAAATCAGAGCTGCTTATACTCAAGGCAAGGACCCGGGGAAGACCGCCAGCCTATGTCGCACCAGACCCCAACGTCAAACTCAATGGAATCGATATCACTCAAGTTGGCTCCCTCCGCGTCCTTGGCCTCACAATACATAAAGACTGTTCTGGCGCTGCTACACTTCCGAAGCTTCAGAAGACCCTAACACAAGTAACCCATCTCATTCGGCGTATAACATCCCAAAGAAGAGGAGCAAGAAACCATCCAATTATTCCAAGCACTCCTTATAAACCGGATCACATATGGCACTTCGTATCTACTCCTCAAGAAAGCTGAAATTGAAAAACTCAACATCGTCATCAGAAAAGCAATAAAGAGCGCACTAGGACTTCCCTGTATGACCTCAACCACGACACTCCTCAAACTTGGCCTCCATAACATCTGGGAAGAAATGAGCGAAGCGCACAGAGCCAGCCAGCTGGAGCGCCTTAAGCTGGCTCAAACAGAGCAGTAAATCGCAAACTCGCATATAGCGAAAACTTCATAGCCGACTCAGACGCCAAAGCCCGATTGCCGCCACTTCTTCGTGACTACCTCAGTCGCTCCAATACCTCCCAACATACATGCAACATATCCCAATGACAGAAGACAAGCAAGAGTGAGAGCGCTCAGCAAGAAATACTCAAAGAACCCCAACACGAGATATACAGATGCGGCAAAATGCCCGGGTAGAAGAGCATGCGCAATTACCGTGACCAACAACCAAGGGAATGAGCTAATCGCTGCCACCATACCGGCCAGAAATCCATAAACGGCAGAGGATGTGGCCCTCGTCCTCGGCATCGCCACATGCAAAGACACAGCAGTCATATTGAGCGACTCGCAAACGGCATGTAGAAACCTACGAAAAGGCCGAATTTCTGCCGCAGCAGTGAAGATTCTAAAAGAAATAACATGACGCCAAGAACTGCCCGAAACCTACGTCCCATGGACCCCAGGCCACGAACACCTCGCAGGAAACGAAGAAGCACATGCTGTCGCCCGAGAGCATACCAGCCGGGATTTCCTGCCGCACGGTCTCCGGAAAGCGACGAGGGTGGAAGACATTCCCATCAACTACGCCGTAATATTGCAACACTGCCGACTGGAAAGAAGACAACATCCTCTACCACATCCAGAATTAAACAATGAAGAAGCCACCACCCTCCGCAGACTACAAACGTATACGTATTTCCATGAAATTATCATGCACCGGATGCACCCCACCAAAATCTCATACCTGTGCCGGTATTGTGATGCGCTAGACACCCTCCAACACATGGTGTTGGTATGCCTACACCGCGAGAAAAACAGTCAAGATGATGCCTCAGAACTGTTACAAGTGATCGAAGAAACGCGGAGGCAATGTTAAAGGCACAGAGCCTGCAAGATCAGCGAAATCTGGTGGACCAGGCCCGGGCTGCGGCAATAAACAACGGCTTTCTAGACTAAGAGAGCCGCCCACCTAGGGCAAAGAAAGAACAATTTCTCGCTGTTTCTCACAATAAACGTTGCTTCCTCCTCCTCTTCCAGTTACATCTTTAACAAAGTGCTGCTTCACGTAGAGAAACACGAAATTAATCGGAGCGCCACTGTATTTCGTCGCACACTTAGATAATGAATATCTCTAAGCTTGTCATCCTGAGAATTTATTCAAAGCGCCGCGATAGTCCTGGCGAACTCCACGGCTACAACTCGTGAATTGTAACATGTGCCGTAAAGTAACTTCGTCATACCATAATTATTAAAAATTTTCTGATCAGTCGGTTATGCATTTCGATTTCTCGTGCAATTTCTCGTGATTCTCGTGCAATTTCTCTACGAGTAATCCAGCTCAAAGATTAGATGTAGAGCCTCACCAATAGTATTGTGCGGCATAGCGTCACCTTCATCACGGCTAGTTCCGGTCACGTGCCATCATCATTAGCACTGTGCACTGTGCGCTACTAGTGTCGAGAGCAGCAGATGCAACGCACTTTTATTCTCAGCCGTGCTCGACGCCAGGGCGACCGTTCTGCACCCCACCCCCCCTGGTTTATCCTGTCTTCGCCTTTCCAAATAAATGCCGGGACAACGAAATGCCGGGTTACGGCAGCTGTCACGTCATCTCTGACCCTATAGTTCCCACAGGCGATATTAAAAAATTCTGTATAGTCTAAAAACAAACTTTGGTATCTCTGAGGACGATATCTTTTACTCCTACTTCTTGCGCCATTGAGCATTGACGACGGCGTCGATTTCATCAAAAAATATAACCATAATGAAATTTCGTCAACTACTGTGTTTTTGGCTGGATTTAATTCGTTGGGGTTGACAAAGGCAGTAGTTTGGGCTAGTGGTTTTTCTTACTGGGAAACTAAGTGGCTCTGAAATGATACGAACGGAGATAAAGTCGCTAACACAAGGTACTAACTTCCAATTTTCTCTTATTTCGAGAGACGCACCCGGTTTTACAAGGACGTGATTACGCGTGGCAACTTGCGCACGTCATCGTACCTGTTTCACAATATAATCCACAGCATGCACCCGTCCACACTTCCACACCTTCGATTTCTCTTCTCTATGTGACTCTCTCCTAGGTCTCCGAAGGTATATATTTTCGGGCTCGTATAATTTCTTGGAAAAAAATTTAAACACAGAAGTTGTAGAAGAGAAGCGTAGGAAAGAAGTGGACTTGACTAAGTAAGGTAGCGCCACAGCCATTCAAGATAAGGAAACCGTAGAACACACAAACACACACACACACACACAACCGCACACACGCACGCACGCAGGCACCCATTGCTCGCAGCCGGGGCCTAGTTGTGCAGCGCCCGCATCGGCTGCAGGAGGTTGTGGGCTCGACCCACTGGTTCAAGTGGGCACAAGCGTACCCCGGCCCTGCCTTCGGCTTCCTTCAGGGGGGACACGCCTGGGAAAGGAGCTTGCGCCCTAAATTCCCATCGAAGCCCTCGTGAGCACACACAAAAAAATATGTTTATTTACTTCTAGCTTTTGTCGCAAAGCTTCCAATAAAGTTGAATAATCACATTGGTATTTTCCTAACGCTGTCCCGCTCCAGTTACTTCGCACCCGTCTTCCTCTTGTTCTTTTAGTGAAAGGCTACAACGAAAATTCGAGCTTAATGACAACAACCGTCCCGTAAAAATAGTGTCACAAAACACCAAAAAGAAAACTTCTTTTTTTCCTTGAGAGCAAGTGTCATTCCTCCTCCTCAAACTGACTGCCACTTGCGCTGAGTAACCAGGTGATTTATTCAAGCCACACCCTTGGCTCCCCTTCCTACCAACCTTAACCATGAAAATTTCGCACAGCACTTCTCTCTCTTTCTCTCTCCCTCTTTCACTCCCTCTCTCTGTTTGGCCCTCTGTGTAGAGCACTGCTAACGGTCGTAAAGGGTTGCACACTCCAAGTTTTAAATTTAGAGCTCCACTGTGAGCCACCCGAGCGCTCCCGAAATAACTACCGGCGCAGAATTAGCAGGCACGGCACGTTTCAGTATCGGAACTTTGAATGACGCTCCTCGACAGCTTCTGGGGCAAATCACGCTTGTTGCTGGAGGCTAACGTTTAGAAATTGACTCTAGCCAGCCCCCCCCCCCTTCTCATTTCAACGCGATTATCGAGGTCCTACATTTCATGCAATGCCACCAAAACGTTTGCACCGCGCTCTACGGTTAAGGATCAGTGAACACATCGACAAAGTGGTTTGTGCGATAGAATGATTCTTAAGAAGTGCCAGCTAATCGCGAAGAAGAAGGCCAGCTTAACATACGTAATCGCAAAACCAATAAGAAGTTTACACACATGAAAATAGGATTGTACTAATACTTTTTAGACATGTGTTTACATGCGCTAAACCGACAAAGAAGTGTAGTAAGGTGGAGAAGCAATAAATCAAGTTGATACCCAAATGTAAGCTTAAGTCACGGGCAATGAAATAATTCAAAAAGGATGTAAAATAAATGATTACTATGAAATGACTCAGGGGACCAATTGCAATGCATGCTCACTGACCTGGAGAGGCAAAGCAGTAGAGTGAGTCTAAAAATTAATCTGCAGAAAAATAAAGTAATGTTTAACAGTCTCGGAAGACAACAGCAGTTTACGATAGGTAGCGAGGCACTGGAAGTCGTCTTCTACTTAGGGCAGGTAGTGACCGTGGATCCGGATCATGAGACTGAAATAATCAGAAGAATAAGAATGGGCTGGCGTGCCTTTGGCAGGCATTCTCGGATCATGAACTGCAGGTTGCCATTATCCCTCAAGAGAAAAGTGTATAACCAGCTGTGTCTTACCAGTACGCACGTACGGGGCTGAAACCTGGAGGCTTACGAAAAGGGTTCTACTTAAGTTGAGGATGACGCAACGAGCTATGGAAAGAAGAATGATAGGTGTAACGTTAAGGGATAAGAAAAAAGCAGATTGGGTGAGGGAACAAACTCGAGTTAATGACATGTTAGTTGAAATCAAGAAAAAGAAATGGGGGGCATGGGCAGGACAGGTAATGAGGAGGGAAGATAACCGATGGTCACTAAGGGTTACGGACTGGATCCCAAGGGAAGGGAAGCGTAGCAGGGGGCGGCAGAAAGTTAGGTGGGCGGATGAGATTAAGAAGTTTGCAGGGACGGCATGGCCACAATTAGTACATGACCGGGGTTGTTGGAGAAGTATGGGAGAGGCCTTTGCCCTGCAGTGGGCATAACCAGGCTGATGATGATGATGGAATGCAAGGTAAGATAAACTATGGTCAGGAGTAAAGCTAACAAAGAAAGCACGTAAGAGGAATAAACCTAATATTGCAAATAACTACAGCTGACTGCAAATTCAGCACACGCACTCCGCAAAGCACCTTGAAATATTATAAGGTTGGCACGTGCTGATAGGTTATTCTATTTTATTATCGCTCGTGGAGTAGGGTAGCCAACCTGACGCTGTTCTGGTTAACATCTCCTCCTTTTCCCTTTATTTTCTTCTCCTATCGCTTAGGGTAGGATTGTCTGTGGCATGAAGTTATGCAAAAGAATTTCTTGGTGCAATATAACTTTGTCGCAATGAACTGCCCAAGCACGCACTACTTCTGTTGTCTCGTTGTGAAATAACACCGTGGTCCTCACAGCTTCTCATGCTCTTCTGCGAGCAAAAAAAGATAATTGTTCGATATTTAACTTCCCGAAGGTAGCATAACTTGATTTGAACAATTTCGTCGACAGATATTTCTGCACACAACCGGTAGCGCTAGGGGTGCTATAGCAAACAGATTTGATATTAAAATTATGAAGCCGACCTAACCAAAACTGCAAGGATGCCGAATTCCACTCCCACAAGTATTTTAAATATTATCCCACGCCAGCAATGTGGGAGAACTCAAGAGGACGTGACAGATGGCGCAACCAGAACTTTTCTTTTTTTTTTGGGGGGGGGGGGGGGGTGGCTTCAGCTTGACCGGTAAAAGGAGGGAAGGGCAAGCAGGTGTTGTCGCACATGGTTTTATGCTAGGTATCCCTGGTGCACATAAATTTCGGGGAATAAGACGCACGTGCCCGGTGTTCCCTTCCCCCTACCTTCTTCTTCCACTCTTCCTCCTGACTCCTCACCATTCTATTCACCTTGGGTAGCATAGAAGGGTGAGGAACAGCACCTGCAAGGGCGGACAGGCGTGCAAACGGGAGCAATTGTCGCAAGCTTTGCTTCTACCAAAGGGCAAACACCTTCAAATGTGGGTACCTCTCTCAAGTGAAATTCTCCGTATCTTCAGCGTCCTTGCCACCAAATACGTCTCAGTGAATGTGGAAGGCTGACATCAACTCAAAATGTGAAGGAGAACCTAGTATTGGACTGACAGCACGGTTCTATACATACATACGCTGAACACGTATCGAAGTGGAGAGCTGGGCCACTTGGTTACATGCTGACAAAAAGAAAAAAAAATCCTGTGTTAATGACAAAAAACAAGACGAAGAAGTTCACTTTGAATATAGGAAGGAGGCCTCACGCATATTTGGGCTGAAGAACACTTCCCAGAGTCTCATTGATAAAGAAGTGAGTCTTCTTTTGATGATTGTTTGCGTATGTGCCAGGAGGGTTGCGGGAGGGTATACTTGTATTTGTGCTGTAATGAAGTTTAGCTGTAAAGTCCAGCCTGTCTCGGCGTCTTCCTTGTCTTGTGCTTTTGGGTTTGCCACTGATTTTTCTTTTTTTCTTTTTTACCAAGAATATGTATGTATTCCCTTTTCCAACATTGTCTCTGTACCATCCAAACACGATGTAGACATTTGCGTACTCGAGTTATTTTTCGCGGTTCTGTTCATAGCCGCAAGGGAGAAAACAAGGGCCCTATAACGTAAAACTATTCCAATATGTTTCTATTCCAATCTCCTGACGTCAAATTTGCGTAGCCACCGACGCAAGCACCGGGCGGTCACCCACAGGGTTGTCTGTACAGACCAATCAAATACTCTCCTCGTTCATAGGAGGTCACTTTTGTTTGCTTGAAAAGCGAATAACATTGCCTACACTGAGCGGCTTGTCCTATCTAATTGGCTGACAAGAGGCGAGGAGAACGCTCATGTGGAGAGGGATCCACTGGGGCAGAGCCAGTGCACTGAAAATCGATAACCAGATGAAAAGGGTGGTACCGGCATCTGCGATTGGTCGGCTTTCCCTTACTTAGCTTGTGGTGGCTTGTCGAAAATCGCGGCGGCATGCAACGGAAGCTTACGAATGACCCTAAAACTAACCCTCAGCAAAGAAGGGTTGTCAGAATGAGGTGGTAAACGTGCCTAAAGTGCTCGAAAAAGTTACACGGCCACGCAAGAAGTTTTATTATACGCAAATACACCCATGCTCTCCGGCAGGTGCGAGTAGCCAGCGTCTCAGCGATCGGCAGCAGCTATTATTTATTCCTTTCGGAACGGGGCAGCCTGCGGCTATTCCGAAGAAAATTCAGTTTTGTTCGGCATATTAATGCATCTTTATCGTGTACACGTCACTTTGACGCGGTGAGTTTGTGCGATTTTGTGACGTCGCGTGACAGGCAGGTGAAGTGGATGCAGCCCAAAACTTTCTACCAATAGCCGACGGCTATTGGCGAAAAGGGGTCGAATAAGAAATAACTGTTTTTCTTTTTCCTGTCAAATCATGCATAATCAGTATGTACACATCATATCAGATGGGGAGCTATCGCGGTTTTCGTGACGTCGCGTGAGAGACAGGTAAAGCGGGGCTGGTCGAAAAAAGTTTTTGACCAATCGTGGAGGGCTGATAGCAGAATTGGAATAGAAAAGTTTGGAATAGTTTTACGTTATAGCGCCCCAAGTGAGATTATGATGTCGGCATAACGGTCCCATAACTGCACAGTGGGATATGAATTACGCCGTAGTTTTGGTTTCCGATAACTATGACCACTTGGGGTTCTTAGACGTGCACTTAAGGCGCGGTGCATTAGAGTTTTTGCATTCCATTCCCATCGGTATACAGTCGCCCCGGCTATCGAACCCACGACCCCGTTCTCAGAAACGCAATGCCACAGACTGTGAACGTCATGGTGGGTCTGATTATTATGTGCGGCTAACATGATGCTCAACTATATAATGTGTATTCGTGTTACTTCAGCGTGCATGGAGAGTGTCGTTACAGGTGCCAACTTTAGTTGCTCACTTCTATGTTTTACGTGGTTTCTCGACGTGCTCCGTTCTGTCATCAAGGATCAAGGAATAGTGTTTTTTTTTCTTTTTCGAGATACCTGCAGCAATATGCCGGGTGTGTCAGCGAACACATTCAAAACTTTTTAAAGGTTGCCTGGCGCAGATAACCCAATTACCATTACTTGCACAAAGAACTGAAATGCGTAAACAAGTAATTAACAAAAATTCCCTCATTAAGCTTTTAACTAATCTAATGGCCGATGTTGCAATTTACAAATTCTAGCAGTGAAGTTCGCAAGGCAGATTCACTTGAAGCGAATTCTCAGGAGGACACCAGTTGCGAGATATTAATTCCACAACTTTGCGGAGAAATGTCCTGGCGTTCCAGTCACTCTTGTGCATGAACGCATAAAACGACGTTTTTTGCGTAAAGTGTTAAATCAGGTCCTTCCGAACTGGCCAGACAAAGGAGGTCCTTGGGAAGGACTCTTGGCCGTGACGGCCATATTCCGACGGGCGCGGAATGCAAAAATGGTTGCGTACGTTGCCTTAAGTGCACATTAAAGAACTACAGGTGGTCAAAAGCAATCCGGAATCCTCCCCCTCCCCCCCCTTTGCGGTGTGCCTCATAATTTTATCGTGGTTTTCGTTTATAGAACCCCACAATTCAATTTTAATAATAAATACTGGTATTATGTGAATCAGCGCGGCTCTAAGGATAAATTACATAGTATACCACCATCGTTATCGATGTTACATTATTCGACCTACGGAAGACGCTTGAGAAAGACGTCCAATACTTCCAAATAATTACCGCGCTCGTAGATTAGAGCGAGAATTACTTGTCCATCTTTTTTTTTTTGTTGGGGGCCAATGGAATGTCAAACTTATTGAGGCATAACTGCGAGTCGGCCTAGTTGGAACAGATTCATCCTAAAACTTTTTGCGCGCAAACAAACAGGGACGAAGAATAGGAGCAACACAAGGACAAGCGCTCGTCCTTGTGTTGCTCCTATTCTTCGTCCCTGTTTATTTGCGCGCAAAAAGTTTTAAGACTCATTGAGATGACATTCGTGCCGAACGTGCACGCGACTTAAACGAACGCTGACTCCTGGCATTGTGCTCGCGCTTCTCCGCAGGCGGGCGACAGCGCGCATGCGCACACAAAGATCACGCGCGTCAGCAGTGAGGTCAAGCGCTCGTTCAGGGACAGCCACAGCGTCAGGACGCATGAAGGTACACCTACGGAGCAACCTTACGTTGAAGAAGCTTTAAGGAAGCCTTCACCAAGGGTCCCTCAGTAAGGAAGCTTTCAGAGTGACGTAAGGTAGCCTCACAGCAATGAAGGCTTCTTTACTGAGGTGAGGAGGATTCATCGTTTAGTGGCGGTAAAACCTGTGTGCCTCGCGACAGACACTCGCGAGGCGCTGGTTGCTATACCAACGGGGGGTAATAATATGGAGGACGCTTGGCTTCGCCTTTAAGAGTGGAACACGATAGCATTCAAAGATCCCTGATTGCCTCCCACGCCTTCCGGCAACTGGAGCGTATGGAACCGTAATACCTGGAAACTCTGGCGGCGAAGGCTATGCGCGACAGCGGACTTTATGGTGGAAAAGCGGCCTCTTCCTTGGGCCGCGATGTGGCGGAGGCGAGCGCAAGCTGGAGGTATTGCAAGGAACCGGGTGCACCGCTCCGTGGCCCCCAAGAGACGCGCCCGCCGGCATGTGCAAATGGCGGAAACCGCGGCCGGTCTGGCACTTGTAGAAACGCTGGAAAAGGGGTTTATTTGAGTTTTCGCGTGACAGAACTTTGTTTTGTCGTATATTTAAATTAAACTTCGAGAGTTATCATGTGTGTATATTGTGTGTATGTCGTAGTTCATGATTTTTCCACGTATTTTGGCTTCAGAAATTTAATTACTTCAGTATATTTCTTGCGTGACAGGGATAACCTGGGTAGGGGGGAGTTCGCGAAACCTCTTCTGCAGAAACGAAGTCCGACGCCGGACACTGGTCGCTGACGCGGGACACCAACGCCGGATTTTCTGCGACACGGGCTCCTTAACGCTTTCGCGTTAAAACATTTTTAATCTTGTAGTTGCGTCGTGCCGCAGATAGATTGCCGGTACCGCCAGTGGACTGACGGTCACGCGACGTTTTTACCCTATCTGGTCGATTGCACCTTTCAAGCAAGCCGAGAAGTGTGCCAACCTAACGTGTGTGTATGTATGTATATATATATATATATACTTATTTATGTATTTATTACATCGTGGCATGCGTTAAACTTGTGTCGCCCATTGGTTGTCGTGCGTCATCGCATTTTCGCGTAGCAGACACTTCGCATTAGCGATAGACACTTTATTTCATTGGCGCTTGCTTCCTAAGCGCCCTTTACGCTTCATATTCTATGACCCCTCTCCTTTCATAAACCCATCTGCACTTGCAGACGAGTCCCTTTCACCCGTATCAATATTACTGGCTAAAAGCATATACGTGTCCACATGAACATGGTTACGTGGCTATGTTTTGATAAGTAAACCAGTCTGAATGGCGTCTGGTTCGGGGAATTCAGGGCTGTTTACTTTCAATTATGGCGGCCTTGACGCTTACTGTTATAGAGAGAACACGTTAGATGTAGTCGCGTTTTAGGCGATCGACCCTGTATATACAGACACTAAAAGGTACTTGATTTGCTGTCGGTCTTTTATCCGTAACATTTCGTGAGCGTTTCTTCCCACATATGAAGATGTATTAACACGCCTAACAGCTTACTTTTCTTAGGATATGCCCATGTAATCATTGAAAACCAACTAACGTTTTCCTTTCCTTTTTTTTCATTAGAATAGTGTGGTATAGATACGAAGGTCGTGTTTACGACACAAAAATGCTCACTCCTCAGGCACTACATGGACGTCAAACATGCAACACAGCCTGCAGCGAAAAGTCTACATTTGCAAAAATTTGGTGGAGCAAATGATCTACTGCATCAAACTTGCATGGACTATGAATTAAGCTTACTGGCTCACCAACTACTTGAACTATAGTTTTGTCTTTTAATTATATGTGGGTCTGGCCCCATATCGTTTCGGGACCCGTAGGACTGTGAGTCTGGGTCTGGTCTGTACGATCTGGTCTGGCCGTACGGGTTCCTTGATCACACTGATCATTGTCTGCGACAATGTGTATAGTTTGGTTGAGTTCTCCAGTGCTGCCGTATGTGCATGCGTCAGCCACTTTGTTCCACTTAAAATCAAGCAAAGAGACGTTGACGTGCCTTTGATGACTAGAGGTATCCTCCCCTTTCTTGTCGACTATCTAGACTTAGGCGACAAAGACGCGCGCGGACGACTCTCTTGTAGCCACTCGCTTTCAGGCTATGAAGGATGAACTTCGACTAAAAACGAAAGCAGCCAGAGATTTCTTCTGCGCAATCATTTTATGTAGCTTTCTAAAATCAAATCCTAAAAAATTCAGTATATGATTTCGCCTGTAAAACATCTCAATCCTTCATAATAAATTATGTTTCCGCTACTGAACCTCATGTCATTGCAACCTTCTTCAACTCGTATTTTCACTCAGTTTTAACTGGCGGTGACTTTGAAATCCCTCCTTTCATTTCAGGATCACGGCATCCTATTAATGACCTATGTCCGTCTATGCCAAGTGTCTTAGACATGCTTTTTAATTTAGATTCTAAAAGAGGTTGCAGTTCAGAAAACATCCATAACTTCGTTTTCAAACGGTATGCTTTCTTGTCCAGCAGTTTTCTTGCAGTGATATTTAATAAATTCTTGCAAACAAGTACCATTCCATCAGCATGGAAAGTTGCGAAAGTTATTTCTTTGCGCAAGTCTAGAAGTAAACAAGACCTGTCCAACTACAGAACGATTTCTTAAGGTCTTAACTGCAGCAAACCTTTAGAACATATCATCTACAAACATATAATTGAGTTTCTTGAAACCAACACTATTTCAACAGTCTACCAGCACGAACTTCACAGGGGCATCAGCACCATTACGCAAACGTCTGAATTTACTCACGGCGTTTGCCATGCACTAGACCTAGGCCGGCAAATTGATCCTATATTTGTTGATTTTCCCAAAGCCTTCGAGATAGTTGTAGATTCAGAACTTTCGGACAAACTACATAGTATTTAATATCACCCTAGCCTAGTTACCTGAATCTCTAGTTTGTTTTTTCTCGGGTGGGTTGTAATACATTTGTTTCAATTACATTTGTTTCAGACCACCTACGGCTGCCGTTAGCTCTCATGTTCCGCGGGGTTCGGTTTTAGGCCCGCTTCTCTTTTTCCTGAATATAAATGACCTGCCTGGCAACACACTATCAACTAAAGTTCGTCTTTACGCTGATGACTGCATTATCTATCACTATTACCAGTCGTGAAGATTACGTCGTTCTGAACTGTGCCTTTTCCAACTTTTGTACTTGACGTAACAAGTGGCAGGTGAATATAAATTTTTGCAAAACCGACTCCGTGTCCTTGTCGACGCGTACTACACAAGTGTGCCTTCCTTATCGTTTTTTTTTGTATTCCTCTGGATAAATTTTCGCGATATAAGTACTTAGGTTTTTTTTTCACACAAGATTTATCATGGTCCAAACTTATTGAAGCAACCTCTTTTGAAGGCCTGGCACGTCTATATTACCTAAAGCGCTCACTCTGCTCAGCCCCTAAAGAAACGAAATTGCTCGCTCATATAACTGTAGTTGACGTAGTAGTTCTGCGGAAACCCGCAAGGTGGAGAGAAGTAATTAATAAAGGAAAAATCAGACATCCACCCATTCGTTGCTACGAACGGGTGGATGTCTGATTTTTCCTTTATTAATAAAACTGTAGTGCGGCCCATCTTGAAATACGGCTATGTCATTTGCAATCCATATTTGAAATCCGACACGAAGAAACTCAAATCTGTCAAAAAAAAAGATTCGATTTATATAACGGTGTTACGACATGGACTTCTCCCCCTATTCTAGCCTTCCCTCCTTGAACCTGTCTTCCTTAGTAGATCGGCGTTATGTAGAAAACCTTAAACTGTTTTACACCAGTGCAAACTCTACACGCTGCTTGTCTTTTGAATATATTAAATTGGCTGAAGCGTCTAACACCACGAATTCGCACCCGCTGGGTGTAACACCGCTGCAGGCCAGGGCTGACAAATTCATATATGGGTTTTTTAACCGATCCATCGAAATGTCAGACCAGCTTACCCCTGTTATCCGAAATTTGTCATTTGATAAATTTGTTAAGGCAACCTTCGGTTGCATTCCTTGTGATGCCTAGGACCATGTATTCCACACTATATATATATATATATATATATATATATATATATATATATATATATATATATATATATATATATATATATATATATATATATATATATATATATATATCTTGTGAGACAAGGTTTAGGCAGCCAGTCTCTTCTTTATTCTCCCGAGTGAGAGCCCCACCACCAGGGTCCAAAATGGTGATGATGAGTATGTACAGGTGAGAATATGAAGCGTATGAATAATGCTCACACTAATTTCCCCGCACGCGCAAGCGGCCAGCCAGGCCGCGACTTAGCCAGGAGGGGAACGCCGAACGAATCGTTTTAGGCGCGAAACGTGAACGATCTCCGAACCACGACAACGATGGTCGGAAGAAACGTCTACGGGAGTAACGCGATAGTTCACGGGGGAGGTTTGTTCGTTAATAATATAGGGTCCAAGAAAGCGGGATTCAAACTTCTCGCACAAACCGGGTGTACGAATGGGCGTCCAAAGGAGCACTTCCTCTCCAGGACGAAAGGAGACGTCGCGACGAGAGATGTCGTAACGTTGCTTGCGATCTAGCTGACTGACTTCTGTGTTGAAGCGAGCACGTTGACGGCATTCCTCAAGTCTCGAGACGAACTGTTCGGGTATACTGGCCGAAGTGTTAGTTGGGGCATTGAAGAAAGCGGCGTCGATGGTGAATGTCGGGGAACGGCCGTAAACTAGGTAGAAAGGTGAGTATCCCGTAGTTCGTTGGATAGCGGTGTTGTGAGCAAAAGTCACGAAAGGTAAAAGTTTGTCCCAGTTGTCGTGGTTTGGCCCGATATACATGGATATCATATCCAGTAGTGTGCGATGAAATCGCTCGGTTAAGCCATTTGTTTGTGGGTGAAATGCGGATGTTGTCTTATGAACTGTGCCACAAGCTCCGAGTACTTCTGCTAGCATTGTTGACATGAAAGTCTTGCCGCGGTCGCTTAACAGTACACGAGGTGCACCATGGCGCAGCACAATGGCATCTAGAAAGAAGGTGGCAACGTCGGAGGCCGAACTAGAGCGTAGAGGAGCGGTCTCTGCGTAACGTGTGAGCTGGTCAACAGCTGTCACGACCCATCGATGACCTGCTGGCGTTATGGGCAGAGGGCCGACTAGGTCTATCCCAACGATGGCAAACGGTGTCTCGGGACATGGAATGGGCTGTAAAAGCCCAGCAGGAGGCGAAGTCGGTCGTTTCCGCCGCTGACACTGAACGCAAGAAGCGACGTACTTGGCCACAAAGGTAGACATGCCTGGCCAAAAGAAACGGCTCCTAACGCGGTGGGATGTTTTGTGGAATCCCAAATGGCCAGCAGATGGGTCGTCGTGCAAGGCTTCAAGGACTTGTGTGCGCATCGAACGTGGAAGAATAGGTACCCAGCGGTGTCCATCGGAGTTGTGTACGTAGCGGTACAGCACATCGTTGTCGAGCTTAAATAGGCGCAGTTGTCGACGTAATCTGGCATTTGGTGCAGATGTAGTTCCGCACAGGCGTTGCATGATGCTGTCGCAGTAGGGGTCAGAACGTTGACACGAGGCGAGGTGAGTGACGCGATTGGAAGATAACGTGTCAGTAACCGATAGAGGTAATAACGGTAATAACGGCAGTGACGACTTAGTCTCATCATCAAGTGGCAAGCAATGGGGAGGTGTACTCGAAGCTAATAGTGGCAGGGGGCAGCGAGAGAGAGCGTCGGCATCTTGATGCTTTTTCCCAGACAGCTATCTCCTCCCTCACGATATGGCGTAGGCCGCCGCCAGGGGGCATCAGAGGGACCTCATGAGGGTTTGACGAAGCTTGGGCGTGCAGTTCCTCACGGATGATGGAGCGAATCAAAGCACGTAGCTCGCTGTCGTTGGACGCCTTGAAATCAGACGTGGCAGGGTGTAAGCGGAGCATATGAAGGTCATCGAGACGCTGACACGTACTGATGATGTCGGCGACGGTAGTGGGATTCAGCACTACAAGAGCATTGAAAGCCGCAGTCCCAATACCCTTGAGCAGGTGGCGTACACGGTCACTCTCTGCCATCGAGGTGTTCACGCGGCGGCAGAGGGCGAGGACGTCCTCTATGTACGAAGTGTAGGACTCGCCTGAGTGCTGTACACGCTCAGCAAGCTTCTTCTTAGCGATATCGGAGCGGACAGACGAGTTCGCGAAAATCTGGCGTAGATGGTGCTTAAAGATGCTCCAGTTGACCAAATCGAGCTCATGATTGGAAAACCAAGTTTTCGCAACTCCGGTTAGGTAGAAGGCGACGTGAGCAAGTTTTGCTGATTCGTTCCAGTGGTTAAACTCACTCACGCGCTCGTATAGCTCCAACCAGTCTTCAACGTCGTCGCCGGGAAGCCCAGCAAATAGCGGTGAATCCTTCTGAGGGGTGGTGACTGTCCAAGAAGGGGATCCCGCAGGAGTAGGCAAGGTGGATGTCGTGGTACTGGTCTGCTGGTCTTGCGACATGGTTGAGTGCAGTTGGTAGAGGCGGCGACCCGAGCGGAGCTCCAGGGATGTAGCGTAGGTGAAGCTGGGGAGAGACCGGGAGCGAGAGGGCGAAGGAACCGGACAGCACACTCCACCACTTGTGAGACGAGGTTTAGGCAGCCAGTCTCTTCTTTATTCTCCCGAGTGAGAGCCCCACCACCAGGGTCCAAAACGGTGATGATGAGTATGTACAGGTGAGAATATGAAGCGTATGAATAATGCTCACAATAAATATATATATATATATATATATATATATATATATATTGTCACGGGGTTAAAAACAGTCAGACGTGTATTTACAGACATCGTCTTCTTCCGACGATGACTAAAACATCTTCATCAGCGTGTCACATGACCCCCGGCGGCTGAAGCACCGGCTCGGTCCTGGTTAGGAGTCGGGCGAGTGATACATCTTAAGACGCGCGACGTGAACCACGTCGGAGCGATGCTGAGCCACGGTTGGCTCAAGAGGGGCGATTTCGTACGTGACGTCAGTTACTTGACGCAAGACACGGTAAGGGCCGGAGTAGCGTGAAAGTAACTTCTCCGAGAGGCCAACGCGTCGCGACGGCGACCAAAGGAGAACCATGGTGCCCGGTGAGTAATGGACGTAACGATGGTGAGCGTCATATAAGCGCCGCTGATTGTCCTGCGACTCCACAAGTCGACATCGAGTAATATGGCGTGCTTCTTGTGCTTTGAGGATGGCTTCACGGGTGTACTCGGATGTAGAATTCAGACAAGCAGGCAGAACGGTGTGGAAAGGTAACGTAGGGTCGCGGCCAAACAAGAGGAAGAATGGAGAGAAGCCTGCGGTATCATGGCGAGACGAATTATAGCCGAAAGTAACGAACGGCAGCGCAACGTCCCAGTCGCGATGGTCATCGGAGACATACATGGACAGCATGTCAGTAAGGGTGCGGTTAAGGCGCTCGGTTAGACCGTTCGTTTGGGGATGGTAAGCAGTAGCAAGTTTGTGTTTAGTCGCGCACGAGTGTAGAATGTCATTGACAACTGTAGAAAGAAAGTATCGGCCTCGGTCAGTGAGGAGCTGTCGAGGGACGCCGTGGTGAAGGATGACGTTTTCTAGGAGGAAGTCCGCGACATCGGTTGCACAGCTTTTCGGAAGAGCCCATGTGATTGCATATCGGGTGGCGTAGTCTGTTGCTACAGCAATCCACTTGTTTCCCGAAGCAGGCGTAGGAAAAGAGCCTAAACGATCAACACCTACACGAAAGAATGATTCTGATGGTACGTCAAGTGGTTGAGCGCGACCAGCAGGAAGTGTGGTCGGCTTTTTGCGTCGTTGACAAAGATCACACAGAGCGACATAACGGCAGACGTCACGGTATAGACCAGGTCAAAAGGAGCGCCGACGAACGCGGTCATAAGTCCGTGACACACCAAGGTGACCTGCAGTTGGTACATCATGAAGCTGGGCGAGAACTGTCTGACGCAGATGCTCAGGCACAACGAAGCGTCGGGCAGGGCCGTCCGGGTGCATGTTAGAGTGGTACAATATACCATCTTGAAGTTCACACATGCCAAGGGAAGGATCGGGCGTCGTTGAAGTGAGCCGTTGGATAAGGTGTTGCAAGGAGGCGTCCCGACGTTGTTCGGCTCCAATGTCGCGAAAAGCCGCCAGAGAGAGAACGGTGACAGGTATGCTGGCCGCAGGAACGTAAGGAGGGTCGATAGGATGGCGCGACAAGCAGTCCGCATCTTGATGTAACCGGCCGGTCTTGTATACAACAGAATACTTGTATTCTTGAAGGCGCAGAGCCCAGCGGCCAAGGCGTCCTGAAGGATCTTTGAGGGACGAATGCCAACGCAGAGCGTGGTGGTCAGTGATGACGGTGAATTGGCGGCCGTACAAATAGGGGCGGAATTTACCCACTGCCCAAACGAGAGCCAGACACTCGCGTTCAGTGATAGAATTGCTCTCCGCAGAGGAAAGAAGGCGGCTGGCGTAGGCAATAACACGTTCTCGCCCTTGTTGTTTCTGTGCCAAGATAGCTCCAATACCGTGGGCACTGGCATCTGTACGGACTTCTGTTGAAGCTGACGCATCAAAGTGAGCGAGAATGGGCGGGGACATTAGCAGCCCAATCAGCTCGGTGAAAGCACTAGCTTGCTCAGGACCCCAAATGAATACAGCGTCTTTCTTGAGGAGCTGATTGAAAGGGCGCGCAACGTTCGCAAAATTTCGGAAAAACCGACGGAAGTAGGAGCGAAGGCCCAAGAAGCTGCGAACATCCTTGGCACATGTTGTCACAGGAAAGTCTTTGACTGTCCGTATTTTATCGTGATCAGGGCGTACACCAAAAGAATCGACGAGATGCCCGAGCACAGAAATTTCGCGACGACCGAAGGGGCACTTGGACGAATTTAGTTGTAGCCGCGCCTGACGGAAAACAGATAGGATCGTCGACAGGCGCTCGAGGCGTGTCGCAAAAGTCGGAGAAAAAACGATCACGTAGTCCAGGTAACAGAGGCAGATGGACCACTTGAAACCGTGTAGGAGGGCGTCCATCATTCGCTCAAATGTGGCCGGGGCATTAGATAAACCGAAAGGCATCACTTTGGACTGATACAGGACATCGGGAGTAATAAAAGCTGTCTTCTCGCGGTCCATGCCATCGACGGCAATTTGCCAGTAGCCGGAGCGAAGGTCGATGGACGAAAAATATTGTGCTCCATGCAGGCAATCCAGGGCATCGTCAATGCGTCGTAGCGGATACACGTCTTTCTTTATTACCTTGTTGAGGTGTCGATAATCGACGCAAAATCGCCAACTGTTGTCCTTCTTTTTAACTAGTAGAACAAGGGACGCCCATGGGCTGCAAGAAGGTTCGATAATGTCTCGAGAAGGCATCTTGTCAACTTCATGTTGGATGATATGTCGCTCAGTAGGCGAGACGCGGTAGAGTCGCCGATAGATCGGTCTCGCATCCCCGGTGTTTATTCGATGTTTTACGACAGATGTTTGTCCTAGAGGGCGTTCTCCAAGTTCGAATATGTCCCAGTATGAGGCAAGGAAGCCACGTAGTTCTTGAGCACGCTGGGGAGGAAATCGGGAGCAATCATTTTTGTTAGAGCATTCAAGTCTGAAGGGACAGGGGGCGAAGCAGGAGTTGAACACGAGGAGCTGTCACAAGTTAAAGCCGAAATGTGGTAGTCTCTGGCTGGCCTTATTTGCGCCAGGGATATTCCGCGCGGGAGTACTTGTGTACAGAGTCCAAAGTTCACAAGCGGAAGGCAGGATGTGTTGTCCGAAATGGTAACGACGGTGGGAGGGAAAGCGACGTTATGCGAGAGCAGGACATCAGGATTAGGAGATACGATGTAGTCACCGTCTGGTACAGGTGGAATGGAGGAGATACCTATGTAGGTAACGGCACGGTGAGGGAGGCGAATATGCTCTGTGTAACATAGCCGTATCGAAGCACTATCTGGAGGGTCAATAGCAGCAGGTAGAGCGAGTTGCACAACACCAGCAGAACAGTCTATCAAAGCGGAATGTGTAGACAGAAAGTCAAGGCCCAGGATGAGGTCGGGAGGGCAGTGCTCTAGTACATAAAACAAAACAGAAGTATGATGTCCGGCGACACTCACGCGAGCCGGACACATGCCAATAACAGCTGGTGTTCTACCGTCGGCGACTTGGACCACTGGTGAAGGGGCAGGAGTGAGGACTTTCTTGAGACGATTGCGAAGCTGAGCATTCATCACAGATACGTGTGCGCCAGTTCAATCAGAGCCGTAACAGGTACACCATCCACGTTCCCGTTATTGAGGTTCCGATGTCTGGGCAAGGTCAAAAGAGGATTTTTGCGTCGGGTCGGTTTGGCAGCATCAACTCCAGGTGCTGCACCCGTTAGTTTTCCGGAAGGGTGCGCCGGAAGGAGCTAGGGGACTGTGATCGGCGAGATGGGGGCGATAGGGAGAAGCGGCGAC
Organism: Dermacentor variabilis; assembly: GCF_050947875.1. NCBI lineage: Eukaryota > Metazoa > Arthropoda > Arachnida > Ixodida > Ixodidae > Dermacentor > Dermacentor variabilis. The sequence continues at coordinate 107,670,459 of NC_134571.1, forward strand.
GTGGCGCAGGAGAGCGGCTAGACCGGGTAGGACGAGAAGTGTCGCCAGAATTTTCTGGCTGCGTTTGCGGGGCGAACCGAGGAGCAGCGCGAGGGCCGTGGGATGGGTGGTAGGACCAGGGAGTCAAATTCCACGATTCAAATTCCAGGGGGTCAATTCAGTGCCAGTCTTCGGTGTCAGTGCCACAAGTGAAGCATATAGGCCTTTCATATGGAGTACGCCATTCGGCCGGGTTGGGATACCGCGTTGGGGCATTCCGGCTGCGGGTGCGTATGACAGTGCCGGACGGAGTGTAGTCAGGCGGATTGACTGCGCAGACGTTGGTCAAGTCAACGTTGGCCAATTCTTGGTGCACGACGGACTGTATCAATGAGACTGTCGCCTGGCAATTATCGGGGCCATGGGTTGGGGTCGTGACAGGAGATGCGGCTTCTGTTTCACGTCGGATCACATAGAGGATGTCATCAGAGCGATTGGGTGTGGGCGGACTGCGGAGGTCTTCGCAGGTGGATGTAGCAGCCGTGTTGGGAACGCGGGGAAATGGCTGGGCAATGCGGTGACTCTTGGCTTCTTCAAACCGCCGGCATTCGGTAATGATGGCTTGCACAGTGGAAGAATTCTTCAAGACAAGGAGATGGAAGGCACCATCTACTATGCCCTTAATGACATGTGCAAGCTTATCAGGTTCGGACATCTTCGGATCCACTTTGCGGCACAGAGCGAGCACGTCCTGGATGTACGTGAGATAGGATTCAGTGTACGTCTGGACATGCGCAGCGAGGTCTTTTTGGGCGGCGCGCTGACGTCCAATAGGCTTGCCAAACAAATATTTGAGTTTCTGTTTACAAATCTCCCAGCTGCTAAGTTCCTCCTCGTGGGTCTGAAACCAGACGCGTGCCGTGCCCACGAGTTAAAATATCAGGTTCGCGAGCATGATGGTCTGGTCCCAGTGGTTGCTGGCGCTCACCCGCTCATATAGTTCAAGCCAGTCTTCAACATCAGTGTCGTCGGTGCCAGAAAAGGTTCCTGGGTCGCGGGGTTGTGCTAGAATGACGGTGGGCATAGGTTCCGATGGGCCCGAAGCATCCTCTCCTTGAGCTGGCATTGTAGATGCAGCCAAGGAGCGCCCGCTACGTAAATCCGTTTTGATAACGATCGCGCAACCTCCACCGAAAATGTTCCGGGGTTAAAAACAGTGAGACGTGTATTTACAGAATATTCACAATAATTATAGCAGCTAACAAGATGGTAGACAGCGCGAGAAGACCAGAACATCGTCTTCTTCCGACGATGATTAAAACATCTTCTTCGTCAGCGTGCCACATTATTGTCATCATCATTATCAGCCTGGTTACGCCCACTGCAGGGCAGAGGCCTCTCCCATACTTCTCCAACTACCCCGGTCATGTACTAATTGTGGCCATGTTGTCCCTGCAAACTTCTTAATCTCATCCGCCCACCTAACTTTCTGCCGCCCTCTGTTACGCTTCCCTTCCCTTGGAATCCATTCCGTAACTCTTAATAACCATCGGTTATCTTCACTCCTCATTACGCGTCCTGCCCATGCCCCCCATTTATTTTTCTTGATTTCAACTAAGATATCATTAACTCGCGTTTCTTCCCTCACCCAATCTGCTCTTTTCTTATCCCTTAACGTTACACCTATCATTCTTCTTTCCATAGCTCGTTGCGTCGTCCTCAATTTAAGTAGAACCCTTTTCGTAAGCCTCCAGGTTTCAGCCCCGTACGTGAGTACTGGTAAGACACAGCTGTTATAAACTTTTCTCTTGAGGGATAATGGCAACCTGCTGTTCATGATCTGAGAATGCCTGCCAAACGCACCCCGGCCCATTCTTATTCTTCTGATTATTTCAGACTCGTGATGCGGATCCGCAGTCACTAACTGTCCCAAGTAGATGTATTCCCTTACCACTTCCAGTGCCTCCCTACCTATCGTAAACTGCTGTTCTCTTCCGAGACTGTGAAACACTAGTTTTCTGCAGATTAATTTTTAGACCCATCATATATATATATATATATATATATATATATATATATTGTACCGGCGCATGCGTTAACTTTGTGTTAACCAACGGTTGTCGTACGTCATTGCATTTTCGCGTAGCAGACACTTCGCATTAGCGATAGACACGAAGACACATATGAAGCGCCCTTTACCCTTCATATTCCATGACCCCTCTCCTTTCATAAACATATCGTCACTTGCACACGAGACCCTTTCACCCTTATCAATATTACTGGCTAAAAGCGTATACATGGCCGCATAAACACGGTTACACGGTTATGTTTTCATAAGTAAACCAGCCTGAATGGCGTCTGGTTCGGGGAACTAAGGGCTATTTACTTTCAATTATGGCGGCCTTGACGCTTACTGTTAGACAGAGAACACGTTACATGTATTTGCGTTTCAGGCAATCGACCGTATATATACAGACACTAAAAGGTACTTGATTTGCTGTCGGTTTTTTATCCGTAACATTTCGTGAGCGTTTTTTCCCACATATGACGATGTATTAACACGCCTAACAGCTTACTTTTCTTAAGATATGCCAATGTAATCACTGAAAACCAAGTAACGTTTTCATTTCCTTTCTTTTTTATTAGCATAGTGTGGTACAAATAAGAAGGTCGTGTTTACGACATAAAAATTCTCGCTCCTTAGGCACTACATGGACGTCAATCATGCAACACAGCCTGCAGCGAAATGTCTACATTTGAGAAAATTCGGGTGGAACAAATGATCTACGGCATCAAACTTGCATGGACTATGAATTAAGCTTACTGGTTCACCAACTACTTGCACTATAGTTTTGTCTTTTAATTATCTGTGGGCCTGGCCCCATATTATTTGTGAGGTGTTGGTTTCTGTGGGAACTACAGGACTAGAAAGATATAAAATATGTGTCTTAATTATAATGAAAAAGAAAGAAAATATTCTATCAATGTGGCCTTATTTACCTTAAATCGCAGGTAAATGTTTCATAATTTTTTTCTTTATTTGTCTTGTTTAGTTCCCTATTTTATATTTTCTATGTAAGCTCTCAGCACTATAATTACACTGTGCGATAATAAAGGAAGGAGAATGGCTATTACGCGATATTGCCATACATTAGGGACCACAAAAACAAAATCACTATCCAGTTGCAAACTACGAAAAAGTTCAGAACCTAATAGAAGTTATCGTCCGTTTTGAAAGGAACTACATTAACTATATTCAATTCATGTTTCAGAACCTTAGCTATACAAATAAAAAAATTGTTGGAAAAGGCAATACTCTCCTATGAAATGATTCATTGCACTCCAGTCGTATGCCACCAGTCCACCATCTCCGCTCTGAAGCCGCTGAGCTGTTTCCAGTTTTGCGGGAACAAGGCTTCTTAATCGCCAGCTCTGTTTCTTTCAAGTTTTAACGTTATCGGCCGGTGGCTCGACCACTGGGTGCTTTTTTCTTTACGAAAGTATTGGTATTGCCTCGCGTGCATTGTTTTATATTTTGGTGATAATCGTCTTTTTAACGGATTATCACTGTTATCGAACGGTCGTTAGGCACGAGACTACCCACCGTGCCCAAAATTTCTTGCACGTTGTCCGCAAAGTTGTACGGAATGCGTCCTGCCTGATGACGTCGCACCCGTGACGTGAATACCGTCGTATGCAGCCGCCAGCGTAAGTCTGGAGACTATGGAATCAGCAAAAGATTTTAATTTCTGATAGTGAAGCTCCTCAACGTTGCTTTGTTGCATACATTGGATTGGTTGAAGACGCCGCACGGATATAGGATTCTCCACTTGATTTCAGCCAGCATGCGCAGTCTGCGAAGAAGAAAAAGAAATATTTTTGTCGCACCATTGGTCTCCGAAATTTTGCTCGCGACTGTACATTCTCGAACGTACGAGAGCATCAGCAATTACTCTGTAAGTACATCAGTCCTATCATAAGGAGCCAACAAACATTGACACAAAGGACAACATAGGGGAAATTACTTGTCCTTAATAAATGAAATAAAGAAACGATAAATTAATGGAAAGTTAAGTGGATGAAAAAACAACTTGCCGCAGGTGGGAACCGAACCCACAACCTTTGCATGCGAAGGTTGTGGGTTCGTCAGTGTTTCGTGTGGGTTGTGTCAGTGTTTGTTGGCTTCTTATGATATGACTAATAAAAATCGGGCCCCTCGGTTAACCCCCTTTCTTCTCGTCTGTAAGTATATGGTAAGACGAGCATGTATAGCGGACGAACTTGACCTATTCAGACTTTCGATTCCCTTACTGCCGACTGTGCTTAAAGTTGTCCTTGTTATTTGAGCGTTGCTCGCCTTTGTGGGCGCAATTTCGCGAAATAATGAGATAAATTATTGACTGACACTTTTGCCAATGCCTAATTATTCGCTGTTGCAATAGGGTTGCAACCTAACGTTAGGCCACACAGTTGAAGCGAGCGCGGATTTGTTATCGCGACATTTCGAATCCAGATAAGTCGGCACGGATTGTCGGAGAATGCTTTGTTAATAAAAATGTCACACTGTGTAATGCGCAGGTTCGGTATTTCAAAAGCCGGTTTCGCGCGTACAATGCCCTATTGAATAATAATATGAAAATAATAATATAACATTATAATAATATCAAAGTACCTCGAGAAATGCGAAAATCAAAATTTAGGTTACCTATCGCACAGGTTCAGAATGCGGAATTGCTTCACTAAATTGCATTTTTTTAAAAGAGCGAGCTAAGGCAGTGAAGCGTTTTCTGTCGGACGAAAAAAATAATCGAAGTGTCTAAAGTTATGTCGTACAAATGCACGAACAAACCAATTTGTCGCCTTAAACATACGGTGAAATGGCGAATCCGTAGGGAAAACACACTTCTGCAATCGCATTCCGCAAAGCTTCGCAGTGCATAACTGCTTATCATGCACGCACACCTTCCTGTCGTACCATATGCTAGCTATAGGAACCTACACACACAAGATAAAAGATTGCGTGCCGTAGCGCATTACGACGGCAAACAATGCTAGCACGGTGGACACTTCGCTATTTTAACTAAATAGGCGTTCAGAAGTGGCTCTAGTTGCTAAATATACATTATAGCACAAAGTGTTAGAGTATGATGTACGGAACCAGCACAATAATTGGCTCTTTAAACGCTGAATTTAACAAAAATATTGCGGCAAAGTCCTAGCAGTTTTTAGGCCGTAGTTGATGCAAGTATTGGAAAAGTAAATTGCAAGGTTTCAACGGTAGCGTTGAGGTAGTGGGTTGGCCTACCACGTTGCATTTCCGGGTACAATATCGCTACTAAGTTCTTGTCTCTCAACTTCCCTTGTGTTCTCTCTCTCTTTGTTTCTTTTTTTGGCAGTGTCTCTGATGTGGCGAAAACATTTTCGCCACATAGCTCTGATAATCGCAAATGTTGGCAAACAACGCGTCCTCACGAGGGCTTGGCACCCAGATCTAATGCATCTTCGGGTCATACGCATAAGTACTTTTTATTACACTGTTTCTACAAAACGCTTGTTTCGCTGTTTGCAGCTTTGCTCTCTAGCGCATGAAAGAATGATTAAAAAACATAAATTAAGCACTCCTTCACGTCATTTGCCTTGTCATATGTAATTTTTCGCCACGTCAGGTAAACTGCCGAAGTCCAAGAAAGAAAAAAAAATATCGCAGTTCCACGCGAAAGGCCAATCACCGACTGCAATAGCAATTTAGTAGATAACTGTACGAAGTGAGAATAGTAGTTCTAGCGGCCGTACAAACTTGTAAACACTCGCTTACTAAATAAATTACCAATGATAGAATGTGTAAGCGTGACTCAATGAAGACGTACAAAGTAACACACGCAAAGACAGGTGCTGTCTTTGTGTGTCTGCTTCTTTTTGCAAAGAAGCAGACACACAAAGCAATTACATGGACACTCAAGGCGCATTTCTGCCGTCGCCGTCGCCATTGATGTCGCCGTGAGGTTCCGTATGAGTGAAAGCGTGTGAGGTTGAGCCGGTGAACGCGGGTCCTTCACTCCCATGTCCTACCCCCTGCTGGCGCTGAGCCGTGCTCCCGCAAGGGTTGCAGAAGATAGTGCCAGCCCTTCCTCCTTTCTCTACAAGAACCATTTCTCCGTTTAATCTCGCGTGCACGAGCGAAGAACCGAGGAATAAAACTTTGTTTTTTTTATTGTGACAGCAATTACATGGACACTCCAGGCGCACTTCTGCCGTCGCCGTCGCCCTGAGGTTTCGTATGAGTCAAAGCATGTGAGGGTGAGCCGGCGAACGCGGTTCAATCTCGCGTGCGCGAGCGATGTAACGCGGCCCGGATGCGTGCTATCTCCTGTGGCACGCGAGGCAGGGGGCTCAGTTGAGTGAACAGGGCCGTTCTTCTCCGGTGACTGCTAGGGTGCCTCGATGTCCTCCTCACCCGCCGCTCCGTACAGAGTGGAGACAACCATGACGACTACTTGGTTTGCCCAACCCCAAATTTCATTTCGCCCACCCCCAAGTTTTTGGTTGGTACACACCCCGAATTTCAAGTTGGCCTACCCCCAAAATTCAAGTTGGCCCACCACAAAATAATAAATTCCATTTGACCCACCCATAAATTTCAGGCTGGCCCACCCCCAAATTAAGCTGGCCCACCCCTAAATTTCATATGGCCCACCTCTAATATAGGCTTCGCCATGCATTTTCTTGCATAAACAGGCCAGGAGTGCGGCCTGATCCCGGTGACCAGAACCGGTAACGCACTCCCTCACCAGAGCAGGATTGGCCACCCTGGTGCAGTACTTGGCCACAACCTCCTTATGAATACAACAATCAAACCCCGGCCACCTCCTATATGAATACAACAATCAAACCCCGGCCCTCAGTCCCCAGCAGCTGCGAAGCAACTGACCACGGCGGTAGTCAGACCTGCGACGCAGCAGAGGGTGCTAAGAATCCCTGGTTCCGAACAGGCCGCCATTGGAATCAGAACCTGGCAACATTTAACGCTAGGACGTTATCTAGTGAGGCAGTGCTATTGCAGTGCTATTGGAGGAATTAGAGGGCAGTAAATGGGATATAATAGGGCTCACTGAAGTAAGGAGGACCAAAGAAGCATATACAGTGCTAAAAAGTGGGCACATCCTGTGCTACCGGAGCTTAGCGCAGAGACGAGAACTAGGAGTCGGATTCTTGATCAATAAGGATATAGCTGGTAACATACAGGAATTCTATAGCATTAACGAGAGGGTGGCAGGTCTTGTTGTGAAACTTAATAAGAGGTACAAATTGAAGGTCGTACAGGTCTACGCCCCTACATCCAGTCATAATGACCAGGAAGTCGAAAGCTTATATGAAGACGCGGAATCAGTGATGGGTAAAGTCAAAACAAAATACTGATGGGCGATTTCAATGCCAAGGTAGGCAAGCAACAGGCTAGGGACAAGTTAGTGGGGGAACATGGCATAGGGTCTAGCAATAGCAGGGAAGAGTAATATACCTTCTTCCGCGAGCGGGATAGCCGAAAGTGGACGTGCCGGAATGTGGACGTGCTCGGAAAGGTGCGCTGCAGTGACCATAGGATGGTAAGAACTCGAATTAGCCTAGACTTGAGGAGGGAACGGAACAAACTGGTAAATAATAAGCCCATCGATTAGTTAGCGGTAAGAGGGAAAATAGAGGAATTCCGGATCAAGCTACAGAACAGGTATTCGGCTTTAACTCAGGAAGAAGACCTTAGTGTTGAAGCATTGAACGACAATCTTATGGACATCATTAAGGAGTGTACAATAGAAGTCGGTGGTAACTCAGTTAGACAGGATACCAGTAAGCTATCGCAGGAGACGAAAGATCTGATTAAGAAACGCCAAAGCCTCTGACCCTACAGCTAGAATAGAACTGGCAGAACATTCCAAGTTAATCAACAAGGGTAACGCAGCTGACATAAGGAAGTATAATATGGATAGAATTGAACATGCTCTCAGGAACGGAGGAAGCCTAAAAACAGTGAAGAAGAAACTAGGAATTGGCAAGAATCAGATGTATGCGTTAAGAGACAAAGCCGGCAATATCATTACTAATATGGATGAGATAGTTCAAGTGGCTGAGGATTTCTATAGAAATTTATACAGTACCAGTGGCACCCTCGACGATAATGGAAGAGAAATTAGTCCAGAGGAATTCGAAATCCCAAAGGTAACGCCGGAAGAAGTAAAGAAAGCCTTAGGAGATATGCAAAGGGGGAAGGCAGCTGGGGAGGATCAGGTAACAGCAGATTTGTTGAAGGATGGTGGACAGATTGTTCTAGAGAAACTGGCCACCCTGTATACGCAATGCCTCATGACCTCGAGCGTACCGGAATCTTGGAAGAACGATAACATAATCCTAATCCATGAGAAAGGGGACGCCAAGGACTTGAAAAATTATAGACCGATCAGCTTACTGTCCATTGCCTACAAAGTATTTGTTAAGGTAATCGCAAATAGAATCAGGAACACCTTAGACTTCTGTCAACCAAAGGACCAGGCAGGATTCCGTAAAGGCTACTCAACAATAGACCATATTCACACTATCGAACAGGTGATAGAGAAATGTGCGGAATATAACCAACCCTTATATATAGCTTTCATTGATTACGAGAAAGCGTTTGATTCAGTCGAAACCTCAGCACTCATGGAAGCATTACGGAATCAGGGTGTAGACGAGCCGTATGTAAAGATATGTATAGTGGCTCCACAGCCACCGTAGTCCTCCATAAAGAAAGCAACAAAATCTCAATAAAGAAAGGCGTCAGGCAGGGAGATACAATCTCTCCAATGCTATTCACAGCGTGTTGACAGGAGTTATTCAGAGACCTGGATAGGGAAGAACTGGGGATAAGTGTTAATGGAGAATACCTTAGTAACTCGCGATTCGCTGATGATATTGCCTTGCTGAGTGACTCAGGGGACCAATTGCAATGCATGCTCACTGACCTGGAGAGACAAAGCAGAAGGGTGGGTCAAAAAATTTATCTGCAGAAAACAAAAGTAATGTTTAACAGTCTTGGAGAACAGCCGTTTACGATAGGTAGCGAGGCACTGGAAGTGGTAAGGGAATACATCTGCTTAGGACAGGTAGCGACCGCGGATCCAGATCATGAGACTGAAATAATCAGAAGAATAAGAATGAGCTGTGGTGCGTTTGGCAGGCATTCTCAGATGATGAACAGCAGGTTGCCGTTATCCCTCAAAAGAAAAGTGTATATCAGCTGTGTCTTACCAGTACTTACGTACGAGGCAGAAGCCTGGAGGCTTAGGAAAGGGTTCTACTTAAACTGAGGACGACGCAACGAGCTATGGAAAGAAGAATTATGGGTGTAACGTCAACGGATAAGACAAGAGCAGATTGGGTGGGCGAACAAACGAGAGTTAATGACATCTTAGTTGAAATCAAGAAAACGAAATGGGAGCATAGGCAGGACATGTAATGAGGAGGGAATATAACCGATGGTCATTAAGGGCTACGGACTGGACTCCAAGGGAAGGGAAGCGTAGCAGGGGGCGGTAAAAAGTTAGGTGGGCGGATGAGATTAGGAAGTTTGCAGGGACAACATGGCCACAATTAGTACATGACCGGGGTAGTTGGAGAAGTATGGGAGAGGCCTTTTGCCCTGCAGTGGGCGTAATCAGGCTGCTGATTATTATTATTATTATTATTATTATTATTATTATTATTATTATTATTATTATTCATTTTCTATGGAGCCCCATGTATACCTATGGGTATACATAAATCTTATCGATCATATGGGTGCTCTCTCTGATCAATTATTTTTTTGCTTTTCATTTGTTCCTTATCACTTATAAAGCTACCAATCATCCAGATATACACTATGACAACGATTAAATGTTTTTCGCAAACGGAGCATTCTTGTAAAGATACAAGGCATTGCAGTTCTCTAGTGGCATACAGATTTTGCTCGAGTACTCGCCAAGGAATGCTTTGGGGTAGTTTTTCTGTATAGTTATCCTTTGTATATTGCTTGTTTCTTCATTTGAACATAAAATTATTATATTAAAAATAAAGAGACACTCCCTGTGCAAGCAGCGTCTCTGAAGCAGCCGCTCGTACACAAACGAATCCATGGGAGCCTGGGCCCTGGGAAACTATCGCATCAAAGAAGCACAACGGAGCGCATATACGTAACATCGGTCGTTTTGCAACTGAAAATTTGTCTCCAGTGATTCTGGCTCTCCAGCGAGAAAAGGTTTTCAGCATGATAGACACGCCCATAAATTTCCGATTGATACAGGAGAGCGTATCTCCTTACCATCCCGACAAATATAAGAACCTCCAGATGAGCTTACGCAATCGCACTCTTTTTTGTGTTGCATAATGGTGTTTTTATTGCGATAGCAATTAAACAGCGCTCGAGGCGCGCTCGCACCACCTCTTTCGGGCTGCCTCGGTGCGAACGCGCCTGTGCGGCCCCCAAGTGAAGTGCGGTGCGTTCTACGGAGACGCGCAGAGCGTTTGCCTGCACATGCGGCGCAGCCAAGTGGGCGCACCATATGGGCACACTGTCATGGGACACGCCAAGCGTCTCAAGGAGGAACGTCATGTACCTGTTGCGCTCTGCATCCTCCTCCAAACCGTCTGAGAAGCCGTCTCATCACCCCGAATATGCTGCTCTTTGGAACCGGCAAGTCATCTGCTTTGTTCCAATGCCATGCTCTTCATCCTACACTTCAAGTTAGGCTACCGCTTCAAAACTTGAAGTGCATATTTGCACTTCAAGTTTTGAAGCGGTAGCGGCCTAGCTAGCCCTAACCTACCACCACTGCCTTCCGGCATGACTTACGACACGCTGACGTCAGCTACCTCCTCCGCTCCACCCGCAATGAAGTGTGACCCTGAAGGAGAAGGGATAACGCCCGGAAAAGTCCGAAAGCCTCTACTTGCCGCCTGCCCAAGCATTCAGATTCATGCGGACGGTGTCTGTCTGTCGGTGTTACCTTCCGCCAGAACCCCAGAGCTGCTGGACATTGTTCCACCTTTCATGCAAGCGGAAGCTACAGGCGCATAGTAGTACCGACGTTTCAGTCTATCTACGCAGTGGTAACCACCTCGCGGTTCCCAAGGTCCGCCACATAGAACTCAGCCACCTCATAGCGTTGGCCACACGTATGCCGTAGTCCGATACCTCGTAGCTCCCAAACTTATACCGCAAGTTATCCATGGAGTTGCCTCTGACGTAGAACTTCTGCGTGATTTAGACTGTTACTAAGCCGATATTCTGCTGGCCCGCCGCATGGGTAACACGAACTCCGCGCTTATCTCTTTCGCCGGCACGCACTTTCCGTATTCCGTGTACTGCCATTAACTCGAATTCCACTGCCGTCTTCATAAACCTCATTCCAATTATTGCACTGTCTGCCTGCAAAATGGACGTCGCCCGTCTGCCTGCCTCGGAAAACAGCGTCTGTGCCCCACCTGCTCCACACTCATCGCTCAGCCTGATGACCCACACTCGCGTTTGACCCAAGTGTCACCAACCTCTGCGACAAAACCTGCACTGGCTGCGCAACCGAAGCCTGCGGTACACCAAAAGTCTGTTCCGGTCAAACAAGAGTAGCTCCTGCGAAAACCTTGACAACCGGTAAACCTTCCGACGACTGGCCACACCCGCACCCATAATTCTTCTGCCTCTATGCCGCGCTGAACAGCTGGAGCTATGGCTGACAGAGCTTACCTCCCGCGTTGCCGCGCCCACATACCCCGTTGCGATGCAACAAGCATCGATCGACGTACAAGACCTCGAAACCCTCATTGCAAACCTCACACAATCCCTTAACAATCTTAACTCCATCATAAACCAACAAGTAAATAGTGCCCTAAGAACTATGGAAGACAAGAACCACCCGGTAAAGCTCACACACCCTGTACCGGCCTGGCCCTCAATATTGAGCCCGCCACCCGTCTCGCTCTACCTAACCCTTAGAATAACCAGCTTCATGGCGATCAAAGTAATTCAGTGGAACTGCCGTAGCTTCTCCACGGACCGCAACTCCTTCCAGCAATGACTCCCCACGTAAACCACACTACCTCACTTTATCCTATTACAAGAGACATGGTACGCACAAACATCCTAGGCTATTGAGCTCTGCACGTCGATCCCGGCGCGCCGCTGTCTTCCAGTTGTAATCACCGTGAAATCGCTTATGACCAGGAGGACAGTCCACCTGTGCAACTTCCATATATATCTAACAGCCCTTTCTCATTACCCAGACCCTCCGCACCTACATTTCAGAATTGTGAATGTCTGCCACAGTTCTACTCTACAAATTCTACCACAGTTCTCTCTCTACTCTTCTTTCTCTTCGATCCTTGCAAAAACACAATGACATTATCCTTAGTGGAGAGTGCAATGCTCCAAATAGCATCTGGGGATATCTAAACACTGGCCGCCTTGTTCAGGTGCGAACTAAGCGACACTCGTATACACTCCGCAGTACACCAAATACACCCATACGAGATAGATACGCGACACAGCGTCATACGACGCCCGACCTCACCATCCATCAAGGCCACAATGTTCCAGAGACTTGGCAATTGAGCCTTCCGGACAACCTTCTATACGACCATCACATAATTAAAATAAAGCTCATCCTCCCTGGCAAACCCCTAAAAATATATTCGCAGCCCACGCACTGTGTAAATTGATGTAAGCGAAGCTTAATTTGCATGCTGTTTACTCTGATTGACGATAATTAGTGCTGATGATGGCGGCGAATGTGTAATTTCTTCAGCGTTTAGGCCAGTAGGATAGTGTTGATTTGATGTTAAACGTTACGTTACGTGCACCACTGCTGTTTGTCTGCGTAGCCTACAGAACGCACGTGTCGGCGTGCTTGCTTGAGGCGTTGTTGGGCGTCATTGTTTCTAATCTCTGAGAGGGTTTATCATTATCATTGCCTCACATGGCACATCCCATCGTGGCAGCAGCGGTCTGTACCATGTTTCGCTGCGTAGCGGAGACTCACCTGTTTCGCGCGACGGTTCTACGGGCCTGAGTGTCCTCGACGCTGAGTGCGTGCATTGGAATCATTTTGCTGGCGCGTGTTTGCGTGCTCTTTCTGCATATGTGACCAGGCAAGCTGTTGAGACGCCAGCTCCAACCACTCTTTTCAGGCTATGGACGATTGGGCTGTTTACACTATCACAGCCCAGCGCGCGACCTCCTCAGCCCTCACCTGCATTTTTGTCGCATAGAAAAGCAGGCCCAACACATGCCATACGCACGAACTGTGAAATGCTGCTGCGCCGGCTGGGATGGACGGATGGATGGCAGGCTTTGGCAGGCCTGATGAATGTACAGTTTTCCAGAAAAATATTATTATTATTATTATTATTATTATTATTAATTATTATTATTATTATTATTATTATTATTATTATTATTATTATTATTATTATTATTATTATTATTATTATTATTATTATTATTATTATTATTATTATTATTATTATTATTATTATTATTATTAGACGGACGCACGGACAGACACACAGACAGACAGACGGACGGACGTACGGACAGACGGATGGATGGATACTATGAGCGTCCTCTTTGGAGCGGGGCGGAGGGCTGTGCCACCTGCTCTTTTACCAAACTTTCTGGACCCCTATTGAGAATTTTTGTTTTGTGCGCGTTCGCTGTTTGTCGTTTGCCTACTTCCACCAATCTTCGAATAACCTCTTACTAATCTCCATTGCGGACATGTTTAATTTCCCCCTGTTCTCGCTGAACCTAAGGACTTCAAGGAGACCAGAGGTGCCTAAATGGACCACTGGGCAGGCACCTTCACATTCCAATAAAACATGCTCCAACGTTTCCCTAGCTTTACCGCAGCAAGCACACGCTTCTTCCTTGTTGTATCTTGCTTTATAAGTGCGTGTTCTGAGGCCTCCTCATCTCGCTTCGAAAAGTAATAAGCTGTCCTTTGAGTTATCATAAATTATTTCTTTCCTGATTTCCTTTTTTTTTCCTCTAAAGCAGCTACTCATAGCAAGTTTCTTCTCCATTACCGCCACCCATAAGATTATGTCAGCCTCTGTGACCACCTGCTTGACCTTCTCTGTTGCATTGTTGCTCACCATACCGGTGAAATAATTGCTGGTAAGCTTCCTAGTTCTTTGCCTCCCCGGTGAATGAAAGTTTTTCCTGTACAAATATCTGAACACTTTCCCAGCCCAATTACTTTCCTGCATATTCCTCAGGGATGCGCGGAGGCGAGCGCCATCTGGTTATGTAGCAAGAAACCCAGCGGCGCGCGCAAGCAGCGCCCGGAAAGTCAGGAGAAGAGGCAAAGAAAGTTTCTCTTTAAAACGTATCCCCCAAACCAACTGGGACCTCTTCCACCACGTGCTTCTCTACTCCCTCCTTGACCTTCAACCTACTGCTCTCCCCACAATACAAAAGCACCTTTCCGAGCATTGTGCTAGTTCCATCCTTTAACACGTCGTCTATCTGTACATCCCTCTACACTGAATACACACGGCCTTCTATTAGCCTTTTGGACAATCCCTTCACTATACCCGAGCTGGAAAAAGCCTTAGCTCGAAACAAGGCTGGAACCACTCTGGATGCGGACCAGATCACCTACTGCCTGTGGAATAACATTCCATTGAGCAGCCAAGAGAACAATTTGGCTTCAGGAAGGGATATTATGAAATGGACAACATGCATGTCATCAATCAGGCAATTGAGAAATCTGCAGAGTACAATCAACGTGTCTACGTGGCTTTCAAACAGGAGGCATGCATAAATATGTTGGAAAATATTTACAAAGATTACAGGGCTACCTTTATTCTCCACACGAAAAGTAGAAAATTACCTATCAAGCAAGGGGTCAGGGCAGGGAGACATAATATTTCCAATGCTATTCACCGCATGCTTAGTTGAAATATTCAAGCTATTAGACTGAAGATGCTTAGGAGTGAGCATCAACTTAGAATATCTCAACAAGCTTCGGTTTGCCCTGTTCAGCAACGCTCGGGATGAATTGCAACAAATGATTGAGAACCTTGACTTAACCGAAAAAGTGTAAGACTAGGGTTGAAAATTGATATGCAGAAGACAAAAGTAATGTTCAATAGCCTGGCAAGCGAACAAGAATTCGTGATCGCCACTCAGCCTTTAGTGTATGGGCAGAAGTACGTTTATCTAGATCAATTAGTCACAGGGGACCCTAATCATGAGAAGAAAACTTACAGGAGAATAAAAATGGGTTGGACTAGATGCGGCTGGTATTACAGAATCCTGACTGAAAGCTTACCACTGTCGTTGAAAATAAAACTGTATAATCATTGCATTCTACCGGTGCTAACATATGGTGCAATGGCTTGGAAGTTAACAAAGAAGCTGGACAACAAATTAAGGAACGCGCAAAGAGTGATCGAACGAATAATGTTAGGCGTTACGTTTAGAGACAAGAAGAGAGAGGTGGAGATGAAACATCAAACGGGGGTAGCCGATATTTTAGTTGACAGTGAAAGAAATAAATGGATATGGGCAGGCTATGTAATGCGCAGGGCCGATAATCAATGAATCATTAGAGTTACAGGATGGGTGCCAAGGGAAGGGAAGCACAGTCGAGGACGGCAGAAAATTAGGTGGGGTGATGATACTTGGAAATTTGCAGGCGCAAGTTGCAATCAGCTAGCGCAAGACAGGGATAATTTCAGATCGCTGCAAGAGTCCTTCGTTCTGCAGTAGCAGAACGATTTATCATCTTTAACTGTATGTCCAGCTTCGTTCGGAAATAGGAATGTGCGTGCGCGCAGAAAATACCTGCGATGCGACCTGCTCCAACCACGGTGGCTGGTTCCAACCGCGTCATTCTTGTCACCAGCGCTTATCAGATAACTTAATTTGGGAATGGTTTCCTGATTACTTGCGGCACAGATTAAAATGTATTCGCGCATGGAAGTGCGATGCTGCAAGTGGCTAAGCGACAGCCCGCAAGCGGTGTGATTCATGGCGCAGAAGGGAAAGTCGCGGTGCCCGGGGATTATTCCAGGTTTCGCGTCGCTGCAATGAAAAATGAAAGTGGCTCGAGTAAGTCAGTCACGCTTGCATTTGGAGAAACTATAGCGCTGACTCAGATGCTTACCGAAGTACAACATTTCGTGATATTTTGGTCCAGCGGTGGCGGTAACGCTGTGTTGTCGCTTCAGGTGGTGTTAGGCTGACATTCATTTCCGGCTATTGTCTACTTAGCGCCGGTAGTTGGGCTTGTGCACGCCTTGCGTAAAGTTGTGCATGACGAACTGCCGTAAACATGCGCACTCCTTGTGCATCTTAGGTGGATGAAACTCGCACACAGTCTCACTCCATAGCTTCAAGTTTCTGACGCACCTCTCGCAGCTCCCGACAGAGCACGTCTGCTCTTCGGCGCTTAAAATAAATAGTACTCGGCTATCACCGGCCTCTCGTCGGAACATTGCTGGAGCGGTCGGCTGCGGATGATGCCTGCTTGCTCCGGCATCAGAAGGCGTTCAGTGGTGGCACGCCTGTGACGACCCCTGGTGTGTGGTGCGCAGACTGCTCGCCGTAAAAGGTGTCATACCAATCATTTTTTTCTTTCCCTCTTTCGCCTTGTGTTATGGTGAGTCGTGCAATTAGCAAATGTTTACCCAATAAAACCAGTGTGTTTAAATTCAGCGTTTTGTCCGTCGTATCATGTCTTTCTTTCGTTTCCGTGTCAGCTATAGCACCACCCTTAACACATAAGCCAGTGCTTGTGACTCGTGAAATTCTTCATCGAGTGTCATATTTGTCTCTCCAGTGTAATCTCCCCGCAGGGGCGTCTGCGTCAGCAGGCGTTTGGTGTGTTGCGACACCAAGTACCCGAGCACACGAGGGTTGGACCCTCCAGCGTCTAACCGTGCGCGGCTTAGCCGTGTCCGGGGAAAAGGGGATCCTGGGGGTTGAGCCGATGCCGGGTGTTTGGACCTCTAAGGCCCCCCGGCGGAGGCAACACACCTCTTTGGCCTCTGCTTCACGTAGACGGCACCCCCGGACTTACCCACCCGGGGGAAATCGGCAGTCACCTTTTCCTGTCTTCTCCCTCTAAACGCTTTTTCTTTACCCTTTTCTTTCACACCTGTCCTGTCTCCTTGTATCTTCTGTTCCCTTCAATTTTTCGTAGGTGGCAAGGGTTAACCTTGTGTGGCTAACCTACCTTGGTTATGTCGTATTAGGTTATAGTCTCGATGTACAGCTGGCATGCACAGGACTTGTTCGCATGTTCCTCTCGCGTCCCCTCGTTGGGCACCATGGGGGGCGGCTGGCACCGTGGATGAACAACAAAATTTTGGTATGGCTCCTCCCTTACCCCAAAATGATCGCCCCTCTTACAGAAGAGGGCGGACCGAAGCAACTGAATTTTGCCAGGAAAGAAAAGTAGCCTTCCCAAAATACCATGTAATACACAGTGAAGTAAAAGAAAAGCCAGCAAGAATCTTGTCCTTATTCACAGTATCAAAGTCCTTGACATAAGCCCTCGGCTCTGGCTACAAGCTGTCAAAAATGTCTAGTGGCGATTTGCTGCTCGAACTTCGAGACAACGTGCAATACACCAAACTGTCAAACCTTGCGTCCATTGGGGACATCCCTGTCTCCGTTACATCCCACCGATCCCTCAACACTGTCCGCGGTGTAGTATCAGAAATCGACTTCGTACACTTAACAGAACAAGAAATGCTTGAAGGGCTCACCGACCAAGATGTCATAGACGTTCGCCGGATCAAAATCCGGAAGGACAACAAAGAAATCGACACGAAACACCTGATCCTCACCTTCAACAGCAACACACTCCCTGAACAAATAGAAGTCGGCTACTTGAAAATAGATGTGAGGCCTTACATTCCCAACCCCCGCAGATGCTCCAATTGTCAGAGGTTCGGCCATGACTCACAGAGTTGCCGGGGCCGCAAAGCTTGCGCAAAATGTGCTTCGAAAGAACGTGCTACTGAAAACTGAAACGGTGCAGCGCGTTGCGTAAACTGCGAAGGAGAACATGCCGCGTACTCCAAGGCGTGTCCGTCCTGGAAAAAAGAAAAAGAAATCATCGCGCTGAAAACCAAAGAAAACATTTCATTCAAAGAAGCTAGAAGGCGTATCGCGCTAACAAACACATTCTCCTTCAGTGGAAGAAGTAACTTCGCCGAAGTGGTGCGGCGGGGCGCAGCGCCATACCAACCTTCGGCGGCTGCTCAGGCAACGGTTACCGGGCCTTCAGCAGAGCCACCCACGCCCCAGGCAGCGACAGCACAAGCTGCCCTGCCACCTACTAATCAGGGCCCGCCGGCCCTAAAGTCGGCCGCCCAAGAGGTTTCTCTCCAACGGGAGAGGCCTCAAACACACGTACCCGCGGTGTCGCGGAGCTCCAGCGCCTCAGGAGAGGCCATGGAGACAACTTCCAATCCGCCCCCGCAACCGCGGAGGCAGAACTCATTCGACAGAAAGAAAAAAGAAAGAACCCCAATAACAGGTCCTCAAACACGAGGAACCTAATTATTTATAGCCACACCCCTACAAGATAACTAAACATGGCGTTCCTGGTACATTGGAATTATCGTGGATTCATCAAAAACTATAGCGACATAAAAGATATCTTAAACACTTTTTCTCCTATGGCTTTATGTTTACAAGAGACAAACTTAGGATCACAGCATAAGAACATTTTAAAAAATTGCAAAGTATTTCGTTGCGACAGAGAGCAAGCGAGTAGGCTCTCGGGAGGTGTCGCGATTGCAGTGCAAAATAGTGCTGCTACTCACGAAATCAGGCTTCAGACGAAATATGAAGCTGCAACAGTGACCGTCCTTGATTTTAAAACAATTACAATATGTACTGTGTACCTGCAACCACACCTAAATGTTACACATCATGATTTAGAA
Source organism: Dermacentor variabilis (assembly GCF_050947875.1). Lineage (NCBI taxonomy): Eukaryota > Metazoa > Arthropoda > Arachnida > Ixodida > Ixodidae > Dermacentor > Dermacentor variabilis. The sequence continues at coordinate 107,689,401 of NC_134571.1, forward strand.
GCGCTCTTTAAACAACTACCAGAGTCATATTTAGTAGTAGGCGATTTTAATGCACACTCATCGTTTCGGGGGAGTGACCAAACAGACACTAGAGGCCGTGTCCTAGAAAATTTTATTCTCTCAAATGATGTCTGCCTGCTCAATACAGGAAAGCACACTTACTGCTCTCCGAGCTCAGGAAAAATGAGCTGCTTAGATTTATCTTTTAGTTTTTACAGATTTCAAATGGGATGTTGTTGACAACCCCTACGGAAGTGATCACCTTCCTGTAAAAATTAACTTATCATCCGCACCACAATTAATCCCAAGCAAACCACGTCGTTGGAAGCTACACTTAGCAAACTGGGCACTGTTTCAAGAACAGGCCAGCCTGGAAAAAGTTCTTTTTTTAAGAAAATTTAAATGTCGACGATCAAAACGAATTGCTCACAACCTGTATTATTAATGCCGCGCGGCTAGCTATTCCTCAGTCCTCAGGAGGGGTTCGACATAATCATAAAATCTTGTACACGCAAGAATGCAGGGAAGCAAAAAAGAAACAAAACAAAGCGTGGGGCATATTCCGTAGATACCCAACCCTTGATAATCCCGTAAACATTAAAAGGCAAAAGCCAACGCACGCCGCATCCGTCGAGATGCTGAGAAAACTTCCTGGAAGAACTACATATGATCTATTAACAGCTCAACCGCATCCGAAAAAATGTGGGAGCAAGTCCATAAATTAATTGGCAGCTTCTCCCCTTTCACAATCCCGTTTTTAACAGTTCCTGGCACACAAACAAGTATAGAGGAACAGGCAGACGTACTAGGGGAACATTTTTCTAATGTTTCAAGTTCCTCACACTATACTCAATCGTTCCTGAAGCGCAAACATACAACCGAAAAACAAAAACTTCCTACAAGTGGCTATACAAATGAGTCCTATAACACATTAATTAAATCTTCATTAAATTCATTAATCCACAACTTCAAAAAATCCAAAAGGTACTGTCCGCAGGTAAACAGACGGCACCCGGCGCTGATGAAATACATTATGAAATGCTCGCTCACCTCTCAGACGCTGCTGTGAACGCACTTCTGCAATTCTTCAATAAAATATGTGTATCGGGAAAAATTCCGGAGGCTTGGAAAAAAGCCGTGATTGTACCGTTCCTGAAACCTGCAAAACCACCAACCACCCCTAGTAGTTATAGGCCTATAGCCCTCACAAGTTGTCCGGCAAAATCATTTGAAAGTATCCGGAACGTTAGGCTGACGTTCACTCTTCAATCACGTGAACTACTTGACATCCACCAGTGTGGATTTAAAAAAATTGGAAGCTTATCAAGGTTAAGCCCAGTGGATTCGAAGCATCCACTGGGCTTAACCTTAGCGTATCCTTAGCGTTTGGAGGCATCTTGACCGCATACACGCCCGGCGCAAAGACGCTGGCGCGGTTGCGGGCACAGAGACTGACGCGACGGCGGGCGCGCGCCGCTTCATCCCTGGCGTGACGTCACATATCACGTGATGCAGCGATGGTGGCGCCGCCGCCTCGTCGAGCGCGACGGCGCGAAGCAACGCGTGGAGGCCTCCGCCGGGCGACGTCCGACGGCGCAATATGAGGCCCCATCTGCAGCCGGTGTGACGTCATCACGTGACGTCACATCATGTGATCTCACTTCAGGGTCAATGGTGGCCACCACCGGGAGGCGACCGACGGCGCGATATGAGGCCCCATCTGCAGCCGGTGTGACGTCATCCCGTGACGTCATGTCACGTGACCTACTTGAGTGTCAATGGTGGCCACCGCCGGGAGGCGACCGACGGCGCGATATGAGGCCCCATCTGCAGCCTGTGTGACGTCATGTCACGTGACCCCACTTCAGGGTCAATGGTGGCCACCGCCGGGCGTCGCGCGAAGGCCCGAAACCTACGTTAATATGCTTCGCATAAAAACGTGTTCAACGACTGATCATCTCGTCCGCCAAGAAAATACAGTCCGAGAAGCATTCGTACACAAGCAACACTGTTTAGCAGTCTTTTTCGATATCGATAAGGCTTACGATACCACCTGGAGGTTTGGTATTCTCCGCGACCTAGCAGAACTTGGTGTTCGTGATAGGATGCTGAACTGCCTGAAAGATTTCATCTCCGACCGTTCATTTCATGTACGCCTTGGTGCAACCCTGTCGAAGAAATTCGTCCAGGAGAATGGAGTGCCGCAGGGTTGTATTTTAAGTACGACACTTTTCATAGTGAAAATGAACTCCATAGCAAAAATCATTCCTAGATCCATTATGTATTCTGTATATGTTGATGACCTTCAAATAGCATGCACATCATCTAGCTTACCAACATGTGAGAGACAGACACAACTCACATTGAACAAACTCGTGATTTGGGCAGACAAAAACGGGTTTAAATTTTCACCCAAAAAAAACAGTTGCTGTCCTCTTCTCACTCAAAAGAGGCCTACAGGTTGACCCCACCCTACACCTAAATGAAACCGTATTTCCAGTAAAGAATGAACAGAAATTTTTAGGCATAACTTTTGACAAAAAGCTCACATTCCTACCACACATAACCACCCTCAAGAAGAAAGCTTCCCAGTCACTAAATATACTCAAAATACTGCTATATAAACATTGGGGTTCTGATAGAACGTGTCTTCTACACATTTCTCGTTATTTAGTGCGTTCCTCCTTAGATTATGGCTGCATAGTGTATGGCTCTGCAAGACCGACATACCTAAAAAAATTAGACCCAGTACATAACTCAGGCTTGCGTATTTCATGTGGTGCATACCGAACGTCTCCTATAACCAGCCTTTACGTAGAAGCAAACGAACCCCCACTAGAAACTAGAAGAGCCGCTCTAACCTGTACATATATTCTTAAGATACAATCTCTACCAAAACACATTTGCTACCCACTTGTAACAAAATGCCCTCCACGAGTACTTTTCAACAACAAACCACAAACTACAAGACCACTGCTCCTGCGATTTGAAGAGATGTGCCGGAATCTTGGCATATTGGACACTTTACCTGGCATTACCCACAGACAAAATCCACTACCCCCATGATTCATCTTTCCGACAACTTCCGATCTTACTTTAACACAGTTCCGTAAAGCACAAACTCCGCCACAACACATTATTCAAGAATTCCTAGCACTAAAAGAAAATACAGCAGTTTCACATATTTTTATACAGATGGTTCGAAAACAAATGACCATGTTGGAAGTGCAGTCGTCCAAGGGAACTGGGAAGAAACAGTAAGACTTCCGCAGTGCACATCCATTTTCACTGCTGAATGTTACGCCATTTCTATAGCATTACAGAAAATAGTAAAGGAGGACCTCGCAAATAGTATCATATACGCAGACTCCCTAAGTGCACTCACAGCTCTTCGTGCCAAAAATGCAGTCACACCATTATTAGGAGACATTATACACAATTTAATAAAAGCCACCACACAAGGACTGAACATTAAATTATGCTGGGTTCCGAGCCACGTCGGAATTAGTGGCAGTGAGAGAGCAGACGCATGCGCGGCACAGGCCGGCACAAAGAAATCACAAAAGTAAAGATACCTCCTAACGACTGCATGAAGTTAATACATCATAAACTAAGGAAAAAATGGCAGTCTGCTTGGAACAATGAAGCAAACAACAAATTACACCTGTTGAAACCCGTGTTAGGCGAATGGAAATCTTGCACACACCAGGAACGTTTCAAAGAAGTGATTCTGTGCCGTCTTCGCATAGGACGCACACACCTAACACACAACTTCATTCTAACAAAGCAAGACAAACCCCACTGTGAACTATGTGGAGATGAACTAACAGTAAACCACATCCTATTTTCATGCAGAAAACTTGAACCACTGAGGAAGAAGTTTTTTACCATATATTACAAAGAACATATCCCTTTTCACCCAGCTTTGATTTTAGGAGATGGGCTTGTTGAAGTATCATGTGTTTTTAGCTTTTTAAAAGAAGCTGGAGTTCTCTTAAAACTATAAAACCTCGCAGAGTGCTTAACTACATATTACAGAACACCTCATCCACCTTCTCATCCCTGAGAAGAAGGCCGAGGTCCTTAGTTAACTTGTTTGGACTCTCCGGGCCCTTGGCCAGACAAGGACTCACTGAGGTGTCCCAACTTATTGAAAGAATCCATACCTAGTGTTTGGCGCATGATAGCCTAAACTGCTTTTGTGCCATTAAACTCAACTCAACTCAACTCAACATAAGCCAGTACCATCTCGCCCGTTTTACTAGTCTTCTCAAGCACAAACATTTCCACAACATTTACTACCGAACACTGGAGCTGGGATCGTTCAGCTATAGTGGGAGTAGTTAGTACACCGACATGTCGACGCCTCGCTCTTTTGAAATACTCTTTACGATTTATCTTCCTTAATTTCCGAGCACTCGTAGTTTTCTAAACACAGCAACGTAATTGCCCTCAGTGTAGAAGCGTAATCAGTTCGATTTTCTGCACGTATAACGCAATATTCTTTTTCTTTAGTGATCAATTCGCAATGTTGCAAAGCCATGGGAAGCCGAAAGGACGAAAGTATGAAGTTCCGGCCAATCTATGTACCAACCACCATTTTCCATGCTGGTCAAACCAATTTGCTTGCAGCTATGCTGTAGAGGCTAGCACCAGGGTTCCCTCTAGTGCTTTCTTGTTAGAAATTTAAGTTTTCAAGCACGTCTGTATTACAGTGAAGTCGTTGTGGTCGTTTATATTTTCTCCCCTTCATTCTGATCTTTTCCTGTGCCTTGTGATCTCTACCATACGTTTCCATATTCTTTGTATCCTTAAGGCAGGTGGGCGTTGCGCTACTATTAGTGAAAGTTGTCTCAGTCATGCTTACGTCAAAGTCTTTGTGTGTGTGTTTCTGAAATTCAACAGTGATATAGATGAAATATTTAGATTTTTGATGAATTGAGAACGCTTTATATTCTGTGTTTTCGGCTACCATGAAATTAGAGAATGGCAGGAAACGCTTGATTAACTTGTAAGGTGATGACGCAGTTTGATTCATATGGTATGTTGTAACTATACGGCGCAAAAGATAGAGGACAGGAGATGAACTAAAACAAGTGTACAGAAAACGACCAGCTGTTATGCGGGCCTCCTTTTCTCTTGTTTTCTTTTTTTTCGTGGGAACTGCATATGTTGCTCGTCAGAGTAGATTCTATAGTTATGCGACAATTCGTCAGCAGTGGGTTAAAATAAACGTAAGGTTAGAATAAAGTGAATTACTACGTTAGAGCCGAAATAAATATATGCTTAATATTTCGACGCCTCTAAAGGTCAGTTGTTTACGCTGGGCATCAATAAGAGACAATCTTACCATTTGTCAATCCCGTACATACTGCGCCCTCGTGGCCCTAGGAGGGCATAACACTAACAATAATGCTGGCAAAACTACATACAATAATTACCACAGAAGGAAATGCTACGAAAAAGACAAACAGTAAATATTGATTGAGAGGGATGCGGCAGCGTTATTGTACATAAAGCTGTTCCACGTTGTTTTATTTTAATTTTCCTCATCAAAGCCAGTACGCGAGAACTCGGGGATGTATCATAACTAATGATATATAGACGTTACTAGGATAGAGTTTCATTATCTCTTTGGTGTACTTAATTCGCTTATGCTAGTTTTGTCGTGGTACGCAATGATAATGTGCATTTCTTTCTCATCACTCTGTGCAATTAGCCCTGTTTCGTTAACACCAGTTAATTCTAATACCATTAAATCATCTGACGCTGACTTCAGTGCTATCATGTAGGTCCCTAAAGCACTTTCAAGCTATTTGCAACAGCTTTTCTCCTGAAGAGCCCCCATAAAATTGTTGGAAATAAAGTTCTGAATCTGAATCTGAATTCGGAGATGTGAAGCGTTTGCTCAGAGGTTCCAGTCTATTATTGCACGCGGGAAGGAGGCAAATTTAAATGAGTCTGGTCTTGTGAATATTCATGCGTTATGCGTTAAAAGCAACATTAAGAGACAAGTCGAAACCAAGAAGCCGTCAAACGCCAACCCGCCAGGTAATTCGCGCGCGTAACAGCGAAAACCGTAAATGGCCTCAGGGTACCTGTCGCGCCTGCTCTGTCCTCCTTCACTTCCGCTTGCAGGCGCTGTCTCTCGCACTCGCGCGCGCAACTTTGACATTAAAGCCCCAGTTATACGTCTCGCGGAACGTCATGCGCCTTTCTCAGCGATGTCCGCATTATGACAGCGCGCGCGCAGCAGAGGAAACGGGACAGTTGATGCCCTTATTTGGAGAGCGAGAAAACGGTAAGGAAAAAGCCACGTTTCTGCGTTCCTTATCGATCGTACCATTAATGCAGTGGGAACGTTCCCCAGCAGAGCATGAGATGTGTGGGCACTAGTTTCCGCGTTCCGTTCTCTGCAACACAATTCTTCTCATGCTCGCGCCGTGGATATATTAAAGTCGGTAACTATACGGGTTATGAAAGCTTCGTGAAGACCATGGCTTGCCGAAGAATGACATACCACTCTGATACGGGATCAACGCGAACTGTGTCGCAGCAAAGTTATACGATTGTAGGACCGGTTATGCACCGACTGCTTACTGATGGGACATGGCTCGACCAATAAAGAAAGCTTTCAAAAGATGAAGCGCGAACAGAGACCGCACACTAAGAAAGAACAATGGCAGGACAAGGCGCTACGAACCAACTAGCCCCACAACGTATTCTACTGCAATAAAGAAGAAAGATGCAAAAGAATAGAAGGAATTTTCATCTACCTTTAATAATGCCAACGAAACGTCGACGTTCTCGGCCGTGTCTGCATATAATTGTGTGGCCGCACTTGGGCTTGCTTCTATCTAAGGGGGGGGGGGGGGGGCATGTGCGCGCATGTTTTTTTTTTTTTTTTTTAGAGCAACTGTATGCATACTCGCGTTTAGAGCGTTGAGCAGAACGCAGCTCATTTCCGTGCTTCCTAGGATATTTGGCGTTCGTATATGGCCGCTTCTGTGCCCAAACAACATGCATATCTCCATTTCTTCTGCCCTTCAACATCGAGCAGCAATGTATAGAGTAGATAAGCAGACGCACAAAAGAGGATCCCCCTGTGAGTTGAGGAGCTTCACCGCAATAAGGCAGCTTAGTCACACAAAGGCTGAAACATGCATACAATATATCAGACGGACGAGACCTACAAAGCTATGTGAATGACTGGCGCATTCATATACGCATGTAGGCAGCTTCATTTGCGGCGGCATTTTTAACGTGCGACTAAAGAGATAGCGACAGAGAGAGAGGAAAGGCAGAGAGGTCAACCAGATGAGCTTGCGGTTTGCTACCCTACACTGGGGAAAGGGAAAGGGGGAAAAGAAATAGAAAGTGGGATAGAGGGAACACTGTGTGCACGCAGCAAAGCGCCTGGAAATCAGTGAAGTCCAAGAAAGCGCTCCGTCGATACGTTAGGCTGCCATCATTCTGCTGTCGGAAGATAATCTTGGTGCTTCTCCATAGTTCGTAATGCACGTTGAAGACACCAGTGAAGACCAAGGAGCCGGTGGGCGTCAGTAGTACGTTGCAGTGCGTGGCAATGTATCGTTAAGCTAAACCCCAGCCTTCTTGAATTCAGTGCGAATAGAATGGTAGGGGTGAGCCATGATGGTTACTCAAGAGTTGCAAGTACTGAATTGAGAGCATCCAGCACTTGCATTGCACTTCGCGCTGACGGAGTGGGCAGGTTATTCAAGAGCATTCGAAAAGTATTCATAAGAGACCGGAGCATCATAACCACTTGTCGGTCTTCTTCGGGCAATTTGTCAGAACCCGCGCTGTGCACTCTACAGCCGTGCGCAACCGTATCACTTGACATGGCTCCGGCTCCGGCTGTGGAATATTCGTACAAGAAATACAGGCTGCAACCAAATACGAGGAGGTAACCACAAATAACAAGAATTGTATTTTTTTAAGCGAAGCTTTCTTTGCGTCTTCCTTCTACTTTTCCACTGCTGCTGCTGCTGCTGTTGTCCTGCACGCCACGTCGGCAGGTGGTTCACAGAGTGTATATACATGGCAGGAGAGAGACAGAGAGGGAAGGCGAGGCGAGAAACTCGTTTGTACATTTCCATTGCGCGGCCATGAGGCCCTCTGGAGCTCCCTGGGCGTTGCCACAATAGCCTCTTGATAGCTGCAATTATTCGTGACTCGCCGCAAAAGCATACAGAAACTGCAGCGCTTACCTTTGCACTAACATGCGACAGTCCAGAGGGGAAGTAGATATAATGGTAGAGAGTATGTAGAGAGAGAGGAGACAGAGAGTGGGTAGAATCAACTAAGTCACAACAACTTGCCGCTCGCAGCTTGTATGCATGGAGGAGTGAGAAAGAAGGAAAAGGTGACGTAAGAAGGCAAGAAAACGCTACCACTATGAACATGACAGCCAGTTGCGGACAAATTGTGTAAATTTATGTTCAAGATACGGTACAGAACGTTCCTGCTGTTTCAGAAAAAATGGGAAGCGTGCAAATTTGTCAAGCGGACAAATGAGCTAGGGCGTGCAGACGCTAAGCCGCGTTAAAGCCTGTGTGTCTATAGGTGACACTACAGAAGCGGCCGCACGTTGTACACTTCCGTGCTCGCCGCGGTAGCTTTGCTGCTACGGCGTTGCTCGAGGTCGGGGGTTTGATCCCAACTGCGGCAGTCGCATTTCAACGGGGGCGAAATACAGAAAGGCTCGTGCGCTTAGACTTTAAAGAACCCGGATAACTCATAATACAGTTGTGGTTTTAGCATGTGCAACCCCATTTTTAAACTAAAGCTTAAAACGTCTGCCACGATGCGATGTGCCGTATGGGACAATGTAACGAGCTATAGTAGAAGCCGACAAAGTATATAGCATCAAGCGAGAAAATACGAAAAATCAGCAGCAGCGTAGACAGCATGGCCGTCATCTCATAAAGAAGAGAAGGAGACAGCGCGCTCATCCGGCGGAGAATACAGAAAGAAGGAAGAGGGAGAAAGCTGACGTGGGCCTGGAAGGAGCGAATTGGGCTTTATCCACAGGAAGAACATCTGCGTGACCATTTGTGACTACCTCTGTGACACAAGAAGGTTACCATGTTAGTTGTCGAAATCAATAATTGGATAGCTCATTAATGCGCCGATTGTGTGTTCGGCGGTTAAAGGCGGTTGGTGTTGTTGATTCCAACAATAACAAAAACTCACAAAATGTACTGCTGCTTATATATAAATGCAGTTATTTTTATTTCTGTATCTTCCAGGTAAATATATTTCCTAATTATTCAAGTCTGAAGTTTTCGTGAACAATTAAAGCTTGAAACGTTATACTTCACCCTGATTTACCTTTTATTTTAGGTTTTTCTCTAGCCGCCTGCCCTTTAACGTTTAACCGCCGGCTTCATGACCAATTCCCCGTAGTGGGTACGCGCTTCAAGAGAAGAATCAAGCAAGCAAGCGAGCGAAGAGAGGTGTGGCTGAACATCACTAGAAGAGAAGAAGCAAGAGGTTCGATCGAGCTTTTGGTTGAAAGGCAGTGAACCGGTGGCAACGGCACCGAAAACCTGAGCACGAGGAGGGCACTAGTTGCACTGCACCAGTCTAGTGTGAGTTCTGCTGCCCGCCGAACCGCTGTCTACTGTTGCGCCTCATCGCCCGTGCTGCTCCTCCGCATATAGTGTACAGTGACCAGTGGTGTGGCCACTGGAGACCTAAGGGGGACAGATTCTGTGTGTGGGACGCCGAAGCCTGGCGCGTTTGTGTGTTATGTTGTGCTCGTTGCAATCCTATGGGATGTGGTGCACATTAAGCCTCTTTCCGCTGCCACCAGCTCGAGCCTCCACGCCCCGCGGCCGGGCCGCGTGGTCTCCGGCAAAGGCTCGTCGCGATGACAATGGCCCCGTACAACCTCGCCCTCGCTGACGGCAACGCTCAACAAGTCCGTTGTATGCTACAGAGACGACCCCTTAATAGAGATGCCGGCGCTCCATCGAGCAGCATGAAAGGACAACGCCGAAGCAGATATGTAAGTGCCACATGCTAATAGATCTATTAGGACATTTAGCAGGCAATACGGAGTGGATCGTCTAGGGACTTGTGAAATATAAGAGCCGGAAAGTGTAGAGACGACACCCACAGCAACTCAGTGTAAATAGACCATTTATCCGGGTTTACGCAGATTTGATGTGGACTCGCGTATTTTGTGTTAATTATTATCAATGTGTCTTTGCCTATATTCACGTCTCGTGCGCCGTGACAGGCAATGACAATACTAACCTTCGCTGGTGTTAAGAACAACGGCGCACTACAACGCTTCAAGCGAACCCGTCCCCCTGTGTGTTCTGTGTACCACGCAGAACAACAGCAATGGTGCACGCAAGGTAACGTTTGACATAAACTCACCGTCCTCGTATTGATCTAAACGCTGAAGAAGTAAAACATTTGCGGTCAACATCACCGCTAATTATGGTCAATCAAAGCAAACAGCGTAGCTTTTTCGACACTCACAGTACGTGCGAGCAACGTAATTTTTTTTTTTTCATGCGAATGTTTCTTTGAGTATTTCTTAGCATTATTCACCTTTGTTGTACTCTCTAACGCAATGAACTTGTCCCGCCACTTTATTTGAGAGCTGCCTCGCACTGCCTAATGTTTTACCCCGTGCCGGACAAGTGCTTTTTTTTTTTCTGGTAGCATGTCTGACTTTGCTCTCACGCCAGACGTGCTAGAAAATTGGAAGACTTACGCAAGACGTCGAGCCGAGGCAAGACGTCAAAACTGTTTACGCTGACGACGGTGCCTGCATAGCGCCGGCAACTGCGGCCGCGCCTGCCCCGACCGCAAACAATTCTACGACCCACTGCCAAGCACCATGATGTGGGAATGTCCGGCTCACAAAGCGGTGCGGAGAGAGCATCTCCCATGAATGCATACCAGACATACCGAGCCATGACGGGTGGATCTGACTTGTAGGCGACCCAGAGGGCACTTCATATAGTGTGTTCTTGTAAGGAAACAAATGAACTACCCTTCCTGCTCGATAAAAAATCGGGCTTCGGCCTAGGAGTCTCGCCTGGCTTCTGCTTCTGCCAGTAAATCGGGGCTACTACAACGGTTGTAGACCTTGCTCCTCACACCGCGCCTTCTACTCCCGAGGCACTTTTAAAGCGACTAGCTTACTTTAGCTCTTTAGGCCATGTTCCTGATAGGCCGGCGGTACGACGGTGGTCGGACTTAGGGGAGGGCAGGCGAGGAAACGCGCTGAGGCGAAGCGCGTGCTCTCGGCATTGCGAAAAAGGGCGGAGGGAATAGTGGAGGGTGGTAGGGCCACCGTGCGTGAGCTCTCGCGCCACAAAGGAGGTTACATACTTAAACTTCTGGAGTGGAAGTCCCAGTCGCTCCCTTCGGAAGCGAGTGAAGCCGCCGGCGGCCGTATTGCTAGAGGAAAAAGAACGCGGCTCCAGTGTAGGCGGCCGCGGCATACGCGCGGCGCTCCCTGCGTTTGCGGTTACGCGATGAAAAAATGAAATGAAACCCCTTTAAGACATATATCAGTGCGCGGTTGTGTGTTGCTGTTGTCAAAAAAAAAATTACTCCTGCGTCGATTTATAGCCGGCTTTGGCAAAAGCTATCGGCTGGGCTCTTCGCCAATCGCACTTCCTCGCTTGGTTAAATTATGAATGCTCTCTCCATACAAACTATAAGCTTGTGTGATGTGGGAGCTTAATGAACATTTACCACAGTTTACCGACTAATCGACGTGAATAATTGTCAGACACCCTGCATAAAGACTGAACACACTTCGCGTCCGTCAACGTTTGATTAAATGGTGCCACCACACCATTTCACCTCTCGTGCGCGCTGTCACATGGCTGTCGACATGTTGAGAAACTGCATGGAATGTTCTGCATCTGCTGTAGGTAGTTCCAAAAAGTCATTCACGCAACTGGAGGCCTTGCTTTAGCCGCGATATTATATTAGGTAATTACTCTTTATTCCAGTACACAACATTACGAGTGGTTTAAATAAGGCATGCCGCAAGCTATGTGTTTAGCATCATGAACAACACGATATTCGTACGTTAAAGCTAGAGCTTGCATAATGAACTTCACTGCGAATGTTCTCCTATATTTCACATGTGCTCAAAAATTTATACCACTCCTAAATCCCGCTCAGACCTTGTTATTCTAACACACGCGACAACTGAAACATATCACTCTGAAATGCTACACAACTGAAAACATTTCCAGTTGACACTTGAACTTTTACAATGCAAAATATTCACGTACAAGCTCAGTTTGTAGCTCGCGTTCTGTGTTCATTACTTTTTTAATATACAATCTTCGATGCAGTATTCATGTTTTTTATTCGTTCATGCTTTTTATTCACAATTCGTTCGTTTATATTTCTCAGTGATGTGGCATACCCAGAACCTTAGATAGCATTCTGAAATATTCTTGCAACAGGGTTCACGCTCTTGTGTTCAGGCCCACCTTTCACAACGAAGTTTCTTACTGGGCGACTACATGCAAATTAATGAACAAGTAACCTACGAAACATAAAGACCCGTATGCAAGAGAAGTGGTCAGAACGAGCACTGAACTTACTGTTCATTGGTAAGTCTAGTGCTTGTCCTGTCCCCGTTTTATCATGTGTATGCGCCTGTCTCACTGGTCTCCCTATCAATATACAGGCTCTGAGCGGAAAGTACATGGTACAATATGTTGTCGTACATGCAATCTGTGCTCTAATACATGAGCACCGCACATGCATTCGAGCACAAGCCGAGACCACTGCAAGCCAGTGGCGAAATCCCATCCTCTCCTTCTTGCATGTAGCCCACGCATGCGCTACACAGAAACCGCACGCACTCACGTGCCAACGAGTATATGTAGGATGCAAACTTATTATTGACATACCCGTACTTACGAGCACTTTGCCAACCGTTGCCAACTGACGCAAAGGTATACGCACGACGTGCGACGGTCCTGAGCAGAGGACGAGAGCTTATGTTACAAGTAAAACTTCACACCCGGTGTCATCTTGACGCGATTGGTGCAGCTATGACCTACTGAAGTGTTATAATTCCCTCGGAAAGCATGCCACAATCAGTTAAACGCTGTTGTAACAGCGCGAAACCTATAAGCACAACACGCATACAATTCTCTGTGCAACGCCGCTACGCCAGTTCGGCCCTCTTGCCTCTAGCAAGATGGCGGCGACTGGCTTCATTTTTGGAGAACTGTCGCTCTTTCGGTCGTCCGTTCGTTCGGGCTATTCGCATACATTGGCATTTATCATCGACAGTTTCTGAATAATTTTCCCCTCCCCTATTCGTCATATTAGGGCCAAAGAGCCATCCCATAAATAAAACATTTATTCAATCAAATAAATTGGGCAAAATTCTACAGCAACTCTCGCAACGTGATGACAATGAGTGTTCCGTCATCTTCTTCCCTTATCTTCACCGAATCTTGAAAACGCTTTTATTTCAGTCCTTGATATACGAAGTAGTAAATGCAAGGCGCAGAAGACCAGGACTCGGGAAGAAGAACACAAACGACAGGACCGGCGCCACTCACAACTAAGTTTATTTTCGCAACAAGCCTGCCTTATGTAGGTTATTCACGCCGAGTCACGCACAAAACTTTAGAAGTAAAAAAACACAGCAATCTATCGACCATTCAGGAATATTATCTGGGACATATTATCGAATCAGCAAACAAGAACCACACGTGGATCAGCACAGGAGGCAATTGATCTAGTATAGTCTTTTTTCAAGCCAACGGGGACAAAAAACCAGATATAAAAAGTACCGTCTACACTTCACTACCAACCAATCTATCGACAACATAATACACTTCAAACGCCTAAGGCCCAGTCAGTGATAAAACCCGCACGACTATGGGAATAATGACCAACGAATAACACGGAAAAATTCATGAAAAATGCGTCTAAGTACAATGTCAGCGTCAAAAATAAAATCTGTAATAGTCACTCACGTAAAAAATTGATAAAACATGTTACCACGCGAAAAAAGAACCACGTGACAAACAATGAAATTGACAGAAGTCATGAACGATAAAGGTCTAAAGAACAGCGTCTGCGTCAAAAAAAGTGCAACAAAAGTTAAGAGCCACTAGAAAATCGTCAACAAAATAAAAACTAGTTAAATAAAAGGAAGACAGACGGTAAAACCAAATGAAATCACTCTAACATGAGGCCTAAATGAAACCTTCTAAAAAAGTCCTTGTCACTAAGCATAATGGACGGCCTGCTGACGCATGCGTTTCCCTCTTTTTTGATGACATAGGCTTCCACAATTTCCCGCTCAAACCTGTCTTTTCCAAACTTCAAAAATTTAGTTTTGTCAAACTGAGGGCGGCAATTAGAGCAGTCTCTGCAATGCTCTGCAAGGAAACTCCCTTCCTTGTTGCGCAGATTACGAAGGAGGGAGTTTCCTTGCATGTTTTATCAAATTTTTTACGTGAGTGACTATTACAGATTTTAGTTTTGACGCTGACACTGTACTTAGACGCATTTTTCATGTTGTTTCCGTGTTAGCCGTTGGTCATTTTTCCCATAGTCGTGCGAGTTTTATCACTGACTGGGCCTTAGGCGTTTGAAGTGTGTTATGTTGTGGATAGATTGGTTGGTAGTGAAGTGTAGACGGTACTTTTTATATCTGGTTTTTTGTCCCCGTTGGCTTGAAGAAAGACTATACTAGATCAATTGCCTCCTGTGCTGATCCACCTGTGGTTCTTGTTTGCTCATTCGATAATATGTCCCAGATAATACTACTGAATGGTCGATAGATTGCTGTGTTTTTTACTTCTAAAGTTTTGTGCGTGACTCGGCGTGAATAACCTACATAAGGCAGGCTTGTTGCGAAAATAAACTTAGTTGTGAGTGGCGCCGGTCCTGTCGTTTGTGTTCTTCTTCCCGAGTCCTGGTCTTCTGCGCCTTGCCTTTACTACTTCAAGCATGAACCAACTAGCCCAAGCAGGAGTTTTACTTGATATACGAAGTCTCCAGGTGAAAGATATGGGGAGGTGCAGAGAGTGAGGTGAGATAGCGTTGGAATCACTTGTTTTTGTTTTTGTTTTTGCCCTGAAGTGCTGCACACAGTGCTGTGTGCGTAGGGCTGCCGTAGTGCACAAGCCACTCCCCCGATTTGCGCGCATTGATGTGTTTACGCAGAAGCGCACCACGCAGCCCCTGGGGCAGTCCGAAGTAAAAAAAATTTGGTTGACTGCCTGACCTCGCGGTACTAATTTGAAATGAACAAGATCTTCGACAAAATAAAGCAAATATCCCCGAGAGAAGAGAACTTTATGCGCACAAATTGTTTCTTGGCGTCCGACATCGCAAAATTTACGCGAAGGCCGACAGAGGCTCACAAGAAAGCGATGCAGGGAGGAGACAAAAACCTTGCACAAGGATGTTCGTTGTTCAACTGATGGGGACGATAGTGAATTAGAGGCGCCCCAATTAAGAGGAACGCACCAGCGTTAGTTAACCTTCCGTCTCAGTATTTTTTTTTACAAAAAGCATTTTGTCTTTCCTTTTTGTCCCCCTTCCCCCTAGCGAATGTCTTACCAAAGTTTGTTATAGTGGAACTACAAACCTGCTGGCATAAAGTAGCAGCACTATACCTTCCTCTCCCAACTGAGTCGTAGGACCACAATTATTCTGACCAATGAGATACGCGAAAGCAAGCCCCCAACCCCACCCCCGAAAAAAGAAGACAAGAAAGAAAAGGACTCGGAAACACCCTATCCCGCAACCCGATGTTCTTCTGTTTAATGGCGAATTCGGCAAATCGCAACAGTGCGTACTGGTGCGCCCTGGGGCGACGACAATTGGATGCAACGGCGCATCAGGCACCCCTGTGCGCACCGGTGCGATTTGCCGAATTCACCAAAAGTTTCCGTTTGCTGTGGAATAGTGCATGTTGCCTTGAACGACGCAGTTGCAGTACTCACGGACTCGCGGCTTCAGATTCCTCCTCATGCCCTGCCATCCCTTCCTACCCCCCCTCCCCATGCACACACAAATATAGGTTAGAAAAGAACGACTTCTCCTCTTTGAAGTAAACTAGGGACACCTGCATACTAACTTCCCTATTGCTAAGCAGCTGCTGCCAAAGTCCTTTGCTACTGCAGTCCCTCTAACTTAGGATCTTTTTTTTAATCTTCTTATCTATCCTTGGTTGGTCTCCCTATCTTCCCTCTTCGTCTCTCTCTCTCTCTCTCTCTCTCGAACGTTTCTCTCTGTCTAGTCTGGCTGTTCCTGCAGGAGAGCCAGTAGACAAACTGTTCTCGAAACGCACCATGAAACGACCTGGTGCGTTGATCATGCAAATAACGTTCCTACTCTTTCTAAAGACGCGGTGAAGTTCCAGGAATCAATTTATCTGCGCGGCCGCCCGTAACATCGCTGTAAACAGTCCAGTGAACACGCTATTCAATTTTCGTTTGCTCATCTTTTAACCTCCACAGTCATTCTTTTTGCTGCTCCTCGCCTCTCCAACGTTCCCGTTAACCGACGATCGACACGCACTCCTCATTTTCAGAGGAGATTGTTGATTTGCCCAAGTTCGTATCGCGACACTCTGTTAGCAGCACAAAGATTTCGCAAGTTTACCGTCTTTCTCTTTCTTTATCTTTTTTTCTTTTTATCCTTTTCTTTTTTCTTGTTCGAAGCCACGTGTTCCCGTATGCAAGCGATTGCGAAGGCATGATTTTGAGTATCTTCCGAGTTTTGTTTTGTCTTTTTTTTAGCGAAAATGGGCAAATTTTTTTAAACCTGCCTAGTTTTGATGCGCAGCTCCAGCATTCGCTGCCATAAAACCTTGTTTCAGGCTAGTTGTTTTTTTAGTGCGACACTAAACGCAAGCCGCGGAATACGGAATAAACATACAGGTACGACAAAATACATGTGTGGGAAATATCTGCAAAGATTCCAAAGATTCCTTGGTTCTCCACAAGAAAAGTAGAAAGTTACCTATCAAGAAAAGGGTCAGGCAAGCAGACGCAATCTCTCTAAGGAAGCTATCATACTGGGAAGGCACGAGCATGAGGATAAATGATATCTCAGCAACCTTCAGTTTACAGATGACATTGTCTTTTTCTGTAACACGGGGGACGAATTACAACAAATGATTAAGGACCTTAACCGAGAAAGTATTGGAGTGGAGTTGATTAATACGCAGGAAACAAACATCATGCTAAATAGCCTGGCAAGGAAACAAGAATCCAGGATCGCCTTTCAGCCTCTAGAGATTGCACAGGGTTACCTTTATCTAGGTCAATTACTCACAGGGGACCTTGATCATGAAAAGAAAACTTACAGAAGAATAAAATGGGTTAAAGTGGATACGGCAGGCATTACCAAATCCTGATTGTGGTGGGGCTTAATTACCACTGTCGTTGAAAAGAGAAGCGTACAATCATTGCATTCTAGCGGTGCTAACATATGAGGCGGAAAATTGGAGGTTAACAAAGCTCGAGAACAAATTAAGGACTGTGCAATGGGCGGTAGAAAGAAAAATATTTGGCGTAACATTCAAAGACAGGAAGATAGCGATGTAGACCAGAGAGCAAACGGGGATAGCCGATATTTACATTCAGGAAAAAATGGATCTGGGCAAGCCATGTAATGCATAGGGTAGATGACCGGTGGACCATTATAGTTAGAGAATGGGCGCCAAGAGAAGGGAATCGCAGTCGAAGACGGCAGAAAACCAGGGGGGGGATAAAATTTGCAAATTCGCAGGCGCAAGCTGGAATCAGTTGGCACAGGAAAGGGGTAATTGGAGATCGCAGGGAGAGGCCTTAGACCTGGCAGTGAACATAAAGGTAGGCTCACGATGATGATGATGACGACGACAATGCCCAGCGGAAGCTTTGAACTTGTATTTTATTGCGATACCGCAATTATATGGACACTCCAGGCGCATTTCTGCCGTTGCCGTCGTCGTGAGGCTCCGCATGAGTGAAAGTGTGTGAGGGTGAGTCGGCGAACGCGGTTCAATCTCGCGTGCGCGAGCGAGGAACGCGGCCAGGATGCGTGCTCTCTCCTGTGGGGCGCGAGGCAGGGAGGTCGGACGAGGGGGAGGGGCGTTGCTCTCCGGCGGCTGCTAGGGTGCCTCGATATATCCTCCTCGCCGTCCGCTTCGTACAGAGTGGAGACAACCACGGCGTCTACTGCGCCGTTGGCCACGCGAATCGCGGTCGCCTCAGTAGAGGCCCGTGGCGGACGCCGTAGGGACGTGTTTCCCGCGCTCGTGTGTGTTGAAAGCGATCTGCGACGTGGTCAAAGTACGAGCCCGCGCGTGCCTCATGTTCAAAGCGACCTGCGATGCTTGCAGAGTGCGCGTAGTGCTGGTAGCTTCGTATGCGCTGTGCTCTCGGCGTTTCGTTCGCGTCGAAGCGACAGATACACGGAGTTCCCGTCCGTCCGTCCGTCCGTCCGTCCGTCCGTCCGTCCGTCCGTCTGTCTGTCTGTCTGTCTGTCTGTCTGTCTGTCTGTCTGTCTGTCTGTCTGTCTGTCTGTCTCTCCGTCTGTCTGTCCGTCTGTCCGTCCGTCCGTCCGTCCGTCCGTTCGTTCATCCGGCCGTCTATTCCATGCTAGAATAATGCGAGTGTAGACTGTGACAACTAAAACACAGTTCATCATGACCCCGGCCGTTCGATCCTCCAAACCCTTAGACCTCGATTTCGTAACGATACCTTCTGCTGGATTTTATGCCATTCTTATAAGCCACCGTTCACAGACGGCTGACCCCGTTGATAACGCGTTCGGTGCGTCGCTTTTACTGCTGATGTAGCGCAAAATTGCGAAAATAAATATAATTGGAAATGACATCACTGCAATATCTCGGCCTTGCTTGTTGTTGGAAGAAAAAAATGCTGGCTCTCCCGTAATCGAGAGTAAATGTAAGCATAAAACGACTACTGGCAAAGCATATTGGTTGGATATGGTACTAGCCACAATCTTAAAATAGGTGTAGTGCATGTTCGCAACGGCACATCCCACCACACCACACCACACCACGCCATACTGTGCACTGGTATATATGGACGCAATAGTTTCCTGTCACAGACA
The DNA here is from genome assembly GCF_050947875.1 of Dermacentor variabilis. Lineage (NCBI taxonomy): Eukaryota > Metazoa > Arthropoda > Arachnida > Ixodida > Ixodidae > Dermacentor > Dermacentor variabilis. Next base: position 107,708,517 of record NC_134571.1, read on the forward strand.
GAACCTCATTGCAAGTCTCGTCTCGATCAAACAGCCAACCGTGGTGCGCCGAGCGCTACCGGCTTGGACGCTGCCGGACGCGCCGTGGACCGCACGGACCGCTGGCGTTGAAAAGAGCACAGGCAACTCTGTCTCAGCGCCAAAAGACGACACTCAAGTGTATAGTGCCCTGTATCTCTGCCTTTTAAACGTCGCTATTGGAAATGACAAATAAAACTTCAGCTTACTAGAAGTTACAGCTTGAGTGATATTGTGAACAAACATTAGGAAGAACTAGTAAGCAATATTTTTTGTAACTCGTTTGGGAACTAACTAGTGTATGTAATGCGGTCTTGACTGGTTGCCCGGATGATCTCGCTTTGTTCTCATACTTGGCCGGATGTTTTCATTTGAGTGCCCGGATAACGGCTGGCTCAGGTTCACTTGAAGTTCATCGACAACGGGAGCTAAAAGCATTTCATGCTTAAAAAGGTAATGTTCGAGGCACACCGGCTCATAACCGGTCCAGATGCTAGTGATGTGAGTAAACCGGGCGCTTAATCAGAAGGAACTTACACGAGAGTACTCTGGCGTTATAGTGCGCAGTGCTGCCATTGCTATATTATTTAGGTGTGATAAAGGACAAATAACAACAACAACTAGCAAAAAAAGGAAACAAGACAGGCAGCTACCGCATAAAACCGAACATTGTCTCCCAGAGGGAAAGAAAGAAAGATTAATGAAAGGTTAACCAGGACTGAGCCTGGTTATGTAGCTACCCTGCACCCGGAGAACGGGCAAAGGTAAAAAAAAGGATCTGTCAAGTTTCATAAGGGGAAGGGCCAGGAATTCCGAAAATGCGAATAGAAGTGCAGAAATCAATGGACTGAAAAGATGAAATGAAACTCAGCCGAGCACCCACTAAAAACAAAAGAATATTGGCGTAGACCATAGCATGGGATCGTAAATGTCATCGATAACTTTCTTACGCGTCTCTGTTGTCTACCTCCGTCCAATCTCGTCAGGCGAACCCGGCGTATATCTCGCGTGTCTGAGCCCTTCGCTAAACGGAAAATACACCTCCCGCGTATACCGGCGATTTTTTCTTCGCTCTTCGACTTTCCTCCTCTTTACCATTGTTGCCCGCACCAGTTCTTGCCCTTTCCAGTCCAGTTTATCGCACGAGAGCGCCATCCATCCAACCACCCAAGGGGGTAAAGAAAGCGAGGGCTTTAGAATTCGCCTTACGCAATACATCACTCGAAGACCTCGTTGTGTAATAACTTCACCGGGACGGCGAAATGTTTCGCCATGCCAATTTCCAAACTAGCGGCCCTATAACATAAAACTATTCCAATATGTTTCTATTCCAATCTCCTGACGTCAAATTTGCGTAACCACCGACGCAAGCGCCGGGCGGTCACCCGCAGTGTTGTCTGAACAGACCAATCAAACACTCTCCTCGTTCATAGAAGGTCACTTTTGTTTGCTTGAAAAACGAATAACATTGCCTACACTGAGCGGCTTGTCGTATCTCATTGGCTGACAACAGGCGAGGAGAACGCTCAAGCGCAGAGGGATTCGACGGGGCAGAGCCAGTGCACTGAAAATCGATAACCGGATGAAGAGGGTGGTGCCGGCGTCTGCGATAGGTCGGCTTTCGCTTACTTAGCTTGCGGTGACTGGTCGAAAATCGCGGCGGCATGCAACGGAAGCTTAAGAATGACGCTAAAACGGACCCTCAGCAAAGAAGAGATGGCAGAATGAGGTGGTAAACGTGCTGAAAGTGCTCGAAAACGTTACACGGCCACGCAAGAACTTTTATTATGCGCAAATACACCCATGCTCTCCGGAAGGTGCGAGTAGCCAGTGCCTGAGCGATCGGCGGCAGCCATTTTTTATTCCTTTCCGAACGGGGCAGCCTGCGGCTATTCAGAAGAAAATTCAGTTTTGTTCGGCATATTAATGCATCTTTAATACGTGCACGTCACTTTGACGCGGTGAGTTTTCGCGGTTTTCTGACGTCGCGTGACAGGCAAGTGAAGTGGGTGCTGCCCGAAAACTTTTGACCAATAGCCGGGGGCTAATGGCGAAAAGGCGTCGAATCAGAAATAACTGTTTTTCTTTTTTTCTGTCAAATCATGCATAATCAGTGTGTACACATCATATCAGATGGGGATGTATCGCTGTTTTCGTGACGTCACGTGACAGACAGGTGAAGTGGGGGTGGTCGAAAAAAGGTTTTGACCAATCGTGGAGGGTTGATAGCAGAATTGGAATAGAAAACTTTGGAATAGTTTTACGTTATAGCGCCCTAGTTTCAGCAAGCCGAATGAATACTACCCGCATATGTAGGATGCTTGCCTACACATTCTGCAACTTTTAACATACCTGCTACGCGTTTTCCTCTTGTCGTCGCACCCTCTGCCACCACGTGTCACCACCTGTCATCAATCTGTCATTGCACGATGACCAGCTGTGCTCAACACCCGCGCGAAATGTGTTTCGCTGTTAGAAAAAAAAAAGCCAGTCACTGAATACCCCTTGTGAACAGGGGAACCGTACGGATCCCCACACGTACGTCATCTTGTTTTGACTGTGGTTAGCGACTTGCTTCCTTGCTAACAATTTTACCTGACCAGACGGCGTACCGTCAAACTCGGCGACCAAATGGGTTTCGTGGAGTTATTGCTTTATTGCTGAAATTCCGCAGCACAAACTTCAGCAGTGATTGCGGTGTCATGTGGTTCAAAGCGGTTGCGCAGAATGTGTTTGACGTGAATGCTTCGTAATTGCGTTGTCGTGCTGCCGCGACCTACTCACCTCTTTCCGCAAAACATCCTCTAATATGTATAAATAGCCAGAAAACGTAGGTCCCGCAAGCACACAATCCGGGGGATATGCAAACACACCCCATACACATCGGGGATTGCCCAGGCAACCAACACGCAAGTATGAAAAAAAGCTTTAGCTCGACGCCAGATCCGCTTTTCATATTCAAATACATGTAAGACGCAGAAATGAGCTTCTATAGGCAAACCCTCGACCGCTTTGAAAATTTCTGCATTCGAGAGAGAAAATCAAATTCTAGCGAATGTATAGGCAAGCAGTATTTTTATTGCGCCTGAAATATTTCCTGATGTTCCCGTGAACTGGTAAGTTATTAAAAAATTCAAGCACGAAGTAAATCCACAAGTCTGACCACAAAACAGATGTCACAGTTCTGTAAGCTGCATATGTTAGAGCATCTAAAGCGACAAGTTAGAATGAATAATTTCGGCTTGCCCGAAATCACAGACAACAGAACTGACAGCCCGGCTAGTTCGTCTTGACTTGTCTTTGAAATGACTTGTACAGCGCAAGAAAGCGCACAGACGATAGAGAAGCGCACACGGACAGTGCCGTCTCGCACCTCAGCATTTATTGCGCATGACGTACACGCGAACGCTAACATGCATGCGCAGCGGAAACCTAGAAATAGGGGAAAAAAAAGAAACAGAAAGCATGAAAGGCAATGCACTCTGTTTACCACGTGCGCCTATCTTTGAAGAATTCGGTCTCCTTATCGCTTAAGGAGAATGACGTCTTGCTGAAGCACTTCGTGCTGTTTTTGCTAATGTCCTAAGTCGCTGGGATTGTTATTTTGTTCATGTCACCGTGTTTGTCTAACATCGCCGTGCTATTAAACAGTGGCTCGCTCTGATCCGTTGTGCAGTGTGTTATTAGGTTTCAAGATCGGTCATTATTTTCGAATTGGAGAGTCAGCGCTGTCCGTGTGTTCTTCTCTGTCGCCCGCGTTGTTTCTTGCGCTGCACAGTCAATTCAAAGGTTTCCCGTAAGTGTTGCAATGGTTGCAACGGTTTTGGAAACGTCCCACTCTCGAGTTAGGGGTATGTTTCAGAGCTGTGTATAATAAATCAATTTTGTCTGCTTCATATGTTTTAATAGGTGCAGTTTACATAATTCTGATGTCATTATTGATTACTGAATGGCAGATTGAAAACCTGAGACATTAGCTGCTTTGTTACTTTTGAAATTTTCAACAATTTTTGTAAAAGGGATGACGGCCTAAATAAAAAAAATCTGCTTCCTACATTCACTATAATCTGACTTTTTCTTTTAAATGCAGCAAACCTCATCGAAACCAGCGGAGAGGTAGCCAATAAAAATCATTTCTTCATTTTCATGTGTTTAGTAGCAGCTCCCGAGCTAAAGCTTCCTCTTAAGATGCTACCTAAACGACACACACACACACACGCTTGAGGAGGGGCTAGCGACCCAACTTAAAAACTTCTTAAGTGCTACGATAGATAATGCACGATAGAAACAACAGGATAAGGCGCTTACTCGCAACTGAAACATTTATTGAAAGGGAGCCCAAATATATATACACAGAAAAGGAGGTGACCACGTATGCGCAGCAAAACAGGGTTGACAAAAAACCAATGGTAAGTCATGAAAAAAAACTGAAAAGGGGAAACTGAAAAGAGGAAGTCGCTCTTCAAACTCTTCTTGGGTGGGGACTTGTGCGGAAGGTACTTCAGCGCTTATTAGGCGAATTTCAGAATGTTAGTGTCCTATATATATATATACATATATATATATATATATATATATATATATATAGTTGGCGATCGGCTACGAACACGCCTCGCAACTTAGCTGCGCTAGAGCACGCGTTGTTTGCATCGGCGTCGGCGGTGAAAATGCGACCACAACGATACGGGCGAAAGAGCGCGTCCAAGTCGCTTTGAGTGCGTCTAAATGCGTTGAAGCCACAGCCCATCTAAGATGGATGGGCTTTGCTCACTATAGATACCGCTAGCTTTAGCAAAAAGAAAATGGTGAACGCTTAGCTTCGCCTCTAAGAGCGGAACGCGATCGCATTCACAGTCAAGGAGCCCTGACTGCTTCTCACTCTTCCCGGTAACCGCAGCTTATGTAACCACAATGTTTACCAGGAAACGTTGGCGGTGCACGCTATGCACGAAGGCGAGCTTTCTGTTAGAAACGCGGCCTCTTGCGTGGGCCGATCCCGGAGGTAGTGCAACCCCCCCCCAAAAGAAAAGAACATTGAATAATTTTCAGGTTTCTGTTATTGCTTCGCACTTTTAATATTTCAGTCTAAAAAGATTTACCATAAAGGGCATGCGCTGTCGGTGTTTTGCTTCATGACACTTTTTTGCGGGCTGTCATTCTCAAAATTACGAGAAATAACTTTGTTAAGAATGTAAGACAAAGTATGGGCAACAACAGTGACAGAATGGGGTGGCAATATAACTCGCATAAATCGCATCTCATAAAGCAAGGCGTGGTATATTGTGGGCATGTGTGTGGGCGCAGGTCAGCCGGACGTGCTACGTAATCGCCGAAGACAGACAGGAACGAATTTATACACGGACAGCAGACATAGGACTAGAAACGAACTAAATAAAGATAGTACATTAAATGCGGGTGCCGCGCTATTGTACACTAATCTCAATTCAGCTTCTGCACCACTCACTGCAGTTCCAATGGCAGTAGATTCGACCCGCAACGGAGGCGTAGCGTTGGCTAGGGCGTAGCTCAGCCGCAAGTCGCTACGACAGTAGGGGGCTTTAGAATAGGCGCCCCAATAGTTTGGGGCCCCGAAGAGCTTCGCGGGTGTTAGCGTTGGGGCACGCAGATGTGAAGAGCTTTAGAATAGGGCTTTGCGTTTGCGGATAGCGTCTTGCACCGACAGCGCCGCTATGGCGTCAAAGAAAAGCTATCAGAAATAATTAAATAAAATATGCTATTTTATGAAAAGAATAGTGATTTTGACTTTCGCGTTTCATCGTTTAAATACAATTTAGAGGTTATTCTGTAAGCAGCAAACAATTAGTTGCGCTTACTTTTGAGCAAACTAACTTTACGTGCCTTCACCAGCCAAGCTTAGCCGTGTTAGGCCTACAAGCCATAAAATCCACAATCGAATTCGGAATCAGCGGCGTCTAATGAATCAATCTTCATAACATACGTTAGTTGAGAGAAACCGATAACCGCAGTCACTTCTCCTAGCTTGCGAACTTCAGGCGTTACCACGAATCGAACGCAGTTTGGTGTAGGTTAGAGCCGTCGCTTCGATGGGTGCCGCCACGTTTGCTGACGCAAAGCTTTTGGGGCCGCCATTTGGGCTCCCGCTAAATCGGTGAAATAGCGTTCCCAACGCAAAACCCAAACGCAGTTTGCGTCTCGCGCATGTGCAGTGGCTTCGACGCAATTTCTTTGGGGCCCCTATTCTGAAACTCTCTAGTGACTCTGATGTTCAGCACATTGTTTATCATCAGTGTGCTGAACTTGCTTTCACCTTTGCGCATCCTTCTTGCTATGTCATCATCATCTCTCATCACATCTTTATGTCCCCGTTCCCCCTCCCCCTGTGCAGAGTAGCAGGCTAGAGCACCTTAGCTCAGGCCGACCTCTCTGCCTTCTTTCAATTAAATTATCTCTCTCTCTCTCTCTCTCTCTCTCTCTCTCTCTCTCTCTCTCTCTCTCTAGTGACGGGAGCCGGGGTAAAGCCAGGCCTCGACATGTCAGTACGACGCAGCCTGTGTAGGAAGCGTCAGAATCCGTCAGGAAGCCTCCGAGGACAGCGCTGTAAGCCGGGGCGAAGCCCGGTTCAGCAAGGTCAGGACCGGGGAAGTCGGGACATGGCCCGCCGCTGGATCTGCAGTGCCTCGCTCCGCTCAGCTTGCCGGCCTCGTCGCTCGAGTCGATATTGCAGGACCCGTGCATCAATCACGCGCACACTCGCGCTTTTCGGCCCTGCACACCGACACAAGCACTGATTCCGACGCCCGCGCAATTTTCAAATGCCGATCTCCTGCTACACGTATACCTACATATACCTCAATATGTACGGCAATTTTTCACTCACGGACAACTCCGTCGACACCGACGCCCGATTTTCTGTGACACGCGGCCCTTAACGCTATGTCGCATTACAATGCACTTAGGCAAGAATACATACATCTGTACTCCGGCTTAATATCAAATTGCAGTGCAGCCAAAGTGACGAGGCACCTGGGCCACTCAGAGGGGCCAATGTGCGGATTGTGGCGAGTCTTTTCATGTAGTTTCATTTTTCGTTCATGTGTTATTAAGGCGAAAGATTTAGATCTCGTATATTTCGAGATCACGTTGTGAGGTTCAGAAAATGTCACGTGACCCAAGGAAAGCCGGAAGCGAACCAAAGCATGTCCAGCCATGTATAATAGATGATTAATGACTAGCAAAGTTAACTAATGATTGATTAGTGGTTGCATTAAGGTGGATTAGGGTCGATAAACGTGGATTGAGGTGGATTGGAGTGGATTAAGGTGTATTAACGAGGATTAATGTTGGCTCTGGTGGATTAAGTACGATTGTGAATGATTGAGGTGGATTAAGGTGGATTAGGATGGTTTAAGGTGAATTTTTTCAAGTTTCAAGTTTCAAGTTTATTCATCAGCGATGTGAGTTTTACAAAGAATTGTATACAGAATTAGCACTACACAGGGAGTCCAAAAGTTAGATACTGTCAGGGGGACTCCCATACATGAACAGAAAAAAAAACAAGATACAGATCAAGCATTGGTTACGGTGACTTTACAAACAATTTCATAAAAATAAGGAACAGCGTGAAAAAACAAGAATATAAAGCTGTTTAGTAAAACAAAAATTGCGAAGAAAGCTTCTGTAGTGAACAAGTAATGCAAATTTACAACACAATAAAAATAGGCGTAATATAACATAGTACAATAGCCAAGTGAAATGTTTTCACAATCACAAAAGTCAGTTGTTAGGATGAAGAGAGTTGCTGCATAAAATATTTCTTGACTTGGTTCTTGAATATATGCTCTGTGGGCTTGTGGGAAATTGCAGTAGGCTTTACAAGGCTTTCGCCATCGCGTCCTTTAGACAATAGCTGAGGACACCTGGGACTTTTTTTGTCTTCTAATGCTTGCAAAAAAACTTTTTTTTTCTTTACGCGCGAAATTTTCTGTTTGATTGCTGCTTGATCGAGGCGCCACGGGTCCGAATGTGTCGCAGACGACAGAATACGAGAGCCCCGTCCCGCCATCTCCAAACAATTTTTTTTCGACGATTTGTATCGGGAATGCGTAGTTACAAACGCAGCGGAACACCGGCCAAGTATTCCACGTCAATTGGATCAAGAAAAGTCCTTCAGCTAGCTTTTTTAATCAGTTACTTACGAGTGAGCACTTATGCAAACATTTATGAAGCGCTTGACATTACTAAACCCATGTCTCGTCAAGATAACCGACGCTGAAGCACGGTACCACATTAGAGACGTTTAGCTTGTACGCTATTCCGGTAAACGGGAGCGGTTCGGGCGGATTACCGGATGGTCGGGGCGTAAACGTGAGCGGCCGGAGCGGTGAAGCCGCCTGGTGTTGTAGAGCTCAAGCAGACAAACGCGCAGCTAAAACTGCAGTAACTCACCATATCCTGCTTCGCTACTCGTGCAAATTTTCGGCAGCGGTGTAATTGTGAATACCATTACGCCACTGTCGAAAATTTACGCCAGCAGCTAAGCAGAATGTAGTAATTACCCACTGAGCACGTGCCAGTGCCTTGGCACGCCTCCTGACTTTCGCTGCATCGCAAGTTTATTTTGAGCAGTAGTACACATGCGTTCGATGCGCTCATAATGTCCATAGTTCCATTATTGTTCCCGTGATTTTAATCCTGCTCTCCGTGCAGCCGCCATCCTCACTCGCCATAACGAACAACTTCAATGAAAAAGATTACTCAAGTCCTCAATGTGACAAATTAAGGTACATATGACCTTAGCGAGCAGTTTGCGATGCTTCTTCTCATCGGGCTCTAATACTTCTACGGAATGAGCGTGGTTTGGAATGTATGGTGAATTTAGCCGGTCATTGTTCTGTCACATATATGCTTACAGTAATGTTATGCTATATCGATATTTTCTTGTCCTTTCGGATTTTTTCATCTAAATATATGAGCGATAGCCGTTAATAAAAGAAGTTCTCGTAGAATCTCTGTGTTGTTAACTAGTCTTTCGGTTCGGGCCAGTTCAAACTCAATTTACATTTATCGAAAGTTTTCTCTTTTCACTAAAACTGCAGACACTATAAAATATTTTATTGCTTCCAGTACCGGAACACTTCAAGTTCTTTTACATCTTTTCCTTTTTTTACTTCAAGGAAAGTTGTTCCGCGGTTATGCACAGCATGTGAGTTGAATCCTGGGATAAAAAGAGTGTGTGAATGCGTAAAAAGTCATTTGACACTTTGGCGGCCACAGCGACAGCACTCACCGAGTTATCGTTTTTTTATCTGCTATAAGGCATGGAGTGCAGTTACCGGCCGAAAGAGTTAAGTTTAAAGTCTACAGTAATGCGGCGAACTACCGGAATAAATTTCGTTTAGCAGCACCGAGTAATTTGATTGAACTCCGCAAACTTCGCGTAAAAGTAAGATATATCTCTTCTTTCCGGTATCTCATAAAAGCATTCTGTGAGCACAATGCTCTTGCCGGCCACTTCTCTTTCTCTCGGATGAGCAGATTCCAAAATTTAAAGCCGCCGCGCAGAAGCGGCCTCGAGCCCTCTGTTTAGCTCGGTCTCTTGTGTGCAGTATTTCGTAGATATTCTTTTTTCTGCCGAGGTAACATCCGAGGGTAACCCCAAGGAAATTAACAGAGCATATTCCGTGTCAGTGTTCACCTTTCAACCACGTGCTCTGCATTCTAGTCACCGCTGTTTAGGCGACAGACCGTTCTCTGTTGTAAAGATCCTGGCACCTTAACCGAGGAACTATAGTATGCACAAGGAGGAGGAAGAAGAAAGAAGGAGAGAAGGCAGGGCTGGTAACTACAAATGCGTCACGTTGGCTGCGCTCCACTGGGGGACGGGAAAGGGGAATAGAAAGACTACAAAATAAGTAATGCGCTTCTCGAAGACAAATGGGCTATAGACGAGAGTTTGTGACTATGTACATGAGTGCTCAAGTAAAACACTTGCTTGGGCTAGTTGGTTCAAGCTTGAAGTAGTAAAGGCAAGGCGCAGAAGACCAGGACTCAAGAAGAAGAACACAAACGACAGGACCGGCATGAGTGAACGTTCATCATCGTGTATGCATATACCGACTTTCCTTATTCCTTCTGATCTTTTTTTTTCGCACATGGTTTATCTCCCTGTCTTTCATTATCTCTCTAATCCTCCTCTCCTGATAACGATTATGAGACTTGTTGAAACCTACGTATTGGAGAAAGCGTAGTCTAAAGCTGACTTGATTGACTTACCACGACGATCCCTCATACAATCGTGTTGCTCTTCAGATGACACCCATAGACGGAAGCTTCCTTTCCCATCGTGCGATTGGGGTCGGCACACCACCTTTCGCACGAGCAGAAATAGAACCGAAATCTCACTTACTCCTGGAACATTTATCGATCGAAATACAACAACTTCGGATAAAGCAATTGGCCGTTGCCTTCTTCCTTTTCTCTTTCCTTTATCTTTTTTTTCGCACTGAGTCAACTCTTCGAACAAGAAAACGAAGTGCCAGCCATACGGATTTCCTGAGAACCAATTCCGAAATCTGCTCTGCTCCAAAGAGTTGGAAGTGTTCTCTTTCAGTTTGACGACTTTATAAGCAACTCGACTCCCTAGGAGCATCTTTCGCTCTTTGAGAAACCCTGCGCGACAGCTTTCCTGGAAAGGTGCGCCAAGAAAGGAAATGTTTCCAGCCCTTTTCTAGCCGGTTGAGTGCAAAACGTACAGGCACACATTTCAGCCTTTCATCAACTGGTTTTCTTGCCGTCATTCATTTTTTTTTTTTTACATTTTAAAAAGAAAGCAAGCACCGGTGAAAGCTTGGACGAGTGTGACACTCACTACTTTTCGTGGATGGATCTTTCGAAGGAAACTGTATTTCCACTGTGACACCGAAATAGCGCAGTGTTATTGAAGCTAGAGTGTATGCGTGTGTGTGTGACACAAGCGCGCCGAACAGTACGGCGCCATGCTTTTAAACACTTGTATACGCCACGTGCCTTTTAGCTGAGTTGAGTCTTGTCTCTCGCAAATAAACATGCTCCTATTTGCATGTTTTGAATAGGAAAGACGAAAGAAAACCTGTGTTGAGAGTCAGCTTCGGCAAAGCAGCTTCCTTTAAAATTTATTAGAACAGACCGCTTCCTTTTACATTTATAAGAACAGACGGCATGCAACTCAATGTATTTGTTTTTACACATAGAGGACTCATCAGTGCCAAAAGTACCCAAAAAAAGTACATCAACAGCGTGATGTCAGGATAAATCAATAACGTACATCAATAGCAACAAGCAAGCGGCATTGATGAATATTGAGACAAGACGTGCAGAAACATATCACGAAAGAAAAGTCATCATATCTTATGTTCTCATAGAGTACAAGGTTATTTTCAACTGTTCTTGAACTCTTTCTTCAGTAAAGCCTAGGTTCATTCATTGTTCATTTTTATTTTCTCAACCAAATTTGAAAGAAATGCCAACACGTCATACCAGCAAGGGCTGTATTTAATGATCTGATAATCGCATGATAACAGACAGACTGTATGAGTGACAACAAGTACGAAAAATCACAACAAACATACACAAGAATTACTTCAATCAAAACAATTCTCAATTTATAACGAATAACAATGTAGCGAACGTAAAATATTCTACTTTTTACAATCACCCTCAGGCATCAAGAACAGATCAAGACATCAAGAACGTGGCACAGTTGACGGTGCGTACACGAAACAAACAAAAAAATAAGAAGAAAGAAAAAGAAATAAAAACGTGACGATGTTAATGCTCAGAAATAGGGCTCAAAAAGTATTCATTTGCAGCAATATAGAAGGTTGGATCTTTTTTCATTTTTAGCACTTCACAGTGCCAAGTTCAAATACCCATAACTCGCACTAATATATATTCTTTTCATAAGTGTATTTGTACGTTTTTTTTAAGCTGTTTGGTACAGCGGGGCACAGTATAATTTAACCCATGTAAGCCGTACACTGTCACCTCTGCAAAGCACATCGCACACTTTGCGGAGTCAGGCCGCTGGAAACAGCGGGGAGCACGAAACCGCAACGCACTGGGTGCCCACTGGCGGGTGACGTAAATCAGAATGGCTGCCTCGTGGGGCGCGTCCTTGCGCTCGCTGCAGCTTCCCAGTTTCGGCTGGCGCGCGTGCGCGCTCTGATAGCCGAAATTCGTCGCGCCCCACGCAGCTCCGCAGGTAATCGCGTTTCTCCAGATCCAAAAGTTGGTGTGGCTTATACGGAGAGCTGGTTTCAATTTCTCTAATTACGATGAGTGCGCTGTTAAACTAAAAGTTTAATAAGTCAGGTAATTATTTTTTGTAATTAGCCACTAATTCCCCCGTATCACACCTGTCACCCCGTGGTCACCACCATTGACGGCCTCTCTCGGAATAAACCATCCTTTGATTTCAAAACGGCTATTTCTTATTATTACTGAAGGTCTCCGTAGAAACACCCGATATAGTCTGCCGTTCGCAACATTTAACAGTTCTGTTGGATGGAGCGTAGTGGGCAAATGATCGCGGACACTCGAGATTCCTAGAAGCTCGCTGAAGCGAGAGGAGAAATTAAACTCAAGAATTTCAAGCTAGGCGCACGCGCTTATCTAATTGCTTTCTAATGTAGTATTGCACATTCTATTTTACTTACTATACATGCCACTTTTCTTTCTTAAGCTCAAAAATAGCGCAAGAACGACATGGAAGGGAAGCACGGAAGTTTCCCATGTCATTACGGTGCTATTTTATGCCTATTTTGTGAACGCAGCAGCCGAACAGCGCGTGTCATCCTTTTTTTTAGTTTTAATTTTTTTTAGTTTTCAGTTCTCTCAGGTATTTGAATATCACCAGTGAAAGATAGCAATTTGCCTGCATTGCATGTAGATTTCTGGAGCTGATTTCACATATATGTCTGCAGGATAGATCGCAATGCCCAAGTAGCTAATACAGTACTCACTAGATACCTTTCATAAGTATGTACTATAATGCACAAGTACAATTTGGGAATTTTAAGCACTGCGATAACGCAGATCAGCACCCCGTTCTATATATCAGTCCAGAAAATCTGCCAAGTAATGCAGTGACGTTGCAATTTATATCTTCGACAATTGCTATAAAACCACCAACTGGAAAGCAAAAGTATTTCACAACACATATTGGAACAGATATCTCGACAATCATGATAGTTTCTTTTTCTTTCTTTTTCTTTTTTGTTAAGCAGACATGACTTCGCTGATCTTCAATGTCAGTTTGGTAAGGCAGATAATTAGGAAGATAATTAATCATGTTGACATTTGCACTTTCGGCCCGTTACGGGACTCGACCCAAAAGGTGACGATAACCGCATACGCGTTCTTTCCGCGAAACGCCGACAGCTCCGGGGAACAATTATTGCGTGCGAACATCAAGCGAATGCTGTGACCTGAGCGATGAACCTTAGGTGGATGCCTCGCTTTCCCATGTGCACTCGGTTTGATGGCGCTTCCATCCCGCGCGAGCTAGGTGACCTTTAAATACGCCCGCCTACGTCCAATTTTGGGGTCTTGTTAGCCTTTGAAAAAGCACAGACCGTCACCTGCTGAATGCCGGGGGACAACTTTCCGCTAAAGTGGTCGATATCGAGACTTAAAATGGCGGGCCGCCAAAAGAACACCCAGACCGTGAGAGGCCGTAATGCCCGCGGTGGTTGCTACTGTGCAAATGGACAAATTAATTGTAAAGGCTTTGCAGACAGCCGCAAAGCAAAAAGAAAAACGAAAGAAAGGCGCAGACGACTCGGTTAAAACACGTTGGCGGGCTAGTTGGTTAGAATCCATGATAGAGTGTATAAGCGCGACTGAACGAAGACGTAGAAAGAGATACACAGAGACAGCTCTGTCTCTGTATATCTGTTTCTTTCTACGTCCTCGTTCAGTCGCGCTTATACACTCTATCATGGCAGATGACTCTCTACACACGACGCGTTTACGATATAGTTTAATGTGTATTTTATACTACCGAACACTTCGAAAAAAAAAAAGACGATTCTCTCTCAAACGCACGTCGGGTCTGTGGACACCTTCTAATCCTACATACAGGTGCGCCGCGCCTGCGTCGTCGATACCAGGAGAATACGACAATACTGACACCAACGGCGGCGCCACATTGCCAACTACGAAAACGTGCCTCGAGCGTATGTCTTATTGCTGTCGCCACAAAACACGTTTATTTTAGTGTAAATTCGAGACCAAACGAAAAAAGCTTAAAGCTTACACGAAAAAAGCTTAAAGGCGAAGCTCAAGCTTCGCCTTTAAGAGCGGAACGCGATAGCATTAATAGATCCCCGACTGCTTTTCATGCTTTCCGGCAACTGCAGCTTATGTAACCGTATAATGTTTACCGGGAAACGCTGGCACGATGGCGGGCTTTGTGGCATAAACATGGGCCCTTGCGTGGGTCCATCTTCTGTTATTGTTTCGCATTTCTAATGTTTCAGTCCGAGAAGAGCTAACATAAAAGATATGCGTTGTCGGTGTTTTTTCCCATTACATTTGTTTGTGGGCTGCCGTTGTCAAAATTCCGAGGAATAACCTTCGAACAGCCAAAGACTGGAATGGCCTTGCGCACAACATCGTTTCTATACCCAGCTCATCTGCCTTCATAGAAGAAATTGCCTCGTATTATGCCTTGTAACATTTTGATATTCTTTGTTTCTCATATTCTTTGTAACCTACCCCTTATGTAATACCACGAAGAGGAGTCTTTAAGGAAATAAAGTGAAAGTGAAAGTGAAAGTGAAAGTGAAAGTGAAAGTGAAAGTGAAAGTGAAAGCCAACGTATGAGCAATTCGGGTGATAGAAGAGGGGCTGGGTGTGCGTGGTTAGGAATTTGGTTCGAAATCCTTTTGCCAAAGCGATGTCCGACGCTGGACTTTCTCTGACACGGGGCCCTTAACGCTGTCGCGTTAAACTGTGTGGATCCCACACACTGTGGGAACCGGTGTTAGCGAAGCTTCGTATGCTATTTGCTTTGATTGACGATAATGAGCGGTGATGTTCGTAGCAAACGTGTAATATCTTCAGCGCTTAGTCCAAAACGACGGTGGTGAGCTGATGTTAAACGTTACCTTGCGTCTACCACTGGTGTTTGTCTTCGTAGCCCACAGAACACACAAGGGGACGTGTTTGCTTGAGGCCATGTTGAGCTTCGCTGTACAGAATATCTGAGAAGGTTGAGCATTATCATTCCCTCCCATGGCGCATCACATTGGGGCAGAAGCGTTAAACTTTATTTGAACTATGGCCCTGTACGTAATTCAATTAATTCTCATAATATTATGTATGACTTGTGCTCATGAAATCGCGGTCTGCACCACGTTTCGCTGCGTAGCGAAGATGTTGCTGCTCAGCGCGACGCTTCTTTCGGGCCTGGGTGTCCTCGACGCTGAGTGCACGCTTTGGCGCCATTTTTGCTGGTGCGTGTTCACGTGCTCCTTCGGCATAAGTGGTCAGCACGCTGTTAAGACGTCAGCTCCAAGCGCTCTCTTCGGGCTGTGTACCATTGTAATGTTTACACTATCACAGCCCAGCACCTGCATTTGTGTCTCATAGGAAGGCAAGCACGGCACGTGCTAGGCGCACAAACTGCGGTACGCTGCCGCGACGGCGTCGGCCGGGATGGATAAATGGGCGGGCGGGCGGGTGGGTGGGTGGATACTATGAAGCGTCCCCTTGGGAACGGAACGGTGAGTTGTGGCACCAAGCTCTTGTTATTATACTGCCTAATGTCCTGTCTATATTTAAAAAAAAACATAAAACACACGAAGAATTCTCATCACCAAACTTTCTTAACTCCATTGGGAACTTTGTTCTTGTGCGCCTCCGTTGTCTGTCGTTTCCCTACTTTTCTTCCACCGTTCTTCCAGTCGCCTCTTACTGATCTCTGTTGCCGACATCTTTGCTTTCCCCCCACTCTCGCTGAACCCAAGGACTTCAAGGAGGCAAGAGGTGCCTAAATCGACCGCTGGGCAGATACTTAACATTCTTATAATAAAACATGCTTAATCGTTTCACTAGCTTTGCCACAGCAAGCACATACATACATACATTGAACCCACATACAAGTATTATAACCGCGGAAGCGTATGCAATACTCTCTGCAGTAAAGCACATCAAGCAAACGAATCTGGCTAGGGCTATTTTGTTCACAGACTCATTGAGTGTAGTCCGAGCCCTAATGAATGTACGTATACATAAAAACACTGTCTTTAATGAACTGTATACATTGCTATGCTCAGCTTATAGTACTAAACAAATGATCATCCTATGCTGGGTACCTGGCCACTGTGGTATAAAAGGCAACGAAGCTGCTGACGAGAAAGCTACTTCAGTAGCTTTTAGTGACACGGACATAAACATACCCATCCCGGCCACAGATCTTAAAGCATACTTGCGTCGCAAGCTGAAAATACACTGGCAGCAACAGTGGAGTACTCAAATATCAAATAAATTATACTTGATAAAACCCAAATTAGGATATTGGGTATCGGAGAGAACATCACGATATAACGAAGTGCTTCTTTGCCGATTAAGAATAGGACACACTTACGGCACTCACTCTTACCTCTTGACTGGGAGGCATCCTCCCACTTGTAGTAAGTGCGGCCAAAATCTCACAGTCCTGCACGTTCTTATTCAATGCCCTGCAATAGAAGCACAGAGAAAAAGGTATTTCATTTCTGCATATCGCGAAAATATTCCTCTCCACCCGAAATTTTGCTCATCAATGAACCGCTTTTTAATCCGAAACTAGTTTTAGAGTTTTTAGCTGAAACAGACCAGGGAATTTTCAGCGCACGTATAACAGCCCCTGTACTCAAAGGCTCTCTCGAAGCTGAAGTGTCAATGTTATGTTTTATTGCGTCATGCTTTTAACTAAACCCCATTACCATAGCCCACAGCACTACTTAGTGTCATTATTTTAGCAACTATATATTTTACGCCATCCACAGCAACCGATTTTAGGCCTTTTTACAGCCACGTCACATATACCATGAGAAATTCATTATCTAATTCATTGTCTACACCATTCACAATACACCGTTAACATCACCTTTGTCATGGCGCTCTTTGGCCATACCTGGCCCTTGCACCATAAAGCACCCCACATCATCATCTTCCTTGAACATGTTGAAGGGGCAGCGCAAGACGACGAAAATAGAAGGCAGGAACACACAGGACAGCACTTCTCTTCCTTCTTTTCCTTGTTGTATCTCGCTTTATAAGTAAGTCTTCTAAGGCATCCTGATTTCGCTTCGAAAAGTAAAGAGCTTCCCTTCGAGTTATCATATATTGTTTCTTCCCTGATTTCGTCTTTTTTTTTTAGCTCTTAAGTAGTTATAGCAGGTTTCTGATCCATTTGTGCCACCCATGAGATTGTCTCGGCCTCTCTGATTTTCCACTTGACATTTTTGTTGCCATATTGCTCACCCCATACCGGTCGCATACTTGCTATCGGGATGCCTGGAGGCGAGCGCCGTCTGGTAGTGCTGCAAGAAACCCAGCAGACCCCTCCCCCCCCCCCGCCCCTGGCTCTTCTGTGAAGGCCAGAAGCCAGTCGTACACGGCACACCTTTGTCGAGCCCGGCAGCTGGTCGGATCTGGGCCTCGTAGTT
This sequence comes from Dermacentor variabilis, assembly GCF_050947875.1. Lineage (NCBI taxonomy): Eukaryota > Metazoa > Arthropoda > Arachnida > Ixodida > Ixodidae > Dermacentor > Dermacentor variabilis. Next base: position 107,726,210 of record NC_134571.1, read on the forward strand.
CGGAATCGTCTACTTGTAAATCAGCTTGACGGTCACCACGGTGCGGTATATGCACACAACTTCTGAGAAGGGATACTGTAGTGTGTCTGCGTACAGCGCTCATGCCAGCAGTGGAGCACAGAACGCTGTTCTGGCTCCGACAGAGCCCATTGAGCAAATCATTATGGTGCGTCTGCTTGGCTCCGTCGCTTTTTGTAGCCAAACGGCCTTAAGGTCTCTGGAGGCCTTATAACCCTGCAACCAGCTAGGCGCGCATTAGTCATGACCACGAGTTATGACCATGACCGAGCAGGACCACAGCTGCAGCTGTGGTCCTGCTTGGTCAAAACGCACAGTGAATGGTACAAATCCTCTTCGAGCGTCCGTATTATTGCTAACGCAATGAAAAAACATACAATGCGTGCCATGCTGGAAGCGTCTCATCTGTATGCCTCGTGTTTTCTATGTTGTTTTTTATTACGATAGCAATTATATGGACATGCCAGGTGAATTTATACCGTCGGCGTCGTCGTGAGTTTCCGGATGAGTGAAAGAGTTTGAGGGGGAGCCTGCGAATGCGGTTTAATCACGTGCGCGAGCGAGGAACGCGGCCCGGATGCGCGTCCTCTCCTGTGGCGCGCGAGCCAGGGAGGTCAGGCGAGGGAGCTAGGAGGGGCGTTTTTAAAGTGAAAGCTTTACTGGCCGCGAACTTGCGATTTCGCCGTGGTGGTGCTCTGAGGAGGCACATGGCGTCACAACGCGCGCCTCGCCGCGGATATTTCTCTCTCTCTCTCTCTCTCTCTCGGTCCCTAGTCACTACTGGGCATGCGCCACCAGTAGCACCGAGCCACAGGTGTTCCGCCGCTGGGCAGCGCCGCGCCTTTCATCCGCCGCCGTCTGGTATGACATCACGCCGCGTTCCTCGTCGTTGCGCTCGCCTCCGCTCCCTTCGCCAGCTGCGTCGCATGCCTGTGTCTTTGTCTATGTTCTCCAGTCGCAGCAGCTGTCCGTCACCACTTTATGCGTCCAAGCGTCCGTCTACCTGCCGTGGAAGGCCTCCAGTGCCTCCTCCATACCTCCACAGCCCACTTCATGATTCCATCGGTGCTGGAGGGTGCGATCAAATCTGCGCAGCGCAGCCTCCCACAACGCGTGTTCCCGCATAACCAGCCTGCGAGTAGCGTTCGTCGGCGAATGCCGGCTAGCCTTATATTACCATAATTACCGTGCGAGAGGTTTGCGGTGTCTGAAGGTGGTGTATGTATACGGACGGTTGCAGGGATGTGTGTGTCCCTGAAATTCGCTGTGCGTTATTTCTTTTTATCTTATTTTATTCTTCTTTTTTTTTTTGCCGATATGCAACGTTTTGTCTTCCCAGTTCACTACAGCTTTGCCTGTAGACCACGAAGTGAGGGGTATGTGCATGATTCTAAAAACGAATTGTCGCAGACGTGTTCGGCCTTCGTGGCGTAAAAGAAAGCGCAGTGGCGCGGCCGCGCTGTCGCGCCATCGTCGTTACGGCGTCCTGATTCCGTTGTCGTCACGTCCTCTTGGTCACGCTCCCATCGTCGGTATTTCATCGTCGTCACATCATCGTCGCTGCGTCAGCGTCCTCACCACGCTGTCATACCATGCAAATACCAAAATGATATCGACGTTAATTGTGCCGCGCATCACCAAAAAGCGTTATCGACGTCAGCATGCTATACCTCAGAAATGTTGTTAGTCGGCCTATTTTACTTCTGCGGCCCGCATAAACTATTTCCTCACTATCATCGTCGTTGGTGTCAGCAGCAATTTTTGTTTCTAGTGTTTGTATTCTCTTATACGCTTCAGTCCACATTTTTTGCATAAAACACCTTTATAAAGTGTCTTACATACTTATCTGAATAGGACTAGCTATGAATGTCGACATTCGAGCCGCTTGCAAGGGACAAACATAATCCGGCCGTCTTACGGATGGCTAAACGACAGTATTTTATGTGTACCGACAACAAATTTCGCATCGGATATCTTCTTATTCGAGCGAAGTGCTTTAAGTGACAGCTTTTCCTTTATTCTCCATCCTTCGCAACTACCCATTCAGGTATCGTGAGATTGATTATATTATCACTGGATGAAGGCGGTGCATAGGGAGGAATACTTGCCAAAATAAGGGGTGACAAGAATGTAAATCGGTGGTTCCGCCCTAAATGTCCCAGGCGCTGTGCCTGGACAGCCCCGATTTCCGTAAGATCAACAGTTGATAGTGCGTCCTCGCCTGAGGTCACTTGATCGAATCCCTGGCACGGCGGCTGCATGTTGACGGGGGCGAAGTGCAAAAACGGCCGCTTACCGTGCATTGATTGCACATTAAAGAAACTCGGGTAGTCAGAATTCACCCGGAGTCCCCCGATACGGCGAGCCTCATAATTATATCCGGTTTGTCACACGTAAAAGCCTGATAATTGGAAAAAATAGATTATTGGGCTCTTAGAGTAGCTTTGCTATTTTTCCCTCGTGACCTTCTTTTGTAACGGGCGCGGGAGTAAAGCAATATATTGTATTAAAAGTTGTAAAAAAAAATTGTTTTTCCCACGACCTAGATTCAAACAAAATTTTCAAAATAATGGCGCTTTATTTAGTTACATGCTTTAGTCATAGAATAAAAGCATGACAAATTATTTTTTGTGTGTGACATATTTATAGCATGCTTTTATCTGGAGCTCTGCATACACATCTTTTGAAATTTTGGGAGCACAGATTGTCTTCCTCTTCTTTTTAAACACTGTTGTCACACCCAGTAAAGATGAGGAAACTTCCGAACAAAGGCCATAAACTTGATAACAGTTACTCATGACTCTGTTCAGGCCTAAACTACACGATGCACGTGGCCAAGTAAAAGCTCCGCTGATAAAGCGTAAATTCGATCACTTCATTTACAAATTCCTCAGAAAGCTTCATTGAGCTTAACTTTGTTAAATGGTGAAAAGGATCTTTTGCGATGCTGAATGGTAACTATATACGTCGCTTCCCATTTTCTGCGCAACTGCACCGTAAAAACATCGCGCACGTAGCGTGATGGAGAACCCTCTGAAACGGCGAGCAGGTACTTCATACACACGGTGCCCGTTGTTGAGCTGTGTGATATATGCTGTGAAGACACAGCAATGGCGCAGCAACTCGAAGAGACGTCGCGAACGCTCGCCTTCGAAATAAGTTTCTTTTACAGCAAAGCTGTACGACGATCCCGGTATTTCTTCGTCTCCTTAGCCAAAAACTCAACCAATCACCGCGAAAGGCGCGGGCCGCTGGGTTGCGTACAGCACCACCAGATGACGCTCACCTCCGCGCACCTGCGGCAGCGGCGGCGCCGGCCGTGCGGGGGAACGATAAAAAAATAGCCAGAAAGCTCGCCTTCGCGTGTGGGGCTCGCCGCAAGAGTTTCCCGGTAAAGATTGCGGTTGCATAAGCTGCAGTTGCCGGGATGCGGCAACTGCGGCATACGAAGGAAGGAGTGACGTCACTACACTTTCGTATGTAAAAGAAAAACCCGCCTGGCAACTATTTTCATTTGTGTTTTGATAGCGCTGTAGAAAGGCCGTGCATAGTTAGGACTCCCGAAGAAAAGCGTAAACACGATGAGCGGCGACGGGAACAGTAACTTCAATGTGCACAATGGCGTCGTGTTCAGCCTCGGCAGGACCCAGTTCAAGGCTACGTCACATTGGTCTATTGGATCAGGTGATACCACAGCTTCGCTCGCCAACCACCTTCACAGCGTGGATTGAAGGACAATTTTTTTTCAGTACGGAATCAATTCTCCACGCAGTAGGCTGTCAACTTTCCCTTCGTGTATTAGCTCCTATTCAATTTATTGTACAAAACACTAAGTCTTTTTCATCCGAACAAAAAAAGAGAACTGAAGTACATACGCATGTTTAAGACCCGTGTCCCAAGTTGCTCGATATCACGTTTGTATCTCTCTTTTTTTTTTTGCGTTTAAGAAAAATCAACTAAATGAAGTTTTCCGGTGAAATCTGTAAACAAAGCGCCTGATTAAATTGTCCTATCCTCTGTATTATTTCTTCGATAGTGTCAACTCAGGCATGGTAATTAGCCAGAGCGCAATATATTCATCAGCACTCTCACATCTTGGTTAGGAAGCGTGCGCACCTTTAGGCGGAAACGCCATTTGAGCGATATACCAGCGAGGCCCACGACTAGAAGAGGCGGCTGAGATCGCTGTCGCCTTCAGTTTATCTCTGGCCATGAAAGCACGTGCAATCGACGGCTGCAGGCGTCGGGGCGATGTGCCATGAACGCTGTTTGTTTACACTCCAATTTGCCGGAACGCGCTCACTTCTGCCGACATCTGTGCCACGACCGCTTTGCCAAACACGTTACTCTAGCAGTGGTGCCAGTCATGGGGAAGTTCTGCTCGAACAAGGGATATGTGAAATAATAGATTCAGATACTTAGAACACCATTCTGCGTATCTTACTAAAAAGGCGGTTGGTATGTTGTCGATTCCGCTAGATTTCTTATCATCTAGTTAGGCAAAAGGGAAAGCACACCCTCCTGTTCTATATGAATGTTGTCAATTGATGGTAACTCATGGAATGAAAGAAACTCGGGGTCTCTACCGTTATCACTGGTAAAAACCGAGCAGAAAATTTCTGAGGTGTCAGTCACAGCAGTAATGTTTATAGCAAGATTAGGTACTGATCTTTTCTTTGGTGAAAGATACCTCCAAAATTTGCAACGGTTGCAGCGGTGGCGTAGAGGTAGAACACCCGCCTCGCGTGCAAGAGGTCCGTGGTTCGAATCCCGGTGCCGGCAATTTTCCACCGGATTAAAAAAAAAAAATCCGCGTGTTGATAAAATTGCACAAACAGGCCTGGAGTGTGGCCTGATCCCGGTGACCAGAACCGGTAACGCACTCCCTCACCAGAGCAGGATTGGCCAGTATAAGGCATACATCGTGAACTAAACAGCCCTTCTACATTCTAGCAAAAAAAAAGAAAGAAGAAAAAAAAACGATCACCATTCAGTATAGTCAACTCCCGCTCCCAGAGTTTCGTGATTATTAGCGAGTCCGGAGACATCGAATAGAAAGCGGGTTTGTGACTTTCCACCACGCATCCAATTCCCTAACACATGCACAGTGTTTGTTAGACTTTAACCCTTTGACGGAACATATATTTCCCCCCCCCCAAAAAAAAAGAAAGAAAGATGCGTATTTTCTATCTAAATGCTCAAAACACATTTAGAATAAACATAGTCAGCGAAAAGAATATAACTTGCGTAAACGTTTTCAGCAGCAGGAAGGAAACGCCGGGCAGAAAACAGGAAGGTGGCTTCACGCCAAGCCACCTATGACTTCGTTTGAAATTCGTACAGACAGCTGTCGTCATATGTGAACCGTGGGAGTAAATTATATTTGCTTTACATCCCGTGCGTGACTCCATTGCAGCCGGAGATATTGCATGGTTCTGTCTGCTCTGCACGCGCTTACAAGAGAAAGCGAGTCGCATGCCAAACTTCGTCTTCCTAGTTGTCTAATAAGTGACATATTGAGGAAAGAATAACAACAAGAGCAATAAGCGACGCTTGGTGCCTGTCGTTCAGCGTTGCCCGAAAGAATTTAGGTCAGAAATTGGTACCCAGTAACGAAACTCGACAACAAAAGATCTTTTTCTATTTTTCCGGTCTGCGACGTTCGTCGACAGATGGTTAGGTAACTGGAATTTTATAGCGACGTCAGCATTTCCTATTGGATGAAATAAGTAAATTCGAGCTGCACTCGCCGATGAAAAGGCGTGCTTCGCCGCAACACACGAAAGGAGGACTGGTGACGTAAACGATGCGCGCATCCAGGGATTCGTTGAAGTCGTGGTTTAAGTGCTTCCGGGCGACCAGCGACGCCTAATTTTGAAAACTGAGGGTGCTGCGCTGGACATTGTCGAATTCCACCGTTATGTCGGCTCTGATTGGCTCGCATGGCAATACGGCCTCTCTGACTGGCCCAAAGCGCGAACGTAGTGAAATATGGCAACGTGCCGGAATTCGACGGTCTGCAGAATAGCAGCCCAAGCGATTCGCACCGACCTGTGCCATGGTGTGGCGGCCGATCCGTCGCGTTTTCCACTGCCGAGCGCGCGCGAATTCGCTCAGATACGGTTTCGCCTTTGTCTCATCTGGGAACAACGTCCAATAGTAATGTACTGGTCTGCGATCACCGAAAAGATTTTACAGGGCTCGATATGAAAGCGAACTAGTGCAAAAAAGAAAGAAGAATTGCAATAATGAAAATCTTACTTTTTTCTTTGTAGCAAAAAACTAGTTTAAAACGTCTTACTTTGATCTTGATGGAAACTCAGAGCGTCTGTATTGCATATAAAGGAATACTCGCGGTCGTATACGAAATAAAGGAAACTAGTCCTTGAATATTTACTGGAAAAAGTGGTTCTGCTCTCGTTCCCAAATATAGTGAAGGCAAAAAAGACAATTAACAATTAAGACTATTCGTGGCCTCGCTTTTATTGTCCCTTCTTTCTTTTTCTTTTTTTTTTTTACTGATTCTGGGATGGTCAGGTGCAATGTCTACGACAATTTCAAATGACATTTGAAACGACACAAGATAATGACCCAAACATTTATCGAGAAAACTTAAGTCCTGGAATCAATTCAGGGCCGGTATAATGTACATATATTCCTTTCATTTGATTCCGTCATTTTTTTTTCCTGTGAACTCCGTTCCTGACCAGTTGATCACGCTGATTTAGTGTAGTGGAGCGCCGCTCGGACATGTGACGTAGTGACGAGAGAAATCAACTTGGAATAGACTCCCTTCATTAACCTATACACCAGCCCTCAGGTGACAAAGATAGTATAGGTAAGAAAGAGCTCAGTCGGTGATTGTCGAACGGAATCATGCACCCTGTTCAACTCCTGCCGCAACTTATGCATCCATTGTCCTATATAGACATTCCAGAGCAGTACGTCGACACTGTTATTACGTCACGGTTCACGACTTGCATGTATTGCAGCGTCCAAGGCATCTGTATACAATCTGACTATGAAATGAAATGAGTTGACATTTTTTTTCGTCATGCAGCGAAAATACACATTGAATTCCTGCAGGTACAAGCTAACTGGTAAGCGCTTACGCAGCTATAGCTTCACGAGTCCGCCGACCTCTTCGCACACTTTTGGCAGCATCAAAGCACAACATGCGCACAGTTTTTGCAAACAGAAAACACAAGTCAAAGTTTAAAGATTCAGGCTTAAACTGTCCTTAATAACGCGAGGTAACCAAGCACATACGTATACGTTTCTCGCCACTCCTAATATTGACAAACGAAAACATCAGGGTTCTTAATGTGAAAGGCCTGAAAAACTAAAGCAGTTCATGGACACGGTTTGTTGCATACAGTTCAAACATGGTGCACGCACACAAACCAAGGTTCCGCATGTTTTGTTAAATAACCTAATAATTTTAGCTGTAAATGCGCCAGTCTTTTACTTAGTTACACACAATGTCTTGCGTCTCCAGGTTAAGTTTTGCAGTTGCCCGATAACTGTAAAGCTATGCATGCGGGTTATAGGGGGCTTTTGAATAAGAACTTGTGCACGCAAACTTGCCGCGCGACTGGCCGCTCGAAGCACTTTGCGTGTTTTCGCGAGCTTCATTCACGCTCGGAAAAACACTTTTGCGTAGCACGTATTGAGCAAGCGAAAGTTGTATCGGGAGTTTTTCATGTTGCTCTACAATTTTCTCATTGACACTCTTAAACTAATAATACTTAAGAAATTGATCAATTAATTGAGACTAACTATCTAATTAGGCGGAATGAAAAAAATATTATGTGTATCACGAAGCAACGGCAAACAACATTACCTTGCTTCTGTCCAGCTACGTGGCATGTTCGCATATTTTTAAACTTTGGCTAAAGTTTGCTGGGACACCCTATATAGTTGTAGAGGAAACAAAATGTCGGCTGACTACGTTGGCGCTTCCATTCACTGCCGCTCCACAGAAGCCTCTGCAAGTGTACCTTTCGAAACTTGGCCGCGTCTATTGTTCTCACACTCCAACGAAATTTGTAACGTTAGAGTTAATCGAAAGGCCACTTTTTTATTATTATTATTTCACTGCCAAGAGTCCCCTGTATCACGGAGAACAATGACAGCTTTCGTATAGCGGTGTGGCCTCACGTAACAGGATGTCAGTGGATCGTCTGGCGCACACCGCTTACGTTGCAGTCATATCGAGCTGACGTTACTGCGGAGATGATGACTGTACTTTGCCCACTGGGGTTTAACTGCTGCCGCTGCGGCTATTATACGCTGGAACCCGGACTTGCTAACGACGGAGCTATACCCGCGGACAACTTTCTGTGACTATGAAGGGAAAGCTATACGGAGACAAAGCGCGCACAAGCGAGCGTGCTTCTGGAAAGAGTCCCACGTCTTAATCCAGATTAGTTTAGGCTGGGGAAGACAAAGCATAAACACCTTATCAGCAACAGTGCCCGCTACGCGCCTCGTTTGTGTACATTTCTTGCCATGCGCCATGCATTTCTTGCCACGGACAATGGATGGATGGAAACAACTTTATTTTGAATCCGACGGACAAAGCTGCGTGCTTGTAAACAGGAGTATCTGCAGAGTGCCCCAGCTAACTTTAGCGAGAGCTTAAAAATATGCGAAGGCCACGTAGCTGGACAGAACCAAGATAATGTTGTTTTCCGTCGCTCGGAGATACTCATATTGTTTTTTGTTGTTGTTTTTCGATTCTTCTATAGCTGCATTTCCTGTTTTGTTTAGTCAATTTGATGTGTTTCTCGTTGTACCTGTCATGCTCAGGCTGTATTATTCCCGCATATAACGCTAAAAAAGTTGTCTATAGTTCGGGAGCCTCTTGACCTCTTGATCGTCATTGCAAGCTCTCTCGATATTTTTTCTCTCCATGCTCCTCCACTCTCATTCATTTATTCATTCTTTAAGATGGACCAGCGAGTGCACAATTCGCAGAAAGTGTTCAGTCGAAGGTGAAATAGCAACCATCAGCAAATAAATACAACTTTCTTGCCTTTGCGCATGTCACTCGCTGTAAATACCTTTTTTTTAAAGCTGACTCACCATCCTGGCCCTGCGAAAGTGGATGCCCAACGAAGCTGTTTGAAATCAGCGCTACAATTGCTGATGGGGTTAAGCAGTTCTTTATTGCTTTATAGTAATGGTAATAATGGTAACCTAAAGTAATGGTATTAGTGGTAATTTTGACAGTACGCCGCTGCTGTATTGTCATTTCTTTTTCTTTTTGTCGCTCCTCGTATTCACGCTGCTCCTCAGGAGTCCTAACTAAGCGTTGCCTACCAATAGCAGTGCTGCAACAACAATGAAATCAGTTGCTTGGCTGATTCTCTTATATGCGAAAGGCTAGTGACGTCACTACCCACGTCGCAAGCTGCCGTGGGCACGGCCAGCTTGCGCAACATTATTATTTACCTGGAAAACGTATACGGGGAGCGCTACATGATTCGCATTATTATCAGGAGCGCCTTATCAATTATGTGGTTCGGATGCTTGTTTCGTGCTTGTTCTTTATGGAAACGAATGCTATTCTGCATGTTCTATGCGTGATTCCAAAGAATGCACGCACTTTTCGCTTCACTTTGCTGAGTGCTTGAACCCGAAGGGTTTGGGTGCGAGCTAATTGGTACGGATCATTCATATTTAAGACAGCGCCAAAAAACACGGACGATGGAGGACACAGGACGAGCGCTGTTGAAAAAGGCGGAAAGGCACAAGTGCTTGAAGCCTGCTTTACTTCCGCCGAGGGTCGGCCCGGTTTTTCACTACCTCCGGGACCGGCCTACATTTTTGCCCACGGACGATGCCACGAGAAATGTCGACCAACGAGAGGCTATCAGCTTCGCTGTAAGACTCTCTTTTTCTTTCTTTTTTGTCTGCAGGGAGTGTGATGCTATCGGCGCCGCGGATTCGTGACGTCACGCCCTGAAACCTCTCTCACGCACGCGCGCCTCTGACAGCGTCGCTCGCGTCTTGCATGATCCTCCTCGAGCGATCCGGTCTGTCACCGGTTCTGACGGTGACTCGATGAGGCATGTCCTTGAAGTAGGAACAATGGCGTTCCTATTGTTCGGGTCGCACACAGCGTCACCATTTCTGATCCACTAGGTGACACTGACAGAAAACTCCGCACCGCCCTCCTCGCTGAGCAGCTGAGGGAACACGGGTGGAAGCGCAAAGTTGCACGAGCGTCTTTTTTTTTTTTTCTTTCTTTTAGCGCTCCGTCCGCACGGTCTCGCTCTCACTTCTATACGCGGCGATGTCGACGTATCCCGTGCACTGCTGTGTGGCGCGCAGCATTCACAACTTGCTCTAAATACGACAATCTGCTTTCGCCACTGTAAATACGTGCCCCCTGGCGTACGCGTGCGCCAAATGTATAGACGATCATTTGAAAAATAAATCAAGCAGTGAGCTTTAACGTCCACAAATTGCGCAGTGATTTATCGCGAGACGCTGTACTGAAGGACTCCGCATAAGCGGCGACTACCTCGGAGTTCCTCACCGTGCATGCACCCGATGCACAGTATTACGTCCGACGGGAGCGCGCGCAAGACGCGTATCGGCACCGCTTCGTCTCTCACCATCTCAACCCCGAAAAAAATTAGCAGTAGTCAACCGAGCACGCCCTCAGTTAACCTCATTGCCTTTCATTCTATACGCATCTTTCTCTCTCTGTGTCGTAGACTCACGTATATTTACAATGTCTGCTCAGTATGTATGCGGAGAAATCCATGCCGATGATTAAGAGTGTACTGTCCTCCCAGCGCAGGCAGACACTCTTCATCAAAGCAGGAGGGAAAAGAGCTAGGCCAGAAAGTAGCCCCGCTTACCAACTTAGCACCTTGCTCCACATATACTTCTTAAACTTGGCACCTCCAACTCTCTTAAGCGTACTTCGAATGGGATGATTGTGACGTCTAGACAGCTGCGCGCGCGCGTGCGTTATGCTCGAACTTGCACACTATCATTCATACAAAAGTGGCGTTTCTATGCCTCTTATCTCTCACAAACTCTGCGATTTCGCGCTCACTCTGACGCGCTCGCGTACGCTAAACGCACCACGAGTTTTCGGTGCTCGCATTCTTCGCTCGTGACAGCACTTTGAGAAGCTCTATTTGACTGCACTGTCTTCAGGATAGGCCCACATTTTTTTTATTAGAAGGATACAAGGTGCGCGCAGGCCACACGTAATGCAATCGCATTAAAACAGTCATGTAGTATTTATTTATTTATATCTGAAAGGGTGCGGAGTCGTAGCTAATTTGTATGGCGTACATATGCTGTAACTGAAAAGTGGAAAGTTGGGCTAGTTGGTGAGTAATCATCATACCTTGCTGGTGAAGCAGCGCACTGACACGGACACAGTGAAGACACACAAGAAAGCACACAGCAGCAGCGAGTGTTGTCTTTTCTTGCGTGTCGTCACTGTGTCCGTGTCAGTGCGCTGCTTCACCAGCAACATATGCTGTAACGTAGCGCCAGAAGCAAAATTAGTAGGAGGGGAAGAACTATGAATGCTTGCCTCAGTCCTCTCCATTGTGACTGTTTTCGGCAATCCACTCACTTGAGCAAAGTATCGTCATAACATGCTGGATGTATTCTGGCTTAGATATTTCACGATAAGCACAGTCACCTAATTGTTTCGGAAGCAAAAAGAAAATTACCTAGTAGTGAAATAGATTTATTTTTACTTTCGAGGAATAAAGGGAAAGTAAGAGCAAAACTTGTTTTGTTACATATATATATATATATATATATATATATATATATATATATATATATATATATATATATATATATCAATTTTATTGTACAAGTAGCTCTCTGAGTAAGCTTTTCCCAAACTGTAATGGCTGGGGCGATGCTCGAGCAAAGATTGAAATGTCTGTTAGGTTTACAGTCTCAAGGAAACTTGCTGAACACTCGATTTCTGCATATATGAAGCGTGTAGAAAGTTCCTCGGTGTAACCAAACAGCGGCGGCATATTTATCGAACATCTTATCATTTCAACTGCACCGAAAGTCTAAACTACGTAGGGGTTTTGCACATAATTAATAGAAACAGAGCGCAGCTAAGCACTTCTCATGAGTTGTGAATGCGAAAGCACTAATGTGCAATTGAACGCCGCTGAGCCGGGTCCTTCGAGTTCGAACTCGTAGCTCGCGGGCAAGCGAGGACGTTGAGACGCAATTTCGGTCGAAGTAGCATGACGTCATAAAGAAGAGCGCACAGGTCCGCACAGGTCTATAGGAGGCGTCGGCTCGGCACGTTTTGATTTGGCCCTACCGAGGCGCAGTTAGAACGCAGGCAAGAGCTTGCACGCACAAGGAACGCGCAAATAATACTCGTTTTCTTCGCGTTTAGAGGCGCTATACTTATTGAGAAGGGTTTTCGCCTTTTGAAGAGTATCTTGTCACCAATCGATAATGATCGCATATGTTGCAATGTCTTTCGTTCTTTATCGCTTAAAACCAATCGCATCACGAACGGCATGCGCGTTTCAGCAGTATGCATGTACCATATCGTCCTTGACAGGAAGGCAGAGAGCGCAGAATGTTCAAGAAAGGAAATACGCGCGAGATAGACAGACGGCAATTATAGTTTAGAGAGAAGATAAGCCACAAAGGGTGTAAAATTATTCAGAGTGCGCGAAGCGGGTGTTTTGTCTGCTCGGTATGCCAGGAGAACGAAACGTCGCACCGACATTTAACTTGCGCGGCGATGGTGTGGCACGCTATAGGGATGATCTACAATCAATGTTTAAGCTCTCTTTGATTATTACAGCCATTCGTGCAAAATCATTTATGTACAAGCGTTCCAGAGCGTTATGTATAGAGCAGTTAGACGTGTGCCTGGTTTCCCAGTGTCTCAAGAGAATTTAAATGCGGAGCCAAGTTGACATTTGGTAAAATTTGAAGCCCGTGGCAGGAGCAATGTGCCCTGAAGTTTTAAAGTCTGTGAGTTAATTGCATGCTTATTCTCCTTAATTTTACGCGAATATTCTTCGTGATAAGATATAGTATTCTTTTTCTCCTTATTTTTCAGGCGTTACACTACACGAGTAGAACGTTTCTTGGCAACTGAAGGTGGCACCGATTTCATACTTGACAGCAATGGCGGAAATATCTTGGTTGATGTTCAGGGAAATGTTAAAGTGTGTGCTTTAATGACAGCATCATCAATAAGCGAATTATGCACGCCATCCGCAACATTATAAATGCATTTCACGAACGGCGTATAGAAGTCTTGCACACTGTTTCTTATAGCACAACTATAGCTACACCGCCGAGTTATGATTTTCTTAAAACAAGGGACGCATTTATGAGTAATGTGCACACAAATATAAAATGCAGGCATATATTAATCTGCAGTGCGAATTATTTAAGCAATTGCTCGAAATGTTTATACACCTGTTAACGTCAGACGCAATGTTTTCCGGTGTTCGTGGTGAAGTATATGCAGCGTCCTTCGTTGTCTATATATATATATATATATATATATATATATATATATATATATATATATATATATATATATATATATATATATATATATATATATATATATATATATATATATATATATATATATATATATATATATATTTAATATTCTGAAATTCGGGGGATAAAAATCGGTTGTTACTTCGAAAGGGGAAAGTCGGGTTGAACTCGGCGGTTTTCTCACCTGCCAGCCCAAAGTTCGGGATTTTTCTTGCAACTTCTAGAAGCGAGCAATGGCCTTCTTATCAACGCAGCTGTTTTATTTAAACAAGCGAAACCACTTACGGGAACATTAATCACAGAGAGAGCTACTCATCTCTGCAAATCCTCGTTGTCAGCCACTATTAATATACATTCTAAGAAAGCCTCATTGTTAACAACCATAAATAGAGACAGGTTTGACAGTTCCTTTTTTACGCGGTTCTCTGCACTTTTTTCTCAAATAAAGAAAGTAAAAAAAGAAAGTAGAGCACATGGGCATATGCTTCGGTGTGAGGCTTTTCCTTATCTTACAAGCCGTGTTTCACGTATATTACCACATGCACTAGGAGCATTTCTGTGTCCATTCTGAACCTATCGGGCTTTTCGTGCTCATTTGTTGTCGTCCTAGCTGCTTATAGTTCCTACACTCTTGCAACATAATTAATGGATTAGCATATAGACTGATCGGTCACTTCTTTGAACGTAACGTGGCTGGCTAAACATCCTCTCAAGGTCGCAGTGCAGAGCAACGTCAGCGCTACGTTGATTAGCTTCCTAGCTCATTACCGCCGTTTACATGCATGCGACGTCCGACAAGTGCGATAATGCGCCATTTTCGTATTCATGTAAACGCGGCTACTGGAAACTCTTTCGTTCACTCTTCCCCGGTAGGTGCTGATTATATTACATTTTTATGTACGCCGGATTTCTGTTTAGTGTTCAGCGGTAAATGAGGCACATACGGAGTGTTCATTTTTAAGTTTTACGGAAATTTTAAAAGTCGCTCGGGATAGACTGCATAGTTCTTGTCTTCAAGCTGTTTTATTCGAAGGGGCGGAGATTACTAGCGCGAGATATCGAAGCAAATATTCAATTAATTAACGCAAACACAATAACTAACTTGTTAATTAATTACTTTACGGCACATATTGCAACTTACGAATTGTGGCCGGTGAGTTTGTTAGACGTATCCACTTGAAATGAGAGGGAGAAGTAAACTTTACTAGAGGCGTAAATTAGTAGTCGAGACCCTGGCAGAGGAGCTAGCATGGAGCCCATGTGGCCGTGACGCGGTTAGCCCACACTGCCATCATGACTTGGCATTCTCGGTCATCCTTGTTGACTGCACAGCCCAAACTTCGGACGGGGGGGGGGGGGGTGAGGTGGAGGGGCTTGCCGAAGAATCGTCCTTGGTGGAGGTCTGGATGGGCCCCCCCCCCAAAGAAGTATGTGATCTTGCTCTGTGGTTAGTGCTTCGTAGTTACAACCAACCTTTTGGGGCTTAGCAGGGGTCGAGTCGGTGCACGCCGTAGAGTCGTGGTCTGCTCCCGGAAGAGAATCGTGCTCGGGAACGGATACGCTCTGCTCGTATCCTCGTAGGATTTCCAGGATGACACCAGTTTTGACATATTATTTCACAACGCGTGTGGGACAAAATACATGGATCTTCCAGTTACTTTCGCGCTTCAATGTATAAAAGAGCGTTCTTTTGAATATGTAAGTGGAACAACAGTGCACTTTTACGGCGAGTATGGTGGCGCATGTCTCCAAACTCGTGTCATTCTGGGAATTAATTCAAGTTGGATACGTCTTCCCAACTCACTGGCTACAATTGGTAAATTGCAGTATTGGTCGTAAATTGATTCATTAAGAATTTGTCTGGTTATTTTTTAATTAGTTGAATATATGTGTCGGATTTCTCGTGCAAGTAATGTTTGCCTCTAAGTAATCTAGCTGAAAAACAATGATTATGTTATCTGCAACAGGCAATTTGTAAAAATTCCGCAAAACTTAAGAATGATCACTCCGTGTACTATATTCATATAATAATAATATTCTTAATAGGATAACATATATTGACCACTTGTTCACAAAAGACGGGCAGCGTTCAATAGTTTTGTAACACCTGCATTTATTATTGCACTTTATGAAGGGACAATCTTCGGGGACAAATCGGGTTTAATCCCGATTTTCATCAGTTATGTTCGGGATGCAAAAATTGGCAATTATTGGGTTTTACCCTAAAACAAAGAGCCCTACACATATATAAACGTAGCCTAAACATAGCCCTAAGCACCTAATGTTTCCATTCGGTGTACGTGAGGGACATGCTGAGGGTAATATAAAAACATTCTCAGTTCCGTCCGAAAGGCGAAGCCCCGATTGCGATAGCAAATTAGTAGGTATAGTTGTATCAAGTAAGGATAGTAGTTTTATCGGCCGTATAAGCTTGTAAACATTCACTTACTAACTAAATTAACAATGATAGAATGTTTAAGCGCGATTCAACGAGGACGTAGAAAGAAACAAACACACAGACAGCGCTGTCTTTGTGTGTCTGCTTCTTTCCACTTCCTTGTTCAGTCGCGCTTACACATTCAATCATGGATTTAAACCAACTAGCCCGTCAACGTGTTTTAACTAAATTAACCAGCCCGGTGTCATGCGCGCACAGGTAAACATGAACGCATCTCTCTCGATGAGTGCTGGAACTGGCTGTGAAAATTCTGGAGAAAGGAATCGCGGAAGCAGCAAGCGAATTGACCTTCATGCATGTCTCGCTTCAGTGCGAACGAAGCGTCGAAAGCACAGCGCATACGAAGCTACCGGCACTTCGCGCACTCTGCAAACATCGCAGATCGCGTTGAAGATGATCGAGGCCCGCACTTTGGCAACGTCGCAGGCAGCTTTCAAGACGCACGAGCGCCGGAAACACGTCCCTATGGCGTCCGCCAAAGCGTCTACTACGGCGTCCGTAATTCGCGTAGCCAACGCCGTAGTAGACACCGCGGTTGTCTCCACTCTGTACGGAGCGGCGGTCGAGGAGGACATCGAGGCACCCTAGCCGCCCTAGCAGCCGCCGGAGAAGAACGCCCCTCCTCCCTCGCCTGACCCCCCTACCCCGCGCGCCACAGGAGAGGGCACGCACCCGGGCCGCGTTCCTCGCTTGCGTACGCAAGATTGCACCGCCTTCGCCGGCTCACCCTCACACGTTTTCATTCACTCGGAACCTCACCACGACGGCGACGGCGACGGCAGAAATGCACCTAGAGTGTCCATGTAATTGCTATCAAAATAAAAACTCAGTGCCCTTCCACTCTGTGAAGAACGATGACCAGCGAAGCTGTGTATGTGAGCCCCTTAATGGCGAACTGCACCTCCGCCGCGGCTCGGCCCGGCATTGCACCATCTTCGGGATCGGCGCACGTGTGGGGAGCTTAACGCCTGCTTCACCTCCGCCGTCTGTCGGCGTGGGATCTTAGAGATGATGTCTGGCCACAGTTGAAAGTTTTTTATGAATAATTACAGATTTTTCACTATATTGCTTATTGCATTGCTCGAAAGCGTTACGCAAGCGCTATGCAAGCACTGTCGACAATGTTACCTGCCGTGGTTGCTTAGTGGCTTTGGTGTTGCGCTGCTAAGCACGAGGTCGGGGGCTCAAATACCGCCATGGCGACCGCATTTCGATGGGGGCGACATGCAAGAACACCCGTGTACTTGGATTTAGGTGCGCGTTAAAGAACCCCGAGTAGTCAAAATAATCCGGAATCTTCCACTGCGGCATGCCTTATAATCAGATCGTGGTTTCACAGAGTGGAGGTTTCATGGGCAGTGAGTGTATCGGTTCAGATGAAAGTCAGCACTCGAGTTGTCTCGTCTTGCCCTACGCCCTGTATTTTGCGTTTATTCCTGACAATTGTTGGCACCTACTGGCCTGCACTTCTACACTTATCTGCACATATTCTTGCGATGCCCTGCGGAACTAAATGCGTCGCCGAGTTTATTTTTGCAGGAAACGAGTGCCCCATATTATTGGTCATGCGTGGACAAAGTTTGGAGGTGTATGGTTTGATTCATTTGCTGTCACTAGAAATGTATTATTACAGCTGCTCGAAAGAAACAGCTTCGCTGGTGA
Organism: Dermacentor variabilis; assembly: GCF_050947875.1. Taxonomy (NCBI): domain Eukaryota; kingdom Metazoa; phylum Arthropoda; class Arachnida; order Ixodida; family Ixodidae; genus Dermacentor; species Dermacentor variabilis. Next base: position 107,743,896 of record NC_134571.1, read on the forward strand.
TTCGGTTGTAATTCTGCAAGCTCGCACAAATCTGTTTTTCTTCTTTCTTTTTTTTTTTTCGCCCACGTACATATTCATGCATGAACAAATATCCAAAAACCTTCATTATCGAATCGAATACAATATGTGTAGCAAAGACAATTCTATTCGCAATATAAATTTTGATCACTAATATACGCGCCTTTAATTCAGAGGTTGTATACACTCAAGACAACCGGATACATACGTCAGACGTGATCTGCTCAAAGGGGACTCGGAGCCAGCTGTACAATGAGAGGCTGACAATGCCTGGCCTTACCGCCTTCCAGATGAAATAGAAAAACCAATATGGTGGCATTTGACTGCCTAATATTTTAGTATGCAACTGTGCAAATATCAAACGTTTGCGATTTTTAAAAGTGTTTTTTCTTTCAGTCAGAAGCCATGATGACAAAGGTACAACAAATATTACGTGGTTGAATGTACGGTCTGTCGTGCCTTTTGGCCTTTAAAGCACTTGAATAAATAAATAAATAAATAAATAAATAAATAAATAAATAAATAAATAGGCATAAGGCATTGTCATATGTACCCCCATATGGCCCCCTGTGGAGTGCATTGTTATGCAAAAAAGAGCTGAGGCGTGCAGACAGGACACAAGAGTAGAGAAGTGGACAACACGAACGCCTTCTTCAACACGAACACTTCTCTACTCTTGTGTCCTGTCCGCACGCCTCACCTCTTTTTTGCATAATGAATTCTTACCAACTAGCTCAACTTTCTGTCGTTCTGAGTGCATTGTGTCACTTGTTATTGACAGACAGACGGGCGATTTCCGAGGGAAGCAGCCATAGAATGCTTACGCATTAAAAGCTTACGGCAGAAACTTAACTGGGGTTCTACGCGTCTCGACAGCGCACCGTTGTCGGAGGACGTTCTTTTAGGCCCTTGGCCAGATGCTCTGTCGAGTTTCAAGGCCATCAAGGCATTACTGAACTTTTTAAAAATTACGGGCCTGGATTGCAGACTTTGAGCAAGCCAAATTGCTTGCCATATATTCTACATCTTCCTTCTATCGTCATCGTCACCCATCATGCACCTCTTTCTTTCCTCTTTCTTTCCCTCTTCCCCTTCCCCCAACGCCGAGTAGCTGGCTAGAGGAATATACCTCAGGCCGACCCCTCGGCATTTCGTGTCATTAAACTTCTCTCTCTCTCTCTCTCTACGTAAACATTGTGCCACTTGCTTATCTCCACACAGCCCGGTGTCATCAATCTTATCATACTTGATCCGACCAGTATCAACCCTTATCAGTTGTTATCAACCTTATCGGACTAGATCCGACCCTTACCAACCCTTATCAATTGTTATCAACGTTATCGAACTCGATCCGACCCTTAACCCTTATCGGTCGTTATCAATCTTATCGCAATCAATCCGATTCTTATCCACCCTTATCGCTCCTTATCAGTCTTGTCGGACTTGATTCAACCCTTATCGACCCTTATCGGAGTTGTCAACTTTATCAGACTTGCCCTGACCGTTATAAGTCCTTATCGCTCTTTAGCACCTTATCCACCCGCGTCGAATCATTATCAACAGCGATGAGACCCATATAACCCATCATCACTGTTATCATCCTCATCAACTCATTGAGTGCTTATCTGTCTGTGTTGCGCAATGCGAAGCAAATGCGCCCTCAGAAATCGGTGGCATTTTGGTCGATGAAGGAACGCCCCAGCGGAAGGTGCATCTCGCAGCCACCGAAATGTATCGGGAATGTGGCGTGTTTGGCATTAAATTTCCGAAAATCGAGATTTTTCTAATGTCTACAATGCTCCCTAAAGGATTCCAGAAAATAGCGCCTCTTCCTCTTCACTCTCTTTCTCTCTCTCTCTCTTTCTCTCTCACGCCGGGCTGCGCAGATGTGCACGCGCCGTAGTGACCAGTCCAACGGATCCCGTCGCGGTATATACAATTGCGATATCGTTGCCTAAGGGATTTCTTCCGAGTATTGTGCTCTGGCATTGAAAGGAGTTCATAATGAACTCGGAAGTTAGACTGTTAGGCGGGTCTCGCCCTACTTTTGCCTGCTTTTCTGCTGTGCATTTTCACAGCACTGCAAGAATACAGAGGCAATGACCGGTAGCACACTTAACGCAAATCATGGCGCTATTCGCCCATGGCCAGCCCATCCACAGTCCGCGAGAACAAACACGCATGCTGGTCGTGACTTTTTAGGGATCGTTTTGCTTTACTGAACAAGTTTCGGGTGGCCGCGCTCTGCGGAGATGTGACGAGCAGCAGCGCGCCGACGAAGAGGCCAACAGAGGAGAACGTCGTTAACGCGTTTAAATACGTTGACCGCGGCCAGAGGTGTATTGTTCTCACGGTAAGTGAATCTTCAGCAAAACAAAGTTCTGTGATATGCTCCGCGCGCTGCAAAAGAGAACGTGCGTATGCGTGCGGCTAACGCGTTGACCGCGCCTTTATACGTGCGACAATCGGCCTTTTGGTGTGCGCGGAGGCGTACGTTCTTTCGCTCGTTTTACTTCTTCCAGTTCCACATGACCACAGCAACAGCCAGGAGAGCACAGTCTAGATAACACAGAGTAAAAGAACACAAAGACTAACGCAATCTTGCACACGCGACGCCTTTGCCGCGCACACCACCATGGTGGTGTGCGCTGCTACGGTCGTTATGCATAACGACCATAACAAAACCGCCGCCCCGACAACATAGCCAAATTTTATAAAGTGGAAAGTGCCATTAGGAAAGATGGTAAGGACACTGTGATGGAATGTACAGCATTTGTTGTTTCAGGCAATTGGGGAATGTACTTTCGCACTATTCATTTTCCCCTTCTTAGCCTTCTTCCTCTTATGGAGTCTCCTGGACACACGAAGGCCGCGCCTTCTGCCGGACTGCCGGAATACGTAAGGTCACGCGTGTCAACAATTCCCATTCGTTTGACGTTCGCTACGTACGTACCGTCGCATAGCTTTTGCGATTCTCGCTCGTTCGATACCTATATGTCAGTGTGTTTGTGAACCACGTGTGGCCTTTAGAAAGTTACGCTAGCTCACATGGCATCCTTTGTCACCTTGTCTGAAATGTCTTGCATGAGTGTCATCGAAGAGCTTCTAAAAAAAAAAATTCTTTCGAAATTAAAATCGCACGCCGCAAACGGGCGCTATTACCTAAGTGCGCAGATTATCTCAGAAGGATGTCTGCTTCGAGTTAGAGCCATGCACACAGATATCGCTATATAAAAGTAAAAATAAAGAAAGGAAATGCGTCGACAGTTGTGCGAAGGGTTCCACTGAAGTTGTACCGACGAGCGGTATAGCGAAATGGTACCCCATCACGAACCATTGTTCTCGGTAAAAGTAATGCCAGAATCCTAGTAATACTTTTTAAAACTATTAAAAGCTATTAAACTATTAAAACTATTTAAACTTAAAACAGAGACGCGCAAAGTTGTACACGCGCCGTGTCTTCAAATTAATGTTGTCGTTAAAGTGTCAAAAAAAAAAAAAAAAGGATGGCTTCACAATTTTGTGCGACGTTACGTACAGAGTAACAAATAGCATGAGAAATGGTTGAAGCGTATGAAATCGCAAAAATTAGATGAAGGTGCGTGAGCATGCTTTCATTCGGTGTCGCTATCTGAAAAAGCTGCGCGCGTTTTGAATTATCAGTATAGGCATTTGCATTGTTTGTGTTGATTACGCTGTGGACACGTGTATAGTTCTCTGATGCGTACCTCTGTATGTTGATATTATCGTTTTTGTTTAAGTTCGTCCGATAAGTATATCCTATATATATATCTTCTACGTACGAAAATAAAAAAGTCTATAGTTAAGAGTAGTATTGTGTATGTGTGTCATTTTCTTCTCTGTCGCTGCACTTGATATCATGATTGCTATAGCCGAAGTAACCTGCCAACGCCAATTAACAAAGCTGATCAACGCGACCCCTTCGCATGCAATGAGCTTAGTTAGCGCCGATTTTCTTATTCAATTACATGCAAAGCGCAGAAATTTGCTATCGTTACACAACCGATGAACCAATCTGAATGAAACAGGTTGCATGTATTTTCGAAAGAATTCCGAATTCTAGCGACTGCGGGAAGCAAAATTTTGCTTTAGGAGCTCATATATAGCTAGAAAAAAATACATGACCACGTTTACAACTCTGCAAATATACGTAACAAAAGAGAGTGTCGAAGTTCTGTAAACTGCATATGTTAGAGTATCTGAAGCAGATGAATTCGATGCATGATTTTGCAGCTGAAATTGTTTCAGTGTTAAATAACTAGGGTTTTACAAACGTCCTGCTTATTATATTATTTTTTCTTATCGAGGAAAGACAGAGTTGGTGCATTTGATGCTTCGACTTTTTTAGTCTTGTTATTGGCAATAACCTTTATAAAAAAGTAATGATGAGTAGCAGATTGACTTTTTTGGTTTTGAAAGCAACAAATCTGACGAAATCGGTTCACTGGATGCCGACTAAAACGATGTACTTAGACAGGAGCTTCTGAGGTAGAACTTCCTCTTTAGGTAGCTTAGTCACATTGAATCGGATGCTGCACATGTTACACATTGTTATTTTCTGGAAACACTGATTCATTTGGCATCGTAGACACAAACACGATTTATTTCCTGTCTGCAACTCTAACGTGCGCTCCAAGCAACGCACCCTTCTGGTTTCAGTTTCGTTTTTATGCGGTGTTGCCAGACTGGCATTTTTTGCTTATGTGACGTGGCTTGTGGCGCTGAGGTAGCGGTTTTTAAATGCGTCGACATGGCGGACTCGCTTGAAAGTAGGAAATTTCCTCCGTAGTGTTTATAGGCGTGATCGTAAGCTTGCCGCCCAGCTGTAGCCCGCTGATTTTAAGCAGGATAAACGAAGGAACCTTTATTGATTGTAGCCGTCGTTCTTTCGTTGAATTTTGCGCGCTATTCCTGTAGCAAAAAATAAATACTGATTGTGTAAGCCTAATCGCAGTCCCGCTGCAGGCATTTTGAATTCGCCTCTGAAGCATTTTGAAAATTTGGCGGAAAAAAGTGCTAGCGGTGTTTGAGCACTAATGCTGGTCTGTAGTGCGCCACGATGCGTTTGTATCCACTTTTCTTCTTTTCATTTCAGGTGAATCGGCGGCAGCGCTTCTTAGCATGAAGGATGGTACGTAGCCTGAAATGTTTTGTATACGACGCCAAACAGCAGCGTAGCTATGTAGCCCACCCCGTAAGCGCGCGACATTTGGAAAAAAAATGTGAATATGCAAGAGAGCATACCGTGCACTGTGGCCGCTTGTGAGTATTTGCTGACAACTAATGTCTTCTTCTCTCCTCAGGCGCTCTGAATAACAACACGCAAAAGCAACTGGCAGTGATGTCTAGGGTGAGTCGCTTTCAGGTGTGACCTTATTCAGCCGTCCCACTGTTGATTGCAATATGCTCGTGTCTGGTGTGAGCAAGGTGCGCGTGGTGTCGAGCTTTCCTAGTTATGCCGTGCCGTATCTTGCAGCCACCTCGTATAAGGAAGAGAAATAGGAGGATATTCAATGACTTCGAGGACACATCGTACACGCTATCGAGATCTTCAGCGCGGAAATCGGCACGCATCGCGTCGCCGGTGAGTATGCGATATCATATCGACGTTTAATTATAAATTTGGCATCCCTTGAGAGCTGTTCTGCGTTTGCCTGCGTTTTTCTCAAGATTTCGCAGAAGACAGACGATCCGGAATGGACACCGGACAAGCGGACGGGTAACCGCAGCATTAAAAAAGAGCCGGTATGTTCCCATCTAGCACGCCTTGACCTCTGTGTTCAGTAAAAATTTTATATGCGCATATATATTTTAAAAATTTAATTGGCTAACATAGCTAAAAAAAGGGGCATTGTTACATAGGTCGCAGTTTGTGTAATGCACTGCATTGCATATGCGACATGAATCATTGAATGAATTGAGGCTGTATGAATTAAATTCAGAAGCCAAATTTGAAATTTCAACTCGTGTTTGGTTAAACATGAAGCAGACATAATGCTATTAAGCAATTGGAATTAATTGGATACCAGTGCTATAGTGGATAAAACAAGATCTTGTGTAAAATTCTATCACCGAACTAGGCTTTGTTGCATATGCTTGCTAAGGAGTGTAAGTCAGCCAGCATCATTTTTGAAAATGAGGTATATGTAAGATAGTGTTTGTTATCTTAATTTCAAAGGTGCAATTTATTGACCTTGCAGAATTGCAAGATTGAAAATTGTGAGGTCTGGTAGCCTTTGCTATCATTCATTCTTCGAAAGTTGCGACCCAAAACCAGTTTTGTACTCTACAATCTGCGATGCAGATGTGAAGTCGGGGAGTTTGGAAGCAGATCACTGCCATCTTCAATTGTTTTTACTGCATTGCAATGAAATTCATTGGTGCCTTGTTATTTTGGCATTTCTATAGCTTCTCTTCTGCTATTCCGTAAGTATCTTGTTCAAGTAGTACATTGGCCAAATGTGTACTGTAGGCATACATGTAAGCAGCCTACACTGACTTGAAACTGTAACGTTAAGAGTTGATAAAATTTCCATCCTGTCCTTGCATCAGCTGACTAGAGTATATAGAACTGTGAGAAAGGTATGGTGTCAGTAAGTGTACTGTTCAAATGCAAATTACATTTGCTCATGCAATTGTATTTCATGGCACAAAAAGCAACTAATGGTATGATGCATCGATATACAGTGTTAAAAGTACACTATAAAAAAGATGGTATGAAGATAATAATCAGAATTGTTGTAAAATGCCACTCTTCTAAAAACTTGAGTATACAGTAAAATTTCACTCTCAATTAAGAAGAACTGAAGGCCAATTCTGTTTTTATGCAATTATTTTATATATTACAAACTCGTTGAAACTCTGCTTTACCAGTGTGAACAGCATGACCTTTCTGACACACTGTTAGTAAAACATACTTTGTTAAGTGCCTCTGTTTCTTTTTTGGTGAGCAGCATTGATGTGTGAAATGTAATAACAGAACAACACTAAAAATTGGGTCCCATATCCTAAGCATAATGGGCATGGCACCACTACAAGCTCCACAGACAAATTGTAGTCAGCTAACCGCATGCACCGTGGTGTCGTGTTTTCACCTCGTGCCATACCAGCGCCGAATATTTGGCCTTCTGCTGCAGAATGTAGGCTAACAGAACTCATTTAGCCCTGTAAAGCATAATGTATCATTCATGATATGCTGAATTTGATGCCTAAATGCTCTAATTTGAGCTCGGGGAACCCAATTTAGAGCCCATACTAGCGTTTTTGATATGCTGGGGGGAGTTTGTAGTAGTGGAAGTTGAGCAAATCAATTGCAAAAATATTAAATTGCTGTAGAAAGTAATTATTACTCCAAAGCAAAAGAGAGTTGATTAGCACAGCCAGTACGAAAGTTCATGCTGATCTACATTATAGTGAAGACACATTTCAGAACTCAAGCTTGACGGATGATATCAGCAGAATTTCGCTGTGTGGTCAGGGAGGGGCAAGCTCGGCAAGCCTACCAGTTGTTACCGTTCCACACTTATGCAGCTATCATTGTCGGCAACCTGTGGTCCTTGGATAAGTCTGTACTTTGTTTCGTACATAGCAGGTGACACTTGGAAGGCTAGGGAGATTCCTCTCACTGCCTGCATTTGTGATGCAATAGTAGTGTGTTGCATAAGAAAAGTGTAGGCGTGCATACAGGTGTTGTTAATCTGAACGTATTTACCACCAAACGGTCGGTGACACATTATTGCGACCAGTGGCCACAACGCACCGCTTGCACTTGCGACTTAAAGATAGCGTTTCTTGTACTAGAAACAGAAAAGTGCACAAATAATGTCCGATACAGCGTAACCTTATGTCCACATGTTATAGTTGTAACACATAAAGTAGTTATCATGTAGAAAGCATTGCAGAACAAAAACCACAAGGGTATAGAACGAGACTTACATGACCATACTACTTCTATAGCTTCCGTAGCCGTGCCTACTGAGTATGAAGCGGAGCATAGGGGCTTTATGGTGGTCCACGAATGAAAATGGGTTCAATTGGTGGCCATCGTGATGTTCCATTGGTGACAAGCTCACAGTTGTGGTGCCTACAAATCGGGACCCTTTACTATGCTTGCCAGTGTATTTATCTGACTGAACAGTTGAAGTTCGCGTAGGTACATCCAGCAGGCATAAGAAACTGAATTCACGCATCACTACCAACAGCACACAGTGAGCTTCACATGCAACTTTGCACTTCGCAGCATAATGGCAGCGAGCAAGCTTTGTTGGAGTTATGTGCACAATGGTCTGTTATTGCAAAATTTAAAGCAGATGTTATTGCATTAAAGCACAAGACAAATCACTGGGCTAATAATGAGATTTCCATGCTAAGTTATGACTCAAAACATAACTACAGAATCTTTTCTTTCTTGAAATTTGCTATCGTGGACTTTCCAGTCACTTGAACACTTTGGAGTTGCTTTTGTGTCCAAAAAAGGCAATTGGCACAAGTCACTATGCTGTTTAAAGGAATGTTATGAGGGCAGCACTGAACGCAACTGCACCACAAAGAAGGATGAAAAAAGGATCTGTAATTTGCTTTCCTAATAAATCCATACCAATAGTAGAAAAATCCACAGACTACCCATGATTGCAGCACCAATGTCTCTCTATTAACATTAGCATAAAACTCTTGACTGTATGTTGATGTGCGCCAGCAAAGTGCATGCACATAAGATAAGCAGTATGGCTTGATGCAGTCATCACAGTGCCCAAACCTAAAGGAAATGAAAGCAAGCAAGCCAAGAGAAGCCAGGCTTATGAAGCCAAAAAAAGAGCCAAAGGGAGGATATGAAAGTGGAAGAACGAGCAAAAGCAGCTTCTTTGAGTTCTAGAAAAAACAGCAAGATGGTGTCAGCGCACGGCAGTGGGTTGGAGGGCAAAAAGGCTAGAGTGAAACACAAAATTGACCCTCAGCCTTTTCTTTTTTGTTAAGGCTGATTGAGAAAGTGGAAGCAAATACGTTGTCGAAAAATGCCACAAAGGGTGCTTTTCAGTCCTTGTGCCTGCTTTGACATGAATCAGCTTTTTTTTTTTATTATTGTACGAATGTGAACACTATTAGCAGTTGTCTTTGACCGCTTGATGTGGCCGTCGTAGGCCCAATCACAAAAACGAAACTAGGCATGCATGAAAAAAATATTCTGTGTCATTCGTGCAAAAATGTTGCATTGGCGGGCAGTTTATTACCGCTTTACTGCATTCAGTTCGTTTGATTGGCGAACAATAGGCCTGAATCACTCACAGCAGAGTGCTGCTGTGCACATTTCAATGCGAGCTGCCGGCCACCTATCCACACTAGCACAGCAACAGTACTGCCACCTTAGCTGGATTTGGCAGCAAATAATAGAGTGAACTAGAACAAAACACTAGCTATGCCACGCACAGATCATCCTTCTGAAGTGTATTTCGGTACGCTGCACACTTCTTTTTGTGTGCTTTGTCAGTCTTCACCACATACATAGTTTTATGCCAACTCGGGAAAAAGAAAGTATAAGGGGACAGAAGCAGGCCCTTGGTGCCATTGTTAACTGCTGAAGCTGCTTACCCACCTGCCGTTGAGCTACACATAAAATTGCCATAGTAACTAGGTAATCTTAATGGATAGTTAAAGTAATGAGCTGTAAAACCTAATTTTTACAAAAGCCAAACAGGGAAAAGCTGTGTGTCAATGATGGCATTGGTATTCTGCCCTGGTTATCTTTTATGCATTCTACTTCATACTTCTAATAGTAATTTCTTATGTACAAGTATTGTAACTGTTTTCCCAGCTGCTAGCCCTTGCTTTAATCTGATATGAGGAATCAGCAAAACGTGGATGAGAGGCAGAAAGTGTGCGAAGTTTGTGTGCCATTCTAAGGTTATTTTTTTCACTATGGCTCAATGTTTATCGAGCGCTTATTAGTTGCCGTCTGCTCCTTCACACAAGTTTGAGTTTTAGACTGCAACATTTCTCATTGCAGTGGTGCAAATTTATTGGATTTGTCTTGTTTGTTCTGCACAAAAATAATTTTAATGTTGGGGTTGCTGTTTGGTAGTTTAGGAAGCAGCGCATGGGTACTTGATGTTACTAACATGGTAAACATGCCAATAAAACACAGCGTACCAGTTTCAATTTTCAAGGGGCATGCAGAACACTAAAAGCATTAGGAAAGTGCATTCAAGCATTGTTATGTGATAACACAAAGATGCCAAACACTATTGACAAAGAAATTGCGTATTGAGCACTTCATGTACGAAGGACTCAGTCAGATGTGGCTTTGGAGCAACGATATGCTAAAACTTATTTGAGATGACTGCTATCTGTGTGTGTAATAGTTGTGGTAGTCAGTTACATCATCAGAGATGAGTCATCCATCACCTACAGTACCAAGATAAACAGAATCATGCTTTGTCATTTTTGTAATGTTCCACAGATAACTTGTATAGAAGTGAAGCTGAAAACACTTTGTGTCCTCAGTCGTAAAGAAAGCAACAGCCATATGTTAAAAAAAAGCAAAAATGTGGCGACGAGCTGCATATACATAATGGAATGGGAGGCACAAACAACGGCAGTGGTCAAAAAGCTTATTGGTGACGTGTTGACTTGATCACTTGTCAATTTAATCCAAAGCAGCAATATAGGATTTAATGAAAGTCCCATATGATCACTGTTCAGCCGGCCAAACACTAACACTTGATCACTAATGTTAGCGCAAAATCCGGCGAACGAATCGCACTATGAGTAGGCACATTGACACACGTGTTGGATAAATATGTTTCTCGTGGAGCCGCTATCCATGCTTGAGAGCGAGACTTCGCCTTTCCAGATGAGCGTAAAAAAAACTGCATTTCTGACGGAAAACAAAGCTTGTAGTCATTTCACTAAAGTATCTGAAATGGAAAGTTGGAAACTCACCAGATGTTTAAGCACTGCTCAGATGCCTTGCTTGTACACAAACTTCTTGGCTCCATTAGCCTTCTCTCAAACCCACCTTGTTGAACTGAGCACCTGCCAAAATTTTTTCTCAAACCCTAGAATGTTGACAAGGCTATCTCAAATAACCTAGGCTGCTCAAGTTTTCAGTGCAGCTTTTGTCCAAATATTTCTTCAGATCTTTTAGCAAGTGTGGAATTTCTGTAGAAATGCAAATGCATTTCCTCTTCACCTCATGCATTTTAATGTACCTTTTATTTTAGAAGGAACAACAAGGTACAATCACATATTTGTATACAAAGTTATTGCATGGTGACATAACTTCATGACACACCCGTGAACCAAATCATGAGGATCAGCAGACCTGTGTGGAGCAGGGCTCTGCATTTAACAAAGCACAGCCTGTCCTGCAATAATAGCTAGTTCTTTCTGTGTTGCAAATTATCTGTGTTGCTCACCAAATTGTTAGGGCACTTTGTAAATTTACACCCTTATTCTTTTTTATTTCTGAAGCCACCTCCTGTTTCAATGCCAGACAAGCGAGTAATCCAGAAAGTGGGCATACGCCTGCGGAACCTCCTGAAACTTCCAAAGGCCCACAGATGGGTCTGCTACGAATGGTTCTACTCAAACATTGATCAGTGAGTGGCTCCTCTTATCTGTTCTCATGCCATACTCAAAATAACAACATTGTTTGAGAAAGTGCATGTTTTACACTGCTACGGCATTATGTTTGCAATTTCTTTTAAGGAAGGTTTTCTTGCCTTATTTTTTTCGTCGAGTGTAGAGTTTAATGGTTTCCAGGATTTTGTCTGAAAGGACTATACTGGCATGACATTTTCGACTTGTCAGAGTGGCATAAACAACTTATCATGATAAATGTTTCTATAAACCAGTTTTGATTTTGGCACTCAGGAGGGGGTCACAGCATGCTGGTTTGCTCCATTCCTGGGATAACTGCATCTGCCACTTGCAGGCACAGACGAAGGAAGCTTGCAACACTCTCGTTTACTCGTTTTTATAAGCAGTGTCATCATAGTTAGCCTTATTGTTACACTGCATCGGCAAACCTTGCTTTGTGTCACGACGACGTATGATTCCAGGTTTGTAGTATGATCAAATTGAAATATTTTGTAAGAGTTGCAGAACCTTTATACAGTCGATCCTGGATGTGTCAAACTTGGATATATGGAGTTGTTGTCTATATCGAACAGTTGTAAAACCCCCTTGAACGCGTTCTCAATCTTGGGATCTTTTCACTGAGTGGTGCTTGGCATGGGATACCTAACTAGAGGTGCTGCGCCACCGGGTGTATCTTGTAGACAAGGGCTTTCTGAAAACAGAATTTTAAGATGCCACGAGTGGCCAAAATTAATCTGACCCCAACCTCTATTTGGACGGACCTTTACATTACAGCTTGAATTTAACAAAGCCACTGCACACTGCATATGTACTTCGCGGAAAGACCATTGCGGCAGCCGCGCGCAAGACTTACTGCTGTGTGATTCACATCTCCATGCTGAAAACTTTTTATTCGTGCTCCTACGATTACCCATGAGTGGTAATGGACTCTGATGTTTTGCAAGCTGAAATCCACTTTCAAAACTAATGTTGGCAATCACTGACACAGGGACCGGAGGGGAAGGACTGAGGACAAAGGGATGTACCCGTCGCTCGGGGTGTACCCGTCGCTAGCTGTCAGCGGAGAGCTGAGCGGCATGCAAGAAGAGATGCACGGACTTTTTAGGGCGGTCGAGAAGCGAGGACGACGGCTTCTAACTGGAAGTTGGTTCCGAAACCCGACACAAAAGTCTGCCTGGCTCATTGCCCATGTGTGACATAGATCGGACGCACTTAAATGGCATATTGTTGGTATTATAACGGTCATGCGGCCCGGCACATTCATGCGCAATTCACAGCATTAATGTGCTCGTGGCAGCACGGCACGTATCATACAGGCTAGTTTGCTACTGCAGTGCATTCATTTCTACCTCATCTTGAAAAAAAATTAAAAATTCTCAACAAGCACTTCGACGTGCACAAGCCACACTGTAGTTTCGTGTCCGGAAGATGCGGCCTTTTAGAGTCAGCGTTGTGATCAGTTCGGTCTATCAAAGACCATTCCGTAGTGTGGGTGACTTGCAACGTTCATGAGCAAAAATGTTATATTTTGTGCATTCGACACGGTCTTGGAGAAACAAATCGGCAGGTTCACAATTTTCGCCATCACGGGGGAAGTGTCTGAGATGTGCAGAGATTCCATATAACTTTCAGATAGGCATATTTTATACAGTCGAACCCAGTTATATCAAACTCGCAAAAAAGCCTATCAGTTTGATATAGAGCATAATTCGATATAACCCTGCTAAATAATTGGATGTCATAAAAGCACACACCATTTATAAAATCACTTTGTTGATGAAACTAGCCTAGTTTCACATAAATTAGTCCTGCATTTTTTTCTGCTTTTGCAATTTCGCCGCCTGCGACGCAAGCACTTGCCCACATTATTAAAAGGAGTCTGAGCAGCTGAGGCCGCAACCTTCCACATTTGCGCAGAAGCACCGGACTAGTGCAAGTGCACCAATCACTTCGGAGGATGTGGGCAAAGGACCATCGTTGCTTTCCTCATTGTGCCCACTTTCAATTGTGTTCGGTACGATGTCGGCAATGTAGTCTTCGCTTTCGGGCTCTCCCGTGGTCGCGACACCATCATCTGCACTCACAAACTCATCCACCGTTGATTCGTCAACAACTCCCGGAAATTCTGACAGCTCGCTCCAAACTTCGGCAACACAGGCAACGGCTTCGTCGCATTCATCAGAATTTACAGTCGTCACCGAGCACGCGTAAACCGGCACGTATGAAGAAACACTTGTACACAGTCGTGCATACGCGTCGGGCGCCACGGCCATCGGATCGCGAGTTTGGCCGCTTTAGCCCTAATCGTGCTGTGAGGGCTTCTCGGAATCTTGCACGCTGCGGGGACATCTGACTTCTCATCGTGTTCAACCCGATTGATGATTTCGAGCTTCACGATGAAAGGTGAATTCTGCCGCTTCATCACGCCAGCACTACGGGAGAAGGCCCACAATGCGCAAACACAATGAACCAGAAAAGCAGCGACACAACTCGCACTTTTGCTATCTTGCATGACGAGACACGAGAGCCTCTGATTGGTTGTCTGAGCAAGCACTGCGGGCGGGCCAATATCACTTTTTGCAGGGAGTTGTCGACAGCTCGCCCAAGCAGCCCGAGGCAGGGCTGTCACGGTAGGGAGAGTGGTTGGATGGAGCCGCGCCGCCGAGTTTCCCCTCTACCGCGAGGGAAAGCCAACTTCTGGGGACACTTTTCCGCCGCTTGACGTTCTATATATCAAGAGTCACTGCTATATTTGTTCGATGTAAATGTAATTTTTGCTATACAGTCGAACCCGACTATATCGAACACGTTTACATCGAATTATTCTATATATCGAACAATTTCTGGACACGGTATAGTTACAATGAGTATATATAGCAAAAATTACGCTTACTTCGAACAAAAAAAGCAGCGACTCCCGATATATCGAACGTCAAACGGCAGAAAGTGCCCCCGGAAGTTGGCTTTCCCTCCCGGTGGCGCGGCTCCATCCAACCGCTTTCCCTACCGTGACCGCCCTGCCTCGGACGAGCCGTCGACACCCCCCTGCAAAAAATGATCCTGGCCCGCCCGCAGCGCTTGCTCAGACAGCCAATCAGAGGCTCTTGTGCCCTCATCGTGCAGGATGGCAGAAGTGCGAGTTGTCTCGCTGGTTTTATGGTTCGTTGTGTGTGCGCCTTGTAGGCCGTCTCCAGCAGTGTTGCCGAGATGAAGCGGCAAAATTCGCCTTTTGTCGTGAATCTCGAAATCATACATAGGATCGAACGCGATGAGAAATCGGATGTCCTCGCAGCATACAAGATTCCAAGGAGCACTCTCAGCATGATCTTGAAGGGGGAGATTACGGCTAAAGCGGCCATACTCGCGACCCGGTGCCCGTAGCGCCCGACGCGTATGCAGGGCCGTGTGCGAATGGTTCATCCGAAATTGCCTCAGCCGTGCCGACTTTCGCGTGCTCGGTGATGACTAAATCCTGATGAATGCGAAGAAGCCATTGCCGATGTTTCCGAAGTTCGGAGCGAGCTCTCAGAATTTCCGGAAGCTGTTGACGAATCAACGGTGGACGAGTTTGTGAGCGCAAATGATGGTGTCGCGACCACAGGAGAGCCCGAAAACGAAGACTACATTGCCGACATCGTACCGAGCACAAGTGAAAGTGGGCACAATGATGAAAGCAATGCCGATCCTTGGCCCACATCCTCCGAAGTGATTGGTGCGTTCGCGCTAGTCGGTGCTTCTGCGCGAATGCGGAAGGTTGCGGCCTCAGCTGCTCCGACGCTGACCATGTGGAAAAGTGCGTGCGTCACAGGCAGCGAAATTGCCCAAGCAGAAGAAAATGCAGGACTACTTCGTGCGAAACTAAGCTAGTTTCACCAATAAAATGATTTTATAAGTGGTATGTGACATCCAATTATTTAGCAGGCTTATATCGAATTAGGCTCTATATTGAACTGATACGCGTTTTTTTGCGAGTTCGATATAGCCGGGTTTGACTGTATATACTCATTGCAACTATACCGTGACCAGAAATTGTTCGATATATAGAATAATTCGATGTAAACAGGTTCGATATAGTCAGGTTCGACTGTATTTCAAATGATCATTATCTTGAACATTTTCGCAATTCTCTACGAGTTCGGCATATCCGGTATCAACTGTACTTGCTAAAAGTGCCATTCCTCTTACATACAAGAAGCACGTAGTAGCATTTGTGCAACTTCGTAAAATATGTGTTGCTTGTCGTTGAAACGAAGAAGCAGCTTAAGCCGCTTTTCTGTCGGGCTTCCTTGTAACTAGGCTACCACTTGTTTCGAATGTATTTGCATGGAATTTATGCAAATGAAGATGACTGTCTGAAGGCTCACTTAGGCTGTCATATCATGTCTGCGACTAACTCTGCTGTCCTTATTTTTCTTGAAAGGCCACTCTTCATGGGAGACAACGAGTTTTGTGGTTACCTGAAGCAGTCATTTCCTTTGCTCAAGACGAGAAAGTTGACGAGGGTCCAGTGGTGCAAGATCCGTCGAATCATGGGCAAGCCTCGGAGGTAAGCATTTTGACTGTAGTTTATTCATGTCTGGGGACAGCGTTCTGTTTCATTCTGTTTGCCTCCATTGTAGTGCAGTAAAACCTCGTTAATTCTTCATCATCATCATCATCAGCCTGGTTACGCCCACTGCAGGGCAAAGGCCTCTCCCATACTTCTCCAACAACCCCGGTCATGTACTAATTGTGGCCATGCCATGCCGGCAAACTTCTTAATCTCATCCGCCCACCTAACTTTCTGCCGCCCCCTGCTACGCTTCCCTTCCCTTGAGATCCAGTCCGTAACCCTTAATGACCATCAGTTATCTTCCCTCCTCATTACATGTCCTGCCCATGCCCATTTCTTTTTCTTGATTTCAACTAAGATGTCATTAACTCGCGTTTGTTCCCTCACCCAATCTGCTCTTTTCTTATCCCTTAACGTTACACCTATCATTCTTCTTTCCATAGCTCGTTGCGTCGTCCTCAATTTGAGTAGAACCCTTTTCGTAAGCCTCCAGGTTTCTGCCCCGTAGGTGAGTACTGGTAAGACACAGCTATCATATACTTTTCTCTTGAGGGATAATGGCAACCTGCTGTTCATGATCTGAGAATGCCTGCCAAACGCACCCCAGCCCATTCTTATTCTTCTGATTATTTCCGTCTCATGATCCGGATCCGCCGTCACTACCTGCCCTAAGTAGATGTATTCCCTTACGACTTCCATTGCCTCGCTGCCTATTGTAAATTGCTGTTCTCTTCTGAGACTGTTAAGCATTACTTTAGTTTTCTGCAGATTAATTTTTAGACCCACTCTTCTGCTTTGCCTTCAGTGAGCATGCATTGCAATTGGTCCCCTGAGTTACTAAGCAAGGCAATATCATCAGCGAATCGAAAGTTACTAAGGTATTCTCCATTAACTTTTATCCCCAATTCTTCCCAATCCAGGTCTCTGAATACCTCCTGTAAACACGCTGTGAATAGCATTGGAGGTATCGTATCTCCCTGCCTGACACGTTTCTTTATTGGGATTTTGTTGCTTGCTTTATGGAAGACTACGGTGGCTGTGGAGCCGCTATAGATATCTTTCAGTATTTTTACATACGGCTCGTCTACACTCTGATTCCGTAATGCCTCTATGACTGCTGACGTTTCGACAGAATCAAACGCTTTCTCGTAATCAATGAAAGCTATATATAAGGGTTGGTTATATTCCGCACATTTCTCTATCACCTGATTGATAGTGTGAATATGATCTATTGTTGAGTAGCCTTTACGGAATCCTGCCTGGTCCTTTGCTTGACAGAAGTCTAAGGTGTTCCTGATTCTATTTGCGATTACCTTAGTAAAAAGTTTGTAGGCAACGGACAGTAAGCTGATCGGTCTATAATTTTTCAAGTCTTTGGCGTCCCCTTTCTTATGGATTAGGATTATGTTAGCGTTCTTCCAAGATTCCGGTACGCTCGAGGTCATGAGGCATTGCGTATACAGGGTGGCCAGTTTCTCTAGAAGAATCTGTCCACCATCCTTCAACAAATGTGTTGTTACCTGATCCTCCCCAGCTGCCTTCCCCCTTTGCATATCTCCCAAGGCTTTCTTTACTTCTTCCGGCGTTACCTTTGGGATTTCGAATTCCTCTGGACTAATTTCTCTTCCATTATCGTCGAGGGTGCCACTGGTACTGTATAAATTTCTATAGAAATCCTCAGCCACTTGAACTATCTCATCCATATTAGTAACGATATTGCCGGCTTTGTCTCTTAACGCATACGTCTGATTCTTGCCAATTCCTAGTTTCTTCTTCACTGTTTTTAGGCTTCCTCCGTTCCTGAGAGCATGTTCAATTCTATCCATATTATACTTCCTTATGTCAGCTGTCTTACGCTTGTTGATTAACTTCGAAAGTTCTGCCAGTTCTATTCTAGCTGTAGGGTTAGATGCTTTCATACATTGGCGTTTCTTGATCAGATCTTTCGTCTCCTGCGATAGCTTACTGGTTTCCTGTCTAACGGAGTTACCACCGACTTCTATTGCGCACTCCTTAATGATGCCCACAAGATTGTCGTTCATTGCTTCAACACTAAGGTCCTCTTCCTGAGTTAAAGCCGAATACCTGTTCTGTAGCTTGATCTGGAATTCCTCTATTTTCCCTCTTGCCGCTAACTCATTGATCGGCTTCTTATGTACCAGTTTCTTCCGTTCCCTCCTCAAGTCTAGACTAATTCGAGTTCTTACCATCCTGTGGTCACTGCAGCGCACCTTGCGGAGCACGTCCACATCTTGTATGATGCCAGGGTTAGCGCAGTGTATGAAGTCTATTTCATTTCTAGTCTCGCCGTTCGGGCTCCTCCAGGTCCACTTTCGGCTGTCCCGCTTGCAGAAGAAGGTATTCATTATCCTCATATTACAGTGAAACCTCGTTAAACCGTAGCTGGCCGGAGCACGGGAAAGGTACGTACTAAACGGTAGTACTGTTTAACCGAATAGCATGAGATCGCCCACTTACCTGTCGAAAACAGAACTCAGAGAGAGTGCGATGAAAGGGGAAAAAACATGCAGTATTTATTGACTTCGCGCGACAAAAGCGTTATTTTCGTTTGATGCCGCGGCGGCCTAGCACGCCGACGACAGCGGCCTCAAACTTACTGAAGCTGCGTGCCAGCTTTTCAGCCAGCCCCCTCTTCTCGGCAAACACTCGCATGGCAGATTCCTCGTTGGCGTTACGTATTCACCGTGCACATGCGCAGTAGTGCTGCAGAAGTCCCGGGGGTCCTTTTTCATTACGGGTGCCGGAGTTTGGAATAATTTTCATTTGGAATAGAGTTACGTTATCGCGCCCCTATTGTCGTCGCGACGATTGCATTCATGAGGCTGACGCAACGCGCAGCTTATGCCACTGTCGGGCCTGAATCGCTTGTGCTATCGCTTTCCGTGTCGTCCTCGTCACTGTCGCTAGTCGACACTTCGGCAACAACAGAGGCAACGATGGCGAAAAGTCTAATCTCGTAGCCGACATACCTTCGCGGTCGCAGCAGCGCTGCCGAGCAACTTCTTCGCATTCCAAATGCCACACACTGTAGTCAACAGCAGATCCCTGTTGCGTGTCAGCGCCGACTTCTTCGTGTCACATTCGATAGCACGGACGATGTCTAATTTTTCTTCTATGCTGAGCACCCGGCGTCTTTTTTATCCAAGCTTCGGAACGACGCGAGTCCTCGCTTGCACGACGCCATAACGCTCTCTGGCACCGCGTCGAAATGATGTTGATGTGGCTTCACGCGCAAACGCACAGGGCGCTTGGAGGCCGTTGTTCCGATCTCTGAGGCTTGTTGTTCTGCCAGGCCGCCTGATGGAGACGGCGCAGCGCCGTGTTTGCGCGACAAAAAGTTCAAACGCTACGTTTTAACCGATGCGTACGCAGTAAGCTGGTATGGTTTATGCGGATACGAAACACATTATGTTCAATGGCCGCTGAGTCGGGGATTTGACTTTACTACTTTTAAAACGAAACTACTGTTTAAGCGGGTACGGTTTAACGAGGTTTTACTGTATTCTGTTCCGCAAACTCTACTATTAACTCTCCCATTCTATTCCTAGTGCCTATGCCATATTCCCCCACCGCCTTGGCATTAAAGTCGCCCATAGTGTATTTAGTCTTCATTCTACCCATCGCCGATTCCACGTCTTCATAGAAGCTTTCGACTTCCTGGTCATCATGACTGGATGTAGGGGCGTAGACCTGTACAATCTTCATTTTGTACCTCTTATTAAGTTTCACAACAAGACCTGCCACCCTCTGTATGTTACCAGCTATATTCTTATTAATCAGAAATCCGACTCCTAGTTCTCTCCGCTAAGCCCCAGTAGCACAGGACATGCCCACTTTTTAGCACTGTATAGGCTTCTTTCGGCCTCACTTCACTTCACTGAGCCCTATTATATCCCATTTACTGCCCTCTAATTCTTCATGGGGCTGAAAAGAATGTTCTAATTAACCGAATGTCGAATTATCGAGTGTATCAAGAAAACAGTAAGTGAATGCGTACTACGTCAACATGCTTTTATTTACTGAATGAGCCAGCAAATCCTGTTGCTACTTTACACAAAATCAATGCTGAAGCTGAAATTCCCATCTTCTGTCACTAATCGGCGCTCGCAACGACGTAGGCCTCGTGAGTTCCTTTACAGAGCGACTCTGGTGCATGCATATTGAGACACGTTTTTTTTCACTACCGCGCACATCATGATCATTTCGTCGCGAGTGAGCTGGTCGCCAACATATCATCCATCCATCATGATGTAGCCATTGCTTTTCATCCTCGAAAGGTTTTCGAGTCAAAGTGAAACTACAGTGGAGTCTCTTTAGATAGAACCACAAGGGACCAGGGAAATTGGTTCCGTTTATCAGGAGTACCATTTACTGAGAGACAAAGCTGAATACAATTGCACGAATACAAAACCAACCAACCATGAGGATGGCGTTCCATTTTTAAGAGGCAGTTTTGTTTATGTGATTTCCTTTTATAGAGATTTCACTGTACTATTCACCGAAAACGCCGTATGTGAAATCGCGGCCACTATCAATGCGATCAAGGACAACAACCTTTTGTGAAGGCACACAACCTATTTTGACACACACATTCAATTGTTTCCTGGAGGCTGGTGTTTTTCCCACTATATGGAAACGCTCAATCAACATTCCAATCCTAAAGTCTGGTGACCCTTTCAGTGTAAACAGTTATCGACCAGTCTTGCTACTTGGCTCGTTTTCGAAAGCTGTGGAGACCATACTGCACGCTGGACTTTATACCTGCCGTATTTCTCGCTGTGTCACCTGTCGCAGTGGATAACCTGCGCCTGCAGTTACAACAGCCCGGGAAGAAAAATAAAATCCGTGCGTATAACCCTTGGAAATAACTGCATACAGCACTCAAATGTTTGCAAAAACAGTTTCCATTCGTGGATGCATGAATCACCCACGTCATATCTTTGACATGCTATCGTATAATGCGAAATATAGGTCAAGGTCCTTTCCATAAATATTACTAAAAGTTCACCCCTCGACTCATATGCCGGCCCTTGGCACAACCTGAATAGTCATCTGGCAACACGTGGGAGCTGCAGACCTTTCGGCATCTGCATCGTTATCGCCTCCATGTTTACCGACACAGCCCAACGTTGACGTGGCCTACGCAATTGGCCCAACGCCATCTTCCCTTTTTGTGCAGCAATCGTTCCTGGTGTCGTTAATTCCCGCAAAATGGGTACCGGTACTCGACGTCAGTTCACTGTGGCATTTAAAAAGAAAGTGATCGAATACGCTGAAGTGAATGAGAACATGTCTGCCCAGCGGCACTTTGCTCTTTCGAAAAAAAGTGTCCGATACTGGCGAACGCAGAAAGTCAAGCTGTCTGCCTGCAATGCGCAGAAGTCCTTTCGCAGGCGCCGCACGGTGTACCCTGAGCTCGAAGACAAGGTGGCAAATTTTGTCCCCGAGCATCGTGCCAGATCCTTGGCAGTGACAGCGGTACTCATCCGTATCAAAGCTATCGAGTTCGCCCGTGAATCCGGACTGTCCAAGGAGCAATTCTGGCGCTCCATTTACTGGGTTCGCCGCTTCATGCGACGCAAAGGATTCGCACTTCGTCGGTGCACATCAATCTGCCAGAAGTGTACGAGGACAAACTGGTCGAGTTTTAGCACTATTTTATCTGTTTCCGGCAGCAGCATGGCTACATGCTGGGACATATGGGCAACACTAATAAAATGCCAGTGTGGTTCGGTATGCCGTCGTCCGTGAAAGTGTGCGAACGCGGCCAATTCGGAAGTCGCGCGAAGGAAGTCAAGCGTTTTTCGATGGGGAACGAGCATTCACGCTTCATGGTGATGCTCGCGTGCACAGCAGACGGCAAGAACTGCCCCCATATATAACCTTCAAGAGGAAGACGCTGCCGAAAGAGGCTTTCCCGTGGGATGTCGTCGTTGGCCTGAACAAAAAGGGCTATATGGACGAGGCCCTTATGGTCAGTTGGATCCATACCGTCTGGAATCGGAGACCCGGCGCGCTTCTGCGGTGTCCGAGCATGCTCGTCTTTGATGCCTTTCGTGGGCACTTGACCGCAGGTGGGAAGCAGGTGCTCCGCAACGGGAGGACAGAGCTTGGCATCATTCTGGGAGGCATGACGTCAACACTTCAGCCGCTGGACGTCGGGCTCAACAAGCCCTTTAACTCTTTTGTTACCACGAGAAAATGATCTATTCTTATAGGTGTCGGAAAAAAATTATTTATCACTGCAAATAATATTCCAGCGCACATTGCAGCATAGCATATTGTGCATAAGAAAATGCTCTTTTTAAACACATGCACTGCCAAATAAAGATCTTATTAGGTAAAACATAAAATTCTAGCAAGCGCCATTTTTGCTGCCAGTTGATAAAAACATCAATAAAAATATATACAAAAATATTATTATCAAAGAAAATTCAGAATATACATTTCAAAAATAAATTACCCAGGAATTGTGTCTGAAGAAGTAAATACTCAGTACACCGCCGGTCTTCGGATACAAAAAAAAAAAAAAAAAAAAAAACTAAGACTAGTTCATCGTTCATGTATTGGGTGAAGCAGTTCCTGGATTCTGTAAAGCATAGGTGCACTCCACAATTTTCCCACAAAACGTATAGCTTTTGTTTAACTTTGGGATCCTCGTAACACATTCTGCAGTTCCGCCTTTTCGGCATTGGAGGATGGTCTGATGAGAAGTCCAAGGAACGCACTTCACCAATTGGTCTTGAGTCATGCACATCTTCCAGGACCGATCGCTTTCAGCGTAGCTGGGCAACTACAAGATTATGCATCCGAACATATCTGTTTGTATTTTTGCACATTGTCTTTATCACCTCTGCAGAGAAGAACAGTAGAAAGAAATCCCACGCTGTTGTAAACTGTCCTTGCATTGATCCGTAATGCTGGGCCGAGATGTGCTATGGGCGGCCTTCTTGGCGTGAACGGAAGTTTCTTTGCTGCCGATGGCAGCACGTCCTAACCAAGCGAAGTATGCACCCTGAAGATAATCAGTAGAGCTCTCAAGGTGTGAAAAAATATCGGCAGATAAGTGCGCACAAGAAAGGAGACCACTGAAGGCCGTAAAGGAAACCCACCGATAAAGAGCTGCGGATGTCCCATGCTGACTAAAAACATTGTCGCAGGCAGCGCTTGAATCTACTTTACCGTCATCGTCGGAATCTTAACTCTAGTCCTCATCACTAAATTTAAGTGCAGGTGCTGCATAGTTTCAAGCATGACGCTTTTCTCGCGATGCAGCCACGCGGGATGACGCCATGGGAGCGACTTTCGATAACTGTGCAGTGACGCCGGCAGTGCCCCTTGCCGGGATTTTACGGGAGCAGCGTTACCGAAACTCTTGGAAACTGGTTGCAAAAATCAGGTCCCCATGTTGGACACGCAGCGGACGTTCAGAAGTATACTTTAGTGGAAGAAAACAACTCGGACTCCAAACCAAAGCTCACTCCGTGAACAGGTGGCGTCATTTTCGGTGAATTATCACCACTCAGCACTGTTGGATGGCAAAGCTGGCGATATAATTTAATTCGTGATGTGCTGGGAGTCATTTGATTACAAGATTTTCATGCTAGTGCAGTGTAATTGTGAGCGGCATGCTTTTTTCTCGAGCTCGGCAGAAGGTGACAGCCACGCCTGTTTTCGCTAGAACATGCGCACACATTAGCTTGCAAAAAGGTCTGTTAAAAGTCACAACATCCTGATTCTGAAAGTGCAGTGCTTGTACTAACTTCTGGATGACCTTATATGGATAGGAAACGGTTCCGTTGCGTCGAAATAGACAATCTAAAGCATCGTTCACCAGTGATAGATTTGAATATAGGTGGTAACGAAATACAGTGGAACCCCGGTTATACGTCCCCCAGTTTTGAGACGACCCGGGTTCTATGACGGATTAGCGGAGTCCCCATAGAAGCAGTGCATTAAAAACCCTGGTTATCCGACGCAATTTGACGCCTGACCCGCATTATACCGTATTTACACGATTGTAAGTCGACCCCTTTTTTAAAATTTGAAAGTATGAAGTTGGGGGGGTCGACTTACAATCGAAACCAAAACATGGCCCCGCCAAAAAAAAGCGATACCAACGAGAGCTACAACGTAGTTACAATTTTATGTTTGCTCTATGTTCCTACCCGTATCTTTTCGCTATCCCGCGTGTTTGTTTGCTTTTCGGAAGGGTTTTTCAACATTTTTGAGAGTCTTACAGTGCATGCAATACTCATGGGGGGTGTCGATAGTTGATGGAAGCGCCGCTGTTCCCATTTGCGGCGGCACCCTTAGAACGGCGGCGCTTGCGGGGAATATCGGTAGTTCATGGAAGAGCAGACACCGTTCGCGGGTTTCTCTTTCTCTGTTTAAAGGCCTTAAAGGCATTGGCATTGGTTTGACCAACTTTTTGACGCGCTCCACTTGACTGCCGGCTACGTGCTACTTCTATGCTTCCCCAGTCGTCATGAGTGCTGCAGGCCCACTAATCTTTCGGCACT
This sequence comes from Dermacentor variabilis, assembly GCF_050947875.1. Taxonomy (NCBI): domain Eukaryota; kingdom Metazoa; phylum Arthropoda; class Arachnida; order Ixodida; family Ixodidae; genus Dermacentor; species Dermacentor variabilis. The sequence goes on from NC_134571.1 coordinate 107,768,625, forward strand.
CGTTCACAGCAGCGTTCAAGAGGGCTGCCATCCTTTACGCCGAAGAAACAAATCACTGCGCAGCGGGCCGCAATTTCGATGTTTCTAAACGGGTGGTGCGAGAGTGGCGACTGCAGCGAAGCGAAATTTTCACCCTGTGGCGGCAAGTGAGAAATTTCCCACGTGCCGAAGTCTGGACGCTTTCAGGAGCTGTAGGCTAAGCTTGCGGCAGCGTCGCTGAAATGCGTGGTCGGTCCCTGCCAGTGAAGTGTGACGTGGTCATGAAACAAGCCCGGACCTTCGCCTTAATTTAAGGTTCTGCTCCGCCGTGAGTACGAGCGGCTGGCGGCAGAAGACTGCGAAATTACGCCAACCGGACCTGTCAAAAGAGCCTCCCTGACGGCTGCGTGTGGTTGGGTGCATTTGGCGTGGGCTGCTGTTCTGCAAGATGTCCTGGTGCGGTCGTTTGCCAAATTTGAAATTTCGCTCGACCACGACGCGCTGTGGGACCGCAGCAACGATGACGATGGCAGCACTAGTGAAGACGAGTAGTCCAGTGACCATGTCAGCTACTAATAAATTTTCGTTATCGAATGCGCCCTCGGGTTTTTTTTTTTTTTTTTTTACCGGTCAAGCGATATGGGGGGGTCGACTTACATTCGAGTCGACTTACAATCGTGTAAATACGGTACGACATTCCTCGCGAAGCATGGGACCCCCGCGACGACCCTCGCGAAGCGCGTTCGTTTCTCTCTCCCCCACCAGCAGCCGCCCTTGACTCTCGCTGTGCTGAAATAGCGCCTTTTCTTCTCCGCAATCACTTTTCCCTCTCTTCTCGGTGGTGTCGCCTCTCGTCGCGTTGGGGAAGTGTTTCTCTCCCCCTCCCCACCAGCAGCCGCCCCGCGACGCCCGCTGTGCTGAAATAGTGCCTTTTCTTCTCCACAATCACTTTCTCTCTCTCTTCTCAGTGGCGTCGCTTCTTGTTGCACTGGGGAAGGGTTTCTCTCCTCCCAGTTCCCTAGCAGCAGATCGCTGACAAGGTAGCACGGAGAGGCCTAGGTTTATCGCACATGTTCTTTGTGTGCAGCAACGCGACGCACGATGGTCCCGAAAGCGGACAGTCCTATCGCTCGGCGATAAACTGAATATTATCGAGGAACTGAAAGCGGCATGGAGCCACAAAAGCCAGCATTGCCCAGGACCTTAAGATACCCGAATCTCCAGCATCATTAAGTGCATCAAGCAAGGGTACTGGAAGTGATTAGTGCTGCGTCGGCTGGCGGCTATGTAGGGCAGCGAGTCAAATAAAAAGATCATTGTGCTCGACACCATACATTTTATTGCCAGTTTGTGGAACGCAGTGTCGCGAAGCACAATCGCTAAGTCGTTCAAGCACTGTGGCTTTAAGCGAGAGACTGCCTCCTCTGCTGGGGATGCAACAACCTCGATGCCGCTTGAGGCCGATGCAGACTTTGCCGCCGACGATTTCGAGGGTTCAAACGTCACCACGACCTTCACCAAGTCTGTGGAGGCCGACGACAACATTGCGAACTGCGGCGAGGTGTCGCTGGATGACGCCATCGAGGAGGCTTTGCCTAGTGCCGACACCGCTGCGACATCGGACGAGGACAATGACGACGCCACAGATGCCGTGCCTGTGCCTACCACGTTTGCCGAGGTACTACGGCACATAGACGGCGTCCGGAACTTCATCTGTTCACGCAGCACTGCAGAGGACCTCCTTTTGGACGTTGCCCATCTCGAGCGAAAGCTCTTTATTCATGGAGCAAACAAAGTCCAAAAGAAACTTAACAACTTTTTTGAAAGTTTGCGCCGGCTGGCGGGAATCATGGCCGTGGGCAGTGGAGTGCCGTAAAGGTTCGTTTGAATAAAGCATAGTTGGTACCTATACTGCAGCATTAATTCTTATCGCATTTACTTTTTTGGTAATTTGGGTTTCCAAGCCTGCAGAGTATGTTAGTAATTTACATTGAAGTTTCTCGTAAATCCGTCGCAAATAAGTAGTATTTTTATAGGCATAATTTATGTTCAGATTTTACGACGCTTTTTCACGGTCCCGAGAAATTCGTATAAGCAGGGTTCCACTGTAGTTAAAAAGATCGTGTGCGTGAACTCTATAATCAGTGGATGGCCGGCGAAAACCCGAAGACCATAACCAGCCGGCTGCGCAGGTCACCTCTCACCACTGTGGCCACGTGAGTGTAGCAAGCTTGGCACTCGCTGCCCGATCATATGGTGGTGCGGGCTTTCAAGAAATGTTGCATTAGCAACTCCTTGGACGGCATGTTGTGGGATGCAGCCAGTGAGAAGCAGTTGTCTTCCGACGAGAGTTCAGACAGCGCGAACGAGTGAGCAGGCGCTGAGTCTCATGGCACCAGTACATGAAATGAAGTTTTGTGCCTTAGAATTTTTATGTTGACTTCTTTGCTTCAAGGTAAGGGAGTCGACCTATATTCCGTATTATACGGGACCTTGTCCATCCCCCCCTCTTATGTGACGCTGATAAAGCTGGATTCACACGATGGACATGATTATGGACAAATCAGTCATATGACATAAACCCAATCACTTTGCAGCTAGCATTCACATGCAGAGGATGACAGCATGGACGGAGCTGCCCTTGCATGGGCAACTGCAATGGAGCAAAGCGACCGAGCTGAAAATCCTAATGGTATTTTGCCTCTCCCTGTATCATGAAGCACTTCGCGCAGACCAACGGAGCGCCACTGGAACAGAGTTGTTGGCCAGCACTATGTGCACTTTTTGTCAGTTACTAAACTAGATAAAATCACAACCTGTAAAGAGTAGGAGAATGGGCCACCATAAAGAAGCAGAGCAAGGAACTTCAACATGCAGGGGTGGGGATCTGTAGGAGATAATGAAACTTTGCCTTGAAATGGGCCTTCAGGCAGCGTGGCGCTGGGGAGAGGGTGGGGTTCCCGAGGATATACCGAAACTTTGTATGGCAGAGAACCATGCCTTGAAATGTGGCTTCACGGCAGCGCAGTGCACACTGCTGTGAAGCCACACCTCATGGCGAAATTCGCCTATAACTCACACAGCCGATTTTACTGTCAAGTATTTCGAATTCTGGGTGCGGGTGATATGCGCGAATATATAATATTTTTACCACAAGCTGTGTGAGCAGCGACACAGTTTTCATCATTCCCGCGCCGCTGCCACAAACCTGTGTACATTCTTTCGTAGACTTGTACCCTGATTTCCATACCAGAGGCCACATGGACAACATAGATTTTGACCTGTCCAAAACCTTTCAGTTTGGTTTCCCAAGCTCCGTTCCAGTGCAAGACGAATTTGTGTGGTGCATGCAGGAAATAGCCAACATTGTTTTCTAGTTGCCTGTCTCATCGCACAAATGCTGCGCTCATGTCAGGTTGCCTCTCCAAGGTATTTCGCTCTTCCTCGGGTGTCCCTCAGGGCAGCAATCTCGGCCCTCTACTCTTCTTAATATTTATCAGTGATTTAGTCTCGCATGTCGAATGCTGTGACCTGTTACTCATTGCTGATGACATTAAATTGTTTCATAGCACTGGCTCCACTGACGATTGCTGTCTTATGCGACATTGTATTGACTTTGTCTCATGATGGTGCTCCAATATGAAGCTACCAATCCACCCGTCCAAGCCCCGTGTGATATCATTGTTGCTCTCACTGCCCACTTTATCATTTGTATACAGTAAGTGGCCTGGGTATTGCAAAAGCTTCAGTAATCCGTGACCTGGGGGTATATATAGATGACTCACTAAGCTCTGGCACGTTGAAGTCATTACCAACAGCGCTCTGAAGACTTGAAGCATCGCCAAAGAATTCACCAAACCAGCTTCTTATAGTCGAACCTCGATATATCAAATAGTGCAGTGATCACGAAATATTTCGATATAGCCAGAATTCAATATATAAAATCGAATAAAAAATGCGTCAAAAACTTCTGTAAATCAATCAGTGAACCAAGGGTGCAATCGCGGATCCTTGTTTGGAGCGCGCATTTGGTTGTGCCGCGTGGATTTGGCCTAGGCTGCGCCGACTTTGTCCGCCGGGAATGCGTGGTCGATTGCGCCGCACATAATTAGCATAGGCTGTACCGACTTCCTCTGCTGCGTGAAGTCTGCGCAGTCTAGGCCTATCGTGCGCTCCAAACAACGATCCCCAATCGCGCCCCAATCGTGGCACAGCAAATAATTGAAGCTTCACAAAAATCATTTGTTTATTTGGCTGAAAGTGCTGCAGTAGTATAGCCTGCTTTCTATTGGCAGCCGCGAGCTTAAACACGGAGTCCTCAACATAGTTTAAACGATCCACAAGCGATAGGCCGGTGCCCTCTATTGTGCCGCAGTAGTGGCATAGAAGGGCCAAAGCAACTAAAGCCTCAGTTGAAGTCGGGAGCGGGGCAACATCAGTGCTTGCGGGATCAACTCTCCCAAAATGACCCATTAGCTGTTATTGTGACCAACTCGCTATCTGTATGTACAGCACTAACTGCATCTTTTAATTCAAGAATTCAAAGAACCTTTCGTTCATTGGTACCTCCGTACTTACTCAAGGTATGTTTGCTTTGGGTATGGGGACATCATGGGTTGCACTTTAATGAAATGGCTGATTCACTCGCACGAGCATCCCTCAACGGCCCTATCATATCTGTTTTGCTGACATCAGCTTGTGTCACCGCGGCTAGCTACAGAAATTTCGATATATCTCAAAACCCTGCAATATCCATGCTAACACCGTCTTCTGAATTCCACCATCTTGGCTTCCCATGGAATAATAATTGGTGCCCTTCAAGGCAATTGGAAGTTTCTTTTACAAAATTGAGATGTTGTATCCCTCCTCTAAATTTTTACTTACACAGGTCTGGTCTCGCTATGTCCCCCCTATGTTCTTTTTTTGCAGTGCACCTGAAACTATCGAACATTATTTTCTCTCGTGCCGCTGCTTTATAATACAAAGGAAACTATTAAAATACTCATTTACCAAACTTGGGCCACCAACCTCGCCAACCGTTCTTTCTTTTGGGGCAACCTCACTGGGATTCAGCCACAGAAATGCTTTTCTTGCAGATTACAATTTTAGTAGAGAGACAAAAGGAGTACCTTGCTGAATTTCTAAAATTGTCAATAATTTCTATTATTTCCTTTCTTTACGTTAACTTATTTTATTAAAATTCTTAACAATATTTTCATTACACTTCTAAATTACTGTTCTATCGTTCCACGCTCCACTATTCAAATCTAGTTTCGCTTTACTTCTAAGCATATGGAAAACCACCTGCTTCTTGGCCAATCCCCCATAGTGGGTACACGCCACTGTTGAGGTACAAGGCAAGACTTCTGTTGTGATCTCCACATCCGTCAATCGAAGCATTTTGTAACACTGTCAATAACAAAGTATTAAGTGAGACGTCTGCCAAGGCGTCTATGCGTGAGCCCAGTGAGTGCTCGCTGTCGCATGTCGTTGCGGATGGAAACCACCAGTTGTCGCGAGGCGCAGCAGGCGCAGAGCACGGCACCGAGGAGGAGTCAGTGCGGCAAATGCAATGCGTCGTTGATGCTGTCGAACTAGCCAAGCTGCTGCGTGTGTACGCCGCTATGTTCGAATAGAGTCCTCGGCGCGATCGATGTGTGCAGCTATAGTGCGCAGCAGTCTGGAACGCCCATCACGCCACTGCTAATTTCGAGGGTGTTGTGGGAAAGCCTGTGCACTGGGCGCCTGTGGTGCGGGATGGCGGACTTCGATATCTCCATTTTACGTCCGACCCCTTTTGAAATAAAAAATTAAAAATGCATCCACTTTTCCAGATGATATAGAAAGCATCTGATATATGTGGTAATTTGATACATCCTTTTTCGATATATCGAGGTTTGACTGTATTGCACTACGCCATGCTATAGTGTACTCTAAGCTGGAGTACTGCTCTGTTGTCTGGAACTACCTGCCTCAGTAGTTCTCTGCCTTGATAGAATGCATTGAAAGAGAGTTCATCAGGATATACACTAGAATCTTGCTGATACGATCATGCCTGATAAGAATATTGAGCTGATACGAATTTTTCAAAGGTCCTGGCACAAGTCCATTAACATACATTCTGGTAAATTTCGAAATTTGCTAACTGCTTTTCACGCCACAGTGATTTATACGAACAATCGAGCCTCTGCGCATTCCTCAGCAGAGCCGGTGAGGAGGCGCCGGTATAGCACCAGATAGTGTCTTTTCTCAGGCCAGCAGAGCGGTTGCGCTGATGTGCTGATTGCATTCCTTTTGCCAGGACTGTCTACGTCACTTCACCTTCATTGCACAAGTCGGTCATATCATTGTCTTCCCATTGTGTGCACATGTATATGTATAGCTTGGGTATTGGCCCCGTGCAATTTAAATGCTGTCATTGTTTTAGAGCGCAGCTCTTTGGCGTCCGTTCCTGGGTTTCGCGTCATCGTCGGCCTCGTAACCAGCTCCGCCCCCCTTTCATCCCCCCCAGCGCTAGCAGCGACCGACTGATACCGCTGGATGCGGCTGACGCCGCTAGAGAGTCAAGATAACGTGACTGCATAGAACACCGTCGCTGCCATGCAGAAAGAGGAGGAAAGGGTCCCCCCCCCTGTTCTTGTGTGGCGGATAGGGTGCTCTTCAGTTGCCGACGCGCCGGTTATTCGTTGTCCCTGAAACCAACTCCGCAGCTGGGGTTGACTCACTATCGGCGTCAGCGGCATCAGTCAGTCGCTGCTATCTCTTCCCTCCTCCCTTTATCGTGTTGTCCGCTTGCTGCGCGCGCTTCTGCCCCCATCGTTTGCCGCTGGGTGTACACGCCGCCCCCCTCCCCCCTCTTCCTGCGAGTCTCCGGTTGTCAAAGCGCCGGCTCGAACTTAATTCCTTTCTTTGCTCCTCCTCCAATGCAACCCCTGTGCGGTGGCAATCAGAGAGCCAGATCGGTGGCGGCGGATCTGTATATGTGCACCGCCCGAGCCGAAATTGCCGCTGCCGTTCGCCCTGTGCGGTGGCAATCAGAGAGCCAGATCGGTGGCGGCTTGACATAAAGACAAACAGCAATTTCCTAACACTTATGCGGGAGAACATCCTGTTCCTCTCGCTCGTAACGCGTCCCACGGCTGTGACAACCTCGCGAGGCACTTGTATAGATCTCGTCTTTGAGAATCAAGCATTGGTGTACCAAGTCGAACATATATCAGTCTATTTCTCCAACCACAAAGCTTCCTTCATGACTGTCAAGAACTGTTAGTGGAGTCTTTGTTAAAGGAATACGTGTGAAAAATAAAAAAAAAATTCTGTGATAGCGCATACATGTGTTGCTCGATTTCTTTGCCTCAATCTATCGAAAAGGTGAAACAGCTTATTTGCTGCGCTCAAATTTCGCATTAGGAAGTAACGTAATCGTCGGTAATTTTTTTTCACTTACGTTTTGCTCCACGCATTGTGTTTGTTACAGTTCTTGTGTGCCTTTATGCGGCTATTATGCTTCTTTGCTGCTACATACACCATTCAGTTTGTACGGTATTGTGCACCACACTAAAGGCACCAAACTGTTTGTGGTCACATATTCAATAAATAAATGAGTGTGGGACGAAGGAAGCCCCAGCATGCAGGGGTGGGGAGGAAGTTGGGTATTCTTAGGAGATAACAAAACTTTGTATAGTGGAAAACTTTTGCCTTGAGGTGTTGCTTCACAGCAGCAAGACACGCACCGCCATAAAGCCACATTTCAAGGCAATGTTTGTATAAAGCTCTCATCCAGACTTTGCTGTAAATGTTAAACTTCTTTTTTGTGTTATTCATACAAAAATACGATGTGTGCCAGTGGTGAAGACAGTGAAATAGCAAACAAAGCAAAAATAATGGCATCTTAAGGTAGTTGCAAATTGTGGCAAATGCGTCTTTTTTTTGTAGCAGAATGCATTTTTTTTTACTTTGTATTAACGTGCGAGCTGCACCTGACAAATTCAGGCCCAAATTCAATTTCAAGAAGTACTTCCCTTACCTGAATATATAGTACTGTACTTGTGCGAAAATTGTTTGCTTGAAGTTGGGTCAGAGTGGCTATTCAAAGGTCATAGTTGGTTAAAGCGGCGATTACGAGAGCCTATACTGCAACCCAGAGCCCCTGCCCTGTGGCAGCTTTCCTCACATTCTCAGGCAGTTCTGAGCAATCTAGGATGACAGATGAAATAGAACCAAGGTAGTATCCAAGATGCAGCCTTTTTCAAAGATAGCTGTGGCTTTTCTATTTTGAGGTGCTCGCCAGCCTTTTTCGACGAAGAAATCCGAGCACTTCACGAGCGGAGAAACAACATTCGTCAGGTGCAGCAGCGGAGAACAGTGTCCATGGAGAACTACACCAGTCTTCCCGATGACATTCCGCTGCCACTGGTGATTGGGACCAAAGTGACTGGTATGTATACCAGCGAGCCTTCCAGGATATTTTAAAAAGTTTATGAATTTACAATACACAAATGCTGAATCGAATTTCATGAAAAATGAAGTGTTAGAAAGGTGGAGCAGCGCAATATTGAAAAAAAACATAGATGTTTACGACAGAGAAATGTGATGATACCCGTGCTGCCCTTTTTCTTTCAGCGCAGGATGCCATATTCCAGAGAAGTACTTGCTCTGAACCAGTTTAATCAGCCAAGTGCCTAAAGCAGGCAACATTGGCGGCAGCAAAGTCGCTAAAAATGTCATTGTGATCTAAATGCAATGTAGCAGTTCTCTGCCTGTACTGTTCCAAGTTTGCTGCTGCTGCTGCTTTTGTGCTGCCTCTAAAGGCAAGTAATCACTAATAAAGTGCGTATGTATCTCACAAGCAGGACGTGCTTGGGGCAAACTTTAATTAATTGCATGCTATCCCCCCCCCTCCTCTTGTGAAAAATAGGGCTGCCTGCTCATCATTAATATAAAATTTTGACAACCTGGTAGTCATAATATCAGAAAGTTTGTCATTACACTGCACAATATAAAGCATGCTTCATTAAACACACAAAGGGGGCATTAGAGACAATTCCCGAAGCAGTTCTCAAACTTTGGGCTGTTCGGAGTATACATATTCATGCATTGTCATATAAAGGTTAGAAATGCTGCTTTGTTGGCCAGTTAATATCTGTGTATACCTTCATGGACAAATATTAATAATTTGTGTATCTGCTGCGATAGCAGAGTGGAAAAAAAGATGTTTTTTTCTCTAGTTTGAATGATTGTGGCAGATGGTGCCACTATTGTAAAAAGTATGTTGCACTGAGACATATTAATATAGAATTCATTAAAACAGCGCAGGTACTGCATCTATAAATAGTGCCTTAGAGTACCCACTGCTGAATAGCATGTCCGTACAACATTTTATTGAGAGTGGTTGTGTTTAGCCAGAAAAATTTTACTGTATTAGCGACGCAGCCTGCTGCTCACTGCTATGTCCGCTGTGTATGGGATGAAAGTTATTACATTTCTTCTTCAAATTCGTGTTTGACTGTGTGCAGTAAACGACGTAAATATCCAAAACCTATTAGAAAAATATGTGGATTTTTTAATAGTAACTATTTGATTCAGAGACCAAATCAAATAGGTTTACAATTGAACCCACTTATAATGATACCGGTTTTAACAATGTAACATATATAACGAGCAGCCATTGTGTCATAAACTTTTGAATGTATTTTATGATAAAATAAACCACTCACTGCAATACTCCCATGTGGCGTTGTCAGTTATAACAGTTAAAACTGGTTACTAGGTGTGCGCCTAGAAAGGAATAAGAATGTAAAATCCTCTAAAAAAATATGTGAGCCCTTTGTCACACTTGCCTTTGTGCCGTAGACTAGTATGCTCTGCGTGCGCGTGATGGCAGCACACATGAAGCGGAGCTTGCAGGTACAGTCAAACCTTGATACTATAATGAACCTCGATTTAACAAAATTTGCAATGTGACATATTATTTCCATTTCCTGATCTTTGTTGCGTTGTACACTGTATTCTTTACTCTTTCGCAATTTAATGAACTAATCTTGTGACACGGTTCTGACTTAGCAAAGTTCTTGGCCATTTCAAGTATTTACTTGAGCCTGTATGGCTAGTAAATCTAGCAAAAGACTATGGAAATGTCGGCCGAGGCAGAAGTTAAATTTAACGTCCTTCTGCATGAAAAGTTCAAACAAGACCACTTTCAAACTGCGCACGCACCGGAATGCGGTAGGCAGGAAACACTACTGCGCCATTTGTCGCGCTGGTAAACAACTTGTGGCGGCTGCGGCTCTTGCTGCGGCCGCGGCAACTTCCAGCTTGTAGCACTCAAAGAAACGCAAGAGCTGACGACTCTTTCTGTGCAAGGGAGAGGAGGAAAGTGCGCCTATCTGCTTTCTAGCAAGTGCATTCGTGCATGGGCCAGGCACCAGATCTTGGAGGTGATCTCTCCGCGGCGAGTGCGAAGGTTGACCCGAAATAGTTGGGGATTTCAGGCGCATTTTGTTGTTCCTGCATGCTAGCGTTGACACTGCAAGTTTGTGGTCTTCACCATGAGCCACGCCAATGCATTGCTTTCGGTGGAATCCGCACCGCACATGCTGGCACTCATAACCATGCTATTATGGCCCGACCTTCTTGCAGTTTGTTTAAAAGTGCTTACTAACAAGGTACTATCCATTTGGAGTGCTGTGGGAATTGGTAAAGTTAATTTTAATAATGAAACAATAAAACATTGAATTAAGAAATTCACAATTTAAGGAAGTTTTACGCTGTAACTACAACTTTGTTATATCGAGGTTCGACTATAAAAGCCAGCAACTACCACAAACAGGTATAGCAAAAGTTTATGAGTGCGCGTACTGGTAAGAATGGCCAAAGCTCACATGTGGACAATGTTGAGCACTGATGAATTTGCAGAACACAGTGTTTAAACTGGCAATGGCATGAAGGTTGCCCCATGATATATGCACTTCCTGACAGCGTGCATTTCGGCGGGTGAACTTAACATGTACTCGCAGCCTTGACTGACTTTTCCAGCATGCTGGAGTTGTACAACACAACAAATTGATATTAGCGCCATTGAGATTCGTTTTTTTGGTTTGCCCGATAATTCAAACATTCCTTCGGCCCCATTCTGGTCCACAAAAATCAGTCTGCAACTGTAGTTAGTTCCTGCAGTCAAACTATAAAAAGCCTAAGAATGACGACGCTCACACGTTTGGTGTGGACTGCATACCGTTGGGTGCGGCTGGAGCAACAGGCCTTCGTTACCTAGGCAACCTTTGCTGAGCCAGCGTGTTGCAGCCACTTCTTTTTTTTTTCCTCTATTCCTTGCATGTTCACTTGCTCTGCATCTCCTCCTCTTCTGCATCGTCCTCGTCTTCCCTGTGCCGGTGTACCTCGTTGGGAAGGGAACTTGCTGCAGTGCGTGTCTGTAAGATTTTCCGGCAACTGCGTTATGTCCGGTTGTGCACCATAAGCGATTAAGTTAAAAGTGGTCTGAGCTGGAATGCACTAGCATTAGAACGCTAATGCAAACAAAGATTTGTCTGTTGGCTTGTGTATGGCATAAAAGGGGAGTGGAAATGGTTGAGACACCCGACGTCATGAGAGAGGAAGCACGCTGCAGGGACAGGTGCACAGATGGATGCACTACAGTAGATGCACTCCACTCCAGGGCAAGTCCAGACACGTGTCATGAATTCAAACAGTCACATTAGTGAATGCATTTGTGTTATTTGTGCTGTGTAGATAACGGTAACGATGGTACAAGTGATTCCTGTACAAGAATGTCGATGGAAGATTGCCAAGGCTATGCAACGAAGAGCGTGGCACATCTCGTGATATGCGTGGAGAGTGATTGCGCAACAGGGGCAAAACGGGAGAACTAATGCTAATCCATTACTGTCGCATTGATTCCACTGATTGCCCTCAAATTCAGTTGTTGAATTGATCTGTGCTGCTGTTGTTGGCCTGTTTTCTCTGGCTAGACACGTAAAATCTCAATGCTGTTCATATTTTCTTTCCTTCAGCTCGCTTAAGAAAACCACAAGATGGGCTTTTTGAAGGCTCTATCGATGCCGTCGACACACAGACAGCAACGTACCGCACCAAGTTCGACCGGTCAGGCCTTGGCACACATTCAGTCCCTGACTATGAAGTCCTGGTGAGTCGAGGCCTTTCATTTAAAGCAGCTACACTGGAGCCCTCGGTATACAACCCCCGAATTCGCAAAGTCCCAAGTGTTACGATGGGTTAATGCGGTCCCAGCAAATTTCCTATAGAGATAGTACATTAAAAATGGTGTTCATACAACGCAAGATTGCGAATGTCCCGTTTCATATGACGGCACGCATAAAACTATGAGTGACGCCGCAGGTGACCTCCTTGTGGACGTTGCTGCGCTTCTTGCTATGTGGCTCAAAGAAAATCAGTGAAATTGACCCGCTTTTTTTTATAAACTCTGTAAATGAGAAAATAGTGTTTTAGCACGCTGGCAGGCATGGATTGCGGTACACAGTATGACAAATCCCTGCAATAAAGCGTGAGTGGGATTCAGATGCAGTATTCTTAATGCATTTGCCATAAAAACTGCGTACAATGCGAACCCGCTTGTAGTTGGAGGTGAAACTTTTGGGACGCGAAATTGAAAAAAAAAGAAAGGTTTGTCCACATATAATACGAGTTAGGAAAACTCGAGGAAAACATTTATTTAAATTTCACTCCGCACTTCAATCGCTGTCTTCGTCAGCTGCGCTCTCTTCAGATAGTTCCTTGTCACACATATCTTCCCAGAGGTACTCATCCTCTGTGCCATTGAGCACATTCGAGATGCCGCACTTCTTGAATGCGCGATGCACAAAGTCGTCCTCTGGTATGTTGGCCCATGCGTCCACAATTCACTTGCATAGCGTGGCTGGTGAAGCCCGCTTCAGCTGCCTGGTCGGCTTCACTGCAGGCTCACCTGAGCGCATCCAGTCTGCGTATGCTTCCCTCGTTGACGCCAAACTGCCTCCCCCGCCGCACTGTTGCTGATGTCCTGTGCGGATAAAATGACCTTTCTCTTGAAAGCAGCCGAGTACTGTTTTAGTGGTCCGAACATCTTGGTCCTTCAATGCGGAATAAAAAAGATGCACTTCGCGAAGCGTGGTTTGCACGTGTGCTGCCAAGGTGCGCACTCAATAATAAAGAAACGATGCTGTAGTCACGCAGCAATAACGAAGCCAAGCCGTAGCCACGCAGCAATAAGGAAGCCAAGCCGTAGCCACGCAGCAATAACGCAGTCAAGCCATACCCACGCAGCAGTGACGAAACCAAAACTTCTAGCCCAAATTTCTGACTGAAATTTTTGTTCGAATCTGCATATAGTACGAGGCAAAAATTTGGAATGCTGATAATAAGGAAAATACCTCGTATTACACGCGGGTTTTTACAGTACTTTTTGGGTGGTCCTGGTTTCATAGTCCTGCATAGTATTTTCAAGTTGAAGCTCCTTGCAACCCTTTCCTGTAAAACCATGTACAGCAGAATCTCATTCATATGTATATAGGGGAAAAAACGTGACAAGGAACATTCTAACTGGGAAAACGTACGATCTAAAGTCACAATAAAAATTTTGGCCAACTCGATTAGAGTTGACATTATGTACCGTATTTACTTGCATAATGATCGCACTCGCGTAATGATCGCAACTGTGAATTTTGTCATCAGAATTCGATTTTTTTCTTTTCCCTTGTAATGATTGCACCCCGAACTTGCCACAGCGATATGTCGTGTGCAAGTTGATGATGATGGTGTGGTGTACGATGATCGCGCTTACCATCTGTCGAATTCAAGTTGATGATGATGGTGCGGTGTATGATGATTGCGCTTACCATCTGACTAATGGTGTCGAATGCTACGCGAACGACTCAAGACGTACCAAGCGGTCTGCATGCACCAGACATTCTTAAGCAGATGCCCCATTTCATTCCTTTCATCACTTTCCGCACTTCCATGAAAAAAAGCAGCTACAACCAGACTTGCCTTGGCTTTATTATTTATAGGCTTTATAATGGTTGTGGTCAACAACAACAAAAAAGGCACCTTTCGATTCTTCTCGTCTGAGCTCGTGGACACGCAACAAATTGCGAGCGGCAACGATAGTGGCCACATTTACACTGATACATTAGCAGTGTACCCTATTCATACGCCAACGCTTGTAACACAGATGAGATATTTGCCCACCCGTAGCGGAAACGTGCCATATTAAGATAGTATGAAGACAAATGCCACAGTTTCCGCAGCATGCCCGCCATGGGTTTCTGTCACTGGTAGCTGAGCACACCCATCTCTGTTACTGTCCCCTCAAAGTGGTCATGGCTACGTTATTGCCGCAAACTTGCCGATAGTAATGATATTATTTATTACTGATTTGGAAAAAACTGTTTCAATGCGCGTAATGTACTCACGAGAAGAAAAAAAATAGCGTTTGGCACATTCCGCTTGCTCCGGCGGCTGCCATTTTTGTTTTGGTGTCCCGTATTGTTGCAGCGGCAGCCGCCTATTTGTTGACCTGTTGTCATCCAGCAGCAAATGTGGAATGAAAGAAAGTTTTATTTTCGCAGGAAATTTAACTCGCGTAATGATCGCACTCCTGAATTTGTCTCAATTCTTTTGACAAAAAAGCGCGATCATTGTACAAGTAAATACGGTAATCTGAAGTGTTCCCTGAATCATTGCAGCATGAGACGAAACGGCACCACGTGCCGCTCTGGTGGGACTCGAATGGCCTGAGATGTGCTTTGAGACGACGATGGAAAACCAAAACGAAATCAAGCTGGTGGACAACACTGGAATACGACGCTGCTGGAGCAAAACATGACATTCACTCTGGGGAAATGGCGGTGCATTTAGGTTACTGCCTGGGAAGCATGCAGTACACTTCTTAGGCCATATGTGCAGTGAAAGAGATAGGTGAAAAGGCTTATCGCAATGGGGGGGATTGACGGTGACAGCTTGGAATGGACATGGGCGACGACCTGCAAGGAGGTTTGCTGGTGCTGGAATAGGAAACCGCGTGCTTGGAGCCATTTTGACGTTACACGGGCAGACAAGTACTATAGAGAAGCTACCATTGCACTCGTCTACTGCGCTTGATCGTGCTTGCCTCGCACCATTTCTTATTCGCATGGGATCTGATGGCCTGAAAACATTTCATATGATCACAATTTGTTGACATATTGAACGTTAGTGCTGAAAGATTGTGTTTTCTAGGAATGTATTAACCAGTAAAATATAACTGTACAGTAAAACCTTGTCAAACCGTACCCGCTTCAACAGTAGTTTCGTTTTAAAAGTAGTAAAGTCAAATCCCCGACTCAGCGGCCATTGAACGTAATGTTCAATGGCCGCTTACGTATCGGTTAACACATAGTGTTTCCACTTTTTGTCGCTCAAACACGGCGGTGCTTCGTCTCCATCGGGCGGCCCAGCAGAACAACAAGCCTCGGAGATCTGAACAACGGCCTCCAAGTGCCCTGTGCGTTTGCGCTTGAAGCCACATCAACATCAACATCATTTCGGCACCGTCCCAGAGAGCGTTGTGGCGTCATGTAAGCGAGGACTCACGTCATGCCGAAGCTCGGATGAAAAAGACGCCAAGTGCTCAGCATAGAAGAAGAATTGGACATTGTTCGTGCTGTCGAATGTGACATGAAGAAGTCGGCGCTGGCACGCGACATAGGTCTACTGTTGACTACGGTGTGTGGCATTTGGAATGTGAAGAAATTGCTCGGCAGCGCTGCTGCGATCGCAAAGAGATGTCGGCTGCAAGGTCTGACTTTTCGTCATCGTTGCCTCTGTTTTGCCGCAGTGTTACCTAGCGACAGTAATAAGCATGACACGGAAAGCGACAGCACGGGAGGTTCAGGCCCGACAGTGGCAGAAGCTGCGCGTTACATCAGCCTCACGAATGTGATTGTGAGCTGGATTAAGTCGTTATTTAATTTTTTAACATGCTCACTAGAGAGTGACAGCATCAGGCGACATGGTGTCAGCCCGTCTTAACATAAAACAAAGTTCTGTGTCATTCAGAAAATATTGCAAAGGCGCTCGGGGAAAACTGGGAAAACTCAGGGACTTTGAAAATGTCATCCTGGTAGACATCCTGCTATGATTAGTTATAAAGGTGTTTTAGGACCCCTTTAATTAAAGTGGCGTGTTGTCGCATTTGCGCTTCACTGGCCACAGATACCAAGCACACAGGGGTGGTATTCTCCAGTGATCACTGTGTGCAGATAGTGAGGGCCAGAAGGGCTGGCCGACCTATACATTAGAACCTCACTGATAGGTTCCCGTTGCGTACAATTTCTCGGCCCCATTGTTTGCGATTGAGAACACAAAAATGACCCAATACAGTTGCGCTTCTTTTTACCATTTCATACATTCCTGGAAAACACGGTCTTTCAGCACCAATGTTCTTTACATCAGCGAACTGTGACCATATCATACGTTTTCCGGCCACTAGATTCCATGCAAACAAGAAAATGAGCGAGGTGCTTGCAATCGAGAACAGTGGCTGCCCACCCATCTTGCATGAAAATGCCAGCATCCACTCAGTTTTCTATTCTGGTACCAGCAAATCTCCTCCCACATCGTTGCTTGCCGCATTCGCAGCTATCGTCACAAACGTTATTGTGATAAGTACCTTCACTTATCTGTTTCACACCACATGGGACGTAGTGCCATTGGAAGCATCCTGCATGTTTTTAAAAAGAGACGAGGCAAATGTGCTGCCATTCCCTGCTGCAGGCGGTGTGAAGTGATCGTCACGTTTTGCTCTGGTTGCACTGTAGCCATTGTATTTTGGTGTTACCTACGAGCTCGGTTTTGTTTGTTTCCTGTCGCTGTCTTAAAACACTAAGCAATAGGAGAATGACAGTGTGCATCTCGTGTCTCTTGGGCCCTACCAGCTCGGAGCGCGTTGGTGTCTCGTGCTGCAACAATTCGCGCCTAGGGAGGATGTCATAACTTTCCAGCAAAGTGCCCGACTCAAAAAAACTTGCTAACCGAGGCCAAATTTGAGGATTGCAAATGTAAGCTCGCCGAAACCACAAAAACTACAATGTGCACCTCAGGCAGCTTCGGCCGCACCAGGTCAGCGCTTGTCGGCATCTCATGCTGCAACGATTTGCAATAAATAGATGTCAACCAGAGCCATATTTTTTTTTGGGGGGGGGGGGGGGGTGAGGCATATGGGGCTTGAGTTTTTTTCTGGTTAGTAAGCTTGTTTCTCTTGCTTTCTGCCAAAGCGCATGAGCAAGGTTCTACTATGCATCGACTGAGTCGTACGGAGTTCGCTACAGCTTTGCGCGATATCTAAGGAACGTGATAGTATCTCTGAAAGCGGTTGACCGAGAATGCTGTGCTGCATCAGATCATATTTGCGCAGAAAATGAACCCACAGAAACCTTCACAAAAATGTGCTCTGTCACCACCTTGTGATGGCAATGATGCTGCATCTGACTATAGACTGTTGCTAACGCAGTAAACAAGGGTTTGGTTTCGTATCTGATTGCAACACGCAGGCAATTTTCAGGCCCATTCTCTCTGAAAAAGAAAAAAGAAAAGGTGCGCATTAGATACGAGGAAATGTGGCAGATTGTTGCTATGCAATTTGCCCAATGCCCCAAGCATCTCAAGGGCTGGCTTGCTCAAGATTATTCCACCTTTTTAGGCATGTGTCTATGGTTTAATGGTTAGACCATCGGGCGTCTTTTCTGGGGAACCAGGGTTTATTTATTTATTTATTTATTTAAAGATACCTTACAGGCCCCTAGAGGTATTGTGTAAGGGGGGAGTGTACACTCAAAGATTATACAATAATTAGAATACATATGTGAACGCATATACAAAAAAATGCAATGTAAGAAATGCGCCGACATGCAGTAATGTCGTGTTAAAAATTGTACAAAAGACAAACCGAATGCTTTTGAACGCGAGAGGTCAGTGAACAAGAAATTTTCGCAAAGTAAAATATAACCAATAGAATTACAGAGCGAGCGGACAATATTTGGCTATAATAAAATAGTATTTGAGGGTTAGTTGCACAATAATAACGAGAAAGTCAAGAAAAAAATAACACATTAGGTTATGTAGAGTTTGAAAAATGCATTGCTAGAACATGCTGAAATTTTTCCTGGTCACTCTCATAAGCGATGGCATTAGGAAGATTGTTCCAAAGGCGAATGGCTCTTGTAAGAGCAGAGTAGTTAAATGAATTAGTCTTTCCATAGAAGCGCATGAAATTGAACTGATTGTACAGCCGGTGTGACTTGTAAGGTGAAGTTTCAAGAGGCAGGACTGATGGTGCTGTATTATGGACATATTTATGAAATAATGATAGCAGGGCTATATCACGACGATCATGCAAGGGCTGTAGTGAGAGTTCGAGTTTAATTTATGTTATGCTTTTGTTACAGTCATAACAACGTGAAATAAAATGCGCAGCCCTATTTTGGATAGATTCTAGTTGTTCGACCAAGTATTTCTGATGGGGAGACCAGACGGATGCGGCATTTCAAGCTGAAGTTGAACAAATGTTAGATAAGCTAGTTTATGAATGTCTTTAGTAGAATTATGCAACTTGCGTCTTACGTATCCTAATGATCTTGAAGCATTGGTGCATATGTATGCAATGTGCATTGACCACAAAAGAGTCGAAGTTAGGTTAGCACCAAGATACTTATATTGAGTATCATGCAAAATAGTGATGTTATTTATGTGATTATGAAACATAGATTTAGTATGCTTGCGGCTAAAAGAGATAGTTTTACATTTAGGAACGTTAAGCTTCATTAGCCAAGTCTTACACCAAAGAGAAATAAGTTCAAGATCTTTTTGGAGGAATGCATGATCATCGGCACATTTGATAGAACGATAAAGAATGCAGTCGTCTGCAAAAATGCGCACGTGTGAGGAAGTGTTATTGGGTAAGTCATTAATGTATGTTAGAAATAGTAATGGCCCAAGAACGCTGCCTTGAGGTACACCTGAAGTAACGTGCGAAAGAGGAGAGGAAAAATTGACTGCTGTGAATTGCCAACGATTAAAAAGGAAATTGCGAATCCATGTTAATGTAAGAGAATCTAATTTAAGAGTAGGTAATTTCAAAATCGAACGGCAATGTGCTACGAGGTCAAACGCTTTTGAGAAGTCTAGAAAAGCATAATCAGTTTGGAGCTCCTCTTCCATGTTAGCATGCAAATCAGTTGTTAATTCTAGTAATTGCATTTCACAAGAGAAGTTCCTCCAAAATCCGTGTTGGTTAGGAAAGAAAAATTTGTTGGCTTCCAGGTGACTGTAGACATGTGATTCAATTACATGTTCTAGCATTCTATAGCATATAGATGATATTGGACGGTAGTTTTCCGGTGTGCGTTTATTACCTGACTTAAATATGGGTATGACCTTTGCTATCTTCCAATCTTAAGGCAGCAGCCCAGTCTCTAAAGATTGCCTGAAGATGGGACAGAATTTTACTAGATGCTATGTTTTTCAGAATTTTAGAAATAATGTCGTCAATGCCACAGGACGTAGTTAGCTTGAGGTTATTTATCAGGCATGCTGCACCTTCAACTGTTATTTCAATTGGTGACATGTATTGAAAGCAAACATTGGACATATTTATTTATTCAATTTATTTCTGGTGACAACTAGTGACATCTAGTGTCCCAAGTTGGCCAGAAACATACAAACCACAAATTGGGTAGAAGAGTCAAAGAAGACTATAGGCTTAAAACTGAAATCTAAATGTTTGGCTTGTGCAAATCAACAGGGATTTCATGACATGACGGGGATCCATTGTTGTGAAGTCTCCTAGCGCTCAGTAAATAGCACTGGTAAGAGCAGAGATGACAGGATGTACAAAAAGCAAGGCTATTTACGCAGGTAATTGCACATGCAGATTTCTTTTCTTTCTCTCTGGTTGTGTAGTGTGGCAGAGTTAATTGCAGGGACCAGTTATGCATGCAAATAATAAGTAGTATCTTGCTTGTGCGTTGTGTGCTGTGGGCTTCTGCTATTCCAAAGGCAAATAAGCATTGCTCTGACTGGCTAGTGGCTATTTTATCTGCAGCAAAACAAGATATGCCGCAGGCTTTTGCATCAACCTAAAGCCATTTAACTTGGACAAGAAAAAAAAAGTCTGTATAGGTGTGTGTGCACACTCGTGCATCTTGTGTTTGTAATAGGATGTTTAAAGGACAATTCATCTTGTCACCACCATGTGTATTATGTGCCACTCATTCCACAAGTGTAGTGTTTCTTTCCCTCCCTAGAGCCTAGACCCTCCTGAAACGATGCCCAAGTCATCCTTTCTACAAAGGCAACGGCCTAGGCAAGTGTTCTACCTGAGCCCTCCAAGGACGATGTACGGCCATGGACCACAACTCGTGAGTGCAAAAGTCTCAATAAGTGTTGAAACTTTATTGAATGCTTGTTAAAAAACCTTCAAAGTAAGGGGACATTGTGAAGTGGGAAAGAGCGTTAGATGGGGCCTACGACATGCACTGAAGAAACAAGTGTAGCAACAAAAGTCTGGAAATGAAACAAATGCTATGTTAGCATTTGTTTAATTTCCAGACCTTGTCGCTACACCTTTGGAGCAGGAACTTGGAGACGGACAACGAAACTCAAGAACTAGTTAAGGACGGCACTAAGAGCAATGGAATGAAGAATGTTAGGCGTAATGTTAAGAGACAGGAAGAGAGCAATATGGATCAGAGAGCAAACGGGGATAGCCAATATACTAATTGACATTAAGAGATAGAAATGGAGCTAGGCAGGTCATGTAATGCGTAGGTTTGATAACTGGTGGACCATTAAGGTTACAGAATGGGTGCTAGGAGTAGGGAAGTGCAGTCGAAGGTGGCAGAAGACTAGGTGGGCTGACGAAATTAAGAAATTCGCATGCGCTAGTTGGAATCGGTTGGTGCAGGACAGGGGTAATTTGAGATCGCAGGGAAATGCCTTTGTCGTGCAGTGGACATAAAATAGGCTGCTGCTGCTGCTGCTGCTGCTGCTGCTGCTGCTGCTGCTGCTGCTGCTGCTGCTGATGATGATGATGATGATGATGATGATGATGATGAAACAGATGCGATTAAGGTGCTCCATCGGAAAAGTGTTGAAAACGTAACAGATGCAGGGATGCAACAGCTGTGCCAGTTGTGCCATTTTGATACAATTGTGTATTTCTGTGCCAAGCTGCACCGAAAGCACGAAATTTGTTGAGCAACACTGCACCCAAATGCCTCGACTAGCCACAAAAGCTCTGTCACGCTAGTGTTAGCTGCAAATAGAAAATGAATTGGCAACCTGCAGTTTTGCCATCATCATAATTTGTGTGCCAGATGTTGCCAATCGAATCCAGTCATGGAGAAGCAGCAACAAAAAGGCGCAGGCTGCCTCGGAGCAATCCACACTTGAAGCAGAAAGGCATGAGGAAATTATCAACTCAGGTGCGAAGCAAAAGTTTGGAGGGCGCTTAAAAGGGCTGACAACTGGCCAGAATGTGTTGTGAGATGTTGATGGAAATGAAATTACCATGATTTATAGTGATAGAATCCAGCATGCTGTTTGTGATTTAAGAAGGAATTATAGTGTTAAATTGGCAAAGAGTGTCCCAAAAACCAGTAAGTGGCGAGACCTGGCAGTGAAATTTTGCTACTTAGGATGTTGCTAATGAGATTACTGTATGTAAGTCGGCTGTTATTAAGGGGGGAGGCTACCCTGGAGACCGAACTTTTTTATTTTTTAATATATCCGGATGAAACTATCAGGGTACGTTCACACCACCGAAGTATTAGGAACTGCAAAGTTTCATGAAGGTGTGTTTATTAATTCCCGAGTTATTGAGGTCTAACTAGGTGGTTTATGTATATGCCTGAGGAAGAGCCTGGAGAATTGCTAGGACATTGTAGGAAGCTTAAATTCACTGCGATTATCCCTTGATAGATATCCCAGGAGGCTACAAAGTCCTTTTCTTTAATTTACGCTCCAAAAAATGTTAACACAACTTTGAATTTGAATGACCACATTAATAGCTTATTATAAGTTAACTGCACCAGCTTTCAAAAAAGGAAGCTTGTTACCCCCTTGCAAGGTCATTCAGGAACAGAATAAAAAATATGGCGCACAAATCTGAAGAGCAGTTCTTGAGATATCGCCTTCGCCTGCACCACTACTAGCGAAAAAATCCATTCCGAGCAAACAGGCCTTAAAAGTTTAACACATGTTTTTTTATTAGAAAGCTCCTGCAGAGCTTCTAATTAGCTCTTACGGCTTCAGGCACACTCAATGTGTTGGATTTTCAACTGGCAACAGCTGACAGCACAGTTCCAACACTGAAACCGTCTACGCCTTCGGCACTCACTCATGACTCGCTGTGGAAGATCGGAATTTCAATGCTCGTACAAGTCGCATATCGCGCTTCCGTGCACTGAACATCTGCACTGTCTTGGGCTTCGTTGCCGGCATAGCGTGCAGCAAAGAACTAGCAAAAAAAAAAAAGAAGCTGAGAAAATAAGCTAAAAGATAGCGCAGGGCGATGAGCATCTCGCACCATTGCCAGATGGGAAGAGAACTTGGCACCCGGAGGTGCCCCGTCCCAGAGCTTACATGTACTCATCAACCCAACATCATCCGATACATTGACCCCAGTGCTCCCCCTCAACCTGGGCTACCTGGGCGGGGGAGCTTGGTTCGGGACAGCAGTCCTTCCTGGACAAGGGGGCTATTGTGGTGCAGCACAACTGAGGAACTGCCCTCAACACACAAACAGCCATGTCGGTCTTACAGGGCACAAGCGACTGCCTTGACGCAAGAGCGGCGAAGGCATACAACCATGGAAACCACCAAAGCCATCCGCAGGGAAGCGCAACCATACGAAGGTGCGCGACCACCGGTTCCGACTCTGGGTTCCAGTGAGCCAAACAAAACCCTGTAGTTCGACTGGCACACACGGCCGAGTCGAGTGACCTTAGGAGCATGCATCATAACTTAATGGACAGCTTTCCACCTGACTCATCAAAAATCATGGCAGGACGAGCCCACACTTCGAGAAACTCGCAAGCAGGCGTCTGTTGAGGTGGACAGATAAAGGAGCAACAACAACGCGAGCGTGGCGAGCGTGACATCAAAGAGAGCAGCCGCAGCCGCCGCCTGCACAGCAGCCGATGGCAGGCATGCTTTAGCCTGCGAGATTTGAACACGCTGCTCCGGCCAATCAGCGCTCCACATCGCCCCGCGGGAAAACGCCAATTAGCAGCGAGAATTTGGAGTGGCGCCCTCTAGTGAGTGACGTCACGGCCAGGACGTCGCTCGCTTCGGCTCACTTGGCAGCTGCGCGCGCTCGTTGCCTTCGCGTATGCTTGGAGTATGGGTGGCTCAAGTCATAGTTATGGAAGGACATGTCGGACAAACGACACCAAGATGGCGCGGGCAGGCCGCATGGGCCGGGAATGGCGCGTGCGAAGCTTGACTTCATTTCGGCATTTGCGCGTGTTTTGCAGGCCGCGGTGGCCTCAAAAGTAGCGTCTTTTTTGTACTTTACGGCTGAATTAGGTGCATATAATTACAGAACAGGTACCGTATTTACTCGCATAATGATCGCACCCCTGAATTTTGTCGTCAAAATTCTATTTTTTTAAATTTCCCGTGTAATGATCGCACCCTGAACTTGCCGCAGCGATATGTCGTGTGCCAAGTCTAGCTAATAATGATTGGGCTTACCATCTGTTGAATGCTATGCGAACGACTCTTCAAGACAAGCCAACCGGTCTGCATGCACCAAACATTCTTAAGTAAATGCCTCATTTTATTACTTTCATCACTTTCCGCACTTCCATGACAAAAATAGGTAC
Source organism: Dermacentor variabilis (assembly GCF_050947875.1). Taxonomy (NCBI): domain Eukaryota; kingdom Metazoa; phylum Arthropoda; class Arachnida; order Ixodida; family Ixodidae; genus Dermacentor; species Dermacentor variabilis. Next base: position 107,792,501 of record NC_134571.1, read on the forward strand.
AACCAAACTTGCCTTTATTATGGGTAGGCTTTATAATGGTTGTGGTCAACAACAACAAAAAAGGCACCTTTCGATTCTTCTCATCTGCACTCGTGGGCATGCAACAAGTTGCTAGCAGAAACGATAGTAGCCACATTTACACTGATACGTTAAAAGTGTACCCTATTCATATGCCGATGCTATAACACAGCTAAGATATTCGCCCATCCATAGCGGAAACGTGCCGTATTAGGATAGTAGTGAAAACAGATGCTCCCCGCAAGGGCGTCTGCGTCAGCAGGCGTTTGGTGTGTTGCTACACCACGTACCCGAGCACACGAGGGTTGGACCCGCCCGCGTTTAACCGTGCGTGGCTTAGCCGTGTCCAGGGAAAAGGGGATCCTGGGGTTTGAGCCGATGCCGGGTGTGCGGACCTTTAAGGCCCCCCGGCGGAGGCAACACACCTCTTTGGCCTCTGCTTCACGTTGACGGCACCCCCGGACTGACCCACCCGGGGGAAATCAGCAGTTGCCTTTTCCTGAAAGGTGGAAAGTCTTTCCCTTACTTTCCACCTTTCCTGTCTCCTTCTCATTTCTTTATTAATTCTGACCTTCCTGGCAGCAAGGGTTAACCTTGTGTGAGTAGCCAACCTTGGTTATGTCATATTGGGTTATAGTGGCAACGTACAGCTGGCATTTGCAGGCCCTGTTTTTCAGGCCCTGCAGCGTCCCCTTGTTGGACTCCATGGTGCGTGGCTAGCGTTGCTGCCGAAAACTACACGTCCACACATGGCTACTTCTTTCCCTCCACTACCTGATCGCCCTCAGAAAAGAGGGCGCACCGATGAAATCTTCCAGGTTTTTCGCCGCCAAAAAGAATCATTCCCGTGTTTCCATGTCATTCATTCTGCAAAACCAGATAAACCAGTACGAACAATCTCACCCTTCCTTGTTTCCAAGTCATTGACAGAAGTCTTTGGTCCTGGTTATAAGGCATCGAGGATGGCAAGCGGTGATCTCCTCTTGGAGCTCCGCGATCAAAAACAATATGAAAATTTGTCAAAACTAGTGTCATTTGGGGAAACCCAAATAATTATAACCTCGCACCGCACGATGAACACCACCCGTAGTGTTGTCTCTGACGATGACTTGATGGAGCTCACTGAGGCTGAACTCTTGGAGGGCTTCAGTGACCGGAATGTTATCAATGTTAAACGAATTAAGATGAGGTGAGATGGAAAAGAGATGACGAAACACCTGATACTCACCTTCGGCTCAAGTGTCCTTCCCTAGTCCATCGAGGCCGGTTATATCAAACTGCGTGTTCGGCCATACGTTCCCAATCCTCTCAGATGCTTTAAGTGCCAACGTTTCGGTCACAATTCACAGAACTGTCTAGGTCGGCTGACTTGTGCCAAGTGCAGTGACAATGAACATTCCTCCGAAACGTGCCAGAACACTCCACATTGTGTTGTGATGGCGTGCATGCCGCATACTCGCGGTCGGTTGTGCCCGTCTTGAAAAAGAGAAAAGGAAATCGTGACAGTTAAAGTAAAGGAAAATATAAGTTTCAAGGAGGCACGCAGGCGGGTATCCTACCTGCCAAAGAAAACCTTTGCCGATGTGGCGCGTCAGGGGGCAGCGTCACAACGGCCTCCGGCGGCTGTCCGACCCACAAGCAGTGAGTCGGCAGTTTCGCCATCTGCCCCCGCGGCGGTTGCAGCTAGCGCTGCTCCATCAACCGAGGAGAAGGGACCATCGACCCCGAAGGTGGGCGCAGCCGAGGCTGCCTCAACCTCCCAGGTCCCTTCCAGTGCTGGCAACGGCCGGCGCAGCCAAATCCCTCAGGGAGCCCGATCGACCTCCAAGCTGGTGGGCGCAGGGGTCTTGCCCTCCAAGGCGGGACCCTTCCTGGTAACTTCTCGCTCACAAGAACACCTGTCTCGCGCCTCACAAGAGGCAATGGACACTACACCTACCCCCATGGCGCGCCAAGCGCCTAAGGAGCGGCGAGGCTCCCTCGAACGCTCCAGAAAGGGCAAAACCCCGATTATAGGGCCTCGAAAGAGCTCTGGAATCTAATCTCTGAAACCTCTAATTAACACTTCTGTTTCTGTACACACAGCACCTATTGACTTCCAATATGGATACACAAATAATTCAATGGAACGTCAGAGGTCTTCTTAGAAACCTTGATGATGTGCAGGAACTCATCCAAAAACACAATCCAAAAGTGCTGTGTTTACAAGAAACACACTTAAAATCCAAACACACAAACTTTCTCCGACAGTATATAACTTTTCGCAAAGATAGCGATGATGCTGTCGCATTATCGGGCGATGTCGCCATTGCTATCCATAAGAGCATTGCGTGTCAACTTTTACAGCTACAAATGCCTCTCGAAGCAGTGGCGGTTCGAGCTGTTCTCCTAAACAAACTCATCACCATTAGCTCTCTTTACATATCCCCACATTACAAATTAATGAAACATGAATTGCAATCCTTTATAGATCAATTGCCAGAACCTTATGTTGTTCTTGGCGATTTCAATGCGCACAGCTCCCTGTGGGGGAACTCTCGTATAGATGCGTGAGGTCGTCTTGCTGAACAGTTCCTTTTTTTTTCTGGTGCCTGCCTTCTGAATAAGAAGAAACCCACATATTACTGTCTTGCAAACAATACCTTTTCTTCAATTGATCTGAGCATAGTTTCCCCGTCCATACTGCCTGAACTCGAATGGGAAGTTACGAACAATCCTTATGGAAGCGACCACTTCCCCATACTATTAAGAACACTTAAAGAAAACGAATATACACCACAGGCTCTTAGGTGGAAGATTGACACAGCAGACTGGGAGAAATGCTGAACCTTAACTAGTATATCATGGGATGACATGTCCTCGTTAGAAATTGATGCTGCTGTGGAATATTTTACAGCCTTCATAATAGATGCCGCATCTAAATGCATACGTGAAGTAAGTGGCTCGGCATGCAAACGGCATGTCCCGTGGTGGAACGATGAATGTAGAATCGCACGTAGGAATCGGAACAAAGCATGGGGGTTGCAACGCGCTTTGCCCACTGCAGAGAATCTTGTCAACTTTAAAATAGTAAAGTCCCAAGGTAGGAGAACCCGCCGACAGGCCAGAAGAGAAAGTTGGCAGAAGTTTTTATCGAGTACTAACTCGATTACGGATGAGGCGAAAGTCTGGAACAAGGTAAATAGAATTAGAGGGCGACAAACATATTCACTTCCTCTAGTAAATACACAGGGCGATACATTGCAAGATCAGGCAGACTCACTTGGGGAGCACTTTGAGAGCGTATCAAGTTCAAACCATTATTTTCAATCCTTCCTGAAATATAAACAAATGGAAGAATGCAAGCCACTCATAAGAAAATGTCGACAGAATGAACCGTACAACTGTCCTTTTAGTGCTGCCAAGTTGAGAGCTGCCTTGAGCACATGCAAGAGCTCTGCGCCGGGATCTGATAGAATCATGTATGAAATGCTCAAAAACTTACACAATGACACGCAAGTTACACTACTCACACTTTTCAACACCATCTGGGATGCAGGGTACCTTCCAGCCACATGGAAGGAAGCCATTGTGGTCCCTGTTTTGAAACAAGGCAAAGACCCTTCCGCAGTGGCAAGTTACCGCCCGATAGCCCTCACAAGTTGCATTTGTAAGGTGTTTGAAAAAATGATAAATCGGCGACTCATTCATTTTCTTGAACAGAGAAAAATGCTTGATCCTTATCAGTGCGGCTTCCGAGAAGGACGCTCCACAACCGACCATCTTGTACGTGTAGAAGCAAATATCTGGGATGCATTTGTACACAAACAATTTTTGTTATCCATATTCCTCGATATGGAGAAGGCGTACGATACAATGTGGCATTACGGAATCTTGAGAGACTTGTCAGAAATGGGCATTGATGATAATATGCTAAACCCAATAGAAAGCTATTTGTCCAATGGTACATTCTGTGTAAAAGTCGGCAATGTGCCGTCACGGCCTTTTGCACAAAAACTGGTGTACCCCACGGAGGCGTGCTTAGCTGCACGCTCTTTATAGTGAAGATGAACACGATTCGTGCTTCATTACCACTGGCCATTTTTTACTCTGTCTATGTGGACGACATTCAAATAGCTTTTAAATCCTGTAACCTCACAGTGTGCGAGAGACAGGTACAGCATGGTTTGAACAAAGTATCAAAATGGGCAGAGAAAAACGGATTTAAAATCAATCCTACCAAAGTTCTTATGTTCTTTTTACAAGAAAGAGAGGTCTCATCCCAGATCTTTGCATAGAACTGCGTGGACAACAGATACCTGTAAACAAAGAACACAAATTTCTAGGTGTTATACTTGACTACAGACTCACACACATTAAACATGTTAAAGAAAAATGTCTAAAAACAATGAACATAATGAAACTTCTATCCCAGACTACATGGGGTAGTGACAGGAAGTGTTTAATGAATCTCTATAAAAGCCTCATTCGATCACGACTAGACTATGGTACTGTGATTTATCACTCTGCCGCCCAGAGCGCACTAAAGATGCTAGACCCAGTCCACCATCTAGGAATCCGACTGGCCACAGGCGCTTTCAGAACGAGTCCCATACAAAGTTCATATGTAAAATCAAATGAGTGGTCACTTCATCTGCAGAGAACATACATCAGCCAAACATATTTTCTGAAAGTCAACTCTAATCCTCAACATCCGTGTTTTAATACCGTTAACAAGATGACATATGCTACACTCTTTCGTAATCGTCCCTCCATAAGACAGCCTTTCTCGCTGCGTGTGAGGGAGCTTAGTCATGAAATGCATGTCCCACTCCTCGAGCTTCGCCTAATGCATCCAGCCAAGCTGCTACCTCCTTGGAGAGTGGCAGCTGATACAATGCGATATATCTTTCATGCAACTCACAAAACGCTTCAGAGATTGAAATCCAAATGCATTTCCGGGAACTCCAGCACAAACACTCCTGCACGGAGTTCTGCACAGACGCATCGAAGACACACGACGGGGTGTCCTATGCAGCCATCGGTCCATCCTTCTCGGAATCCGACGTACTGCATCCGGAAACTAGTATCCTTACGGCTGGGGCCTACGCACTGCTGTCCGCTGTAAAGCATATAAATCAAAACTCCAGAAATCAGTTATATATATGGACTCCTCAGTGTTGTGAAGGCCTTGATGTCTTTCTGTAAGCACAAAAATCCAGTAATTAATGAACTCTACTCCGTACTGTGTAAAGCATATATATCTAACCAACATGTGATTATATGCTGGGTGCCTGGACATAGGGGCATCGAGGGAAACGGTCTAGCGGACCAGATGGCCACATCAATTTCACTGCATGCAGTTAATCCTACTGCTTCGGTCCCTGTCACAGACCTGAAGCCTTTCCTAAGAAGAAAACTGCGAAACCACTGGCAATGTATGTGGGACGCAGAAGTAAATAACAAACTGCACGTGATAAAGCCACAGTTAGGTTCTTGTCCCTCCATAACGAAATCACGGCGAACAGATGTCCTATTCTATCGCCTCAGAATAGGACACACATTTGGCACGCATAAGTTTTTACTCACTGAAAATGATCCTCCAACCTGCGGTAGATGCGGGGAGAGGCTGACTGTCCTCCACGTCCTCCTGGAGTGTCGGGCAGCCGAATCTGAGAGAAGGAAACATTTTTCCCTAGCATACGGCAGCGCATTCCCCTACATCCCGTAAAGTTACTCGGCCCAGAACCTTTATTCAACACCAACGGTGTCCTAAGTTTTCTGAAAGATGTTGTCTTGCATTGTTGTTAGCCCCACATGTTCGTAGCGGGTCCTCTCTTCAGAGGATGCCGCTGTGATAGCTCTTTCGTATAGCACATGCCTCTAAACCCTTGTGCTTCAAGGGTTCTGGCGAGGCAGCAGTGCTCCAAGTAATTTTACCATCTCATATATTTTCTATTTTGCATCATTCTTCTACGATGGATTTTAATGTTCATAGTATTCGTCATTAGTCACCGCCATAATTTTATAGCACGTAGATTTTACGCACTTTACAGCGACTATTTTTAGGCCCCTTTACAGCCAAGTCACATCTTCTTCACAGAACTCATCATTCCACCGCGAAATCACTAACACTGTCTTGGCGCTCTTTGGCCATATCTGGCCCTTGCGCCACTAAACCACACACATTCATTCATTCATTCAAAACAGATGCTGCAGTTTCTGCAGCACGCCGGCCATGCGTTTCTATGTCACTGGCAGCTAAGCATGCCCTTCTGTTTCTGTCCCCTCAAAGTGGACATGTCCACATTATTGCCGCAAACTTGCCGATATTAACAATATTATTCAGCACTGATATGGAAGAAACTTTCAATGCACGTAATGTACTCACGAGAAGAAGAAAAAAATCGCGTTCAGCAGGTTTGGCTTGCTACGCCGGCCGCCATTTTTGTTTTGGTATCCCGCACCCGCACCCGCAGCAAACGCGGGCCGAAAAAAAAAATTTTTTTCTTTTCGCGGGAAATTTAACCCGCGTAATGATCGCACCCCTGAACTTGCGTAGATTTTTCTGACAAAAAAGTGCGATCATTATGCGAGTAAATACAGTAGTTTGAGACATATAACCCAAAAATATTGTTTTTCAAGATTCAACTTTATCTCGATTTTTCAGTTTTCGAGGGCCACGTCCCCCCTTAAGTACAACATAATTATTGCTTAAATTGCAGTTGCTATATTAGACGTTTGTGCTTTATTCTATGCTTCGGAAATCAAAAGTGCTTGCACGGCTACGGCAGCACGCTGAACTGCATATCACATGTAAAAGTGTTGTTTCGTTTTTGATCCGGTTGGTTTCATTTTGACTGGTTAAATACCAAAGCAGTTGGACAGGAAACCACGAAAGCACTTGGCTATTATCGCAGAAATACTTTAACACTTCAGAAAACGTGAATCACCGGAACCTCGACTTAAATAAACAAAATAATGCTTTCTCACAGTTAGTGCCACACTTGTCACCTGCCTCCCACTAATGCCGGCGTGTAATCACTATCCCGCTCACCTAACACTGTTTTCAGCAGGCTTCCAGTGAAGGACTATATCCTCACTGCAGATTGAAAAATTATGATAGAGAATGTTCCACGGCGTTTTCCGTATTACTAATTCATGATTAGACACTCTTACTGGTAAGCTTTCCATTGCATTAAAATAATAGATGCAATGAAAATTGGTTGTCAGTCCCTTTAAGCTTTGCCTTTAAGAGTGGAACGCAATAGCATTCAAAGATCCCTGACGGCTGCTTCCAGCAACTGCAGCTTACGTAACTCTAATGTTTATCGGGAAATGCTGGCGGTGAATGCTATACACGGAGGTGAGCTTTCTGGTAGAAACACGGCCTCTTGTGTGGGCGGCGTTGTGGTGGAGGCGAGCACCATCTGCAGGTGTTGCAAGAAACCGTGCCCGCCGCTTTATGGTCTTTGAGATTTGCGTGCACCGGTGTGTGCAAATCTCGGAGGCCAAGGCCGCTGTATGAATGGTAGAAACGCTGAAAAAGGGGTTTGTGTTTTGAGTTTCTGCGTAAATTATGTTTTCTCGTATATTGAAATCACTATCCGACGCTATCGTGTCTGTAGGTTGTCTGTATGTCATAGTTAACATTTTTCTGACATGTTTTACCTTGAGAAATTCAATTAGTTCAGTAACTTCCTTGCGCTACATGAAAGGCCTGCGTGATTGGTATGTGAGGTTCGAAATTATTTTTTTCCGAAATGATGGTTGACACTAGACGCAAGGCGCTGATGCTGGACTTCTGCGATACAGGGCCCTGACATGAACAATGCACAAGGTTGCCATGTGCTCTTAACGAAAAGAAATGCAAAACTTGAGCACACAATTAAAATACTTGGGGAAATCAAATACAAAATGTTGAAAAAGGCAAAGTATTGATGTCATGTCAATGGCGTCTGCACTAGTCATGTATAAGCTGGTAATAGCTTGTGGTCACATGTAACAGCAGTTTGGCCTTGTCTTATAATAAGACCTCGTTAATTTGGGACTTTACGGACCGAGAAAAAGCATTCCGATTAATGAAATGTTTATGATACCAAGAGAAGAATCAATAAATGCTTACTACATCAAGCTTTCATTTACTAAATGAACCTGAAAATCCAGTTTCTATTTTGTACATAATCACTGCAGAAGCTGCAATCCTTGTCATCTGACTGATTAGCGCTCACAGCAGCCAAGGCATCACAACTTCCTTTGCAACTTAACAATGCAATTGTCAAACACTCAAACTCCCCAAGAAAACTGGCGCCAGCTATATGGTCCTGTAAGTTTATAGGCTATTGTAACTCGTGTTGCTCCTGTGGGCTTTACCGGAAGTCTTCTGGGAACTTAGTTTGTAAGCATGAAAATTGTCTATGAATTAGGAATATGCATACCGCGCCCTGTGGCATTTGCCCCCTTACCAATCCTGGTATGCTTCACCGCAATACTTCGCGTTTGCTTCACCGTGTAACTTTTCTGTGTAGAGGCGAAGCTGATTTTCTGGAACCGGCATTACATAATGCGTCATGCTTTCCAAGCTTCAACGCCATTGGCGAGGTTTACAAAGGTGAAGTCGGTGCCATTGCTAACAGCGACGAATTGCTTCAATGAAAACCATGGTACTGAACAGCAAATACTAGGTATCGAACATCGATGTAGCTAGGCCTAGCGTTGCCGCAGTAGTGGCTGCATCTACCAGTGGATCTGTGTGCAAGAGCGCCAGAATAATAAAAATAGCGGCAGTGCTGGCTTCGATTAATGCCGTTTCGGACCTGCAGTCATGGAAAAAAGTCAGGAAAATCGGGCAGCGAAGGTTTTGTGTCTGAAATTTCATACATTCTTATACATTGACTTATGGGGTACGTGGCAGTACCACGAAGACATCCAAATTATAAGGCATGCTAGAAAAAGTCGGACGTCCAAAATCGGTTGTTGACTGTCGTTAGCTAACTTTATAAACTTAACTAATAGACGAGATCACAATGAAAAATGTTGTAGAGAATGTTGAAACATGAGCCATAACTGGATTTAAAGTAACCGAGTATTTACATTATCCAATATCCTTATCCAGTAAGTGAGATAATTAATGTTAGCTAATTAAACTGAAGTGTTAGTTTCCTGTGCACAACGAAGATCATCATCATCATGATTTTTATTTTCACCACTGGATACACAAGGCGAAAAAGGGAGAGCCGGAAAAAAAGCCGAAATTTCTTCGGCTTGACAAAGCTCCGGTAAAAGAAAGCTCTTGACTATCATTAACAAAAGCCTATCAACATGCAATGAGTGCTGTTTGTGTTAATGTCTTGGTTATATTTCTCTTCCTGGCATGTCAGGTACATAATCTTGTACAGTCAAACTTCGTGAATACGTAGTCGGCCTAGAACGACATTTAAGCATGCACTAAATGATGTACGAATTAACCGCAAATGCCAGTTTAGAAGCTACTTACCAGCCGACAAAGAACTACGTCATGATGCTCTCAAACACACACACTCAGACAGGCTTTATTTGTGGGTAGGCAGCAAAAAATCTGCGATGTTCACTTGCCACTGTGGTGCCCTTGCCGCAACACCTTCGAACTTGGTAAGGCTGCGAGCGAGTTTGTCCACGAGGCCCCGCATCTCTTCGAAAGCTTGTGACGCTCAAAGCACGCGCCACGTCAGATAATGAAGGGCCGTCATCCACTTCCACATCGTTGTTGTCGTCATCACTTCAGCAAGTCGAACCATGCACCGGTCAGAGTCGGTGCATGGTGCTCTCGATTGAGTTGGCTCAAGAAGTGTCCGAAAAATCAGACGAGAGGTTGCAGGGTGTCTGAACTTTCAGCAGTTGTTATACATTGTGGTCTATGGGGAGAATGGCGGTGCCGCGAAGCGGACCGAATAATTGAGCATGTCCGAATTTTTGGAGTCTGAAAATCAGTCTGCGACTGTATATTTAATCACACTGCACATTTTCGGCTCAATTTTCTTGGGAAAGAAAAGGCATTCATTAGAATCGAGTAAATATTGTTATCGGACATTGTGAGCTACCATTATTGCTTGAAAATCTGCCTAAGGCAGGCTGAAAATAGGCATTTTCAACGAGAGATTACGTGTGTTCATTGTCCCCTAAGCTTTGTTGAGACATGCTGCCACTAAAAGGGTGGCTATTAGAGTCACCATAGGGGTCATGTGCGTGCATGCTGACTCGTGAAGTTCAAATTACCCAGTGAACATTAATTTTAGAATTTAAATAGCTAAGGTTTGGGTCCATAGCAATGCATGGGCGCCAGCCAGCACCTTCAGCCAGAAATCGAATTAGCCGGAAAAAAGTTGAGTTAATGGAAGTCTACGGTAATCAGTCTTCTCAGATGTACACTTTTATTCCCACCCCCTGTAAAAGGCTAATTAACAGTGCATTACAAACAAGCATGAAAATGGGGCATGACTAAACAAAGAAAGCTCTTTATTTAAATGCACAGAAGTTCTCTGTCATGGTATTTGCCTGTAGGCAAATACCTAGACTAGAGAAGTTGGAGGAAGGCCTCAGTAGTAAAAAGGAGGACAGGAGAAATTAAAGGATGTAAATAATGTCGCTGGTCACCTTGATTTCACTGTTGGAATTTTAAAATGTGGCCAGTTAAATCAAGGCAACTCAGTGGCATGATGCCACTCTGACAGGCAGTGCGAGGGATCTCATGTGCAGTTAAGAATTAAGGGACCTTTTAGTATGGGGTCTGTTCAGAATCATCTTGTATGAGCTACTTTTTCCACTGCATGCTCTGCAGTCTAGTTCAATGTTGTCAGTGAGTTTCATGGAGCCACATTTGCACGGCGGAGTATTGTGATTCTGGCCAGGGTTGTATGTAGTGTTACGTAATTGTTGGCAGTGTACAATCTGACCCCACATTAACGAAAGCCCCAGATAATGAAATTCTTACCGCAATGAAATTCTCCCATATTCCCGACGAAAGCCCATGGGATTCAATGTATTTCATATCTCTGGACAAGGAAACATCACTAAACTGCAATCCAGCATCAATTAAATCTGCTGGAGCATTAGACGCCACATTATCTACACACGTAACACTAGGAGAGCATAAAATGCACTTCAATGCATTTTGTCCTCGCTTAAATTACATAAAATGCCTCCACGGTGCGTTTACGAGCCCACCGCCATTTGTGTTTACAAAAAGAGCAAAGCACCGGAAGCAATTGCATGCGCCGGGAGCACTTCATGATCACCCTCTTGTTTGTTGACCACCCGTTTCAGATGGCATGGTCACATGTCTTTACTGACATGTGATGACAGTTTTGCATACCTGGTGCAGTGTAATCAGCGGCTCGATGAGAAAAGTGCAACAAAATTAAAGAAATCCACATTTGACTGATGTGGACTTGTTTATGACACTTGAGATAGTGGCTGCAGCATGGACTGCCATGCCTCCAGCCATAATTGAGTGATTGTCTGAGAATATGCATCCCCTGCTTCAAGAACGCTATTTTCAGTACCACCCAACAGGCCCCGAGTACGGATTCGGCATTGCCAGAAGTAGATCTGCATGGAGGGGCTGTGTTGGTTGATTGCTTTTGGGGATACAAGACATGATCACTTTCACTCTTAGAACTGGATGCATTAAAGTCTACAGCCGACACATTGTGCACCAGAGGAACACTGTTGCGCCGTGTCTGTTGCCGAGTTATGCGAAATGCTGCAAAGGGATCACATCTCCAAAAGCTATCAACCAAGAAAACCACTCCATGACAGTCCCATCATCACTGGTTGACGCACAGGGTATACTTTGTGCTGTCAGCCGTGCAGTTCTATAGCCTCAAGCAAGGCTTGCCAAATTAGGCTAACGGAATTTCTAAAGTTTAGACTGTTGAGCTAGAGATAGTGTCTTGAAGCCTCCTTTCCTTGAGAATGCAACACATGCATAATTACATAATTTTTCAATGCGACCAGTTCAAAATGCACGGTAAGTGCAGCATGGCTTCAAGAATGGATGTGAAGGCTGGTTGCATCACAGAAACCCGGGGTGGTGGTCACGTGGTGATAGAAATCGCATTCTTGCGTTAGGTCTATGCTGCCAAAAGGTGAATGCAATGAGTGTGCGACAAGACAAGAAGGGAAAAAAAGAGCACCCCCTGCATTCCCAGAGGACCAACATCAGAGGACTATGGTTAACCCTTGTCAATTATATATAAGTGAAGCATGAAAACGGGTGGAAGGGCCTGTTCAGTGGTGCATAGTCAGCTTTCAAAGATGTGGCTGTTGTGTGGTCATCATCCTATGTACAGGCTGAGTGTAGTGCATGTGAGTGGTTTGGTTTGTGATACCACATGACTGCCACCTCCGATTTCTGGAGTGTAACCAGCCACCTTGCTTCTTGCCGTGTGGTAGTGTGGCAAAACAGTGTGGTGTTTGGGATCGGACTGCTGGTACGATCTGTTGGGAACTCGGCGCTGACGCCCGTGGTTGTACCTGGGTCGCAAGCCCCAAGGGTAGCGTTGGCCTGGCGGCCTGGGGTACAACTCGAAGCATCCGAAGGTCCCGGCAAAGCATGAGTCGACTGGTAACAACGAAACAACTTGTTTATTTTAACATCGCAAAGAGTTGGCGGTCAGGTTTGACCGAAGTAGAGAGACGGGAGAGCACTTCACTCAACTGAAGAAATCGGAGCCCTCCTTTTGGCGTCCGGGGGCAGCTGTTTTTATACTCTCGCAGTTGAGGGCAAGAAGGAACCCCTCAAAAGACGAGCACGTGAATGTACAATGGGCTAATGGTGACGCACACTGTCGTGGCGCTGCGCACGATCTCGTAGCACCCTGTCGTGGCGCTGCGCACGATCTCTTAGCACCCTGTCGTGGCGCTGCCGGTCGGACACAATGACTGGAACGAGATCCCTGCTTTGGCATCGCCTGTTTCGGGCCCAATAACTGGAATGAGATCCCTGCTTTGGCATCGCCTGTTTCGGGCACAATGACTGGAACGAGATCCCTGCTTTGGCATCGCCTGTTTCGGGCCCAATAACTGGAATGAGATCCCTGCTTTGGCATCGCCTGTTTCGGGCACAATGACTGGAATGCGAGGAGGATCCCTAGGCGGTCGCATCGCCGCAGACGCGCCTGGAAACACCTGGCGATGAGTGTTGCGGCGACGACGATCGGGCCAAAATGTCTGCCGCCCCGCCGCAGTCGCGCCGGCAAAACCACGTGTCGCAGGCGAAACGCAACAGACCGCCCCGCCGGGGGAAGGAGATCCCGATGGACAGGGGACTGCATCCGCTGTCCGGAGGGATGTCGCTCGATGATGCTCATAACCGAAGTCGGGCGTCCCTTGACGTTTCTTGAGCGCAGCGCACAGAGAAGGCCTCGTTCTCTCGTTCAGGTTCGCACGGGACACTGCAAAGTGACTTCGGGAGAGTTCACATTTTTGTTCTCGTTCCCGGCAAGCGTTAGAACTACGCTGAAAACTCAACCGCTCAGTCAGCAAGCACGGCACAACCCTCACTAAGCCCTGCCAGGCTCTTTCCCCTTTTTATACCACTGCCTAGTTCCTTACAGTAGTCTAGCATCACTCAGAACGCGTCCACAAATTGAAAAATTGCACTAGAAAGCATATCATCACTTTGAAACACTAAACAAAAGCAATATGTTAAAAAAAATCCTGCCTCAGGAAGAAAAACATCAGTAACAAACAATTTTGAGGCTGATTCCTACGTTAGGGGCTTCGACTTAAGCCATCGGCGTTACCGTTGAGACTCCCCTTTTTGTAACGCACCTCAAAGGAATATTGTTGTAAAGCGAGGCTCCAGCGCAGGAGGCGGCCATTTTTGGGAGAGATGGTCTGCAGCCATTGGAGAGGGCAGTGATCCGTCTCAATGATAAACCTCGAGCCGGCTAGATAGCATGACAATTTCTGAACGGCCCACACGAGACATGCACACTCTTTCTCGGTGGCGCTATACGCCTGCTCACGACTGGTCAGCTTACGACTAGCATACAGGACGGGGTGTTCTACTTCTCCATTTTCCCGTTGGCACAGTACAACGCCCATGCCTCGCTCACTAGCATCGCACTGAACAATGAACCCTTTTGTATAGTCTGGCGACCGTAGCACAGGCTGGCTTGTTAGGGCACTCTTTAGGGCGCTAAAAGCTCTTTCCTTTGTCTCGTCCCAGACGACTGTTTGAGGCTCTGTTTTTCTTAAAGCATCCGTCAGGGGAGCCGCGATATCAGAGTACCTAGGGATGTACCTCTGATAGTAGCCGGCGACACCCAAGAACGACCGAATATCGGTCTTGGTGCGCGGTTGCGGAAAGTCTCGCACAGCGGCCACTTTTATTTCAGAGGGGCGGCGACGACCCTGACCAATCACGTGACCGAGGTAGACAACCTCGGCCTGTGCTAACTGGCACTTAGGAGCCTTGACTGTCAAGCCCGCTTCGCGCAGGCGGGTTAGCACTGCCCGCAAGTGTGTCATATGCTCAGACCAGGATGCGGAGAATATCGCTACGTCGTCTAGATACGGTAAAGCGAATTCTTGCTGTCCCCGCAACACTTTATCCATGAGACTTGAAAAACAGTATGGCGCGTTCTTCAAACCAAAACTCAACACTTTAGGACGGAATGTTCCCATTGGAGAAATGAACGCCGCATACCTACTAGCCTCTTCTGTAAGTGGAACCTGCCAATAACCCCTGACAAGATCTAGGGTGGAAATAAACTGAGCGCTACTAACTTTCTCAAGGCGCTCCTCGATGTTAGGGATCGGATAAATTTGATCCTTAGTGATGGAATTAAGCCTGCGGTAGTCGACGCAAGGACGAGGTTCCTTGCCCGGTACCTCAACTAAAATCAAAGGGGAGGTATAATCACTCTCACCTGCCTCAATAACACCGAGCTGTAGCATTTTCTTTACCTCAGCCTCCATAATATCGCTCTGGCGGGGTGACACCCGATACGCCTTGGATCGTACTGGCTCTGGGGAGGTAAGTTCTATATCATGAGTAAGTACAGAAGTCCTACCAGGCCTCTCAGAGAACAGACCTTGAAACTCTTGTAATAGCTGGTGTAGTTCGGTTTTCTGCTCAGGCGACAGCGGTGCTTTACTGATAAGGTCACTAATGACTTGACCGGTGTCTTCCCTGTTCGTCACTGAGCCTAGACCCGGAAGCTCGACCGGAAGCTCTTCAGGAACGTTTACCATCATGCACACCACTGCTTCCCTTTGTCTATAAGGTTTGAGCAGATTACAGTGGTAAACTTGCTGTGCTTTCCGCTTTCCTGGCAGACTTACCACGTAGTTAACGTCCGACAGTTTCTGAACAATTCGTGCTGGGCCCTCCCACTGCACGTCTAGTTTGTTGTTTAGCGATGTGCGCAATATCATGACCTCATCGCCAACCTCAAAACGACGGGCCCTGGCTGTCCGATCATAATAAACCTTGGCCCTCTGCTGGGCCTTTGTCATTGCTTCACCTGACAACTCCTGTGCCCTTCTTAAGCGTTCGAGGAGCTTAAGCACGTACTCCACCACGACTGGGTCGTCGCCCCTACCTTCCCACGATTCTCGAAGCATGCGAAGCGGAGATCGAAGCGAGCGACCGTACACCAGTTCAGCTGGCGAAAACCCCGTAGCCGCATGCGGCGCGGTCCTTAAAGCAAACATCACCCCAGGCAGACACAGCTCCCAGTCAGTTCGATGTTCAAAACACAACGCTCTCAACACGCGCTTCATGACGGAGTGGAGCTTCTCAACGGAATTCGACTGTGGGTGGTACACTGAGCTGTGTAACAGCTTTACCCCACACCTTTCGAGAAAAGTTGTCGTCAAAGCGCTAGTAAACACTGTGCCCTGATCTGATTGGATTTCCGCAGGAAAACCAACTCGCGCAAATATGGACAGTAGTGCATTAACTATCTCAACTGAGCTGAGTTCTTTAAGCGGCACTGCTTCAGGGAACTTTGTCGCTGGGCAGATCACAGTCAAAATGTGTCTGTACCCCGTGGCTGTTACCGGCAGAGGTCCCACTGTATCAATAACGAGCCGTCTAAAAGGCTCCGTTATGATAGGTACCAATTTCAACGGCGCCCTCGATTTGTCCCCTGGTTTGCCCACCCGCTGACAAGTGTCACATGTCCTCACGAAATGGTCTGCGTCCCGAAAACACCCTGGCCAATAGTACTCTTGCAAGAGACGGTCCTTAGTTTTCTTAACTCCTAGGTGTCCGGACCACGAACCCCCGTGTGACAAGCGCAACAGATCCTGACGATAGCATTGAGGCACGACCAGCTGATCGAACTCCACTCCTCTGCGGTCTAGATACTTCCGGTACAGGACTCCCCCTCTTTCCACAAAACGCGCAGTTTTCCTGGCGATACCTTCTTTGACATTGCAGCGCACGTTTTCCAGGCTGCCATCCTTTTTTTGCTCGGCTATCAAAGCCGACCGGCTGACTTTTAGCAACCTATCCAGTCCGTCTGACGTAGGCGCGATGAGCAAATCAGTAGATAGCTCTTCTAACTTTCCCGCGTCGGGCGTTTCCTCTCCAGTATCTGGCGCCTTTAACGTTACAGACTCAAGTCTATTCAGTTCGGGCGTGCTCTGAATATCAGCTTGCTGCGCCTCTGACCCTTTTTCGTTGTTTGATAACGTCGGCCCCGCAACTACCGCCTTTGCAGCGAGCTCCCGAACCTTCGATCTGGTTAAGGCCTGAACACTAGCTTCACCAAACAAAAGCCCCTTCTCGCGCAGGAGGTGATCGGACCTGTTTGAAAATAGGTACGGGTACTGGGGTGGCAGCATAGATGACACTGCCGCCTCTGTCTCAAGCGCTCCGAAAGGTCCTTCAATAAGCACCTTTGCTACTGGCAGACACACGCTATGAGCTTCCACGGCTTGCTTGATCCACGCGCACTCGCCCGTGAACATATGGGGTTCTACGTAAGATGGGTGAACTACATCCATCGTAGCTGCGGAATCGCGAAGCACTCGGCACTCTTTCCCGTTCACGAGGAGGTCTCGCATGTAAGGCTCGAGAAGCTTCATGTTCTCGTCAGTGCTGCCTATTGAAAAAAACACAACTTTTGGTGTTGTTTCCGGACACTGCGCCGAAAAGTGACCCGGCTTCTGGCACGTATAACAAACGCGCGCTCGCCTCATCTCGAACCGCTTTCTGCGTTTGGCTGCCGCCGTCTCTTTACGTTTGGTCGGACTGCTTTCGCTCGCATCCTCACTACGCGTGTCCCCCTTTAATCTCATGGGTGTGAACTTCGGCCTCTCAAACTTCGAGCCAAATTCACCCTTTTGACCGTCCTTAGCTCCGCGAGCCCGACGTGTCACAAACTCCTCGGCTAGCTCAGCGGCTCTAGCCACCGTACTCACGTCTGGCCTATCCAAGACCCAGTATCGCACGTTCTCCGGTAACC
This sequence comes from Dermacentor variabilis, assembly GCF_050947875.1. NCBI lineage: Eukaryota > Metazoa > Arthropoda > Arachnida > Ixodida > Ixodidae > Dermacentor > Dermacentor variabilis. Next base: position 107,809,960 of record NC_134571.1, read on the forward strand.
GACTATAAAACTGTTCTAGCCCGAAGCACTGCAGAACTTTATCGTGGTCACCAAACGCTTTCTCTTCTTTGAGCCACTCCTGCATGTTCGACATAAGCCTATACGCAAACTCTGTATATGACTCACTTCTGCCTTTCTCATTTTCCCGAAACTTCCGACGGAACGCCTCCGCAGACAGCCGGTACTTTTTTAGCAGACTCGATTTTACTTTGTCGAAATCCTCTGCTTCCTCTCTATCCAAGCGAGCGACTACGTCGGCCGCCTCGCCGGGTAACAAAGTGAGCAAGCGCTGTGGCCACGTTTCCCGAGAGAACCCCTGCTTCTCGCACGTTCGCTCAAAGTTAACCAGGAACAAACCAATGTCCTCTCCAAGCTTAAACGGCCGCATCAGGTCAGTCATTTTGAACAATACGCGTTCTCCTGCACCGTGTGCCTGACTTCCATTACGAGCGCGTTCCATTTCTACCTCAAGACGCTTCATTTCCAAAGCGTGTTGACGGTCACGCTCTTGTTGCTCTCGCTCTTTCTGTTCTTTACGTTCACGCTCTTCTTTTTCTTTTGCAGTCTCCCTCTCTTCAATAGTCTCAAGGCATTCCGACAGCTCGTCATCCTCAGCCTCTAACTCAAGAATAGCCTTTAGCAGTTCTGGTTTTCTGAGTTTGTCTGAGACATCCAGACCCAACTCTCTTGCAAGCTCCAACAATTTCGGTTTGCGCAACGACTTCAAATCCATGGCTGCTCTGAATGCTGCTTTCTCTACTGCTTACTATTGTCTTGCCGCAAACTAACCCGGCAGCAACGACAACCACAATTACCAGCTCTGTTTCTGACACTAACAAAAGCCTGGCAAAGCTCAGAAGAAGAAAGTCCCGCACTCACCAAACCTCGCAGGCAGGAATTCCGCGCAGTCGTTCCGCTGCAGGCAACCAGTCGTCACACAGGGCTCGTTGCACTGCTCCCGGATCGTCGTTGAGCTGCTCAGCATACTGTCAACTGCATCTCTTTGCTGCTGGCCTCCGTTGTCGCGATCTCGCCGCTGGCAGACAGTTGTTTGAAGTCGTAGGCGATCCCACCGCTGCCACCAGATGTTTGGGATCGGACTGCTGGTACGATCTGTTGGGAACTCGGCGCTGACGCCCGTGGTTGTACCTGGGTCGCAAGCCCCAAGGGTAGCGTTGGCCTGGCGGCCTGGGGTACAACTCGAAGCATCCGAAGGTCCCGGCAAAGCATGAGTCGACTGGTAACAACGAAACAACTTGTTTATTTTAACATCGCAAAGAGTTGGCGGTCAGGTTTGACCGAAGTAGAGAGACGGGAGAGCACTTCACTCAACTGAAGAAATCGGAGCCCTCCTTTTGGCGTCCGGGGGCAGCTGTTTTTATACTCTCGCAGTTGAGGGCAAGAAGGAACCCCTCAAAAGACGAGCACGTGAATGTACAATGGGCTAATGGTGACGCACACTGTCGTGGCGCTGCGCACGATCTCGTAGCACCCTGTCGTGGCGCTGCGCACGATCTCGTAGCACCCTGTCGTGGCGCTGCCGGTCGGACACAATGACTGGAACGAGATCCCTGCTTTGGCATCGCCTGTTTCGGGCCCAATAACTGGAATGAGATCCCTGCTTTGGCATCGCCTGTTTCGGGCACAATGACTGGAACGAGATCCCTGCTTTGGCATCGCCTGTTTCGGGCCCAATAACTGGAATGAGATCCCTGCTTTGGCATCGCCTGTTTCGGGCACAATGACTGGAATGCGAGGAGGATCCCTAGGCGGTCGCATCGCCGCAGACGCGCCTGGAAACACCTGGCGATGAGTGTTGCGGCGACGACGATCGGGCCAAAATGTCTGCCGCCCCGCCGCAGTCGCGCCGGCAAAACCACGTGTCGCAGGCGAAACGCAACAGTGGTACATGGCACATGTTTTGAACTGCTTGCATTAACCCTTTCAGGGTCGATTTTTTTTGCCATATGCGACCGCCCAGGGTAGATTTTTTTTATTACAGATTCCAATTCTTCTGAGGGACCTATTTCGAAAAAAAATTACCGTAATTTTTTTAGGGTGACTGTAAAGTGAGAAAAAAATATTTTGCATTGGTGCATATGTACTGTTTATGGTACATATGAATTAAAAATTTGATGCATTGTTATACACATAGTTCAAGGCTTAGAAAATGCGCACACAAGCATATTTTCCAATTCTCAAGTTTTCCTGCTCTTGCACTAATATTTATGTCCATATCGTAATCAAACTGCATAGGTGAGTGCACTCAAGAAAACTGTATGGTTATGTGCCCGTCAAAAAAGCAAAACGTGTGACAAACTACCATTAATCTTCATCTTATTGCCAACCAGAGGCAGTTAGTTTTCGCGGATCTCCAAGAAAGAAAAAGAAAAGGAAATGCATGCACGGCGGCATCCTTCCTATGCACACTCCTGTGAATACTACACGAGCGAGAAACAGGCGGTCGCTGCTTGAGTGATTAATAACGAGACAGCCATCAGTTTTGTGAGTGCAAGAAGCTGAAACTATTATGCAAAAAAGAGGTGAAGCGTGCGGACAGGACACAAGAGTAAAGAAGTGGACAACACAGGACTCTTGTGTCCTGGCTGCATGCCTCACCTCTTTTTCATAATGAATCCTTACCAACTAGCTCAGCTTTTTGTTGTTCTAAGCTGAAACCGCCTGCGGAACAAAACCCAAACTGCCGCTCGCATGCATGCGCGCCAATGTGTGAGCCGTAGTATGTAGACGCACTGGAGCAAACTGGCTCTAAAGGAAACCATGCAACGAAAACCGAGAGAGGGAGGCGCAAGAAAAAAAATTCCCTGTATTCCTACCTAGTGGCAGCACATGCCAGAAAAGAAAAAGTTAGGAAATAGGTGCACTTTTTAAATGTGCAGACGGCGCTGTAAATATACGGCATCGACCATTTTGAGCTTGTTCGCAGCGCTGTATATTTATGTCATTGGCCCTGAAAGGTTATGAGATGATATAATGGATGGTAAAGAATGTCTGGAATTGACTCAAACTCCATTTCATTAACCCTTTGAGGGTCGACTTATTTTGAAAAAACTTTCCCAGGTGGTCAAATTACTTTATTGCGGATCTTGAATGTACAAAATGTATAAAGTCGGGAATGAATAGTAAAAAAAAATGTTGGAACAGTATTTTGGTGTCGGCATGACTCAGAACTGCAAAATGTTAATAGTATTTCAGAGTGCGGTACTCCTTGAAACACGGTTCTACGCACAGCGCCTTATCGCAGTCTGCACACCTAAAATGCGTGTCTGTTCTCCTCTTGGAGCGACGAGTTGTGTTGGCGCACACATGACATCTTCTCTGCATGCGGCTGCCTTGGACAGAGGTCTGAGGCACCCTCTCGCGTAAGCACGTTGCCGCAGAGAGCGAGAATACCTCGTGAGTGGTAGTGATAAACAAGCTAAGAACAGTGCCAATCAAGATAGAAATCAACTTCCGCCGCCCCTGCGAGAGCGAGCCGACAAAGAGAAAAATCACGTTTCGCGCGCCTCCGTTGTGATCACGCAGCGGAACCAAAACCGCGAAAGCGCGTTGCCGCTGAGAGCGAGAATTCCTCGCAAACGACGGTGATAAACAAGCTAAGAGCAGCGCCAATCAAGATAGAAATCAACTTCCAACGCCGCTGCAAGAGAATGCCAACAAAGAGAAAAATAATGTTTCGCACATCTCTGTTGCGATCACGCGGTGAAACCGAAACCGCAAAAGGGGTGTTGCCGCAGTCTGCGCGACGCGCTGAAGCTTGAAATCAGTTCTATTTATCTCCCCAAGTACATAGCACAAATTTCAAACGCTTCTTGTAAGTCCTAAGAGGTGGCAGCACCTCCCAGTGAGCACGGAAAAGAAACCTGCCATGAGTAACTACTTAAGAGGAAAAAACTAAATCAGGAAAGATACAATTTATGATAACTCAAAGGGAAGCTCATTACTTTTCGAAGCGAGATCGGGATATCTTAGAACATGCACCTATAAAGCGAGATATAAGAAGGAAGAAGAAACATGTGCTTGCTGCGGTAAGGCAAGGGAAACTATAGAGCATGTTTTATTATAATGTGAAGATGTCTACCCAGCGGTCGATTTAGGCGCCACTGGCCTCCTTGAAGAACTTGGGTTCAGCGAGAGCAGTGGAAAAGTAAACACGCCCGCAGTAGGCATTAGTAAGAGGCGATTAGAGTATTGGTGGAAGAAAAGTAGGGAAACGACAAAAAACGGAGGCGTACAAAAGCACAGTTCGAAATAGGGGATCAGAAAATTTGGGTGGGGTATTTCATAGTGTTGTTTTTTTTTTTTCTCTTTTTTATTGTTTAACCTAGGTAGGACATTAGGCAGTATAATAGCAAGAGCTTGGTTGTGCAACCCACCGCCCCGTTCCAAAGGGGACGCTCATAACATCCATCCATCCATCCACGCATCATCATTATGGCGCGAAATTTCAAACGGAGGGTCGAAGCCGTACCCGTACGGCAAAGACCTTGTGGGACAGAAAACTGCCGCCGTACATGTACGGCAAAAACCTTCAAAGGGTTAAATGGTTATTTTCAAAGTGCTGTTATTCAGATGATTTCATTCAAAAAGGCAAGTTCAGCATTTTTGACAATACCAGCAGTACAGAAGATTAATTTGCAGACTTGTGCTCAGTCTTGTGATCAGTCTGCTTAAAATTTTGTGATGGTCAAGGCAATGGGTGTGTTCTGTGTTCGCCTGTTGAATAGCCCAATGTGTAGTGTGTTGTTGCAATACCACAAAGAGCAGATGTTACGCACATGCGACATTGACCGTGCTCTGCTGGCACTTTAGGCTGTATTGCGCAAGTTCAGCCTGCTGCTTTCTGCCTACACATGAGCCTAAACCATCCTGTCTATTAAGCACTCCAAATACATGGTAAGCATGCTCACTGTAGTCGTTGGCTACTCACCCATGGGCCCGAATGCTGCGCTTCTGCAGACCTCAATCTAGCCCGTTCACTTCACTTCTTCACTTCATTACCTTAAAGACCTCCATTTAAGGGGTAATACAAAAGGGGTGGGCTAACAAATTAAATTTAGAAAAAAAAAACGGTCTTCAAGTAGGACAGTATGCTGTAACGTTTTCGGCATAAGTTGATGGACACGTGATGGCTGCAATGTCACAGGGAAGGCCATTCCAGTCCACTGCTGTATGAAAAAGAAAAAGAAAATGAGGCAGCAAAAGTGGTAGCGCGAGCATTGAGCATTCAATTTGGTATGGATGGGTAGTACAGTGGGGTATGCATGTCGGTGGGATGATGTAAGGTGCTTGAGCGAGGAAGCTGTGAAAAAACTTGTGAAGCAAACAGAGGCTGCCGATGCAGCGATGCACAGAAAGATCTAGAAGACCAGTTCCGCGTTTGAGGGAATCATTCTCATGATCTTGGACCCTATAACTGATGAGCCACTTGTACAAACATGCCAGCATAGTGGCAAACTTCTTGTGATGGTTTGCCACCTGCCACCACCTTGGCCAGCAGTGAATTTTCGCTACAACCATACTGGCTTAGCGTAGCCAGAGCTGCTTCGTTGGGTGTTCGTGACCAAATTTACAGTTTGGTGCTGAATTGACACACATCTACTCTTGGTTTTAAGTTTTATTCTTGGCATCTGTACAGCTTTTGAAAAGCAAGAAAGCCACCTCATCAACGAAAGTGAGAGTATAACGGACAGCCTGAATGGGGCCAACTTTCTTCATGGTTGGAATATCTCTGACGTTGTGTGTAGAGACTATGCACTGAAAAATTAGCCTAGTCACCACTCTGTGTTTAAAACTTTGGTCAGTGTTATACATTGGTTCAATGAGAGAGCGTGGCCAGTGCCGTAAGGATGTTGGAATAATCGATCAGGTATGACAGATTGGTCAGCAACTGTAAACATTGGAGGAAAGAAACAAAAAAAGAACACTTACGGAGGAACATAACATGTGGCATTCAGCCTTTCGCAGTGCAACATCTTCCAACACTATTTTCTTCCTTGTTTCAGTTTGCAAATGCACACATCACGCGTTGAATCCTGTGAGCAGCACACCTCACATGACATAATAAGTGAAAGCCGGGCGAGTTGGCATGGATTCATTATTAACTACAGCACGACAGAGAGACAAAGAACAAGAACAAAGTGAACACATGGAGCGTTGTCTCTCAACTTCATTTATTTGATGAAACAAACAAGAGGCAAAAATAATACACATGCTCAAGCTACATGTATTATGCAAACATTCCTGCAGTCTGCTCCTTCCACTCTTGTGCACATTAAAGGGACACTAAAGATAAAAAATGAGTTCTTTTGCATCAGTAAATTACCTTTATATGACACCAGAAACACCACTGTTACCACGATAAGATGCTTGGTAAGCCAGAAAAAGCGCACAAACAAAAGAAGGGTGGCGACGCCTCCTTCAAGTTCCTGCACCTGGTTGTTGTGACGTCATGGATTTTGATGGCATCTTCTAGGGCCTACCAACTATATGTAGCAGTACAGATTGACCACATTGTGTTCTAAAGGAACCAAATATTCAACATGGCAAGTTTTGGGAACCTTTACTCAGCCAACGCGGCCCAAATGCGAAAACATACTTGGAATGCCTGACGTCACACTGACGTACCGGCGTCGGGGTTTCAGCACGAAATTCAAAAACTGATATTTCGACCTTCATTTTCTCATCTAATAATCAAACTATTATTTTGAAATGACTGCCTGCAGGGTTCTCAAATAATGCCTTATTAGTCTAAACTGATTTATTGTTTCGCTTTATTGTCCCTCTAACATTATCAATACAAGAAAGTGAGAAAATGAGGGGTACACTAGATTGGCTTCAAGAATGTCATGTGATGGTTCCTCCTATTTCTTAATATTTTTTCCATGCTCTAAATGAATTCTTTGTTTTTGGCTTGTCTTGCCTATGAGCTGTGTCAATGGCAATGCAATTTGCACACTGAAATTGTCGATTGTACATGTTTTCAAATTTATATTTATTTGTTCAAAATACTTTAAAATCTTTTAACAATAATTCAGACTGAAGCCTGAATAGCTAGTATTCGATCGAATTATATGAGAATATTAAATATTTAAATTTTCAGGAGCCTAAATTTTAGTGACATGTGCAAGACTTGGAAGCTAATTAGCAGGCAAGTTTTGATGCTTACACTTCGCACACCCCTTTCCTTCTTTCCATTTTTTTTTTCTTTGACTCTGCTGGAAGCAATTTTTGACACAAAGCTGTGATGTCATGTGTATTGGTCCATATGGAACAACTTTGCTTTGCCACTATCAACCAGTGTCAATTAATGGACCATGGAGCTGGTACCATTGACTAGAGTTGTAAGAGCTGCCTTTCTGAACAAAGAAAGCCAAAGAACATTTTATAATTTCTTGTATGCCCTACCCTTTCACCCAGGATAATGATCCACTCCTAGGTGCCTCTCCACTGCGTTCTGGGCTCCAGTCCGTCGATGAAACATCCACTGTTGGCGGGTTCCCTGTCGAGTTTCTAACACTTATGGTAAGTGAGCATATCTGCAGTCTTGAACAACCGGATTGTGGAAGTTAATGAAATTTATTAAAATTCTGTTTTGATTCAGTTGAGTCCATTTATAGGAAAACTGCTGGCACGTAAGAAAGTAGTGCAACATCACAAAAAGTGCATGCTAGGGAAACTGAATTTAACTTAAGTACAGCGGATGTCTTACGGAAAAATTCAAGTAAACCAGCAGATACTACGATTTGATGTGACAGAGCTGGAGCATCAGTAGGACTTGTGCATGCAAAGTCCAAAAAATTGAAGAGTGTCCTGTAAGGTTGAAGTTTCTGTACGTAGAGTTCATTAAAGTGCTACAGTGTTTAATAATCTAGAACACCAGGGTATTTGGTGCACAGAAAAATTGGTCTGGAACTTATAATAAAGTGACTGCTTTGTGACAGTTGTTTATTATCATTGTTTACGTTTGGTTGAATTTAAGTTCAGAAGTACTCCTTAGGTGTTAGAGAAAGTCCAGGGGTACGTGCAGCCAGGACTTCGAAGTAGAAAAATTGTGGAAATCCCAAAGTCTTTAAAGCTACATTGTGAGCTTTTTTCAGACAATAAAGAGAGCGTCTGTGAAATATTTTTTGCCGTTCGAGTGGCTGATCATGGTGATAATGACGGTGTTAATTCGTCTGAGCCAATGACAAAGGGAACGAAAAATTGAAAATGAAGTTGATCATTTGAACTTTGCGCATGCAACAAGACCACAGAAGTACACTACAGGTAAACGGCACAGCATGCACCGAAGCATCTTTTCTCCATGTACCGCAAGCTAAGCAATCCGCTGTTTACGTTTTACGTTTGCTACGCACGACGTGCGTAGAGTGCAGGAAAGAGTGGGAATTGGCGGCATTGACAGAGTGTTGATGTGGCAATTGATTTGGCAGGGCAGCTGGTTTGGCACGTTACCATATAGCCAGCAGCTTGCTGAAGTTTTGAAATGCTGCACAAGATAAGTTACTAGCAGCGTCAGGAGCTGCTAGTCTCAGGGCAAATTGGCAGGAATTGATCAGTAAATGTTTGTTATGAACTTATATCCATTTATGGAACATTTTTGCATCATTAAGGTCATTTTTTTTTTCTATGAGAATTAAAAGAGGAAGTTATGATTTCTTCATTATTTTCAATAGGTCATTATAACAAGGTTTGACTATTTCACTTTCATCAACACTGCCATGATGTAATCTTTTTCAGGAGGAGTGTGAATTATCTACATTTCGGAACTGTGTATATTGTTTTTGTTCTTGTGTGAGTGTTGTTTAATGTATGTGCTCATGCATAGTTCTTTCTTTCCAGGTCCAGCTATCCAAGATCCTTACTGTAAAAAAGCAGAAAATTGAGAAGTTAAGAGACATGAACACACAAGCAGAGAAGATGGTAAACTTTTTTCTGATCATATGTTGGTTGATGTCCTGTGTTTTACAGGGCCACATTGGATTGGGGAAGCAGCTGCCGTAGTTATGGCCAGGGGTGACTATAATTTGCGAGCCATTTAAACGGGACACTTTATGTCATGCAAGCTGGCACCATACTTTCACAGTTGCAACAATAATCGTGTCCTGCATTTATGCCAGTTTTCAGATGTACTTGTCTATTGTCTGATTGAAAATGGGATTTGGACATCTTGGAGCACTGGTCTATACTTTATCTTTGCCCAGTAGTTGCCTCTACTTCTTCTGCCGGATGGCATGCATTTATTTTGTGCCTGTAAATAACATCAGATGACACAGAGCTTTTCAAGAGTGAATTTGGATGCATAATCTTGCTTTTGGACAGTGAAATCCTAGTTTCACTAGAGTAAAATAATTTTTCCTAGTAAATTTCACCTTTCTGACAAATTTTTCACGTAGTCTTGCTTTACATGATCATGAAATTGTTTGCACATGAATATGAGAACATGAACTCTCTTGTGTGGTGTGAAGCCTACCATTTTAAAATTATTGCCCTAGTAAAATTCATCCCTCGGACAATTTTTTTTCCATGGTTCTTGCTTTATATGATCATAAAAATCATTTGCACACAAAAAGGCAAGTTTGAACATTTTTTACTGTCCTAGGAGGGTTACTGGCAACTCCCAGAAAACGGTGTGATGTCACTGCACAACATATTGTCCTCCTTTGAGGATGGCTGCTGGTCACAAAGTTAGAGCAGTGTGGGGACATTCCAAATATAGTAGACTCGTAAAAATGAACTCGATGAGGAACATTGTGTGAACATTACTTGGTTTCCCATAAATCCAACGTAAAAAAAACGCCACTTAATACGCACTGCTAATTTGGCTAAGCCTAACATCTGCAGCAGCCACTTGTGCCTGCTACTCAGCTCAGCAAATTTGAAGTGACACTGATAGCTACACAAGAAGCAAATGGTGTATCTGTGGGCATAGACAGCTACTCCAACGTCGACCACATAGAAGCCTGAAGAACTGATGCCACAGAAACAGTAATTGAAGAGGTCATCAATGTACAGTTGCCCGATTCTTTATCAGTACCACTTGAGCGTTGATTAGCCAGTGACTGGCGACACCTTACAAACTCTCTTAGATCTCAAACCTCCCGGGTTTCAGTTTGCAGAGCAGCAGAGTCCATTCCCACTGCGAGCGCAAATGCGACACATTCACCGCTGGCTTTGGGCCTGCGAATTGCACAGCGCAACAACTTGAGTGGCACTGCCAAGAACTGCTTTTTCAAGAATTGCGGATGTAGCGTGCGGTGGCTGTGTTAAAGCGAAACTGTGACGAAAAAATTTTGTCATGTGGTCGTTGGGGCCAGATTTGTTTTGGCCACTCGCACAAACTCCTCCTTCGTAACAAGAAAAACCTGGCAGCACAAATGTCTAGTTTGGCATTCCATGGCTGAAGCCGCTCAGTGTAAAGATCAAGTGGCATCCATATTTTTGTGTAAGAATGTTTGCGCTTTGTTTTTTAGATAGATTGTCACTCAAGTTTTTTTTTTAGAATGCTAGGCGTAATGCCAGCTTTTGTGACAGCTCGCAGATTAGCACAGTGCCGGCAAGCCACAATCATTCGATAGCTTAATAAGTAATAGGGCTTATAGCAATGCTTTGTACTGTGCAAATTGAATGACTGTCTCTATTTATGTCTGTTTATTGGTTCTATTAATGCTTGTAATTAATTTGTCTGCAGTTAAATCTCGTTTATTTTATCCTCGCTAATTGAAAAAGTCTGATGATTTGGACTCATCCTGGGGGCCCAGTAGGCACAAGGATTATATAATGGAATAAAACTCGTTAATTTGAACGTACTTGCTGATTACGGCCATGGTTTTGTCCCAGCGGTTACGTCAAATAGTAGTTTCGTTTTGACTAGGTGCGCACATAAGCCGTGTGCCTTCAGAACTGCGTGGTCGCCATCCATGATCGTGTCGATAGAAACAGCGGTTTCGTCCACAACTCATTCAGTACAGGGGACTCTTTAAATCCAACCTCAAGGGACCAGGAAAATTCGTTCCATTTACTGAGAGACATTGCAGAGAGCATTACATGAATACAAAACCAACCAACCATGTGGATGGTGTTCCATTTAAGTGGCAGTTCCGTTTAAGTAATTTCCGTTTATCGCGATTCCACTAGTTTCATTTTGACTCAAGAATGAACAGTGTTGGCTACATTTTGATAGACAGACGACCTTGGTGCCCAGCTCACTGGCGAAAAAATAATCAAGATGTGATGTCTCGGGTGAAGACACGCGCCACGGCTGTGCTGCAAAGGAAGTCATGAGGCCTTCGCTGCTTCGAGCGCTAATCAGTCACGCGATGCCTAGAATTGCAGCTTCAGCACTGCCTTTGTGTGAAATGGAAATAGGATTTGTTTTGTTGTAGGTGTAGTGTGCATGTGTTTACGACACATGTACACTAACACGAGTTAACACTAAACACAAGTTAACCCTTTCGCTGTCGGACCTTTCTGGCCGTGACGCACCCCCAGTGCGCCAGGTTTCAGGGAACGAGCATAACAGGGAATGAACATAGCAATTTATTTTTGATTATGATTAGTATACAAATAACATAGTCAATGCAATATGCACATTTCAGTGTTCTACAGCTGTTGTTAGTAAACATTATCATCATCATCAGCCTGACTATAAGATCCGTTCAACATTCGAATCTGATGATGCGGAACCCTCTTCCTCGCATGCGACTCTGTCCGAGTCCGAATCCGAGCTCGGCTCGTATTCTGAATCGGAATTGAGCCACCGCTCCAATGAGAAGACGAAGGTCCCGTGCACTCAGCCATCAGAAAGTAACCGCGCGCAGGGAGGAGAATGCGCTTTCAGTCGCCCACACAACGGAGAGAAATGGGACAATGGGCGTGATCAAGAAGACAGAGGGAGATGGAAAAAGGCTAAACAAAGTTCGAAGGGCTTTACGTTTACTGCTGCAAGTCGGAAGCGAGGGTGTGGCGAGAGAGCGAAAGTAGCAATCGAGTCACTCTTTTCAGAGAGGCAACGGCACGTGTGCCTGAACTTGACGCGCCGTAGCAGACACACCAACAGAAGAAAAATGAAAACCTTCAAACCAGCGGAGATGGCAGAACAACCCTTGAACCCATAACCACACGTGCGCGACGCATGATCCAGCGAACGCGGAGCCACCACGCCACTCAGCAAAGAGAAAGTGTGGAGTGGCAGTCCCACCGTACTCTTCAATACATGTACTAACACAGGTCGGAGCGAATATACGAACTTGTAGAAAGAGTCAACAGATGGCGTGGCCAATCCAGGAGCGCCAGCTTTGCGCTCGGGCGCGAAATTTTGAACGCACGATAGAGAACGTACCGGTACGTCAGTGACACTGTGGGGGGGAAGCGCGATGACGTACCGGTACGTCTGTGACAGCGAAAGGTTTAAAGATCTACAACAGGAACCCATATTTTATCGGAAGCATTGCGAGGCAAAATAGGCAGCAACTACCAACACTCCTCAACAGGTGAACCAAACCGTTCTTCCAAGGTCGAAACTTGCCGAGCCGCCGTCATATGCACTGGCTGTAGTTCGCATTGGCTGTAATGCAGGGAAACGTGGATGGCGTCCGCAGTAGCTCTGTCTCATCTTTCAGTGTGTTGCCTCATTTGTGCTGCTATAGATTCATTCAGTAAACAAAAGCGCGTTGACATAGTAAGCTTTTGTTTACTGGTTTCTTGATAACCTTGATAATTTAACAGTCAGTTGGTTGGGACATTTTTTTCGGTCCAGGGAAATCTAAATTAACGAGGTTTTACTGTAGTGGATATTTAGGTGCACCAGGAAGAGCAGATTTTGAGTTCTGGGTATCTCATCTGTCAAGCCATACTTCTCATGGACAGATTTTCACAGTCTCTTCAAATACACTTTAGCAGGAGTCCACTGTAACGTTCAACCTTGATATAGTATAACAAGTTTTAAGATGTTTATCGCCCATATCAGCATGTAACAAATATTCATTTATAAAGAATATTGGATATCACAAAGGTATTTTTGCATCAGATGCAACTTCGTTCCAATGAGTTTTGACTGTGTCACTATGTGGCCGTGTAATGAAACATTTAAACAGACCGCAAACATTGGCCATAGTGGTAACACAGCTGTGGGCACACCAGTTAGTCCACCCACTTTTGAAATGTCGCACAGTCATTGCAATAGGCAGTAAGGGGATGGTTATTGTGTTTGTCTTAACCGAGTAGAAGCAGAACTTATTTCTAATAAGTTATTGTGGCCTTGTTTGCAGACGTCGTATGGACAGGTGATCGAGCCCGAGTTTAAGAAGCGGTACGCAGCCCTCATCATGGAGTTTGAGGCACTCAACAAAGATCTGGAGGAATCTCTGGAAGGCATCATGACCTACTGTGAAAGGGTACTTATATTACTGCGCTACCTTCCTGTGTTTCTGTCCACTACAAACCATTCTTACCACATTGTGTTTTGTACTTGCCAACAACTTTCCTGTCCGCAACTGTGTCTAGAATTAGATAAATATGTGATTGTGCTTCTGGTGGGTAATGTGTTTGCTTAATGAGCCAAGTATTGACAGCTTGGACCTGTTTGTGGTTAGCACTTGGGAAGGGGATGAGGGAATAATGCATTTTGTTGAAAATTTAGCCTCAGATGCACTGAATTTACTTTATTCTTATGTGCGTAACCTGCGCACCAGAAATTCAGTAAAATTATGTGCACTTGACTTCCGTAAATTTGACCCTGACAGGACCAGCAAGATTGATCAAATTATCCATCAAATTAAACAAGATGTGGAAAATAACAGCAAAATACACTATTGATTCATTTAGCAATATTTGCCCAGTTCTAACATGCTCCTGAAACAAAAGCGTTCCCACTTTTTGCATGTCCATAGTAAAAAAAACTAACGGGGAAATGGCATTAAAGCTCCTAAATGATGTAGAAATGTAACATGCACTCAATCTTTAGCAAGAAATGTGGGCAAGGGTCTAACATGTCTTGCACAATGCGTGACCTGTTTCCTAGAGTCACCTTCACCACATGGTGTTTTTCTTTTCTTAACATTAGTTTTGCCGCACTGCATTCGTGTTAAGCAGTAAAACATACAAGCATCACGAAGGCAGTTTGGGCTTTTATCCGATCGCACTACGCAGGCTATTCTCAGCCCAATCTTCTTTTTAAAAAAATGGTGCACAATGGAATCGGGTAAATACTACTGTAATTGGACATTCTAAGCTATGGTTATTACATGAAAATCTTTCTTGGGGGTCAGGCCGAAAATAAAAATGGGAGATAAGGTGTACTTAATGTCATCACTGCCCCCTAAGCTCCATCGAGACAGACGCTTCCATTAAAGGGGTTTCTATTGGGGTCACCATAGGGGTCAGGCACATGTGTGTGACTGGTCAAGTTCGAATTACCCGGCAGAGGCCAATTTTAGGATTGAAGTATCGAAAGTTTCTTCCCATAGAAATGCATGGGTGCCAGCCGGTACCTTAGGTCATAATGCAAAATGCCCTTGCTCCACAAAACACTATATTCATCATCATAAAAGACTACCCTTTTTTTAATTGAGTTATTTATGCTAGTTATACATATAACAGTTTTTCTTACACTAAGTGTTTTGCAAAGATGTGTGGGTTGCAAGGAGTGACTTATATCATGCAAATATGGCATGCAAGGATATGCAATGGAAAGAAGGCTGTTGATGTACGAGGGTTGGTTGTATCATATACAGCCGGTAATGTCTCATCTCTGGATAATTTTGAAAATAGTGCCCAAGGCAGTCATTTATTTGTGTTGAAATCGTATCCCCATGGCAGTTTTGCTAAAGCATAAAGGATAAATGTTTATGGATGAAACCTTTATGTAAAGATTGCTTACCCACCAAAGTCTAATGAATTAATGTTCTGGCTGAAAGGAGAAAGGCTGTGGTCATCTGATATCACCTAGTGCCATACAATGTTCTGAAAGATATTATTCATAAGGTACGACATGTGCGGAGATGGACCAAGACAATGGAACGGTAAGTGCAAACACTGTTAGTGGAATGAACTGATTTGCCATGGCATTGGTAGAAAACAAAGTGGCAACATTGCCGTGGTTGCTCAAGTTAGTTGTCAGGCATGGTCTAAGGCCATCACGTTCTGCATTGTTTTCGCTGTGAAGGCTTCCACTATCGGCAGTTAAGTAACCCATAGTAGCATGAAATGATCGTCGTTTATTCTGGCTCCCTGAGCAACGTAGCATGCGCCACAATAGGATGTGCCATGAAAACCCGCATACAGTTGACGACCGATAATTTGGACTCCATGGTGAATGTAAATAAGTCCGAACTATGGAATGTGCAACAAAAAAAAATGTATCCAAAAGAGGTCACTTTATTTATGTTTTTACTTGTGCACGGAACAAGTGGTCAATGCATCGCTGCATGCACTTCCACTTATGTGCAACCCAGTCTGCCTGTATTTCTGCCAGTTTTGAGTTTTGCTGTGCGCCGATGCTAGGACTGCAAAGGCTTGAGTCAGATCCGCATGTGGAAGGCTTCGGAGCACATGGCGCATCATCATCTGAGTCAGAGTAGCTGGTTGACGGTGGGAGAACTTGCTCAATTATTTCGTCATTCACTTCGGCACATGACGAAAATGTGCTGTCGACTTCTGCCAAGTGTTCAGATCTAACGGCGGCAGGAGTTGGCACACCGCAGCCAAGCAGGTCATCATTGACATCCACATTTTAGTTAGTTATGGTAGGTGGCAGTTCAGCCTCTTCAATTGTGGAGTTGGGCTCATTCGGATTCGGACTCTAGATTCATTTGGGGTCGGACGGCGAGGGCACCGTTGGTGCCATTTGACGCGGCCTATCTAGAACTTCACGAGAAAGACTTGTTGGAGCCTGCAGAGCGCTGTCTGGTGTGCAAGGCAAACTTGACAAACAAAATGGCAATAGCGGGCCATGCACGGCTGTGCCGAGAAAGGACGCGATGATCACGATGTTGTTGCAACCTCACAATTCAGGCAATGCCTCCAAGATCGGCAGTTGCAGTTAAAGCTCAGAGGTGTAGAGCAGCTATCAAGGCAAGGTCTCAGAGATCACAGTCTAGCTGGTAATCTTTGAGGCCATACTTGATGTCTTGTCGAGGTTGCTTGGGGAAACAATGGCAGCAGCATTAGCGCATGCAACACCCCCTGACAGAGTCCATATAATTGAATGTAGAGCTGGCGGCTGTCCGAAATGTTGACCGTCTTTACACACTAAGTCTATGGGGCCATTGGTAGTGCTGCGAAGCTGTTCGAATTACTAAGCATGCCCGGATTATCGGTGTCTGAGTTGTTGGTCGGCGACTGTATTATACAGACCTGCATATACATAATATGAAGCAACATTTGTGGATGGTTATAAAGTAAGCTTCATCCACCTAAACAGTAAAACCTTGTTAATTCATAAAATAAAATAATTTGGACTCCTCCTCTGGCATTCCAGCAGGAGTATGCATTAGTTAATGTTATCAAACGCTCAATAATTCGAACGTATCCGACTGCACATTTTGCTGCTTCAATAAATTTAGCTTCGCCGCAATACAGCCATGTTATGTGGTGAAGAATTTTAAAAGAGGAAAGGGACCACTGTCATGAAACGTAGTATGTGTCCCTTAATTATACACATGTGTATGTACCGTCTCTGGTCACAGTTCAAGCATTGAGATGTATAATAAGTTCACTGGCAGGAATTCAAAGCTGTTTCTGATGTTGCTGTGCTGATTTGTGGTCTTCCTTACTGCTACGCTTTGCCGGCCATTTCATTCTTTTTTTGCAGTCTCTTGAGAAACGTATCAGCTGTGTTCTACTGGATTGTGAATACATATATTTTAATAATAAGCTTGATTGATGGATAATGACTCTAAAAAGGCAGCGGTCTTGTTTAGGCGACTAGAAGCCCCCCTAATTTAGTGAATTTCTCGTTACGTTACCAACACGGCACCGACTTTCCACCACATTTTCTCTCTTGACGCCTTTCCCTCTCTCTTCCAGCTGGCCCCCGAGCAGGGCCTGCAGTTCGACATGCAGCCACAGGCAATCCGCAGCAAGTGCCTTAATGAGGCCCGTGAACTGATGCAGCAATGTGCTGCCCCAGGAGGCAGCATGGCGGCCACCCTATCGGCCTCCTCCTCCTCCTCTAACGCTTCCCCTTCGTCACAATCGGAGGGGAGCGTGGCACAGCAAGCACTAGACCTGGTAGCCAAGCTCACCTCCCTCATGCTGCAGGTCAAGGTATGTGCTGCAGTGTCCTGCGAAGCTGTGTGGACAAGCTTCATATTTCTTCCAATAGGCGTCAATATCTTCAATGTACTATCCGTATGGATTAAAACGTGAACAACTCCAAAATTACTCCAACGTGCTATTTTGTTTATAGGGTCACCTGCATTTGTGACAGTGGCTTAATTCAGGTGCCAGAACACGTTTGGGACTACTGCATGCTTAAAACTGGCTACAGAGTAATTACATGTTATACTTCCATGTAATTAAGCATAATAGGAGTTTGTTCATGCTGGCATTTAATTTATGCTGATGGTACAGTCCAACCTCATTAAGTTGCCAACCAATAATTAAGACTCAACGGGGACTGCCTAAAAGTCTAATTGGGAGTCTGGAATATGTGATTTGCCAAAAAACAAGTGACTCTATTCCACAAGTGGCAAAAAAACTGTGCCACGTAGTGCTGCAAAAGATATCCACCTTTTAGGAAAGTGGAGAGATCAGCCTACCAATGTTACGGCTTCAGTGCGATAGCGGTGATGCCCATACAGATCAGCATCAGAAATATACGGGGATGGGATGGCAGCCTCAGAAAAGAGTATAACCAACAACTGGCACGCCAGTATGACTTCTCTCTGCCAAACTTATGGCGACAAGCGTCTTCAGTTATCTGCTCAGCTGCGTAGAGTTTATTTCCTTTCTCCGGGCCAAGCAGCACATGTGGCATAGTGCCATTGTAAGTGTGCTGCAGGCTTACACCCAGAAGCTGCACCCAGAAGCTGTGCCAAGTAACAAAGGACTTAATAAAGAAATAACAAAGCATAAAATCGTCTAACTGAAGATTACGTAGAATCTGCTGAACTGCAAAGCTGATAAATAAGAAGGTAATCAATATTTGAAACTACAAGGATATAAAGATTGAGGAAGCAGTAAAATAAGTCGGTGAGAAAAAAACTTTGCATGGGATAGGGCAAGATGTATGCAGTGAAAGATAAGCAGGGTAATGTCATCACAAATTTTGATGACATAGTAAAAACAGCAGAAGAATTTTATGCTGACCTGCACAGTACTCAGAGCAGCCACGCAACCTTAATTGGAAGTAGTGATGAACAGGTTACAGAGGCTTCTTTTGTAACTAGCATTGAAGTTAGAAAGGCCTTGCAAGACATGTCCCTGGAAATAGCATCAGGAGAAGATGGAATAACAGTCAATTTAATCATAGGTAGAGTAGATATTATACTTGAAAAGCTTGTGGCCTTTTATACACAATTCCTCCTGACTTCAAGAGCACCAGAGAGCAGGAAAAATACCAACAGCGTACTAACCTTGAAGAAGGGAGACATTAAATAATTGAAGAATTATAGGTCCATTAGCTTGCTTTCAGTATTGTATAAAATAATCACCAATATAATTGCCAGTAGAATTAAGGCAACGTTTGGCTTCAATCAACCAAGAGAGCAGGCTGGCTTCAGGAAAGGATATTCTACAGTTGATCATGTCCATGTCATCAAGAAATCTGCGGCCTCATTATATAGGTTTCATACATTATTAAAAGGCATTTGACTCAATACACATAGCAGCAGTCATGAAGGCTTTGTATAATTAAGGTGTGCAGGAGGCATACACAGAGATTCCACAACTATTTTGTCTCTCCTCAAGGAAGGTATCAAATTACCTATCAAGAAAGGGCTCAGGCAAGGAGACACAATCTCTCCAATGCTGTTCCGTGTATGCTTAGAAGAATTAGTGAAGCTATTAAGACTGGCAAGGCTTAGGAGTGAGGATCATTAGCGAATATCTTGGCAACCTTCGGTTTTCAGATGACATTGTCCTGTTCAGCAACACTGGGGATGAATTCAGGGTGTCTACCAACCAGGAAAACCGGGAATTCTCAGGGATTTTGAGTAGTCAGGGGAAACTCAGGGAATTTGTGCTTCTATCAGGGAAAATGAGCTCTAATTTTATTGAGAGGGTCTAAAGGCAAAGTAATGCTGGCTCGAGTAACAGACAGGAATCGTAATGAATCGTCTTTGACACCCTGTCGTCGGCTGGAGGAGTTGCCAATGTACAGTCAACAACCGACTTTCCGGATTCCCGATAATTTGTACAGCTTCGCAGCACCACGACGTACCCCGTAGAGTCAGTTTATCAGAACGTCTGGAATTTCAAACTTAAGAACTCTTCGCTGTCCGATTTTCCGGAGGTTTTGCCCTGACCGCAGGTCCGAAACGGCATTAATGAAAGCCACCACCACTGCCATTTTGATTACCTTGCCGTCTCGAACCAGTGCTCTTGCATGCAGATACGCTGGCAGCCGCAGCCACCACGGCGGCAACGCTAGGCCTAGCTGCTTCGACGTTTGCTAGGAAGCTTCTTGCCGTTGGATGCCATGTTTTTTTATTGAAAGAATTCACTGCTGTCAGCAATGGCACGGACTCTGCCTTTGTGGTCCTCGTCATTGGCTTAGAAGCTTGGAAAGCATGGTGCGTTGCATAATGCCGGTTCACGAAAGTCAGCTTTGCCTCCGTACACAAATGTTACTTGGTGAAGCATACGCAAAAGTCTTGCAGTGAAGCATAACAAGCGTGGGAACAGGCTATTGCCATTGGACACAGTATGTATTGCTCAACTATACACGCGTGCACCCGGTATTTCCTGTCATGCTACGAGCACTGATATGCCTAATACGCGTACCGGCAGGCCTTCAGAGCGTTTTCGAATGTGCCTGTGGCGGTTTGAGCCCTTAAGGCCGATTTACTGCCTTAAGGCAGTAAATGACATGCATTTATTTTTTTCCAACTGGCCGATTTTTCTGACATTTTCGGGGCCCTCAGGGAGCTCGAAAAATCGGACGTGGGCTGTGCAACTGACCAAGAAGATGCTTCAAGTGGCCTGTGGGGCGAACGAGTAGCGGAAGGAGGACAAGAACAGAAGGGACCTACGCCTTGAGGAATGAATGGGAAAAAAAGCGTGCTGCCGCCGTTTTGAAGGAGTTGAGAGAGAGAGTGAATTTTAATGAGAACCAGCAGTTACGTCAACTGGGCCTAGGTCTCCCACAATGGGACGTCGAGGTCTTGCCTCTTCGCCACTTCATAGGCCTGCTGAGCTCAAAAAACAGTGTTGGCTGATGCCGAGATGCAGGTGTCCCTAATCCAAACCAAAATAAACTCTTCAAAGCAGTGAAACAACACTGAGGCGTCGTGCCCGGGCTGAGAGTATGTCAGGACAGTTGATGTTGACTTACGAGCTGTTGAGAATTTCAATTGTGACAGTGTTCCGGCCTCATACCACTGAGCTTGCTATCAGTTGACAGAAATAGCTCATATTGGAAAATATTTGCTTCCGTATGCATCTCCTTTCTATTCGTATTTGAGAATGTCCGACTCAATTTGCAATTTTTTTAAGACATATTATTTGCTGTGCATTTTACTAACCCCTCCCTTCTATTCTCCTTTTGAATAACATAAACACTACTCCTTAGTATTCAAATTGGACTAAGTTGGTTTCTTTTTAAATTTTTTTCGTATGCTTTCTAGAGAGTGACAGCATCAGGCAATATGGGTTCAGCCCGTCTTGACATAAAGCATAGTTCTGCGTCACTTAGGGAAATTCGCAAAGGCACTCAGGGAAAACCTGAAAAATTCAGGGAATTTGGAAGTGTCAACTTGGTAGACACCCTGGAATTGCAACAAATGCCTGAGGACCTTAACTGAGAAACTGTAAGAGTCGAGCTGAGGAATAATGTGCAGAAGACAAAGGTTCTGCTTAATAGCCTGGCAAGGGAGCAAAATTTCATGATCGCCAGTCAACCTCTACAGTCTTGCAGGAGTATGTTTATTTAGGCCAATTACTCACAGGAGACCCTGATCATAAGATGGGAATTCGCAGTAGAATAGAAATAGGTTGAAGTGCGTGTGAGAGGCATTACCAAATGCTGACTGGGAGCTAACCAGTGTTGTTAAAAAGAAAAGTGACAATCATTGCATTCTGCTCATGCTAACATATGTGGCAGAAACTTGGAGGTTTACAAAGAAGCTCGAGAACAGGTTAAAGACCACGCTACGAGAGATGGAACGAAAAATGATAGGCATAACATTAAGAGACAGGAAGAGAGTGATGTGGATCAGAGATCAAATGGGGATAACAGATATTCTAGTTGCCAATAAGAGGAAAAAAAGTTAGTTTCACCCGAAAGGCGAAGCATTGATTGTGATAGCAAATTAGTGGACAGCTAGCTATACAAAGTGCAGTGGCTTTATCAGCAGTATAAACTTGTAAACATAGGCGTACTAACTAAATTAACAAGCATGGTGTCACGCGCACACAAGCAAACATGAACATGTATATTTCACTTGATGACATGCGGAAAATCGATGTCATAATGCTGGCGTGAGGAAGCGTAGCAGCAGCAGTGAGCGAATTGATCTCTGTGCTGCGTCTTGCATCAACGCAAAGTTAAGGGAGGACGCGGCCTTCGAAAACCAAAAAATCGGAAAAAAGTCAAGTTTTGAAAAACAATATTATTGGATTGTATGTCTCATAAAGTACCTGTTCTGTAATTATCAGCACCTAATTCAACTGCAAAGTAAAAAAAAAAACGCTACTTTCGAGGCCACCGCAGCCCACAAAACACGCGCAAATGCCGAAATGAACTTAAACTTTGCGCGCGTGCCATTCCCGGACCCTGCGGCCTGCCCATGCCATCTTGGTGTCGTTTTGACCGTGAACTCTTTTTCTCTGTTTTGCCGCCTTGCAAAATAGTATCGTCGGTGCAGTTGAGGCGCTATTGGCATTTTCCCGCGATGCGATGCGGAGCGCTGATTGGCCGAAGCAGCGCGTTCAAATCCCGCAGGCTAATGCGCGCCTGCCATTGGCTGCTGTGCGGGCGGCAGCGGTGGCGGTGGCTGCTCCCTTCGATGCCGCGCCCGCCGCACTCGCGTCCTTCGCGCCCCTTGCTCCGTCCGCCTCAACAGATGCCTGCTTGTGAGCTGCTTATCGCCTTGCGCTATATTTTAGATTATTTTCTCTGCTTTCTTTTTTTTTTTCACTAGTTCTTGGCTGCACGCGATGCAAACCCAAGACAGCGCAGATGTTCAGTGCACGGAAGCGCGATATGAGACTTGTACGAGCATCGAACTTCCGATCCTCCACTGCGAGTGCCGACTGTGTAGACACTTTCAACAGCGGAACTGTGCTGTCGGCTGTGGCCAGTTGAAAATCCAACACGTTGAGTGTGCCTGAAGCCGTAAAAGCTAATTAGAAGCTCCACCAGGAGCTTTCTAATAAAAAACATGTTTTCAACTTTAAGGCCTGTTTTCTCGGTATGGATCTTTTCGCTAGTAGTGGTGTAGGCAAAGCGATATCTCAGGAACTGCTCTTCAGATTTGTGTGCCATTTTTTTTTATTCTGTTCCTGAATGACCTTGCAAGGGGGTAACAAGCTTCTTTTTTTTGAAAGCTGGTGCAGTTAATTTATGATACGCAATTTTTTTATGAATGGGGTCATTACTGGCTACATCAAATTCAAGGTTATGTTAAAATTTCTTGAAGGGGAAATTAAAGAAAAGGGCTTTGTAACCCCCGGGATATTTATCAAGGGTTTATCACAGTGAATTTCATCTTCCTACGATGTCCTGGCATTTCTCCAGACTCTTCCTCAGGCATGCACATGAACCACCTAGTTAGACCTCAATACTTCTGGAACTAATAAAAACATCTTCGTGAAACTTTGCTGTTCCTAATAGTTCGGTGGTGTAAACGTACCCTGAAAGTTTCATCCAGATATCTTAAAAAATAAGGAAGTTCGGTCTCCAGGGTAGCCTCCCCCCTTAAGCCGCGAAAACGCAATGTGTGACGGACGGACTCTGTCCCTGTTGCAGATGGCTTTCAAAATACAGTGGCCGTGGCAGGCGCATGTCGCCGCCTGGGCTGCCTGGAGTAAAATGTCCCCTCTTCGTCCCTACCCTCCCCCTGGAGCTTTGCATGCGATGGAAAATGGCATGCTTCCTTCCCGCTTTCCTCACTTCCGCACGCGAGATTGAGCCACAATCACAGGCTCACCCTCACACACGTTCACTCGCACATACAGCATACGGAGCGTGGCGACTGTTTTATTTCTTTTGGACTTCATACTAGGGATGTGCGAAAATTAAATCTGTAATATTCGTATTCGCTTCGAAAACTAGATTCAAAAATTTCATATATTCGAAAGGTTTCAAATATTCGGATATCATTGAATATTCGAAGGGATTCGATTATATGATTATGCCAAATTTACTGAATACAGATTTTTTTTATTTCCCGTGTAATGATCGCACCCCGAACTTGCCGCAGCGATGTGACATGTGCCTAGTCTAGCTAATAATTATCGTGCTAACCATCTGTCGAATGCTATGCAAACGAATCATGACAAACCAAGCGGTCTGCACGCACCAAACATACTTGAGTAGATGCCTCATTTCATTACTTTCATTGCTTTCTGCACTTCCATGACAAAAAGAGCTACAACCAAACTTGCCTTTATTATGTGTAGGCTTTATAATGGTTGTGGTCAACAACAACAAAAAAAAAGGCACCTTTCGATTCTTCTCATCTGCACTCGTGGGCACGCAACAAATCGCGAGCGGCAACGATAGTAGCCACGTTTACACGGATGCGTTACAAGTGTACCCTATTCATACACCGACGCTTGTAATACAGCTAAGATATTCGTCCACCCTTAGCAGAAACGTGCTGTATTAGGATAGTAGTGAAGACAGATGCCGCAGTTTCCGCAGCATGCCGGCCATATGTTTCTATGTCACTGGCAGCTAAGCGTGCCCATCTGTTTCTGTCCCCTCAAAGTGGACATGGCTGCGTTATTGCCGCAAGCTTGCCGATATTAACGATATTATTCATTACTGATACGGAAAAAAATTTTTCAATGCACGCTATGTACTCACGAGAAGAAAAAAAAAAATCGCGTTCGGCGCATTCGGCTTGCTCCGCGGGCCGCCATTTTTGTTTTCGTGTCCCGCACCAACGCGGGACACCCGCATCCCGCAGCAAACGCGGGATGAAGAAAAAATGTTTTTTTCTTTTCGTGGGAAATTTAACCTGCATAATGATTGCACCCTTGAATTTGCGTCAATATTTCTGACAAAAAAAGTGAGACCATTATGCGAGTAAATACGGTATTCAAAACCAACAAACAGAAGATAATGACGTTAGAAGATCTGGTGCTTCAAGATCTGGCCTTATGTCCTGCCTGAGACATGACTAACTCAGAAGCTAGAAAGCAAGAACCAAAACAGTCTGCACAGCTCTCCTGTGACGTAGGGGGCACTTTTGATAATCTTGCAAGTAGCCATGCGGGAAATAGAAAACTTTCTTCGTCAGAATAGGAAATTGCTGCATATTCCGAGGAGGCATTACTAAAAAAAGACAGTGATCCACATAGCTGGTGGCAGACTGTGGGCTTCTTCAGTTATCCCAGTCTAGTCAAGGTTTGCCTTAAATAACTGGCAATACCAGCCACTTAGGTCACAAGTGAAAGAACGTTTTCTGTGGCAGGGGAAGTTGTGTCTGCTAAAAGGGAGCGCCTGCTTCCTGACCATGTAGAACAAATCTTTCTGCATGGCAACTTTTAATGTTTGTTGCCACTTGTTTTAAACTGCAAAATTTTGTGTGTAATACATTTGTGATTTGAAAAGCTGGTCTCGGTAGTCTGTCATAACAGTATCTCTTTTGTAGATATTGATATTTTTGTGAAATCACACATTTTGTTCTCATACGTAATACATTGTTTTCAACATAAATATATGGTGAAACAAAAGTTTATTAGTGTAAGAAGCTTCTGTCTTTGATTATTCAATTTGATATTCAAAGCTAGATATTCGTATTCGATTCATATTAGAAAATTTTGATATTCGCGTATGCCTACTTTGTACAGAACCTCACGGCGACAGGTATAGCAGAAATGCGCTTGATGTGTCCATATACGGTAGAACCTCATTCATACGTTCTGGAAAAAAACGTACTAACCGGGAAAATGTACTATCTGAAGTAACTAAAAAAAATTGACAGACTCAACTATCGTTAACATCTACTAAATGCAAAGCCTTGCGTGGATTGTTGTGGTGTGAGACGCTGACGCACGCCGAGCTGGTCGTGCTCTGGTTTTAAGAGGGCGACAAGAAACCAAAACAAAATTGAGCTGGTGGGCAATGGCGGATACCACCAAAACGAAACGTGATGCCCACATTGCGCTGCCTGCAGCAAGGAAAGGTGGTGCGTTTGGATTATAGCCTGCTAGAAGCGTGCAATACGCGACCAATGGCATTACACAGCACGCACTATAGAACAGATAAGTGAAGGTGCTTATCACAATAGGATTGGCAGTGATAGCTGTGAATGCGGCATCCGACGACCCCGGAGAAGATTTGCTGGTACTGAAATGAGAAACCGAGTACATGCCGGCATTTTCGCGTGAGATGGGTGGGCAAGTATTGCGGTGAAGCTGCTGTGGCGGGCAGCTATATACTGTTCTCAATCGCGCGCGCCTCGCACATTTTCTCGTTCACATGGGATCTGGTGGCCGGGAAATGTATCATACTATCGTAGTTTGGGGACTTACTGAATGTTGGTGCCTAAAAATCGTGTTTTCCGGGAACATATGAACCGGTAAAAAATGAGCGTAACTCTATTGGGTCATTTTTATATGTTCTCGATTGCAAACGTTGGCGCCGGGAAAACGTACATTATGGGAACATATCAACGAGGTTCTACCGTAATTGCCATTGCGATAAAGTGGATCTTTGCAAGCCGCGTAATGCATAAGGTACATAACCAATAGACCATTAGAGTTACTGAATGGGTGTCAAGGGAAGGGAAGCTCGGTTGAGGATGGCTGAAGATTAAATGGGTTGATGAAATTAGTAAATTTGCAGGCGCAAGTTGGAACCAACTGGCACAAGGCAGGAGTAATTGGAGATAGCTGAGAGTACCCTTCATCCTGCAGTGGACATAAAAATGGGCTTATGATGATGATGATGAACCCAAATGTGCCTCCATACTTTGCTGCTTCTTTGAGTGGGACCACTTCAAGTCCGCATCATTTGCAGAAACAAAAGCAGCCCACTGCGTTGACTCGATAAGGCATACACTACACGGCCAAGAGCAGTGCAGGCAAAAGAAAGCTGACTTCACAGATGCTGCAGTCTACCAGCGAATGTGCACATTCAATAGAGCAAGCATACCAGCACAATGATGACATGTGCTTAGTAGCTGACTAATCTTAGTAGGTGACTTAGTAGGAACACTAATCACACAGGACAATCGGCACTGCGCAGTAGCAGGTACGGCGTTTCAGTGAAGTGGCGTCGGTTTCGCTCAGTAGCAGATCGTTGTACAGATGTAGATGTACGAATTGTCAGCTCTGCCGCCATGTCTGCCTTTGTGTACCCTGCTAAAGCGGTAATTGCAGCTTGATTTTGCGCAGTTGTGCGAAAGCACCAGATATTTTTCCCTGTTTGGAAAAAAAGAATACTAAAACATGCAGTTGATCCCACTTATAACGATTCTGGTTTATGCAATATATCGGATATAACAATAAGCAGCCATTACACTGTCAACTTTTGTACATGTTCTATAGTAAAAGAAACTGCTTACTACAGTGCTCCCATGCCACGTTATCAGTAATGACAATTAAATTTAGCTGCTAGGTATGCGAGTCAGAAGGAAAAAAAAATAATAAAAGCACTGGGTGCTTCATCACTCTCTCGTTTGTGCCGTGCACCCTGCACGGCACGCATTTATCGAATTTCATCCCTGGCCTCACGCACCCCTTCTCTCTCCAGTCTCCTTTCCGTCTCCCTTCCATCCTCTCGCTGACTTTTGAGGGGTAGAAGGTAGACCAGACAGCAGCAACTGAGGTGTCCTTGCCATGCTGCGCAGCAAAAAAGTGGGGGTGCGCGGCACAAGGGTGGCTGTGACGAAGCAGCTTGTGCTTTACAAAGGGATAGCGTTAAGGGCGCCGTGTCGCAGAAAATCCTACGTCGGCGTCTCGCATCCATCGTCGACCGTCGTTTCGGGAATGATCATTCCAAGCGACGAATACCCAACCATGCAGGCCCCTCCGGGTAGCGCAGAGAAGTTACTGAACTAATTGAATTTCTCAAAGTAAAATGCGTCAGAAAAACCTTGAAGTACGACTTACACACAACCTACGGACATGATAGCGTCAGATTGTAATCTTAATATAGGAGAAAACATAATTCTGTTGTGCTGAAACTAAAGCACAGACCCTTTTTAACACGGTAATGTTTTCCAGCTGCCGTTTGAGATATGTCTTAGTAGGAGCATTGCAGCCCCCTCGTTTCCTTGCACACCATCAAAAAATGAACCATAAACGTCGCCTTCGTGCATAGCGTTCGCTGCCAGCGTTTCCCGTTAAACTTTCCAGTTAAAGCTGCAGTTGCCAGGAAGCATGAAGAGTACTCAGGGATCTTTGAATGCTATCATCTTCCACTCTTATAGGCGAAGTTTAAGTGTCCTCCAAACTTTTTTTTTTTTTCCTGGATTTTGCGTGTCTTCTTTTTCTTGGCACGACACCCAGTAGCCAGATTGAATTGTTATAACCAATAATAATTCGGCGAGGGAGCATTGTAGTAAGTGGTTTGTCTTACCATAGAACACACACAGGAGTTAAGGACAGGGCAGCTGATCATTGTTGCATCCTACTATTGTTAAAAGTAATGATGCCGCAAGTGGGTTCGACTGTGCTTCTTTCTGGCTAAGTAAAATGTTTGAATGTTTGTCTCGTCTGCTTGCGTTATGCAACCCAGTTATAAGAATTACCAGTTATAATAATGGGATTTTCTTTGTGCTTGAATATTTGTATAAGGGGGTTAGGCTCTAGTGTA
The DNA here is from genome assembly GCF_050947875.1 of Dermacentor variabilis. Classification (NCBI taxonomy): domain Eukaryota; kingdom Metazoa; phylum Arthropoda; class Arachnida; order Ixodida; family Ixodidae; genus Dermacentor; species Dermacentor variabilis. Next base: position 107,838,131 of record NC_134571.1, read on the forward strand.
TATTTTAGGCAACATTTACAGTGACACTGCGTTTATTTCTTTGGGAGTAGTGGGGGCACATGTCAAGAGATGTGCTTTGAGTCTTGGGAAGTAGGCCCTCTATGGACGCTTTTCCGGCATATTGTCAATATCTGCCATCTTGTCATCTCTGGTTGGCCCAGAAGGCTGCTACGGCCTCCCTGATTGGCTCAAAATGCCACCATTGCAGAATTTGACGATGTGGCAGAATTTGACAGTGTCCAGGACAGCGCACTATGTTGCCAGACATTACAAGGAACTGTTTGGGTCATTGCACCTTTTTGTTGCACGCACAGCACAGTTGATGTCGCTGCCCACTCTCCGCTTTTACTCTCCACACCCTTGGCTAAAAGTTACCGCTTTCCTATCATATGGTGAGGGCCTACTTTTCACGAGCCATTCCTTTACATGTTTTATGATAGGATTCATAATTGTTACATGATGCCCCCTCCTGGACCTTTTCCTTCCTTCATGTGCAGAGGGATGCCATGCTGCTATGCCAGTGTAGATGAACCATGCTGACAAAAAAAAAGGCTTTCGAATGCATTCTCAAATGTTTGATTTGCGTTGAAATTTCAAAAAGAATACTGAATGCAAGTTTGCTAATTGAATACCTACTGGTAGTTAAGGTGTGCTTCTTAAATCTCATCTGAAATCTTAAACATCCACATTCCTCAGGTTTATATAATATATATAATATGTATAATTCCATGATAATATATAATGGAATGTAGAACATTTTGTACGTATTATGCACAAGAGACAGTTGTGTGACCCTTGCAGACTTGAAGGCAGTTGTGGATCTTCTGCTTGCAGAACCTTTCCCAAGGGGACCTGAACTCGTTTGAGTTGAAGTCACTCAGTGAAGCCATGGTGGACGTTCAGAACAGCGTGAGCCAAAGTAATGTCGGGTGAGTTTTGATAAATCTCTTTTTCATCTACCGTATTTACTCGAATTTAGGCCAGCCTCAATTCTAAGCCTACCCCAATATGTCCACAGTTAGAAAAAGAAAGGGGGGGGGGGTAAGCAACAGTACAAGCTAGATGAAGATACGTAGCCTTGTCGTGGTTGGTGTGGTTAGCGCAGTGGAAGGCTGGTATATATAATGTTGGGAGTCCGCAAAGACATGAAAATATTTGTGCTATACAGAAAGACGGGCTGCTTCACGGCAAAGAGCAAGGCTAGGAAGGTTAGCTGATGACTTAAATGCTGTTTTAAAGGAGCTAAGAAAATAGTCGGAGAAGATAAATCATGCAGTGTGGTTTTGGACAAATTCTTGCATATTGATGCATGTGAACATGGTCTCTAAATCACGCAAACATGAGACACTATGCATGGCTTAGCCTCTAAAGGTCTTACCGTCGCTGACGGCTAATAAAGACTTGGCAGAGCCGCCTAGAAGTTCAAATAATTGAGAGCCCAAACTATCGGATTCTGCAGACAATGAGTAACTTATTCCACAAGTAGCCTAAAATGTGACCTATTTTCAGATCGCTTTTGGGGGTACTTTCACTGTCATAAAATTTTTTGTGACCAGCACCAGACACGTCAATGTCTATGAGTGACGGCATTCTTGACACTGACAGTATCGCTTTCACCCATTTATGCGTTCAGTGGTACGAAACTGAAAGTAGTATCTTCAAAAGTGATTGTCCAAAAATATGGCCCAAGTTTGTCATCGCATTGCTGCTTGCACATATGATCATTGATCATGTTATCATTGTCGTGCTGTTGCTACAGATAGACGGGAGTATAGTCAGTGCTTGCGCCATATCAAAGAGGTCAATTGAGCTGCGATAGCTGAATGCTCACGAATTTTTTTGCAACCAACATTGTCTGGTGCCTCCCCCAGTTAATCATCATTCTAATCAGTGCAGTGCATACATTGTGGGCGGATTTGGTGCCACTTGGAACTTCTTGAAAAGCTTGTCGCTATTGAACACATCAGTGAAAAAAGGCTGGATGCACAGAACTCGCATGACAAACAGTAAATGCAGCTGATGCAACCTTTCAAAACAAAAAGGCTTGACTTGCCTTGCCCTGAGCTTTTGACGCAATCTGAAACAACTAGATCGACAGTTGGTGCTTTGCTAGGATGCACTGGCGCCATATTAAAGACAGAATATTGCTATTTTTGCTCGATTCTCTGACCTAATTGGCAGACCGTCATGCAGAGGAATTCCGATTATCGCACAGTGCACTGTAAGGTGTCTGTAATTTCCCCCATGACCACACCGCCAAGGCTGTGGAGCGTGAAAAGTGCAAGTTGGTGGTGGTGGGAAGTGCACAGCCAGGGTGTCCAGTGTGATGGATGTTTTTCTTTTATAGTCTTTAAGTTGTAGACAGTACACTTGATATTTTCTTGTAATTCATTGCCAAAGTTGAAACTTATCATGTGGGAGCATTGTGAGAACAACGATGTATGAAAGGGGATTCTAGTACATAGGTGTCTATAAGCCCTTTGCTCAGACTGGGCTTTAGTGACGTTATACCTGGGAAAACGTATAAATGAGGAATGTATCAGCGGGGGTTCTACTGTATGGCAAAAAATTTGACTAGTTAGTGTTAGTTCATCTTGTAATGCACCGAGTGCAACTAACAACTGCAAAAGGACACACGAGACAAGGACAGTGGAGCACTCTATTGGTGTGTCGGGTGTGTCCTTTGTAGGTGTTAGTTTTACTCAGCGCATTACAATAAGAACAACTGTGACTACTACTAACAACCGCAGGTAAGCAAGTGCTGAACTTTGCTAGTGACTCAGCTACTTAACACACCTAAGCTTTTAGCGCCATCACTCCAGCAGTGACGACAATGATGAAATATGCCTTGCATGTGGGGAAGAGAACATGCACGGCACCCACCTAGATGATCGCCATCTTAAGCCGACTCTCCAGCTGTTGACCATTATGCCTATGTTCACAGACGGCACTTGCAGTAAATGTGGCAGCTCATCGCCACACGGCTGTCAGAAGTAATACCGGTCACCGTGGCATACGGTGATGGCGTGCGGGAGTTGAAGGCACTGGGTTTGATGCTATATGATGCGAGCACGAAATGTAGCTGTATCCCTTCAAATGTCTGCTTGTCCGGAAAAAAATGTCGCTTCAGGATGGCCCTTTCATGTCGATGCACTGACCAGCTTCATAAGTGTCTTTAATATTTTATTTGAATCAACATGTGCTTACATTCTTTCTCCCCACTTCCTTGCAGACTTTTTCAGAACAAAGTTCAAATACACATCAACCACATCCAGAACGGTCTGAGCCAGCTGGGAAACCTGCACGCGTTTACATCATCGTCCCACAACATCTCCGTCTAATCCCATCCTCCATCCCAGCTGCACTCTTTGCCTAGCCAGCTTCTGCTTCAGCGGTTGCACTCAGTATGGATTCGTCACCTTTACGTGCTCACAGCCATTAGGTTTTGTTTTTATTGTTTGACTTCTGGCGATAGCCCTCTCTGGGTTGCAGACGCTTTGAGAATTGTGTGTTACAAGGAAACCCTGAAGACGCTGCATGGTCCACAACATTGTCACCAGCGATGGATCACTTGTAATTGAGGGGTTCATTGAATGCATGTTCGCTGTAATTAGATGGCAGTGTTATTTGATGTGTGTCTCTTTCAGCCCCAGTGCGTTGATTTTGTTTGTCACTTTAATGCAGATGTACTTTTGAAGCCTTGTAGTTACCGTGGTGCTGTTCACAAATGACATATAGAATGACACGAGATTTGATTAGTGATGGCACGGACATATGAATCGTTCTTGTGGTTTGTGTTGCCTTTTTTTTTTTTTTTTTCTCTCTTTCTTAGGTTGTACAGGCATCAGCTCAGTGGTCACAACTGCTGTGCTCGCTCTTTTTGTGGAAATAAAATGCCCTGAGTTAACTTGTGATTATACTGTAACATAACAATTCATGCCAAGTTGGTGCTTCCTTTCAACTGGCTTCACCGTGTATATATTATATACTATACCGAGAGCCTTGCCTGACAGCACTCCTAGGGCAACTACGAAGTCATTGTCAGTAAACTGCGTGCAAGCTTTTGTCATCTCAGTACGGCCACAGCTGCTATCGGCAGCAGCACACTTGTGGCAACTTCAGTGCATGCGATTTTGCTGTTTGTTATAGAGCCATGGAAAGCGGCGTGCTGTACATGTCAGGTGGTGAAGATTGTAAAATCCATGTTCGGGGCTGCCAAGGAGTTTGCATTACACTTTGGTCTGCCTATCACTTCGCTTGGGAGGTAGCGACGGTTTTTTGGCGTCCATGCTATGCTTCCTAGGGTTTTTTTGGGGGAGGGGGGGGGAGGGGGCATGTAAATAATGCAGATTTGTTTGGGCATGCCATGGTCCCCTCAAAGCCCCGGTATGGGGAGACTCCACAAGCTGTGTACGAGGGTTTTTGTTGTGAAGGCATAAAAAAATTGGGATATGGTTCATCTTAAGGCTGGTGCGGAGACAGGCGAGTTCTTGAAATTTGTTTCTCTCCTTTTTGTGAAAAATTCTGCTTACTACAGTTTATCTAAATAATGTCATCATGGCCCATTATTTCACCTGCAAAGCAGCATACATTTTATAAGCATTAATCATGGAAGAGCAGCTAGTAGAAACATAACTTAGTATGTAGCCACCACTTGGTACTATGTGGTTATGATGTGGATGTTGCGCTCGTGTCGGCAAGCATGTGATTGGGGACATCATCAGGTCTGTGTTGCTTTTTCAGGAATTGAGAAGTCGTTCAGAGTTCCACTTAGATTGTTTGAGGCTACTGCAACATAGGTTGCCAAAATTTACTCTTGTTTAGTACACAGAAAGGCTTGCTTTATTAAACGGTGCCCTTCAGAATAAAACCATCAAGCTAAAGAAGAAAAATTTTTTTCCTATCGTATCCTTTCATTTGTGTGTGTATTGTGCACTTTGAGGGCTTGGGCCTCGGCCGCCTGAATTTCTCGATCTCGTAAACCTGCTGCAGCACTATTGTCCTCATTTGGTGATAAGGGTGTATTGAAAAAAAGAAACTTGCCTTTTTTGTTTCAAAGCTGTCCTAATCGTTCTGAAGAGAAAAGGTAGACAATTTCAAACGTTATGCAAACAGGCCTTGGTTTTTAGAAGTGGATGAAAAGAAGTGCAGCAGATCCAACGAGTTGGAATCTATATAGCGAGAAGCTTTGTGCGAGTGTATAGAGTCGAAATGCAAGTTTGTGTGTATTGGAATGTCCGCACAAAATGACACAGAAGGCTTTATTCACTCAGGCATTGTGGAGAGCTAATCCTGCTGCAGAAGCGTGAAGGTGGGCCCCTTTTGGTGGTGATGCAATGGTTGACGATAAAGATCACGAGGCGTCCCAGCGTTTTTCTGCTTCTTTGTTTTTATTTTCCTGCACGACAGCTGCTGCGGAGGTGAGTGCCACTTGGTTGTGGCATAAGGAACTCGGCGGCCAGAGGCGGTGATGTCAAGCGCACCCTCAGCTTTGATGGGTTGGCTATTCGGTGACAGAACAGCCACGCAGCACCAACGGTCATGCAAACCAGGCACAGTTCACAAGGAAAAGCTTCGCTTTTAAAGCAACGCTAATTACTGTATGGTTTTTTATTGTAATAGAGTCAGTTTTGACTGGGGCTCCCTAGCCTCGAAGTGAGAATGGATGCTGAAGGGAGCTTTTGAAAGAGCTTTTTGACCAGTCCTCTCTGTAAGAGGCCTTTTGGAATTGCATGTTTTTATGTGCAAATTTATAGTTTGTTGCAATAAGTCTATTTATTTTGTGTAAAAGCCTTTAGTAAAACCAACTGCCGCAATCATGTGAGTCAGCAGTGAATGTTTCATCCTCCATTTTTTTAGTGTTTGTGTGTGTGTGTGTTTGGTTTGTCTTTTCTTGAGTTTGTAGATTTGGCGGCGTAGCCTGGTGTGGCATACTAATGGATGCTTGTAAGAGGGGACAGAGTGTGGTGGACATTTTTCTTGTCATTTTTTTTCCTCTCACATATTGCGGGTCAGAATTAAAAGTAAAGCGATTGAGCACTCAACTATTACTGCTTTGATGGCGAATGGCATTACAGATGGTTACGTTGACGTGCTTAATATTGAAAGCTTTGCTGCAGATACGATGTGTTGTTAGCATTTATGTTATCAGATTTAAAAGAAATGCAATGCAACTATTGAAAATTTGGGCATCTGGTTCTTATGTAGGACTAGCAGGTAGTGGAACTTCTTTTAGCCATATAAGAAGTCTAATAATATTTGTAGGATAACATCGTTACTTTGGCACTGTGCATAATTTTAATGTCAACATACATCTGGGGTGGCTACGAGTGCGGCTGTTATTTATGGGTTACTGACTGGCCCTACTTATCACTTTATTGCAGCAGTGAACATCTGACTCAATGAATCATTTTGAACTGTGACCATTAAACTTCCAGAGCAGAAACTAGCATTGAAATGATTCACTTTACAATATGTTCATATCTTGTTGAGGTATTGCAGAGTACTTCATGGTTTTTGTACAGTGTGAGTGGCAATAGTCATCAGTGCACTTAGCTGCAGTAGCTTGTGAAGATTCATAAAATTGATTGCAGTATGTGGTAACTGTAAACTGTGCAGCAAACTTGTCATCTGCTTGTCGAATACTGCTTAAAGTACAGTGCTGTGATAGTAAGAAACTCGGGAATGAAATCACTTTAACTGTAATTGCATCACAGAACCGTACACTGCATATGAATGCATACACACGAGCACACAATGTAGCACTCGAACCTTATTTCTGCAACTGTATATCATAAGTGGAATGCACTGTACGCGTAAGTACTGCTGCCTGAGGTTTTTTTCAGTTCAAGGAGGCGGCGATAAACATTGGAGAATGTAGTGGTGGAACTTATGCCCACGTCGGACAGGCCAATACAGTGTCGCATCAAGACAGGGCTGTTCGTTAGAAGTTGGGTCATTTTCAAACAGCTAGGTGAACCCTTTTATAGAAATCACTTAACACACTTTACTCTATGTAAGTGGTTGCCCTCTACCACAGCACTTCAAGGTAAAACAAATGTGTGGAGTAATATCCAGAGAGTATTTCCCTACTTTGCACAGGTCGCTGGCACCAAAAGGGAGCTGAGCAATACCTTGAATGTTTAAGCAGGAGTATGGAGCATTGTAAGAAGCCAGGTAGCCATTGAGAAGCCATTGAGTAAGAAGCCAGGTATAAAAAGATATTCTTGCCAAGTAGCTTGCCCATTCATGCGCAGATTTCTCACAGAAAAGAACATGTTGCAGTCCACTTTTATGTTTGAATGCAGTACTTCACTGCATCATCCAGAATAAATCTGTCATCTGCGACAATGCCTAGCAGGAAGTGCAGATTTCTCCAAGAGGAACTGTGGAGTCATTCGTGTCATTACAGCAGAACATGGTATGCGCCGTGTTTCACCACGGTAGTGACCGGTAGCGCCACTGTCTCTTTCGCTGATTTCATTTCAACAATAACTTTCTTTTTGTGGTGCCATATCACTGCCGGTAGCAGGCAGCTGATTTTTATGCTGGATGAAATGGGAAAGTACTGCCTTTTGATGTAGTAGTAATTGTAATGCACTGTGGATTGGCAGCCGTGCAAAATTTGAACACAAATGAGCCTGTGGTTTGAACGTAGCCCTCTTGCTTTGTCATCGACACTTAAACTTGTCCACTTGTTCCATGAGACTTGCGCATGAATTTTAACATCAGATGAGACAAGAGTTTGACCTTGTTACTTTTTGCAAGTCCAAAATTTGCTGCTTTGTTTTCCTGTGATCCTTTTGCCGAAATTTTAGCAGTGCAATTTTGTTTGCTGCAGCTTCACAGTATTGATTGTGAGCATAGATTGAGAAAAATTGTGGTCTCGCAGACATGTCTTATTTGCCTAAGTTGGGTCTTATTTATTCCATAGAGCAAAGTCATTGTTATTTGCTCAGGCTTCTTGTTTTGCATTATTGAATGTAAGGTAGTAGATGTCGTGACAGCTTAATGCAGCGCGCATATTATAAAAAAATTCTCGCAGTGTTTTCTTAGCACCATGAATCGGACAAGCTGTGCAATTTACCTCTTCTAATAACCATCATTAGCTGTAAAACAAATAAGCAAATGTGATTTTCTTTCTCAATTCGGGTACATAATTTACTTTATGTTTGCATGGGCTTGTTTTCTTTGCCACTGAGTTATGGTGGTTCTTGTATGCTTAATTTACATGGTGTTAGATGCCTATGGCGGGAGGAAGTAAGATTGAATGTCACTTGAATGCCTGTTATTGCACTGCGTCCTTCAAACTGTTGCATTTGTCAAGATTTCAGTTTTTTTTTTTTCCTCGTTGATGTACTACATCACTCTCAAAAGATTGAGCTGCATGTTCCACAAGAAAAGCTGAAAATCCTTGACATTTGGTGGCTGCAGCTAGTGAAACATTACAGGACTTTGTTGGCCACGTAAGCTCATGGTGGCCGCAAATCTCATTTCTAGGTCAACGTGCTGTCCATAGGGCCCGTGAACGAGCAGAGAGGCATGGCCTCTCTGTTCCGACATGGGACTAGCCAATGGCTGGGTAGGGACCTACCTAGCAGGTCCCCGCCTAGCTCCTCAGGACCCCAATAAAGTCGTTTACTACTACTACTAGGTCAACATGCCAAGATCGCAGGAATATTCTGACTTTTTTGTTGATTTAGTGGGCTATAAATTTAATCTCTTAACACATTAATGACAGCAAGGAGCGCCCCCACCAACAAGCATCCTTTGGTATGGCATAACTGCTGTAGCATACAGCCACCACGGGGAAGTCCTTTCTCGAGGCACACCGTTCAGTGTTTCTTCGAGTGTGTATTTTGTTCCTTGCATCCTGGTTGCTTTGTCCAGCTGCTTTGAGCCAGAGAGTTTCACTGAAATATGTGAAGACACCAGTGTAATGTTATGTTCAGAAAAGGCATATTACTCGTGAAACTACAGCCATTGAAAGCTGCTCTGGCTGGCTGATTTGTTGGAAGCCAAATGTGAGCAAAGAGTTAGCCCTTGTCAGGGGCGTAAGAAACCTTATTTTTAAGGGGGGGGGGGGGGGGGAACGCTGGGCAGGGCCTGCTTAACAACGCAGAAATTTTGGGGTGGGCATGTGCCCAGTTTGTCGCCCTGTGGCTACTGGTCGTTGCAGTGCATCACTCTTTAGACACTGCAGAGTATGTAATTAGTTCTTAGTGCAGTTTGAAAGCATAACACTGAACTTAAATATCAAGTGGTGGAAATTGTTTTTTCTTCGATGTCAAATGGCTGTTGCTTATTGAGTGCTATTTCTGTTGTTGAAAGAAACCAGGTCTTGCTTTTTCTCACATAAGTGCACATTGTTTTACAGTGTTACAATTCTTGGCATCAAAGCCAGTGTCGATAAAAGAAATTGAACAGTAATCATATGTCATCTGTGCTGACAAATTTCAAGCTGTAGTTATGTACAAGAAGTTCATTGAACATGCTGGTGTACTCTTGCTTGTCTTCTACAGTTCTAGCCTTGAGATACCTGCGCCCCTGTGATGCTCGTCGTCTAAATGTGTTATTGAAATGAAGCTAGTTGTTCCTGCTTGGAATTGGTGTGTCTTCAGATATTTCAGCAAAGTATTCACGGCTCAGAGAGGCTCAATGGATTTGTACATTTGCAGTGGGATGAGTAGGTGTCTGCTGACCGAGTTATAAGCATATGAAGCCTGTATTGAGGAGCTATGTGCATATGTCGTAGTGTGACAAAGGGTTTTGAAGTATACTGCTTGTGTTGGCTTACCTTATGGATGTGAGGTCTGCACTGGAAAATTAAAAAAAGAAAGTACTAGAGGTATTTTGCGACAAATAAAGTTTATTTACATGTACTTTGTCACTAGTGTCTGTGCGAAAGATGGAGCTTTTTTCATATGCTCTCGTTGCAAGTCTTGCTTAATGTGGCAGTAATGTTGAATGGGACAGAGAAAACAGAAGAATGAGACAAGATGAAGCACTGACTTGTTCTTTTTGCCTGTTTGCACTGTTCTATTCAGTATCAATACCGACACACCCATTCATATATTTCGTCCAGGATGTGTTGAATATATTTTTCCACTATTTTTTACTATTAGGATGTGCTAGTCTGTTGAGTTGGCAGCATCTTGAGAATATTAGCTCCCAAGTAAAGCATGCATGTTACTTGTGGATCTTGCCGAATGTCTTGGGTTTGTGCCATAAGAGTGGCTTGGCATGTTCTTGGACCTGGTTTCGATATCTCTGCTTCACCTTCAAAAGTTAAAAGGGCTTTGTCAGCTGAACGAGCATGTATAATTGAGTGGGCTGTGTCCAATAGTATTTGTAGATCACACTGGCAGTGACATTGAGCAAGAGAATACAGGTAGATTTCTCTGATAAAGTGGGCACCTATTTGCGACTCCAACTAAAAGAGAACAAACCAAAGCTTGGGGAATATTTCGCAGATACCCAACGGCAGAAAAATTTGTTTTAAAAGCGAGAGCGGAAGCTTAATATATCCGCCGCAGTGCTGAAAAGTATTCATGGCAAAGCTACGTGACCTCTATAAACAGCTCAACCACATCAAAACAAATGTGGGAGAAGGTACGAAAGCTTAATAACAGCTATTCCTCATTCACAGTTCCACTTCTCGCAGCCCCCGGTACACAGACAAGCATAGAACAGGCAGACATATTGGGCAAATATTTCTCTGCAGCTTCCAGTTCATCGCACTATACTGAATCATTTCTAAAATTCAAAAACACAGCTGAGAAACAAAGACTACCGATAAATCACAGCAGAAATGAACCATACACTACAATTAAAGTTCAAGAAGTCCATAGAGTACTGTCCGCTGGTAAGCAAACTGCACCTGGCCTCGATATAGTACATTACCAAATGCTAGGCCATCTCTCTGAACATGCCGTAAAAGCCCTTTTAAATTTTTTAAACAAAATTTGGATATCGGGGAAGATACCTGAAGCATGGAAGAAAGCTATTATTCTATTTTTGAAGCCAGGAAAACCACCAACCTCCTCCAGTAGCTATAGGCCTATAGCCGCTTACCAGCTGTCTTGTAAAGTCCTTTGAAAATGTCCTAAATACTAGGTTAACCTTCGTGCTAAAAACCCGTGAGCTGCTCGATGTCCATCAATGTGGTTTTAAAAAAGCATCCTCCACTAATGACCATCTAGTTTGTCTTGAAAACACAGTACAAGAAGCATTTATACACAAACATCACTGCCTTGCTGTCTTTTTCGATTTAGAGAAGGCATATGACGTAACCTGGAGGTTCAGGATTCTTAGATATCTGGCCGATCTTGGCATCCACGGCAGGATGTTGAACTGCACAAAAAACTTCTTGTCTAACCGTTCGTTCCATGCGCACCTAGGCTCAACCCTGTCGAAAAATTTCGTTCAGGAAAATGGAATACCTCAGGGGTATGTTTTAAGTACAACACTTTTTCTTATAAAAATAAATTCCATTAGCAAAATAATTCCAAAATCCGTTATGTATTCAGTATATGTTGACAATCTTCAGATAGCCTGCACGGCATCAAACATATCAACATGCGAAAGACAGGTACAGCTAACAATAAATAAACTAGCAACATCATCATCATCATCAGCCTGGTTACGCCCACTGCAGGGCAAAGGCCTCTCCCATACTTCTCCAACAACCCCGGTCATGTACTAATTGTGGCCATGCCGTCCCTGCATACTTCTTAATCTCATCCGCCCACCTAACTTTCTGCCGCCCCTGCTGCGCTTCCCTTCCCTTGGAATCCAGTCCGTAACCCTTAATGACCATCGGTTATCTTCCCTCCTCATTACATGTCCTGCCCATGCCCATTTCTTTTTCTTGATTTCAGTTAAGATGTCATTAACTCGTGTTTGTTCCCTCACCCAATCTGCTCTTTTCTTATCCCTTAACGTTACACCTATCATTCTTCTTTCCATAGCTCGTTGCGTCGTCCTCAATTTGAGTAGAACCCTTTTCATAAGCCTCCAGGTTTCTGCCCCGTAGGTGAGTACTGGTAAGACACAGCTATTATATACTTTTCTCTTGAGGGATAATGGCAACCTGCTGTTCATGATCTGAGAATGCCTGCCAAACGCACCCCAGCCCATTCTTATTCTTCCGATTATTTCCATCTCATGATCCGGATCCGCCGTCACTACCTGCCCTAAGTAGATGTATTCCCTTACGACTTCCAGTGCCTCGCTGCCTATTGTAAATTGCTGTTCTCTTCTGAGACTGTTAAGCATTACTTTAGTTTCCTGCAGATTAATTTTTAGACCCACTCTTCTGCTTTGCCTCTCCAGGTCAGTGAGCATGCATTGCAATTGGTCCCCTGAGTTACTAAGCAAGGCAATATCATCAGCGAATCGCAAGTTACTAAGGTATTCTCCATTAACTTTTATCCCCAATTCTTCCCAATCCACGTCTCTGAATACCTCCTGTAAACACGCTGTGAATAGGATTGGAGATATCGTATCTCCCTGCCTGACGCCTTTCTTTATTGGGATTTTGTTGCTTTCTTTATGGAGGACTACGGTGGCTGTGGAGCCGCTATAGATATCTTTCAGTATTTTTACATACGGCTCGTCTACACCCTGATTCCGCAATGCCTCCATGACTGCTGAGGTTTCGACAGAATCAAACGCTTTCTCGTAATCAATGAAAGCTATATATAAGGGTTGGTTATATTCCGCACATTTCTCTATTACCTGATTGATAGTGTGAATATGGTCTATGGTTGAGTAGCCTTTACGCAACATGCAACATGGGCAGACAGAAATGGTTTCCGCTTTTCTCCTCAGAAAACAGTGGCCATTCTCTTTTCACTCAAACGAGTTGTACAGACAGGTCCCACCCTACACCTTAACGAAGCCAATTTACCTGTCCAAAACGAGCACAAATTTCTAGGCCTAATTTTTTACAAGAAACTCGCCTTCCTTCCGCACATTAACGCGCTGAAAAAGAAACCATCTCAAACACTGGGGTTCTGATAGGGCATGCCTCCTACACATTTACCGTTATGTTATACGCTCCTGCTTAGACGATGGGTAAATAGTGTATGGCTCAGCAAGGAAGTCATATTTGAACCGCCTTGACCCGTTACATAATTTAGGTTTACGTATTTCAGCTGGTGCATACAGGACGTCTCCTATACACAGTCTGCATGTTGAAACCAGTGAGCCACCCCCTTTCAGACAGAAGAACCAAGCGTACATGCTCATACATCATAAAAATTTGTTCAATGCCGAAACACATCTGCTACCCAATAGTTACAAGGTGCCCGTCACGAAGACTATTTACCAACAAACCCCAAGCAATAAGACCACTCCTTGTCTGCTTCGAGGAGAGATGCCAAGAACTAGATATAAGGGACACATTGCCTCAGATAGCCCGAAAACCCGATCCACTCCCACCTTGGTATTGCCAGCCTTCAGTGTGCGACTTCACATTAACACATATTAAAAAAAAAAAAATGTGAACACACACTACAAGAATTTTTATCACTAAACGAAAAATACACGGAATACACAGCGTTTTACACTGATGGCTCCACATCAACAGGATACGTTGCCAGTGCCGCGATACAAAACATTTGGGAAAAAATGGTACGCCTACCTCCGTGTGCATCCATTTTTACTGCAGACTGTTACGCAATCTCTCTAGCTGTAGAAAAAAATAATAAATGAGACCATTGAAAACAGCATAATTTACACAGATTCACTAAGCCTACTAACAGCACTTCACCCTAGAAATGCAATTCCACGGTTAATTGGCAACATCCTACATAACATGAGAAAAACCACAAGAAAAGGACACAACATACAATTTCGCTGGCTGCCCAGTCACGTCGGAATCGGTGGCAACGAAAAAGTAGATGAATGTGCAGCGAAAGCTCAACGTAAAAAAATCCCCAAAACAAGAATTCCTTACAAAGACTGTATGAAACTAGTGCACCATACACTGAGAAATAAATGGCAGACTACATGGAATAATGAAGTAACAAATAAACTACACCTAGTAAAACCTGTCATAAGAGAATGGAAGTCATGCTCACACCGAGAACGCTTCATCGAAGTCATTTTATGTTGCCTTCGCATCGGCCACAGGCACCTTACACACAACTTCCTCCTGACAAAACAAGACAAGCCTGGCTATGAAAAATGCGGAAATGAACTTACTGTAAGCCACATCTTATTAACATGCGTGCAACTCGAAACACTAAGGAAAAAATACTTTACTTCGTTTTATAATTAACATATTCCCTTTCACCCAGCATTGATTTTAAGCGAAGATGCACTTGTCGATACCACACATGTTATTAGCTTCTTACGAGAAGATATCATTGAAAAGCTATAAATGAGCCTACCCACAACTTCATATTGGGATACACCTCACCCACCTTCTCATATTTGAGAAGATGGAGGTCTTTATTTTGTTGGGATCCTCGAAGTCCTTGCCCAGAGAAGGATCGTCGCTGAGGTGACCCAACTTTTTAATGAAATTTGAACTTGTGTTTTTAGGCTTCCTCCATTCCTGAGAGCATGTTCAATTCTATCCATATTATACTTCCTTATGTCAGCTGTCTTACGCTTGTTGATTAACTTCGAAAGTTCTGCCAGTTCTATTCTAGCTGTAGGGTTAGATGCTTTCATACATTGGCGTTTCTTGATCAGATCTTTCGTCTCCTGCGATAGTTTGCTGGTATCCTGCCTAACGGAGTTACCACCGACTTCCATTGCACACTCCTTAATGATGCCCACAAGATGGTCGTTCATTGCTTCAACACTAAGGTCCTCTTCCGGAGTTAAAGCCGAATACCTGTTCTGTAGCTTGATCTGGAATTCCTCTATTTTCCCTCTCACCGCTAACTCATTAATCAGCTTCTTATGTACCAGTTTCTTCCGTTCCCTCCTCATATCTAGGCTAATTCGAGTTCTTACCATCCTGTGGTCACTGCAGCGCACCTTGCCGAGCACGTCCACATCTTGTGTGATGCCAGGGTTAGCGCAGAGTATGAAGTCTATTTCATTTCTAGTCTCGCCGTTCGGGCTCCTCCAGGTCCACTTTCGGCTGTCCCGCTTGCGGAAGAAGGTATTCATTATCCTCATATTATTCTGTTCCGCAAACTCTACTAATAACTCTCCCCTGCTATGCCTAGTGCCTATGCCATATTCCCCCACTGCCTTGTCTCCAGCCTGCTTCTTGCCTACCTTGGCATTAAAGTCGCCCATTAGTACAGTGTATTTAGTTTTCACTCTACCCATCGCCGATTCCACGTCTTCATAGAAGCTTTCGACTTCCTGGTCATCATGACTGGATGTAGGGGCGTAGACCTGTACAATCTTCATTTTGTACCTCTTATTAAGTTTCAAAACAAGACCTGCCACCCTCTCGTTAATGCTATAGAATTCCTGTATGTTACCAGCGATATTCTTATTAATCAGGAATCCGACTCCTAGTTCTCTTCTCTCCGCTAAGCCCCGGTAGCACAGGACGTGCCCGCTTTTTAGCACTGTATAGGCTTCTTTCGGCCTCCTAACTTCACTCAGCCCTATTATATCCCATTTACTGCCCTCTAATTCCTCCAATAGCACTGCTAGACTCGCCTCACTAGATAACGTTCTAGCGTTAAACGTTGCCAGGTTCATATTCCAATGGCGGCCTGTCCGGAGCCAGTGATTCTTAGCACCCTCTGCTGCGTTGCAGGTCTGACCGCCGCCGTGGTCAGTTGCTTCGCAGCTGCTGGGGACTGAGGGCCGGGGTTTGATTGTTGTGTTCATATAGTGAAGAAGAAACTAGGAATTGGCAAGAATCAGATGTATGCGTTAAGAGACAAAGCCAGCAATATCATTACTAATATGGATGAGATAGTTCAAGTAGCTGAGGATTTCTATAGAGATTTATACAGTACCAGTGGCACCCTCGACGATAATGGAAGAGAAATTAGTCCAGAGGAATTCGAAATCCCAAAGGTAACGCCGGAAGAAGTAAAGAAAGCCTTGGGAGATATGCAAAGGGGGAAGGCAGCTGGGGAGGATCAGGTAACAACAGATTTGTTGAAGGATGGTGGACAGATTGTTCTAGAGAAACTGGCCACCCTGTATACGCAATGCCTCATGACCTCAAACGTACCGGAATCTTGGAAGAACGCTAACATAATCCTAATCCATAAGAAAGGGGACGCCAAAGACTTGAAAAATTATAGACCGATCAGCTTACTGTCCGTGTGCCTACAAACTATTTACTAAGGTAATCGCAAATAGAATCAGGAACACCTTAGACTTCTGTCAAGCAAAGGACCAGGCAGGATTCCGTAAAGGCTACTCAACAATAGATCATATTCACACTATCAATCAGGTGATAGAGAAATGTGCGGAATATAACCAACCCTTATATATAGCTTTCATTGATTACAAGAAAGCGTTTGATTCTGTCGAAACCTCAGCAGTCATAGAGGCATTACGGAATCAGGATGTAGACGAGCCGTATATAAAAATACTGAAAGATATCTATAGCGGCTCCACAGCCACCGTAGTCCTCCATAAAGCAAGCAACAAAATCCCAATAAAGAAAGGCATCAGGCAGGGAGATACGATATCTCCAATCCTATTCACAGCGTGTTTACAGGAGGTATTCAGAGACCTGGATTGGGAAGAATTGGGGATAAAAGTTAATGGAGAATACCTTAGTAACTTGCGATTCGCTGATGATATTGCCTTGCTTAGTAACTCAGGGGACCAATTGCAATGCATGCTCACTGACCTGGAGAGGCAAAGCAGAAGAGTGGGTCTAAAAATTAATCTGCAGGAAACTAAAGGAATGCTTAACAGTCTCGGAAGAGAACAGCAATTTACAATAGGCAGCGAGGCACTGGAAGTCGTAAGGGAATACATCTACTTAGGGCAAGTAGTGACGGCGGATCCGGATCATGAGATGGAAATAATCAGAAGAATAAGAATGGGCTGGGGTGCGTTTGGCAGGCATTCTCAGATCATGAACAGCAGGTTGCCATTATCCCTCAAGAGAAAAGTATATAATAGCTGTGTCTTACCAGTACTCACCCACGGGGCAGAAACCTGGAGGCTTACGAATAGGGTTCTACTCAAATTGACGACGACGCAACGAGCTACGGAAAGAAGAATGATAGGTGTAACGTTAAGGGATAAGAAAAGAGCAGATTGGGTGAGGGAACAAACGCGAGTTAATGACATCTTAGTTGAAATCAAGAAAAAGAAATGGGCATGGACAGGACATGTAATGAGGAGGGAAGATAACCGATGATCATTAAGGGTTACGGACTGGATCCCAAGGGAAGGGAAGCGTAGCAGGGGGCGGCAGAAAGTTAGGTGGGCGGATGAGATTAAGAAGTTTGCAGGCATGGCATGGCCACAATTAGTACATGACCGGGGTTGTTCTAGAAGTATGGGAGAGGCCTTTGCCCTGCAGTGGGCGTAACCAGGCTGATGATGATTATGATGATGATGATGATGATGAACTTGTGTTTGGTGCATGATAGCCTGAGTTACTTATGCGCTATTAAAACCAACACAACACAATAAATACTCACCTCCCCTAGCAGCCGGGTCAAGGAACAGCTCATCCAGGTGCAAGCTTAAAGCGAAAGAGGGCCTCCTATCGTGGCATGCGCTTAATGCCCCATAGTTCTCAAATTATTGTGTTGCCACCGCGCACTAGCCCGAAAATGACAAAAAAGAATGCAGATGTCAAAAGATTTGTTGTGTACCAACCATTATGCCTGTCATTGCTGTGGAAAGACAGCAAAATATGATTTCATCTTTTCACGTAAGAAGCAGACGATGTGCATCGGAGAGCAACTTGGATGATAAATTTTGCATTGGGAAATGGTGACGACTGATACTATACCGGTTTATTCGAAACACTTGGGGCTTCTTTCTTCCCGGTGAGGAGAACATTGCTTTTAACATCTGTCTCGCATTTCAAATCGCGGAGTGTGCTTTGTTTAGGCAGGAGCATTAATAAATTAGAGTGATGCAAGTTTAAGTTTCATTTAGCATTGTTCGTTTATAGATTTCTGCCCCAGCATTAATGTAAGTAATGCTTTAAGCAGCAGGAATTATCTCGCTAATATCTTTAGCCTACGGGCACGGTAGCAGGATTGATAACTGCCTCGGAAAGTCTGAAGTCGGTCATCACATGTTAGGCCATGAGGCGGCATATCGTTTTCATAGCGCGTATGCATAATTTTAGCAGTACATCCAGAAGATGGTTTCCTTATTCAACACATTGAGTTGGCAGTTTATTTGCCCACAAGAAAGAAGCAACAGCAAACGGCACTCTTTCCAGCTTTGGAGCATTCTACCTGCACACTGCACACTGCACAAGTTTGCTTTCCGACGCTGTGCACAACTGGTTCAGTTCGTTTCCAAGTCTTGCATTTACACTTATACGAAATACTTTGCCCAAAAGAGAACCTTCGCTAAATTTTGGAAACCTGTTGGGAAGAAACTCAACTTGGTCCGATTGGTTGTTATTCACTTTCGCGTTTTACTTGGGTTTGAGAATTTCAACGAGCACGTCCAACGAGGACACGTCCATTGCGTCTGCTGCTGAAGTGCTAATTGGCTGGTAGCGCCTGTCTCCTGACGTGTACCGCAGCCCAGCCAATGAGAACTTTAGCAGCAGATGAAATGGACATGTCCACTACGTGGATACTGCAGTTTCTGCAGCTCAGTGTGTGTTTTCGTTTTGTGGGCGTCCGCCTCTTCGTTTCGTCATGCCGATGAGTTGTTGCTTAGTTCGGTTCGTAAATTGCACGAAAAAAAAAAACGGTAGCATTGACTTCCCAGTGACAGCAATGTCGTCTTATGGTTACCTTATGGGCCACTGCCCGAGTGGATATCCGAAGGATGGGCCGAACACGTCTTGCGGACGTACCTCGCATCACAGTTTCGCCGCACTTATCGTGTCCTGCGGACATCCCTTGCATAGCCACGAGGGACATTATGGGGACATGCTTAGATTTTACGGGCACACATGTATGCCAGGGCCATTTGCACAGTCTTTGCCATAATATAGATTCGATTATGGTCGCAGCGCATGGTGTGTGACAGATGCAACGGGCAGAGTTTCCATGAGTCAAGAACCCATACATTGTGTGCACAGGTTTCGCTCGCTCGCACGCACGCACGTGTGCGGAAGTGCAGTATATTCCTCATTCTTCTAGACATTCCGAGAAGCGCAAGTGCCTTGTTGAACAAGCTGAAGTTTTCAAATTGCATCAGAAAATTTGTAAGGTACAAAGTGCGAACAAGCTGCAGTGGTGATACCTTCGAATTGTAATTCGAACATGTGGGAAAACATAATTCGGTTGCCAAGAAACTCAAAGCCTCAATTGGAATACAGATATTCAAGTGTACAGGTATGTCAAAAAGGTTCATGTGGGAAAACCTTGGGACGCCCATGGTACAGGATATCTGAAACAGGTCCATGTGCTATATCTTTGGAACATCCGCAATAGGATATCCGGGACTGGACGTCCAGCGGATGTCCTATTTGTATCCGAAATGGCGCATGGACATGTGACATGACTTGGATGTCTTATGGACGAAGTGAAGTGGTTTCACTGTGACGATATAAGCAGCCTCGACTTGAATTAAGACATCTAAATGTGCACTTAATGGAGTTAGGTTTTACGGTGACGTTCGAGCTGCAGCATTACGACGCCATGCCGCCGCATATGCGCCGCGCTAGACTAACGACAGTGAACAATTGGGTAGCCTGGAGTAGGCTCTACCGCGGCCGGTCTCGAGGGGTGCGCGCGCTTCTCTTCTTACGGCCTTCGCAATGGGGTCTGTTTCCGCCTCCCACCGCACCGCGGTGGGGTCGCCACTGCCCCACTGCTCCGCCGCTGCGACCGCCGTTCACGCGGAAGGAGAACGCGCGCCCGCTCCAAGTCCGTCCCGCGTGAGTGGTAACCGTCAGGTCCTGATATTTCACCCCTATGCATTGTGCAAAGACCGCGCAATCAGCCTCTTCGATTTGACAGCTAAGAGTTCTAAACAACAGAATAACTACCGCGCGCCATCGCGTGCTCTTCTTCAGTATAACTGTATGGTCGCATGAGGCTTTGGTACACTCACGTCAACACTTTCTACCCGTTAAATTTGGAGATAAACAAATCTATCAGCCTCTTCAGTTTGCCTACTGATGGGTTTTAACCAGTGTGTAGAATTATAAGCGGCCTGAAGCGTTTATATGACAGATTCCTAAGAATTCCGATGCGTATAAAATATAGGTCCTGAAATCTCAAGCGCTGCCGTTTTTGTTTTGCACGAAAGCAGATTTAGCATGAATTCATGGCGCTGGACGGATTCAGAGAAACGAAAACAGATTTATTCACAGCTAAATTCAAGGTGTCCAATGCGGTGCGCTCAGGTCCATAACTTCAATATGTTTTACGTTCAGAACATATCAGTTGGCTGGAACACTCTATATATCATAGCATCGCGACTGACGCACATGTATTGCAGATTCAGTCGGTTTAGTATATGAGTGATCAACAACTTCCCATCAAAGAAAATGGCATGAACAACGCTGTGGAAGTGAGAAGAGCGCCAAACAAAAAGAAGAAAAGTTCACAGTCTGAAAAGCTTCCTGGATGGCTTATGCACATAATTAGCTGGCTTCTCGTTCCTGTCGGTGATTTTCTTGGTGTAGTTAACAAGAAGTATTCTGAGAAATTTTTCAGATATCAAAGATATCAAACTGCGACTTGCAAAGCGGTACGCAGCAGTATACCATCGCCGCGTTGGATGATCAACGGCGGGCAATAAACACCGTCGCACAGCAAATAACTTAATCCGTGGAAGAAACGGGTAGAAACATGCACCAGCGCTCACAACACTAAAGGCCACGCTGCCTGCCGGCACACAGTGCGATGAGAGCACTCCCCGTCCAAGAGAGAAATATGCGAGGCTCGGAAAAAAAAAAAAGCAAGCGCAGACCAACAGTGACGTTTGCGCTTCGCACATAAGAGGGAAGTCAAGTTGGCAGGCTTTTCTGCACATTGTTAAGATCGGCGAATTCGGACCTTGGGAGGCTTCTTAGAAAACCAACGTAAAGGCGGATGAGTCGGAATTCGAGACATAATTCGACACGCAGCTGCAAGTAATGCCGTTCGCGGCAGCAGCGGCGACAATAGGGAGTTTTAGAATAGGGGCCCCAATAGTTTGGGGCCCCAAAGAGCTTTGCGGGTGTTAGCGTTGGGGCACGTAGGAGTGAAGAGTTTTAGAATAGGGTTTGACGTTTGCGGATAGCGTCTTGCGCTGACAGCGCCACTACGGCGTCAAAGAAAAGCTATTAGAAATAATTACATAAAATATACCATTTTATGACAGGAATAATAATTTTTACTTGCGTGTATTCGCGTTTAAGTACAATTTAGAGGTTATTCTCTGTAAGCAGCAAACAATTAGTTGCGCTTAGTTTTGAGCAAACCAACTTTACTAGCCCTCACCAGCCAAGCTTAGCCGTGTTAGGCCTACGAGCCATAAAATCCACAATCGAATTCAAAATCAGCCGCGTCTAATGAGTCAATCTTCATAACACACGCTAGTTGAGAGAAAGCGATAACCGCACTCACTTCTCCTAGCTTGCGAACTTCACGCGTTACCGTGAATCGAACCCAGTTTTGTGCTAGGTTAGAGCCGTCGCTTCGATGGGTGCCGCCATGTTCGCCGACGCAAAGCTTTTGGGGCCGCTATTTGGGCTCCCGCTAAATCGGTGAAATAGCGTTCCCAACGCAAAACCCAAACGGAGTTTGCGTCTTGCGCATGCGCAGTGGCTTCGACGCTATTTCTTTGGGGCCCCAAAACGTTTGGGGCCCCTATTCTAAAACTCTCTAATGGCGTCGTCAGGTAGCCGAGCAGTGGCGTAGCTAGGTCGTCTGGCACCCGGGGCCCATAGGTCTTCTGTCACCCCCCCCCCCCCCCGGGTGTAGCCGGCGGAAAGGGTGTCTTCAGACGTATATGACACCCCCCCCCCCTCCCTACTGGCTCCTTGCACCCGGGGCCCACGGCCCCCCGGCCCCCCCTGTTGCTACGCCACTGTAGCCGAGTCAGGAGACGATACCCCCTATTCCTCGATGTGGCGAGAAAAAGAAAGCAATGAATATGGCGGCATTGAAACTTATGGCGTTTTTCACTGGTCGATCTGGAGCGGCCGCCGAAATCCTCTAGCGAGCGCTCGGGTTTCACAAATCCGAATCGGCCAGTGGAGCGCAAGAACGCTCCGCGGCGGATCACACAGGAAGTCTACGTACACGTCGCACGAACCGGTTCCGAAAACCATGCCCTACTTCCGTTCTGTACGTTTCCACGGCAACCAAACTCGCCGTTCCCCGTGTGTAATTTGACCGTGGCAGTCGCATAGTCCGTCATTTCCATGTCGCGCCCGCAAGGATTGTGCATGGACAACGTGCACAGAAGTCTTCGTACAGCACCTGCGTCACTTCGTAATCGCTGTCGTCCGGGCTCTCATCGCTCGCGAGCGCTACAGCAGCACCGAACGCAGCCATTTTGCGAAGCAACACAATGTTGTGCGTACCAAGCGGGTACCGATTTCGCTTGAAGACGGAAGTGACGCGAGCTATTTCCGCCCGAATCCGCGCCTCGGCGGCGGAGCAAGTGAGAGCGATCCGGCGCGGAGCGAGTTGATCCGAAACGACCAGTGGAACGCGCGAACCCGCTCCAGATCGACCAGTGAAATTCGGATTCGTTGCCGCGGAGCAAGAAATACTGCTCCGAATCGACCAGTGAAAAACGCCAATATATGAATGCGCCGCGATGGCTCAGTGGTTGGAGTGCTAAGCTACTGAGCCATTTCTATGAAGGCGAAATTCTAGAGGCCCGTGTACTGTGCAGTGTCTGTGCATGTCGAAGTACGCCAGGTGGTCGAAATTTCCAGAGCCCTTCACATTGGCGTCCCTCATAGCCCGAGTCGCTTTGGGACGTTAAACACCCATAAATCATAAGCCATTCCGTTAACCTTCGCATTAACTAAATTCTCTACCAGCACTTAACTTCGGCATGGACTATGAGCCATGCAAGAAATTGACCGAAATACGACCTTCGGCATTTCAGACCGCAACATCTGTCATTTCCCAGTCATACCTTTCAGGAACGAGAGTGATTGGACCTTTGATGTTTCTATGGTTCGAATTTTTCTATGAAAACTCCGTTCACATGTGAACTTATTGGCTGACATGTAGATAAATCATTTGCTTTTTGTTTTCTTTCGTTTCGGTGAATCGTTGAACAAGATGCAGCGGAAAAACAGCACGAAACCAGGCGATCACCGCCCGCCGCCGCAGAAGCAGGCGGGCAGAGAGCGGTCCCTAGCAGTAGGGTCGTCGCGCCCCTGGCGGCGCCGAAAGGCGTAACTCTTGGAGAAAAACTACCATTGCTTCCGCGGCGAATGCGAAGGCCGTAAGATGGAAAGCGCGCGCTCCCCTAGAGACTGGCCGTGGCTCTACTCATGACTAGCATGGTTACCAATTTCTGCAAATAAACGCCTGGCACGCGTTGTTTTGGGGAATGAAGCACCGCAACTAGACGCTGTCTTTATAGGTTGTTCTAAGGTCAGGATCAATTGTTTTATGCATTAAACGTTTGTTCCAGTTCAAATTTGTCTATCGTGAGCCGACACGACTACAGTGCATACTTGTAATGAATTTGCTATTAACGAAGGGAGACCGAGAAGCGGGCTTCTCCGCGCGATGAATCTTGATGTGGAGAAGTTAGCCTTAAAGGGACAGGCAACCGCGCTCAGAACCAAATCGATATGGAATGATTCCATATCGCAGTGGCCAGAACGAGCCGTGTTTTTCCCATTAAACGTGGATTTATATTTTTAGTTCATCACCAGAAGTCGAGAAAAATCACCTTTGGCGACCCACGCGGCAAACACATGAAGCTGCATAAGAGGCCCACCACGTGACCTACTAGTGTATGCGGTTACTGGTACTTTATTAGTATTGAAATGCAGTATACATTTCATTATTGTAAGTTTTTCCTGACTTCTAATCCTAATCCTAATCGTCTGTAGTGATCAGAAAAGTGACGTTGCCTTCGCGTTCGTTTTCGATGAGTTGACTTGGCTCGTCTATCGACAGGACAACGACGACGGGGGCCAGCCAGCCATGACGTAGGCGTGTACTTGGGGGAAAATGCGGTACAAATAAAAGAAATGTCTGTACAAGAACGTGAGCTTATTGCATTAGCTTTTTGTTTTCAAAAGTGGTTTTAAAGGTCAAAATGTAGGTAGGTGGTTAACCACAGTTTCATTCCTGTGAAAGCAGAACGATGGATGGCTTTCACAATTTGCGAGGCGGGCTATCGACACGCTCTCACTTCTCAGCGTTGCTGGAGGAGGGACTCTTACTTTTTTAGAGGCTGCTGAAATCGAAAAATTCCGCTTACTAAATATCCACACGCTTTTGGAAGTAACCACTGCAGATGTATACACTACCGAGGGCGAGCTTTGCGTTGCGCCATAAAAAACTAGACCCTTAAAAATTGGTTGTCAGTCCCTTTAAGCACAGCTGAATAAGACTGCTCGGGCAAGTTGGTGGGGTCTGCTAAACATTGTTTTTGGGTCCAAAAGGAGACATAGAAAGGAAGGCGCGCTCTCTATCTGTAATTTCTCTGTATATCCTTTTGCGGCCAAAAACAATGCTTTCCAGTCTTTCCAGGAGATCTAAAAAAAAAGTCATGAACCGTTCCACACTGATGGCGGATGACCAGCGAAGCTGCGTAGCAAATGACAAAGAGCTGACGCAGAATTTTTAACGAAAATACGAACACATTTATTGTCTTGATCGGTGGTCATTGTGACGAAAGGTAGGCATTTATTTTTACACATTCACGTTCATTCGTGTTATACATTCGTTATACACATTCGTGTTTTCATCTCGCAATATATTGAGGCAAAGAATTTGAGACCGAAGCCACCTCACCTACTAGTAGTGGGCCAGTGCCGTCAGCGCCTTCGCAGAGGGAGGGGCAGTATAGGAACGCTCGCATGATGAGCGCCATCGCAGCCAGCTGTGGAAGAAGACGCCCAGATAGCACAAAAGAGATACGTAACGTTTTCGTAGCGTTTATCCAAGACGATAAAAACGGGTTAAAGAAGACACGAATGAGAGAACTTCGACGGGAAAACGTCGTATATCTCTGCTAATGTCCGGCTTAATTACTTTCTTGAGACGATCTAGAACAGGTCTGCAAGACGTATTCGAAAAGCTGGTCTAGAAATAGGATTGGGAAAGACACAAGTAATCCCTTTGCCAAAACTATTCGTAACCAATTTCTAAACGTTTTTAGGACGTTATCAAAAAGCTGGTCTAGAAGCGGTCTTGAAAGGTTTACGATCATCTGAAGCTAATTTTCGCGGGTGACGGGCGCGACCAGACATCGTTGCTCAAAACACGCGTTTAGTTTCGCCTCACGCGACTGGCCTATGCCGCGCAGACGTCGTCAGCCGCACCCGTCGGCATGGCCTAGGCCAATCGCGTGAGATGAAACTGAACGGGCGTTTCGAACAACGATCTCCAATCGCGCCCAAGATGAGTAGAAGCGTCGGTGTTGACTGTAAGAGCCATGGCGCAGTGCCAAGCACTGTTCCCCGCATGGCCGGCGCATCCTCTACCAAGTCGCACGAAAATGAGCCTGTTAGGAATAATAAATCCTTAATACCGCCTTTAGTAAGCTACGATGCTTACAACCACAATGGGAATGACATCCTGCAAAGAACAAATGGCCACGTCTTGGCAGGTGGCCAGACCAAGCCCTTCATGCTAAGAGTGCATAAAATGAGAACATTGTGACAAAGCAAAAACACTTTATTAAAATTTAATGCTTATGCAAGGTTCGAACAAACTGTGTGAGAAATGCAAATAGAAGTAAAAGTACATCAACAATGACAAAAGTCGCAGAAAGGATTCGTAATGAACTCGAAAGTGAACATTCACTAGCACATAAACAAAATGCCAAGTACACATACAAAAATGAACAGAAAAACCTGAAGTGTACTAAAGCGTCTAATTTATCATAGTAAAGTGCGCGTGCTATTAGGTGGACTAGAGTTATGCAGAAGTGACATCGGAGCGAATGGAAGAAGTAGAGTGAAAAATGCAAGAGTATGAATTGGATGGTTACTGCCTCCAAGCAATGTTACTAATCATCTAGAAGCTTGAAAAGAGCACAAAAAGAAATACCACCGCATACCATCATAAAACAATCCTGTGACAGAAATAAAAAAAATGGGAACAATGCAAAATTGGAAATATTGCCTTTAGGATATATCAAAGAAGGTAATGGCGAGAAAAATAACCATACAACAAAAAAGCAATAAAGTGAAATTAGTACAAAATACTTAAACGGGGGATTCAGTGTAACAAGTGAACACTACTGTAGTACAGCGAACGATGAGACAGTAATGCTGCATCTTGCCACTCCGGAACGTGAGATGCACAAGTATTGGTTTCACCAGAAGGACTTGCCCACATACCACCATTGGCATACATATGCACTTGCTCTTCACTCAGTAGCATTGAACTTAATGTGTTCCCTATGTGGGAGCCATGTGTAAAACCGGTGTCACACGACCACCCTCGATCGCGATCAAGCCCGATGCGGATCGAAA
Source organism: Dermacentor variabilis (assembly GCF_050947875.1). Classification (NCBI taxonomy): domain Eukaryota; kingdom Metazoa; phylum Arthropoda; class Arachnida; order Ixodida; family Ixodidae; genus Dermacentor; species Dermacentor variabilis. The sequence continues at coordinate 107,864,844 of NC_134571.1, forward strand.
TTATCGATGCGACTGGCTCACTCTCGTAGCTTGCGCAGAGGAGCCAATCACGACCGAGAAATTCGATTTGTAACGGACTGGATAACGGCTAAAAGAGCCCCGTGTGAAACCGGTATTAAATAAGGCACAGACGTACGCTAGGAAAATGTGTTGCACAAGGACAAAGAACTGCGACATGCCCTGTTGTGCGAAGCGCGCGAACAGAACACATGTATATATATATATATATATAATATTTGGGGTTTTACGTGCCAAAACCACTTTCTGATTATGAGGCACGCCGTAGTGGAGGACTCCGGAAATTTCGACCACCTGGGGTTCTTTAACGTGCACCTAAATCTAAGCACACGGGTGTTTTCGCATTTCGCCCCCATCGAAATGCGGCCGCCGTGGCCGGGATTCGATCCCGCGACCTCGTGCTCAGCAGCCTATATATATATATATATATATATATATATATATATATATATATATATATATATATATATATATATATATATATATATATATATATATATATATATATATATATATATATATATATTTTTATTCAGATACCCTAAAGGCCCTTATGGGCATTACATAGGGGGGGGGGGTTACAACAGGATATGTCAAACACAATTAGGGGGGGGAAGGCAATATAGAACACCGTGGTAAAGATCACCGAATACAACAAGAAAATATAAAAAGAAAAAAAGGAAAGAGAATTGCATACATGATGAAAACAACAACAACAACACTCCGTACAAAGCATGTAGATACACTTACAATGCGTCAAAGGCATAAAATTCTGCTTTTACCCAACATGCGTAAAACTGCGCTTCAAATTACTAACAAATGAGTCATGATCACGTATAGAAGCAATTTCTTTTGGCAGCTTATTCCAGTGATGAGTAGCTAGAAAGAGCGGTGATTGTCGCAGGAGATTCGTACGTGCAAACATGGGACGCACTTTGAAGGGGTGGTCGAGACGGGGAAAAATGTTTTGTGGGGGTTTGATATGGGATGCTGTAAAGGATGACGGGGTATGATACAATCTGTGGAAGTGGGAAAGCAGTGCTAACAGTCGTCGTGTTTCTAGAGAAGGTAATTGGAGGGACTCTTTGATAGCCGTGATGCTGGATGTTCTAGAGTATGTTTTAGTGATGAAGCGTGCTGCTTTATTTTGTAAAGATTCCAGCTTGTTTATTAGGTAAGTCTGATTTGGATTCCATATTATGGAAGCGTATTCAATCTTTGAGCGAACTAGAGCTGTGTAGGCTAATAATTTAGTTGACTCATTTGCTAAATACAAATTTCGCCTAATGAATCCAAGTGTTTTATTTGCTTTCGAAATTATTTCATCAATGTGATCATTCCATGTAAGGTTAGAAGTTAAATGGACTCCCAAATATTTTAATGTAGACACATTCTCTATGCATATGCTGTTCAGAAAATATGAACTTAAGTGAACGTTACTGGCTCTGCTAAATGTCATTGTTTTAGTTTTAGAAACATTAATTTCCATTTGCCATTGCTCGCACCAAAGTGAAATTTTGTTTAGGTCGGCCTGTAAAATATTAGTGTCTTCAGAGGTGATAATTTGTCTGTAAAGAACGCAGTCATCTGCAAACAATCGAACTGTTGAGGTCAGGTTGTTACTGATGCCATTAATGTAAATTAAGAATAAGATTGGGCCAAGTACGGATCCCTGAGGAACGCCAGATTTAACTTGTGCTAAAGCGGAAAAGTGATCATTTACGGAAACAAATTGGTAGCGATTGGTTAAAAAACTTGAGATCCAATTTATAATTTTACCATGTATGTTAAGCCGGCTAAGTTTCATCATTAAGCGAGAATGGGGAACTTTATCGAATGCTTTCTTGAAGTCAATAAATGTGGCATCGATTTTTATGGAATCGTGAACAGCTTGAAGAAGATCAGTTATAAGTTCAAAAAGCTGTGTTTCACAAGAGCGTCCTTTCTGAAATCCATGTTGATTGTTAGAAAAGAAGTTATGTTCAGATAAATATTTCATAACTGCGGAAGATATGATATGCTCAAGTAATTTACATGGAATACTAGTCAAGGATATATGTCTATAGTTTGAGGGCATTGATCGGTCACCTGATTTATAAATGGGAGTGATACGACCGACCTTCCAGTCATCTGGTACAATTCCTGTATCTATTGATTGCTGGAAAAGGGCGGCTAATACGGGAGATATTATAGGTTTAGTCATTTTAAGCATCTTTGTGCAGATGCCGTCTGGACCTGGCGCTGAGTTATTCGAAAGTCGATCTATGGCCGATTCTATTCCCTCTGGTGTAATTATGAGATCATTCATAGATGAGTTAATTGAAGGAAACGTAAGGTCAGGTGGAATTGGATTTTCGTTTGTGAATACAGAGCTGAAAAACGAGTTTAATTCAGTCGCAGCTTCAGATGGTGAGAGTAGCTCACCGTTATTAATGATTGGTATAGTGGATTGAGAAGAGTGTTTAGGGTTAATTACTTTCCAAAACTTTTTCGGATTGTTCATTATCATGCTGACGATGTCACCGTTAAAAAACTTGTCTTTAGATGCTTCAATTTCAGCTTTACATTTATTTGATTGTTCTCGGTATCCAAGCATGCACCCCAAGTACCATCCCGGACGACGCAGAGCAAGGGCAAAGACCCTTCATAAACGTTTCGGCATGGGACCGGGGGTGTATTATACGGATGCCAGTCGAGCCAGCTCAGACACTTTCACCATAGTCTCTACACGCAACAACAACGTAACAACGGCATCCTTCAAAACCGCCTCGGCATGCGTGGCAGAGGCTGCAGCCATTGCCTTGGCCATTCAGGACGCCGAGCGCCAAACCAATTCGGCTGTCATATTATCCGACTCACAAGCGGCTTGCCGCCTGTTTTTACAAGGAACGGCACCCAAATCAATATTCAAAATTTTAGGCACTCAACTAGAAGGGCACCACACTATCGTCTGGTGTCCGGCACACGAGCGACTGGCAGGAAACGCTAGGGCAGACCGTATTGCTCGAGGTTTGAACGTCCGAGCAACGGCATGGCCTAGCGACGTCCTTCCACCGAATTCTCGTGACATCCTCCTACAGCAAAGGCAGGAGCGGAGACGTTTTGGACATCCTCACTCCGATTTAAACAGCGAACAGGAGAGGGACTGGCGTCGTATTCAGACGAATACATACCCCAACCTGCACCACCTACACAGAATACACCCCACGAGGTTCTCTGACGAGTGCCCGTGGTGCACAGACACACCCACACTAAAACACATCACATGGGAGTGCCCCAGGAGGCCTCCGCACATAGACAGTCCCATATTACACCAACATCCACTAATGAGGAATAGGCAGTGGGAGGCTTGGCTTGCGGACGAGGGTCGGGAGAGCCAGTTGACTCTTCTGGACCAAGCCCAGCGAGCCGCTCGTGCCAGTGGGGCCCTGGAATAGGGGCTCCAACCATCGTGCCTTATTTTATTTCCATTGAATAAAGTTTTACTCTCTCTCTCGGTATCGCTGCCAATCACCATCCGAGTGGGACAACTTAGCTTTAGAGTAAAGGCGTTTCTTTTTATTTATTGCTCTCTTTACTTGGGACGTGAACCATTTGCTCTGTGTTGATGACGTTATTCTAATTTTGGGAACGTGCTTTTGTTTCAGTTCAATAAGCTTTCTTCGGATATATATATATATATATATATATATATATATATATATATATATATATATATATATATATATATATATATATATATATATATATATATATATATATATATATATATATATAAAGAAACTGCGAGAGCGCTTCGCGAACTCCATGCGCACACATGGCACCCGCACGAACTCGGCAGGCCGCCGTAAAGCGCGAAGGGCGCACAGCGTACATTCCGACACATGTCCCAAACTGCAAACAATCGTACTACCTAAAGCATACAATTAATTTTATACCAAGGGCATACTCGACTCACGTATGCAGTATCCACAAGCGAGTTATGCAGCGTACATGCTGTATCCATTCGCCAAATAGTAAAATTGATAACAAGCACAAAGCTACAAGGGACTCAATACATTACTACCATTTGAGGCGTCAAATAAAATCGAATTTGGCCGTTTCATATATTGGGAACAATATATGGACACATGTGGTACCCGGTAATACCATGAAATACCCATCACGTGGGTAAAGGGGGCGAAAACACAATCGAGAACCTGAAGCGCAAACGATAAAAGCACGGTATGGTGCACGCAAAATTCTGTCAGTGCGCTGTAGCGCGAGGGAAGAAAATAGGGCGAGCACTTGACCTCACCTTTTGGGATACCGCACTAGTACTGAATCATTAAAAAAAAAGCCTGTTTGAACCAGTTCCCTTGTCTGCAACACTCTTGCTAAACGGGAGACTAAAATACCACGATGACGGCTCTATTGCGGAGATCGGCAAGGTGCGCACAGACAGAAATTTTGCCGCCTTTCTTCGCATTCTGCAAAATGCTTTCTTGTTAGGATCACGCATAGCGGCCGACCCCGACGCTAGGGACACACAGGCACGATTTCGTCCCTCTAGCTTTCGTCCTTATACTGCCCTTAACGCCTTAATTACAGCGTCAGTGAAAAGGCGCCTCACATAACATGACAATGAACTTGAAGAGCTGATTAGTGCCCTCCACTCCGCGCCCTCCAATTGAAAACACTACTGATTTCCAAATTAAACTACACAAACAGATCGCACAACCCAAACTAATCACAGAACGTCGTTTTCTTGACTGCAAAACCCTGCAACACTTACATGACAAAGGGCAGCGGCAGCACATTCAGAACAGCCGCTATCATACCACAGCGCAATGCAAGTGCGATAACGCTATTATGCCCGGCTCAAACAGATCGCACAACCCAAACTAATCACAGAATGTCGTTTTCTTGACAGCAAAGCACTGCAACACTTACATGACAAAGGGCAGCGGCAGCAAATTCAGAACAGTCGCAAACAGACCATAGTGCCATGCGAGTGCGATAACGCGACTATGCCCGGCTTCACGAATAACGTGGCCGCCTTGGTCACATAACAACTGAAAATACTACTGATTTCCAAATTAAAACCACACAAACATATCGCACAACCCAAACTGATCACAGAATATCGTTTTCTTGACAGCAAAACACTGCAACACTTACATAGCAAAGGGCCGCGGCAGCCCGTTCAGAACAGCCGCAAACACACTACAGCGCAATGCGAGTGCGGTGACGCGACGATGCCATGACGACGCGACTATGCCCGGCTCGCCCGGCTGCCCGGCATCACGAATCACGTGGCCACCTTGGTCACATGATTTGACGACGGTATCGCCACCTTGCCCAAGGTTGGATCGCGTTGATGGGTTGTTGAATATTGTAGAAGCCGCTAAAGAGGCTGACGCGCCGTGGCGTGGCGGTGGCGTTTTGAGTCGTTTGCAAAACGTATTCACCCCTCGTTTTTAAGCTGTCTGGCTTCCAACGTTATCAAAACGTATTCACCCCTCGTTTTTAAGCTTTCTTGTTCTGAACGTCTTTGATGCGTCGATTATGGTCAAAAATCCGTTTCAGACGTTGAATTCCTTAATACGACGTTTTCAAGACTTTGTGTGCTACCTGGGCGACGAAGGCGCGAGCAGTGGCACGAGCGCGTTCGCGCGATTACGCCAAGGGATGCAAACGAGCCAGTTGAGGAAAACGACGACGACGACGAACGCGCGAGCAAGGGTACGAGCCATTGCTGATGGTGATAATTTTTGCTCGCACACATGCAGATTTCATGGAACCCTAGCCAGAAACAGCTTCGCTGTAAAACCCCGCCGTGCCGTTCAATGCAATTCCGCTGAAGAAATATGTCGTATAGTGGCGAATAATTTTTTATGGCACAGTTTCGTTAGACGTTTCATAGAGCTGGGAACCAGGAGACGGCTTTAGCCTGTCTGTAGATTTATTGCAGTACCGGAAGGCATGAGTTATCATAAGCAACTCAAGAGAAAACGCTCCCCATAGCGCTCATGCACTGGAATCTGCAATCGCAGGGACGCCGCCATGTTGCTACTCTGTGCAGGCGCGTTGGCGAAGGCGACGAGGCGCGCGATCCCGAGCCTCCCTCAGTATAGCGGCGCCATCTAGTTCAGTCGCCTGCAAGCTCATTCATTCACGCAACATAAATTTTGGATCCAAGTCTTATAGATATCTGTCCGATCTTTCTGGAAAATATAAGGAATGAAGTTTACACATTGTCGATACGTACGTGCTAGGTCTAAAAGCTTGTTCTTGTATATTGTTTCGAATATACTTAGCGTTACAAAAATGTGTCGTAGCAACACTATAGCACTTTTCATCGCGCAGCTTTTCTTCCAGTGTTGGAGTACTAACTCTATGCCGGAAGCGAATACGCGCGCAGCAATGCTGGTGGCGCCACCTTGTGACGCTTCTGCCAAATATAGCACGAGGAACCTTGTTGAAACAATAATGTTGTCCTACTTGTCTAGCGGTGCAAAGCGCGTAAACGTTAGCGTAAAGCGCATTTCTTTTTTTTTTCTTTTCTGTGAGAATAATAACGCAAAGCAAATAAACGTTTCTTATCAACACAAAAAGCATTGTAGCTGAAGAAAGCAACATAACTGGAGGCTGATACGCCCTTTTACGTACAGGCGCACCGACCAAGGAACAGGCTTTTAGCATGTCATTTTGTGCGATGTTATGGTGGCTACATCTGCGACGGGTAAAGTTGCGTGTGTTCGTAGGCATGGCTATGGTTCCTAGAATATCTCTAGAGACCATATTATGGCTACAATAAATGTTCACTGCGAGACGAATTGGGCCTCTGCTAACTGTAAGAAACTTTTTTTTTTGAAATATAGTAAAATGGATGGCCAAGACACCTGCAGGTTTCATCAACTTATCTGCTGTTGATGGAATGCGAACGAGGCTTGCCTTTACGCCCATAAAGTAGTTAGAATTTCTCTCTTTCTGCAAGAGACCCTTAATAGAAAGGAGATACTCCTTTGTCGTGCGTCACCTCGTGTGAACGCCTTTCCGATATATGTCCCTTAATTCAAAAAAGCACTTTTGAGTGTCCATGTGTCAGATATTCCACATGCGTACAGTGTGTTTGGCTGCAAAAACGAATTGATGTGGGCGCACCCTTATGCTCCGCTCAATCGACTCCGTAGTGGAGCAATGACAACGTTCCGTCTCTCACTGCTGGCAAGAGTTAGTGTGCTTACAAACACTACAGCAATACTGTTGAGCAGCTGTGCGCATGGTACCACACCGCGGTGCATGAAGGGGTCCAAGCGTAACGGACGGTATACACTTCAAGCTACAGACGCTGGCGGTTTTCCTTAGGTATCATATCTCGCACAATCGAGCCGCGACGCCTGCAACGCCACAGGCGGCGCCCGGCGTGAGGTCCCTATAGATACCAACGCTGTGAGACGCCTGGTAGCTGCCGGGGCGCTGTTTCTTCTGCCCGGCAGCAGTTGCCTTGCGTGCTGTGCCGCGCGCCACCATATCGCACCAGCGTATAGTTAGAAGACCATCCGAGTAGTTCAAGCGCAAATGCTAAACTTTGATATCACTGTGGGTGATTCGTCCTTCTGGCCAGTGGTGGTCCAGGACAGTGCTTTCGGAGTGGGCGAAAGGAAGCAAAGAGGGTGCAAAAAGCAAAGACAACATTAGGTAAAGCAATGAAAGGGGCTAGTTGGTGCACTTTCACGATTATGTTGCGCTGAGTTTTACACTGGCAAAAATTTACAAAGAAAGGAAAAAGGACGCAGACGGACGAAGCGCAAACTACCAACTGTTCACAGATTCACCCGCGGCTGCATCCTAATACCGTTGCTCCTGTAATGAAGTAGATAGCACAAGCGTTGCTGCGGCCGCATTGCTCCTGAAGTGAGGAAGACAAAGATCAGAGGATCGGTGTCGCTGCTTTCCTAGTTATTGTTTAACCGTCCTCAATAAGAACACAAAAATACTAACTTCAAATTTTAGAATAGCACAGCCTGAAAATTGACAAAACGGTTAGTATTCATTTAATATCATTTCTAAATTACACAATTATATTTAGTATTCTTCCCTTCTTACCTAGCCGATTCATGCCCGACCCCTCGTAGTGGGTTGAGTCATATCCGTAGGCATCAAACCAAACCAAACCGACATCACCCTGGGCTTCGCAGGGAACCTTTAATAACTATTTATAGCATGTATGTTCGACCGATACTGAAATTTGGGTGCGTGCTATTCTGTGGTGGACCAGCATAGAAGATTATCCCCCTGGTTCTGGAATAGGAGGCTCTTCGGCATAGTTTTGATTTCCCACAATTGGTTGCTAACAATGTTTTATATCAAGAAGCACGAGTACTTACTCTTCCCTGCCGATTCCTCATTGTAACAAAAAAAAAACGTATTTACACATTTATGAATCTTCTTTGAAACGATCACAATTTATATTTATTAGTGAAATGAGGGCATTTTTCCGTGAGCATTGGTCCCGCTTACATAGACCTCGGGTTTTGTTTGTGCGAGCTGAGCTAGATCCACAAAACGTTAATGTGCGCGAGTTCATTTTCCCAGACAAGCCCTTGCCCAATATAAAGATTCAATTTGATGATATATTTCCATGAAATGCCAAACTCCTGCCCACTACATATTTAAATGGCATGCTGTGATCATTGTGTGATCGCGACTGATCCATCAATGAGTGAGGAGAAAGTGGGTGTGGGTATTTTTTCCGAGTCACTATCCTCGTCATATGCATTGCGCCTTCCGTTTTAACACCCATATTTATGGCTGCGCAATCAGCCGTTATCTTAGCTCTTCGAAAACTTCCTTCGAATTATTCAACAGTGGTTGTATTACTAATATTATAACTGTGAATAAAATTATTCACAGTTATAATATTAATGATGTTATTATACAAAATTTAACTTGATCATCTTTACGTCTATCATTTACTTTATGTATTCTATTATTAAGTTCATTATACACTACTTTATTTCATTTGTTGTCGGTTTATTCCTCATTTTTAGTTATTAATTAATTTTCCTTCTTTATTACTTATTTATTTATTAACAAATTTATTTCATTTTTCAATCATATTACCACACGGTTCGTGGCCTGCCCCCCGCAGTGGTTTTGTGCCATTAATTGAGGCTTCAACGTCATCACCATCTTCTTCTGAGAGACAGCACCCAAGAGACGCGAAAGTCGGAATAGTAGGCACTAACTGCTTCGCTTTAAAATTCGTGTATCAGCCTTTCTCCACCACATTAGGTGTTCTCGGATAGGTGGTGTACTTCTTCGTGCCATGTGCCTCGCATCCCCATTCTTTCATCGACTAAATATATCCAGATAGAAGGAACCATAACTAGATAGCATGCAACACTTAATGATGATGATAGCAACTTTATTGTACCGCCTTACACGTCCTTTTGACGCAATGCTATAGATTCTTTCTTGCTACAAAGACCGGTCTGGTTGAGCGCAACGGAGGGTGACCGTCCCTGTACGCTGTCGTTAATTGCGGTCATTGCTTCAGGAGTCACGCGAGTTTCACTGCTTCGTCGATGCAGCGAATCGTGGTACACGGGGACTACGACCACCGGGGGGCAAGCGTCGCCTGCTTAAGCATGTCATTCAAAGGCTGCTAATACGAAAATTAGACAAATACCAGCCCTGCAGATTTACTCGTATACTACTCATTTATAACTTATTTAGTCGAAGTGAAATTTATTTGCAGTTTGCCTATAACGGGCGTATGGGTAAGCTATAACCTAGCGTTAGGCTTGGCAAGCTACTCCAGGTGAGGTAAATAAATGGGCGAGAGAAAGAAAGGCATATAGGCACAAACCAAGGCCGCGATTTTGTAGCGATGCCTTTTCCGATGCTATTCCTTTTCGCGCTTCGTCAGTGGTCAGAGCGACGCTCCGCCCGCGTTATCGATGGGATCAGCCGGCCGTGAATGGCGGGTGGTGACAGCGGCATAGAACAGAGCGGAAGACACCGCTACAAACTCGTAGCCCAACAACACGCGGGCTTAACGCACTGCACAAAAGTTACTGACCGAGTCTCTGAGGTTCTGTCGAGAGCCAGAAGACCACCATGGTCTCCAGGGACATCTCCCAGCGCAAGTCGCTTGTCGTGTCACAAGTTCAGAGCAGGGGCACTAAAAGAAAATATTAAGTCAATTTAGATTATAGGTTATTCGTCTTGAAGTCTATCATCGTTTTCTGCGGTGCAAATATATCAGTTTGTAGCTTAGAAAATTGCCGCCCAACGCACCGCTGCTGCTCCTCGATTTGATCCGCCGTGCCAAAACGGACGACTTCATGTAACCTGCAGGTGACCTCCCTCTCAGCAGCTCAATGTGAAATAGCTAGTGTTCACGCCACATTTGAGGTACCATGGTCTACAACAATTGACGCCGCTAAGATTCTCCGTTTCCGTCATTTTTTCACGTGCAAAAGCTCTCTTCCTGCTACTAATCACGAATTAGTTATTGCAGAAGCGTAACATTTCAATCTAGCACCACCTAATATTTTGCTTTAGTGTCCATTTAAGATAGCGGATATACGAGAAAAAAGTATATCGGCTTCTCATGTTTTTTTTTTTTTTGCTTACAAATCACGCGAATAACCTGTCGATATTTCGTGTATCTTGAGGTAGGCGCTATTCGGGACGTCCTATTTTCGTACGACTATACATGGTCAGTATTCCCACAGAGTTTCAGGGGCCGAATTCACAAAGCTTTTTGTTCGTCAGCACTCTTCGCCATCATCGGGCCATCGTCGCTAACAGTATCTTCAACATCGTGAGTGGTTGGCACATGCTCTTACAAACAATTTTGGCGCAATAACGTTCTTTTTTTCATGCGTTAGCATTAGGAGTGCCAAAGTGGAAAAGTGTATATGTGTGAACTGTGGGAAGCCGACCCAAGGGGTGTGAAACTAGTCACGGGGTAGAGGTAGAGAGACAGTGGGAGAGCTTGCAAGACCTTACCAATAGGATAGCTTAGAACAGCATGGGTGGTCTAGAAGTCAGTGGGAGCTGGAGCTGGGAAGGAAGGAGAGAGAGCAGCGCAGCTACGAATTCACTTTAAAAAAAAAATTTACACCCTTTTGTGCTCATCTTGTCCCCAAACAATAATCGTCATCTGCCTTGCTTGCGTTTCCTCTCTTGAAAACTCGGTGCTCGCTACTTTCCTGTCGAGGATGCTGTGTCAAGCTGATAACGCGCAAGCCGTTCTTGACTACTAAGTACCGGGCCCGCAGCGTTATAGAAAGGAAATGCGGGGAAGACAGGTGATGATTATTGATTGGGGACAAAATACAACCCAAAGGGTGTAAACTTTATTTACAGTGTGGGCGCTTGACAGAGGGAAAATGGTGGCGGCGCTGAAGCGCCGTCCCCTCCATTGCTCCGGACCAACGTCAGTTGCACTCCGCTCCTCGAAGAGGCATGGCTTGTGTCGAGTCGGCTAAAATGATGTGCGAAATTGAAGAAGTGCACCGTAATGCTACTGCATTTCTTTCGCATTTACCGCTAAATCGCCACTGATTTATTTTCGTGAGAACGGTCCCTCCTACGTAAGTGCCGTCCGCGAGCGGCCATCGCTGCGCCTGCCTTAATTCTTGTTATTGCGTCGATCCATACCATGAGCGGCTGATGCTCGAACGTCGGCCGGTAAAAGAGAGTTTTACGTTAGAGAAGTTTTGCGAATATAGGGGCCCATTGCTACACTCTAAGAAAGGTTATGGCTATGTCTGGCGCAACTTTGTTTAATACGGGTGTCACACGGCACACTTTTGATCGCAACCAAGCCCGATCCGGATCGAATTTCTCGGTCTTGATTGGCTCCTTTGCATAAATGCGCGAGAGAGCCAATCGCAGTCGGGAATTTCGATCCGGATCGGTGCCGATCGCGATCAGAAGTGTACGTGTGACACCAGTATTACGCTGCGCGCCCGGGACTTCCATGTAACGAACGGCATTCGCGTTTTTAGCGTGACATAGCATTCTCGACAGGAAAGTAGCGAGCACACAGTTTTCAGTAAAGGAAACGGAAGCAAGGCAGATGACGATTATTGTTGTGGAACGAGATAAGCTTGAAAAAGTGCAAACTTTTTAAGAGTATATACATGCGTCGCGCATAGTGAGTTCGCGGCACACACAATGGGTGGACAGTGGGGCTAGTTTCGGTATCGGCAATAAAGCGTCGCCACGGCAGTGGTAGCCGAAGGAAAATTCAATACCTGATGCATATGTGGCTCTGTCTTTTCAACCTACATAGCTAAAAAGTAAAGTGATGCAATTATGTCTAGAAATAAAATGTGCTTTTGGCTATTTTCTTTTTCAGCGTCTTATATCTTTCTTTAGTCGCTTCGTTTGTTGTGCCAACGGGTGGCGTTTTCACTATTATCGCTTATGCTGCCATTCTGTTCGTCTGCTCCTGCCACTTTCTATGCACGTGCATGTTTTTTCGCATGCTTTGCCGTTAAAAATGTTCTTTCCTTGCCGACGTACGTTCCGGCAATGTCAGAAAAACTGAGGAAAGGACACAAGGCGCGCTGCGCGGCTGTGTACATGTGGTGTGGCGACTCGCGGAGTAACACAAGGACGAAAATTTTCTGTTTCCCAGCGGACGAGAGGTATAAGTACATTTTTTTCTGCATTCGTTATGAAGCAACAAGCGCTATACTTATCAAAATAGCTGCAGGACGAAACGAAAGATCTTCCGCCGTTTTTTTCAAGTGAATATCTTTTTTGATTTGGCGCGGCGCATTTTTTCTGTGGTGTTGTAAGAGACTGAAGCTACTTGTTGACAGTTGCACATGGGCTGATTGATGCTAGCTGACGCGCAGAGGCAAATTTCGATTCGGTATATGTTAGCGGTTGCTCTTCATTTTCTTCACGAGTAGGAAACTTGCAATGTATATTTGCCGAAGGTCTTAGCACGCTTACTGCACAGACTGGTTACGCAGGAGAGCATTCCGGTGACCAGTTTTTCGCTGTGTCATTAGCACCTTTGAACGTTCATGAACATGGCAGAAGCCGAAAAAAAAAAGAATCAATTACGTCGCAGTCACCGTTTGCGTTTTGAATTACAAGAAGTTCGAGTTACCTGTGCGACGACCGAGGTTAATTCTCTTCACTTTTCAGCCTGTGCCCCGGAAGACAGAATTTTTTCGTAGCATCTTCGTACTCTCAACATTGGTTTCACTTTTAGGTGTTCTCTAATCATGAACACGCGGTATTTTGCCCGTTTTTCTGATGCGACATATCGCGATATTACGCAAAATGGAAAGTCCTGGTGGGGACGACATGGCATCAGATGTCTACCGCCTCTGCTCGGACCACTTCACAGAAAGGGTCCTCGCCGACCCGTCCAAAACGAGTCTGTTGTGGTCGGCTGTGCCGGCTGCTGCAGTGGTAGAGCGATCCTTGATCGATGAAAGTAAGGAAAACAAGTGGTTCCGAATCTGTCCTCTTGTAGTTCGTCGTTTTCGTACAGAAACCACTTGACAGGGCACGGCGCAAGTGCCGTGAGCACGGCGAGCGCTCTTTTTTCCAGGTCGCTTGCTACGGCGTCGGGTGCCATGTGACGTTACGCAGGGAAATTTGCTCCGCCTGGCGCCAAGAAACCACGCGCTTGTCAGTACCTCTTAATAGCTTGCTCGTCTGCGGTGCGTGATGTTCTCGATTATAGGCTAATCTAAAAAGCCGAACAGTTTATTTATTTATTCATTCATTTATTTGGTACATATTGCTAGCCTTAACGAAGGCTTTGGCAGGAAAGGGTACATTCAAAAGGGGTAAATACAACATTCACACAGGGTTCAACAATAATCGTTTACAAGAGGCGTTGGCTTTGGTTTAGAAAAAAACGAAACACCCGCCGTGGTTGCTCAGTGGCTATGGTGTTGGGCTGCTGAGCACGAGGTCGCGGGATCGAATCCCGGCCACGGCGGCCGCATTTCGATGGGGGCGAAATGCGAAAACACCCGTGTGCTTAGATTTAGGTGCACGTTAAAGAACCCCAGGTGGTCAAAATTTCCGGAGTCCTCCACTACGGCGTGCCTCATAATCAGAAAGTGGTTTTGGCACGTAAAACCCCAAATATTATTATATTATATTGGTTTAAAAAACAAGCTTATTCATACATACGCACAGCGATATAGACAATGCACATTCTTGGTGACAATAGAACACAATGTAAAAACCACAGTTCATCACGTAGCAACAAAGATATGGTCAGACAGCTCAGAGAAGAAAGAATCGAGGGTTGTACATTCGACAACCTCTTGTGGTAACAGATTCCATTCTCTAATAGCTTGTGGGAAGTATGAGTACCTGAAGGTGTCATTGCGAAATCTATACTCAAATAATTGTTTATTGTGCTTTGTTCTTGAAATTCTAGCGTTAGAGTGTACTAAAAACTTGTTTTTTTGTCTATTTTTAGAGCATTGCTCTGGAGAATGAACAGGAATTTTAGTCTGAGATATCTAGCATGATCGCTAATTGTTGGGAGTCCGGCTAAGCGTAGAAGTTCAGTTGGGGAATCATGACGACGGTATTTATTATAAGTGAATCTGGATGCTTTTCTTTGTGCGCTCTCTAACTTCGCTATGGCACATTTAGTCTATGGGAACCAGCATATGGCGCCTTATTCTATAACGGAGCGAATGAGTGACGTGTACGCGAGTAGTTTGGTATTGGGTGAAGCGTACCTGAGGGACTGTTTGAGGGAAAAAAGCGCTGAGAGCGATTTTGTTGCTACGTATGACACGTGTTTGTTCCATTTTAGATAGGAAGAAATAATGATACCTAAATGCTTGTATTCTTCAACCCTTTGTAGTTCTCTTTGCTGAATTTGGTATGGAAAGGTTAGTGGTGCTTTCTTCCTCGTGACTGCCATGTTGACCGTTTTTTCTGCATTTAGCGTCATCTGCCAGTCCTGACACCATTTCGCTATCTTTTTAAGTGCGTCATTCAAAACTACCTGATCATCTTTGGTCTGTATTGCTTTATAAATAATGCAGTCATCTGCGAACATGCGTACCGTTGCATCAGTGACATTTGCCCTGTCGTTGATAAAAATAAGGAAGAGAATGGGAGCTAAAAATGTGCTCTGAGGCACACCGGATAAAACTTCAACGCAGTCTGAGGATTGCCCTTCGAAATGGACGAATTGTTGACGTCGTGACAAATATGCTTTTAACCATTTTGTAAGAATACCGTATCCCAGAATCCCTTGCAGCTTTTGGATTAGTTTTGGATGCGATACCCGATCAAATGCTTTTGATAGGTCTAGAAAAATTATGTCTACCTGTCCGCGCTTACCGATTGTTAATGCTAGGTCATGAATAGTCTCTATTCATTGAGTTGTACACAACCCACTCCTAAATCCATGTTGGTTAGGGTTAATTAACGAATGACTTTCAACAAAAGTTACGATGTGTTTTAATATTCAATGCTCAAAAATTTTCCCCGCTGTACAAGTGAGTGAAATAGGACGGAAGTTTGAAGGATTTGTAGCATCACCTGATTTATGTATAGGAATAATTTTAGCAATTTTTCATTCTTTAAGACCTTCAGAAGTTTGCAACGATTTTGTACAAATTAGCAATAAGTATTTGGAAACCCATTCAGCGTACCTCCTGAGAAAAGCATTTGGAATGTTATCTCGGCCGCTGGATGTTTTTATATCGAGATTAAGTAATAAAGAAAGAATTCCCGCTTCCGTTATATTTAGCTCACCCGGTACCTCACCTATGTCACTTGTCTGTGCGACCTTATCTGGGATAGTGTTATTGTCAACTGTGAAAACTGATAGGAAAAATTGATTAAATTGGCTAGCCTTGGTTAAGGCTTTTGTTGGCAATAAGTTGCTCTTCTTCGGAACCCTAGATTTGAGGTAGTGCCAAAATTTATGAGGGGATTTTTTAATGAAGTTATTTAAGGTTTCATCTAAGTACTTTTGTTTAGCCGTTTTCGCTGCTATCTTCAACGCGTGAGAAAGTTCGCTAATTTTTCTTGCACAATTTCTAAGTTTTCTGAGCCTTGCACTTCTGCGATTTAAATGTATAATCTCTCTTGATATCTATGGGTTCGTTTTACGTACGGTCTTTATTTTCTTAGGAATGAATTTTGCGAGACAGTGCTCAACATTGGCCCTGAAAAGCACTCATAGGTTATCAGTTGGCATGTTTCCATCGAGGAAACACCGAAGGAATTCGGGGTAAGATTCTTCTAGGAAGTCAAGAACACTAACGTCATCGGCATTTGTTCAGTCGTATATTTGAGTCTTTTTGTTTCGCGCTCGAGGCCGGTTGTGTACTGTTAATGACCATGTGGTTGCTTTCTGATCTGCAGTTCCATTGACTGTTTCCCAAGAAACTGTGTTATCGAGAATATTGTCGCTTAAGAAGGTGAGGTCTAATATATTGCTGGCTGTCTCGGTTACACGTGTTGGTGCATGTATAATCTGCTTTAAGCTAAAGTTAAAGGCAATTTCCAGCAGTGCTTCTGCGCAGGACGGATAGGCAATCCCACCATCAAGCGTTGCCCAGTCTAGTGAGGGTAGGTTGTAGTCACCTGTGAGCATAATTTTATGAGTATCCTGAAGATAACGTTGCACGTAATCAGCCAGTGTGTGAAGCGTACTGCAATCGGCGTTTGGGGGCCGGTACATAGTTCCGACGAAGAATACAAATTTACCGACATTAATCTTACACCACAGCGCTTCTATACCATGTACGTCAGGCATGGGCATCGTTGGAATGTCGTCTCTCACCAAAATTGCAGCACGCCCCCCCCCTTCCACCCCCCGGGTCCATCTATCTTTGCGCAGGACAATATAGCCGGGTGGAAAGAAGGTACCGCTGCTCGTAATTCGTGGCGACAGCCATGTTTCACTGATTGTGACTATTTGCGAAGAGTGTTCCAGAAGAAACGCTTCTAATTGTTCTGTTTTGTTTACGAAGCTTCTGGAAATAATGTTCACTATATTTAGCTTTTATTGTTGGTCCGGCTGTTCCCGTTTTTTTTTTGCAATGTTCTGATTTTGTTTGGTTAATGGTAGTTTGTCGCCACTTTCTTCGTCCCAAATGAACACGTCGTCATTAACCTTAATTTTATAAAAAAATCAATTTGACTTTATCCTTGTTTTCTCGATTGGTTTTGCAGCTATCCCATAGCTGTTTCCTAATATTACGCACCTTTAACGAGAAATCTTCGCTGACTGATATGGTGGTACCTTTAAGCTTGATAGAGTTCTTGAATATTTTAGTTTTATCTCTGGAATCAAGCAGCTTAAAAATTACAGGACGTGTTTCGCTTTCTTTTTTGGCCCCAAGGCGGCGAATCCTCTCTACTCCAGAAATAGTGACGCCAAGTTTGTTTTGAATGAGTTTCACACATATTTCATTTTCAAGGCGCTCGACAGTCTCCTCTTGTTCTTCATTATTTCTGTAAACGATTAGGTTCGATCGCCTACTTCTGTTTTCGAGGTCGTCAACCTGCCGTGCTAGGTTAGCCACGGTTCGTTCCAATCGGATAATTTTGTCTTCTACCTCCCCTACCCAAACCTCGATGTGCGACAGTCCATCCAGTTTGGCGTGAATGGTTGCTAAGGATTCAGAAGCCGCCTTCTTCTCACTTTTAATGTCATTAATATCTGCAGCCATTTCGCGTATTTCGTTCATGACTTCTTGATTAGTAGGACCAGGATTGCTTTCTATGTCTCCAGACAAGAGTAATAAATCTTTTAAGGAAACAGCGTACTCGGCAACAAGTGAACACATTTGCCATGGGCGCGGCAGCACCACAAGAAACATATTGCTACTACGAAAACGTTTCCCGTAATCCTTCCTCACCTGGACGAGAAAGACGAAGTGGTTCGTGAGCGCCATGCTCACTGCGGTGTGGCCGTGCCCAATGCCAACGATCGACAAGTTGCTCCATTTATACGCAGTTGGTATCACTGTCAGTTTCCGCTGTCGATGAGAGAGTTCGCGTTCGTATAAAGGGATCTCTCATCGTTCGTATAAAGTT
Organism: Dermacentor variabilis; assembly: GCF_050947875.1. Taxonomy (NCBI): domain Eukaryota; kingdom Metazoa; phylum Arthropoda; class Arachnida; order Ixodida; family Ixodidae; genus Dermacentor; species Dermacentor variabilis. Next base: position 107,882,919 of record NC_134571.1, read on the forward strand.
CGTATAACAAGTATAAAAAGAAATATTTCCGGAGCAAAAATTCCAGTGCTCAGTTGCCCAGCAGCTTTAAACTATTGGAGTTATTGTGGGTATTTTGCAGAAAAATGAAGCAAAAGTAAATAAAACGCTCCATTACCTAATCCTTAAGACGATGAATCAAAAACTTTCATCGATTAAGAAAACTAGCTTTCGAAATCTCATGACTAGTATTCTCAGCCAGCTATTGAGAAATCAGCAGTGCTTAACATATTCCATGAATATATAGCAGCACTAAAACTTGGAACATTGGTTATTAAATATGGGAGGCAACCGCCGTGGTTGCTCAGTGGCTATGGTGTTGGGCTGCTGAACACGAGGTCGCGGTATCGAATACCGGCCAATGCGGTCGCATTTCGACGAGAGCGAAACGCGAAAACACATGTGTACTTAGATTTAGGTGCACGTTAAAGAACCCCAGGTAGTAGAAATTTCCGGAGTCCTCCACTACGGCGTGCCTCATAATCAGAAAGTGGTTTTGGCACGTAAAACCCCAGAATTTAACAAAAATATATTGGAGGCATACTTGTACTTGAAATCCTTCAACCAAATATAATCAGAACTGACCTGCATGGATTGAAAGTACTATTTTAAATTCGGTTTTTCTTTTTCACATGCACTAGAAATTTGGTAATGATGCGAAACATTGTGTTTCCATAAATGTGAAGCGATGTCATATGTAGCGCGCATTTGTTGCCAGTGTAATTCGCTTTACAGTGAAACATTGCACTCAAGCATAGACAGGACGCTGCGCTTGTCCTGTGTGCCTGTGTGCAGTGTTCCTTTACACAGCGTGCAACCTGGCCAAAAATTGCCAGCTAGCCCAGTGAGGTGTTGTGATGATGCATCTGTCTTCAAAGGCTCTACACCGCCGCAGCGAGGCCAAAAGCGGACAATACACGCACCAGATACCGCAGGCCTCATCAATCTACTGAGGAGGGATACACAAAAGTATCGCAAGTCAGCGAAGTCAAAAAGCCACCCACTGATTACCACGGGGGAAGAGAGAAGCTTATGCATCATGTGAGCCCAGAGATCTACCAACTCTTGGGGAGCCAGGTGGCACTCCATTATCGGAAGGGGAGAAAAAGGACCATCCAAATCTTGACCGATCCTCCGCAGTGAGTACGCGCCATCGAAGAAGGAAATCCAATCCAATCCAGTTTTTTCTGGAGCACGTCGGCGTGGTCGTGGAGTTGTGCGGTGTGAGCCTATGGAGTCTGTTAAAGGAAGTGCATAATGTACGTTCAACGTATAACAGGAAGGTCTTGAACACTATTCAAAAGAGAATTGTTCTGAGCAGATTGCCCTGATGCATTGAATGCAGCCGACTTGCGTTGTTTTTAAAAATATGTTTCCATGTCCTGAAGCTACGGTTTAATAATACCTGTGTGCATCACTCTGTCCTTGTCCAACCTCTACCATCGATCAACCGCCGATTGACACATGCTTCTCCTGCAATTACTATTTCTCGACAAAAAATCTTGGCACTACTTATTGTTATTGCCTTGGAAATGCGACATTTATGCCTAGATGATGATAGATCAAACGAAGTGCAATACACATTTTAAGAAATATCTAATTTGCTCGCGAGGAATTTCGTGATAGTACCATGTTCGCAATGTTACAGATCTGAATGAAGCTCTAGTGGTTTTAAATGCTGTACCGCGAAACAAAACCACGTACGAAACAATATCATAGACATTTTCAATATAATTTGCGGAATATTTATCGGCACATTAGCGCAAGGACAGCTACGCAGTAAATTGACTATAGGTATAGCATGTTGTTTGCACTAGCAGGTATAGCCGTTGTACGGAACAAAAAAAGGAAGTTGTTTTTCATCATCATCATCATCATCATCAGCCTGGTTACGCCCACTGCAGGGCAAAGGCCTCTCCCATATTTCTCCAACAACCCCGGTCATGTACTAATTGTGGCCATGCCGTCCCTGCAAACTTCTTAATATCATCCGCCCACCTAACTTTCTGCCGCCCCCTGCTACGCTTCCCTTCCCTTGGGATCCAGTCCGTAACCCTTAATGACCATCGGTTATCTTCCCTCCTCATTACATGTCCTGCCCATGCCCATTTCTTTTTCTTGATTTCAACTAAGATGTCATTGACTCGCGTTTGTTCCCTCACCCAATCTGCTCTTTTCTTATCCCTTAACGTTACACCTATCATTCTTCTTTCCATAGCTCGTTGTGTCGTCCTCAATTTGAGTAGAACCCTTTTCGTAAGCCTCCAGGTTTCTGCCCCGTAGGTGAGTACTGGTAAGACACAGTTATTATATACTTTTCTCTTGAGGGATAACGGCAACCTGCTGTTCATGATTTGGGAATGCCTGCCAAACGCACTCCAGCCCATTCTTATTCTTCTGATTATTTCCGTCTCATGATCCGGATCCGCCGTCACTACCTGCCCTAAGTAGATGTATTCCCTTACGACTTCCAGTGCCTCGCTGCCTATTGTAAATTGCTGTTCTCTCCCGAGACTGTTAAGCATTACTTTAGTTTTCTGCATATTAATTTTTAGACCCACTCTTCTGCTTTGCCCCTCCAGGTCAGTGAGCATGCATTGCAATTGGTCCCCTGAGTTACTAAGCAAGGCAATATCATCAGCGAATCGCAAGTTACTAAGGTATTCTCCATTAACTTTTATCCCCAATTCTTCCCAATCCAGGTCTCTGAATACCTCCTGTAAACACGCTGTGAATAGCATTGGAGATATCGTATCTCCCTGCCTGACGCCTTTCTTTATTGGGATCTTGTTGCTTGCTTTATGGAGGACTACGGTGGCTGTGGAGCCGCTATAGATATCTTCCAGTATTTTTACATATGGCTCATCTACACCCTGATTCCGTAATGCCTCCATGACTGCTGAGGTTTCGACTGAATCAAACGCTTTCTCGTAATCAATGAAAGCTATATATAACGGTTGCTTATATTCTGCACATTTCTCTATCACTTGATTGATAGTGTGAATATGGTCTATTGTTGAGTAGCCTTTACGGAATCCCGCCTGGTCCTTTGGTTGACAGAAGTCTAAGGTGTTCCTGATTCTATTTGCAATTACCTTAGTAAATACTTTGTAGGCAACAGACAGTAAGCTGATCGGTCTATAATTTTTCAAGTCTTTGGCGTCCCCTTTCTTATGGATTAGGATTATGTTAGCGTTCTTCCAAGATTCCGGTACGCTCGAGGTCATGAGGCATTGCGTATACAGGGTGGCCAGTTTCTCTAGAACAGTCTGTCCACCATCCTTCAACAAATCTGCTGTTACCTGATCCTCCCCAGCTGCCTTCCCCCTTTGCATATCTCCTAAGGCTTTCTTTACTTCTTCCGGCGTTACCTTCGGGATTTCGAATTCCTCTAGGCTATTTTCTCTTCCATTATCGTCGTGGGTGCCACTGGTACTGTATAAATCTCTATAGAACTCCTCAGCCACTTGAACTATCTCATCCATATTAGTAATGATATTGCCGGCTTTGTCTCTTAACGCATACATCTGATTCTTGCCAATTACTAGTTTCTTCTTCACTGTTTTTAGGCTTCCTCCGTTCCTGAGAGCATGTTCAATTCTATCCATATTATACTTCCTTATGTCAGCTGTCTTACGCTTGTTGATTAACTTCGAAAGTTCTGCCAGTTCTATTCTAGCTGTAGGGTTAGATGATTTCATACATTGGCGTTTCTTGATCAGATCTTTCGTCTCCTGCGATAGTTTGCTGGTATCCTGCCTAACGGAGTTACCACCGACTTCCATTGCACACTCCTTAATGATGCCCACAATATTGTCGTTCATTGCTTCAACACTAAGGTCCTCTTCCTGAGTTAAAGCTGAATACCTGTTCTGTAGCTTGATCTGGAATTCCTCTATTTTCCCTCTTACCGCTAACTCATTGATCGGCTTCTTATGTACCAGTTTCTTCCGTTCCCTCCTCAGGTCTAGGCTAATTCGAGTTCTTACCATCCTGTGGTCACTGCAGCGCACCTTGCCGAGCACGTCCACATCTTGTATGATGCCAGGGTTAGCGCAGAGTATGAAGTCTATTTCATTTCTAGTCTCGCCGTTCGGGCTCCTCCACGTCCACTTTCGTCTATCCCGCTTGCGGAAGAAGGTATTCATTATCCTCATATTATTCTGTTCCGCAAACTCTACTAATAACTCTCCCCTGCTATTCCTAGTGCCTATGCCATATTCCCCCACTGCCTTGTCTCCAGCCTGCTTCTTGCCTACCTTGGCATTAAAGTCGCCTATTAGTATAGTGTATTTAGTTTTCACTCTACCCACCGCCGATTCCACGTCTTCATAGAAGCTTTCGACTTCGTGGTCATCATGACTGGATGTAGGGGCGTAGACCTGTACAATCTTCATTTTGTACCTCTTATTAAGTTTCACAACAAGACCTGCCACCCTCTCGTTAATGCTATAGAATTCCTGTATGTTACCAGCTATATTCTTATTAACCAGGAATCCGACTCCTAGTTCTCTTCTATCCGCTAAGCCCCGGTAGCACAGGACGTGCCCGCTATTTAGCACTGTATATGCTTCTTTCGGCCTCCTAACTTCACTGAGCCCTATTATATCCCATTTACTGCCCTCTAATTCCTCCAATAGCACTGCTAGATTCGCCTCACTAGATAACGTTCTAGCGTTAAACGTTGCCAGGTTCATATTCCAATGGCGGCCTGTCCGGAGCCAGTGATTCTTAGCACCCTCTGCTGCGTCGCAGGTCTGACCGCCGCCGTGGTCAGTTGCTTCGCAGCTGCTGGGGACTGAGGGTCGGGGTTTGATTGTTGTGTTCATAGGAGGTTGTGGCCAAGTACTGCACCAGGGTGGCCAATCCTGCTCTGGTGAGGGAGTGCGTTACCGGTTCTGGTCACCGGGATCAGGCCACACTCCAGGCCTGTTTGTGCAATTTTATCAACACGCGGATTGTTCTTTTTTTTTTTTTAATCCGGTGGAAAATTGCCGGCACCGGGATTCGAACCACGGACCTCTTGCACGCGAGGCGGGTGTTCTACCTCTGCGCCACCGCTGCAGCTTTGTTGTTGTTTTTACTGGTATGCAAAAAAGATGGACCTACTATTGGTAATCTTTTTTATTATTCACAAATAACTGTTGCGACAAAAATTGCTTAGGTGGAGTTGTGTTGCGCACAGCAAACAAACATGGTATCTGCAGCAATTTTCTGTCTATGAGAAGTTGTAGGAAGCTGTCTTATGTGTGCGTGATCGTAGTACAGAATGCGCCCATTTGTACTGCATAATGAGATAATCAACTCTAGATTATTGGGTCGTGTATTGAATTCCTTGCTATGCGATAGGTTGCTAATAAAAACTGAATAAACCACATTTTTCTGCCTACTTAAGTTTTGCCGAAACAAGATAGCCGCGCGCCAAGGCATGCTGGCTCGCGCACCTCGAACAGAAAAAGATAACTTCACACAGATGCGTTGCACATATGTTGTGAGTACGAAAACAAAACTAGAAGGCACAGGGTGTTGAAAAGAAGATACAAAAGAGGAAAACAATCTGAAAAAAGAAATGAATGTAAGCGGTGTTGGTTTCCGGTGTCGCCTGTGGAGAAAGTCGTGTGCTCATTGAGCGCATAGCAGACTACAAGCTGCTCCCGTTTCAGTTTTCGCAGGGTATCTCTCTCTCTTTGTAGTCACAGCATGATTCACGATAGTGACAATGCGTAACGTTAGATGTGTGCCTGCATGTCGCCCCCCCCCCCCGAAGGGCGCTTAACTAACCTAACCTACTAATGAAACTAAGACCCACCTAACTAGCCGTACTAATTAAAATGGTAGACTTAGTAAATAGCTAAACCATTTTCATAACTATTACCGAGCTAAACTCACTAATACCTAACATAACTAGCTTAACAAAATGCCTAATTTAATTAACTTTACTAAATAAATAGCTAAACTGACTAGCTGAACTAGCTGAATTAATTAATCAAGTAATAAGTAAGTTAAATAATTCCCTCATTAAACGAAGCTAATTAGCTAATCACCAACCTAACTAAACTAGATAAACAAATATGACTATAGTATAACCAGCATAACTGGTATAATTTATTCACTAGCAAAATATAGATCTCTAACTAGCCAATCAAGCAAATACGTTATTAATTATACCAGTTAAACCAACTAGCCTACCTTACTAACTAATCTAATAACTACACAATCTAACTAAACTTACTAATTAACAATTTAATTTCGTAACTAGTATCTGACTAAACCAACTAAACAGCTAATGAATGATCTTACTAACAACTAACTTAACTAAATAAACTATATTATGCGAGCTTTTGAGATCCGCTCGCCGGCCGATTTCACGGAGGCTTTGTATTTCCGCCTCAAAAATCCTACCTACCTGAAGATAAAATGCCTAACCAAATCAGTTTCATCAAATTGAAAAAAATAGATTGGCCCGTGTTTAAACATGCCACAAAGGCTTTTCGTCCACACTGGTAATTCAGATCCCCAAGGCCATGCACGATGCTATGCGTTCATTTCGGCCGTTGGAGAAATACAAGGATTTTAAGGTGAAAACAGGATTGAAGGTCTCAGGGCCAGGCCTTCATCCTGCAATAGACATGAAAATAGGCTGATTATAGTGATGATTAATACAGAATGTTACTGTGCTTTTTTTGACCAAGTTTAGCAAGGCATCGAGGAAAAACGTTGATGCCAAAGGTCTCATACTCTTGCCTGACATTGCCTCGTCCCACATTGCAGGTGAAATAATGGCAAAACTGACTTCCCTAGGCTTTCATGTGATGCCCCAGCCACTCTGATTGCCAGACCTGGCTGGTTCTGACTGTCATATTTTTCCCAATTAAAGAAAAGACACCTAAAGGGACACCGATGTAGGGGTGTTCCGGAGGCAACTACTGATTCAAAGGAGTGATTGCACAAGTAAACGGAAGAATCTTATTTGCAGGGACTTAAGCAGCTGCGAGACAGATTTCCCAAGTGTGTTGCCTTCCTGTGGCAATATGTAGAACAGCATGGCAGTTGCAGCTATGTATAGCTAAATGTTTTCTGGGTAAGGCGCGCACGCACGCACGCACGCACGCACGCACGCACGCACGCACGCACGCACGCACGCACGCACGCACGCACACAGCGTGTATATTGCGCGTAGATAGCGCACTACCAATAGCACATGTGCATAGATAGCGAGCTTGGCACAGTGCCAGAAACGCTGGCAGTCGATCAGCATTCTCGAAAAGTATTTAATGAATACAGTCGATTTCGAGCGTTTCGAGTGATTTCGTGCGGTTTAGCTTCGTCAGGTCTAAATCAAGCACTCGGAACACATTCGCCTGGTTCATTCAGTGCGCCGTGCTCCAGCTCAGAGAACCTCGAAGGTGCTCCCACCTTCAAGCTGGGAGTGCGAGCGTGATCCGACAGAAACTCGATCACGTGGAAAATTCGATTGCTCTGAGAGCAGCTAGCACGTTACGCTGGGGCAGGCTTTCTCTGGCTTCAATCTCGAGAGGGCTCCGCATTGCTGCAAACCGAGTTGGAGCCCGGCAGAATCCAGTCGAATGTACGTACCATTCGTATTAACCTATATGGCCGAAACCATAAGTACAAAAAAAAAAAACAACCTAACAAGCTAAGAACTGCACAGGACCCAACGTGTCTTATGGGCTTAGCAGCTCTGGAGTTGCGACGCTGAGCTCGAGGTCGTGGGTTGAATCCCTGCTGCGGCAGCCGCAATCCAATGGGAGCGGAATTCAGAAACAGTCGTGTACCGTGGAGAGGATGCACAAAAAAAAAGAAAAAGAAAAGAGAAAAAGAAGGTCAAAATTAATCCGGAGTCCTTCAATACGGTGTGCCTCATAATCAGATAGTGGTTTTGCCGCGCATATACCTAGAATTTAATTTAACTTTAAGGACTGCGGAACAAGCGATGTAACGAAAAAGGACAGACGTAGCTCTACGAGACACAGAGCCGGCGGTATGGATTACAGAGCACACAGGGGAAGCTTGAATATTAGTCGCGGTTAAGTGGCAGGAATGGACTAGGACAGGGTGTGTAGTGCATGTAGAAAATAACCGGTGGTCTGTTACAGCAACAAAATGGGTACCAAGGCAAGCGAAGCGCAGTCAATGACGGCAGAGGATCAAAGGGTGTGAAGAGGCTGGGAAATTCGCATGAATAGGCTAGAGTACACTTAACGCAATACAGGTGTAACTCGAGAGTGCTGCGAGAGGTCTTCCTCATGCAGTGGACACACAATAGTGCGGTGTTGAGAACGACGAGGACTATGATGATTAACATATCCGAAAGAACATTTCGCTCACGTTGAAACTGAAAAGCTGAGCAGGAAATAGCTCATGGAAAAGCAGTGATTGAGCTAATTAGTGCTGCCAGAATAGCCATACGATATGCCAACAGACAATGAAGTCAAGAACGCTTGCAGAACCCTAAATTCGCCTACTATGTGACGCCAGCGGTTCAAAGAGACATTCCACATACGCCGCCATGCTCGTGAAGTGCACCGCCTAACGGCACCAAGAGTTTCGTAGAAGTACCCAAACACCATTTACTCTTGAAGGCCTTCGTCCTGCAGTGAACACAAACGGATGACGTTGTGTCCACGCTACCGTAGCTCAATTAGCTGAATTGCTAGGAATCGCATGGATTGTGTGGAGGCTGTGAGTTCGGATACCACCGATGGAAAACTTTCTTTTCTTCCACTTTCATTTCCCTTATTCTCGTCATTGTTCTTTGCCTTCCTTGCCTTTCTGGGTTCATTGATTGTTGGATTCGTATGCCTGTTACTGCCAAAAGTTGAGTCACCTCGGTTCTCCTTGTTCTCCTACTGTCGTAGAAAAATTTCCCCATCGCAATTACACCGCACGCTGAAACTTCTCGCACTGAGCTGTCAAGTTTTGTAGCGCTTCTTGAGGCAATCCGAGACTTCCGACTGCACTCTTGAACAGCGTTTGGTGGAACAGCACTCCGCGCTTGCTCTAAAATGATGTACCGCGAAAGTATGAGCTGGGGAACAAGAACAATGCGCAACAATGGCGCGTGTGTGTGATCGTCGTTTCGCTTCCTCTGTTGCCACAGCACGGAGAGCACAATCATTATTCGAGCACTTCCGCGACGGCTAGCGGGATAGAAACACAAAATAATCGACAAGAACCGGGAAAGTGTATGTAGCAAGCAAGGGTTCCTGAATTGTGCCCTCCCCTCGCCTCGCTATCGGCAGATCGCCCGACGGCGACATTTCGGGAAAACACTGCACGGATTTGGTTGCACATCCCCCCCCCCTCCTTTCTTTTCTATTGTGCAGGACCGTTAACAGTAAACCTGACATGGTCGTGTTAGGTTCTACAAGTAATCGCTTTTTGTTTCTTTCGCGTTCACTTTGTTTCGTTCACATTTCCTTATGCGTGAATAGCAAGGGTTCCTGAATTGTGCCCTCCCCTCGCCTCGCTATCGGCAGATCGCCCGACGGCGACATTTCGGGAAAACACTGCACGGATTTGGTTGCACATCCCCCCCCCCTCCTTTCTTTTCTATTGTGCAGGACCGTTAACAGTAAACCTGACATGGTCGTGTTAGGTTCTACAGGTAATCGCTTTTTGTTTCTTTCGCGTTCACTTTGTTTCGTTCACATTTCCTTATGCGTGAATTTATTCCATCATCTCTTTGCTCGGCGGTCATGTGGTTGTGCTGCATTTGATCTGACCCCAATTTTATATACATTTAGTGTATACTCCAGTTTTGCTACCTCTATTGCTTTTTGGGGGAGCGTAGCGAACAACTGGCGATTTCACAAGGGGGTGAACAACTGCGCCGTTTTCTTGGTTTTTGCTTACCCTCTTCCCCTTAATACCCACACTTCCCATTGACGTGCTCGAGGATGGCTCGGTAGCCTTTTGTTTACGCCTGCGGCTGTTGGGGCGCTGTCAAGCGTAACGCAACTACGCATAACTTTCAGTCGGTTTATAGCTACACTGGTGAGACTGAGATAACCCGCCTGGCGGGCATTCAACGCCTTTCACTATCTTTTCTGTCCGTCTTAGACGCAAGACCATGGTTTGTGGTTTGACTTTGCGTGCTCTAGCAACGTCATGTTGCGTCTCTGTTAGTGGGTTTAACGATCGCGTCGTTGTCTGGTCTGCGAGTATTCATATATTGTTCGGGTTGAACAGTAGGCGCCCATGTTGCGATCCTCCACAACAAGCGCCGCTTCAGCGACGGATGCCTTTTGCCTTGACGTCGCTTTGCCTCATTTTCCTGATTTGTTATTAGCTGGTTAGAAGGGGCCGAAGGGGCTGTATTTTTTCTGTCAGATAATACGACAGTAGGCTGACATTGGCCTCCTTAAGATGGCGCTGGATGGCCTTTCTTGGAGGCTAGCTATGTGTTGCCACTCAGACTTAAAGGGGTTGTCATTAGAAAGGATCGTGATCATCTTCGTCTACATTATCAGCACCATACGCACCGAAAAAGAAATAAGCTAAGCTAGTAATCTTGCTCCAATAATATTGATCTAATTCAATGTTGGTCAGGCGCATCATTGAAAATCTGTGCTACACAAACGCTCTGAATAGGTCATGTCGCCATATGCTTTATGTTTTCTTTTGAAAGTAGATAGAGTGTCTCGAGAAAGTAGGTATTGCGGAACATGTGCTTCGTGTCCATAGCCGAAGCGAGGCTGAAACGAATGAGGGACAACCGCGCTAATATTCCCAGTGACCGACAACTATTTAAGGTTGCCTATCAAGGAAAGTGGTTGTTTTGCCCCTATTCATCGGCTGTCGCACAATCTGGAAAGGTTCGGGCAACGAGCCGGAGTAAAAGTGCTGTTTTCGGTGCCCCTAGAACTATCACGCCTGTGCAAGGTGACAGATCCCTGCACAAAGAAGCTCTCAAGATGCACTACAAGACATAAATATAAATACTTCCAATGCAAACAGGCTGTTATCTATCAGATCTCAATTTCCTGTGGGATAAGTTACATTGGTCTAACAGGGCGGTGGCTTAAGGAATTTCTTACCTGAGAAATAAGGCGCATTGAGTGTATCATATTATGTCTCGTATATTAGCGCATGTTTTATTTCGAAATTAGTTGTAAGGCGTGCTTTGTGTTTCCTGTACACCCCTTCCTTTGTCCGCGTATTCTATAAAAAAACATTTCGCAAAACGGTGGCTTGCGTATTCATGAACTTGGACATTGGGAATTTGACAGAGACCGCTGAAGCGCACGTGTGCCCAGACATGTGAACTGAAGTGCTACTTAGTTTGGATATTGTTTTGTTTTTCAATCTTTTCCTCGGCCTTAACACTCTGACCCTTCGGCGAGGCCACCAGGCCCTCCATAAAGCTTCACAAGAGCACAATGCACCTCTGAAAGGTGAATACATGCAACTGGCTCTGACTCCGATATGAAGCACCTACATGAGTCTCAGCGAACATTACAATGCCTTCTTTGGAAGTATTGTGACATTTTTTCTAAAAAATCAAATCGACATCTGGTGCAAATCGTGCGAAGAGCATCGAATCATAGTGACGAACAACATCTCCATATATCGAGCACCTTTTCGATGCTCGCAATCCAACAACATTGAAATCAACGAGCAAGTTGATGCTCTTTTAGCGCAAGGTACGATCAGACCGCTGCGTCACTATATACAGCACCCGTTATTCTTGCAGAAAAGCAAGAATAGTAGAAGAAACGCACTTGTGCATACATTTATCGCAAGCTAAATGCAGTAACAGGGCCAGACCACCAGCCTCTACCTCGCACTGACGATGCACTGGACCACCTTGGAGAATTCAAGTACTCTTTCGGCAAGTGGTTGTGATGCTTCGGTCCCTGATAGATACTCTTCGTATAATCTTAAGCAGTTGCATACTCCGCCAGCGCGAAGTGCAGTTGAAGTGCTGGATGCTCTTAATCACATGCTTGCAAGTCGCGAGTAAGCCGCGTGGCTCACCCGCAGCCTCCTATTCGCGCAAAAACAATTGGCCTTTGGACCTCCACTACCTTTCATCTCCTTGCTATATTTTTCTTTGCACGCTAGACCTTACACCGATCCATCCAGATGACATGGAAAAAACGGCTTTCGCAACGTTCAGTGGTCATCACGGATGGTTTGTTAGGCCTATCGGTTTAAGAATTGCTCTCGCCACATGTGAGGGTGCAGTTAAGTCCGTTATAAAGATAAAGCGCCTACGCACTATCACGAACTACTTAGACGACATCGTTGTCTATTCTAACACCTTCTTAGACCTTAGAGCACACCTATATGTTGCTGTCTACGCTTTTCAACAGCAGGAATGAGGATAAAAATCAAGAAGTTCCAGTTCGCACAAACCTCTATCGATTACTTGGGACCCGAGGTTTCTGACGGCATTTTAAGAGCCAAACAAAACAACATGGACGCAATTCTTGAATTTACAAGACCGGCATGTCTGAAAGGGCTTCAGCATTTAATGTTAATCGCCGTCACGTTGAAAATTCCAGTTACATTGCTTTCCCACGGACCAAACTATTAAAGAAGGGCGAACTATGCATGTTGACTGCTGATTGCGAACTTTCGTTTTTGCAGGTGAAGAAAAGAATAAAGCAAAAACCAGTTTTATCCATATTCCACAGCTCTAGGTCATGCATATCATACTGTGACGCTTCTCGCAAAGGTATTGAGGATCTACTGAAGCAAGTAGACGGTTATAGTAATGAACGTCTGATTGCCATATCGTTCTCTAAAGCTCCTAAAACATGAAATCAACTATAACATTGCCGAGTTAGAGTGCCTCGCCATCGTGGATGCCGTAGACAAGTGGCGCTGTTAATTGAACGGAGCACCATTCACAGTTATAACTGACCATGCTCCATTGAAATGGCTCAAAAGCAACAAAAATCTTCAAGGACGTTCAGTTCGGCGGTCTTTAAAACTTTCCATGTACGTTGTTAATATCAAGCATCAAAAAAGCACCAGTATCATTAAAGCAGGCGCACTTTTCTGGAGCCCTATTGTTCAGCTTCTTCCTCTTCAAGAAGTCCACAGCACCATCATGGCCACTGTTACGTGTGCCGAGGTATGCGTGGCCGGCAGGAGGTCTGGACCCCACTTGACGCAGAGTCAGAGACAAGGAGAGCTTTCTCGGCAAAGAATTCTTTATACAATGTTTACAAGTTGTCGTGGTTATCAGGAGAGAGCAACAGAGCAGCTGCCAGCTGCTTAAATAACACCCCTCAGTCCCCAGATTCCCCAGACAGTCCCTAAGGACGAAACAAGGTCGAGAGAGAGAGAGGATTCGGGACGCCTCCGTGGTCCCAACGCCGCTTTCAGTGGCCGGCGGCTCCGGGAACCGCGCTGCGTCGTCAGGCCGATCTGGCGGTCGGTCAAAGTGGCGCCCCGGGCAAGTTTTATGACCCGGCATAGGACAAAGGGAACCAACTGCAAGGCACGGGGTCGAAACATAGCCCTCCTTTGGCGGTCGTCCCAAACACAGGGGGAGTCGTCCGTGGTGCTAGCGCCGGTGGACGAAGGAAGGGGGGGGATGCATTGCTGCCGGCACGGGGAGGGGCCGAATAGCAGTCCGTGAGTCGGTGGCCGCTTCCGTCGTAGACGCCGTGCAGCTGCGAGGAAACTCGAGCCGTGCACGTTGTCGTCGTGTGCCCGAAGCGGGCACCATGCGGGGATGAATGCTGTCTCCACGGTCGTCACACCATAGCGCTGGCCTCCCGTAAGGCAAATCCGAGGGCACAAACATAGCACCACACACCATGCAAACATACAACTGAGAATTGTATGTCGATCCTAAGACGCAAAGGAATCCGAAAAGTCTACGTGGCATGTGCCTTGCGGGTTGCGACCTAACCTTTTTCAGAAAGCACATAATCGTTTGGACATGTGGACGCGAATAAAACTTGGAGGCTGCTCTCACAACAGTATTACTGGCCTGATATTATAACCGACGTGTAGTAAACGTTTGCCATTGTAACGTTTGCCAACGCTGCAAAAGAACGACGAGCAAGAACCACCAGCAGAACAGCATTTTGACTTTCTTGCTACGAACACCATTGGAGGTGTTGCGGTATATGGCTCATTAAAGCGACTTATTCATTTGGTCATGGACAACCCCATCTGATTCACTTGGGCTTTTGCTCATAAGAATGAAACCCGCGAGTCTCACATATCTTGTCTGAAAAGTGTTTTTACCGCTGGCAAACCTAAGAAGCTTTTTCTTCTTCGATCGTGGCATAGGATTCATCATGGAAAATTTAAACAATTTATAAATCGCAATAATATTCACCAACTTTTTATTGCGAGAACAATTATATGGTCACATCAGGCGCACTTCTGCCGCGGTCGTCGTCGTCGTATGGTTTTCCGTACAAAGTCCAAGCACGATAACATCGTCGCCGCGAGCCGTATGCTGCATGTGCGAGTGAAACTTGCGAAGGTCACGTGACAATCACGCCTTAATTTCGCGCACGCAAGGGAGGAAAGCGGGGAGGAAGCGCACCGTCTTCCGTCGCGCGTGAGGCACCGGGGGGACAGGACAGGACTGGGCGTTCTATTCCGGCGGCTGCTGCGTACGACGATGAGACACGAAGGTCAATTCGCTCGCTGCTGCTGCCGCCCTTCTTTTCGGCAACGTTTTGACAGCGAGTTTCCGGGGTCATCGATGGAGACGTGTTCATGTGTTCATGCGCGCGTGACGCCGTGCTTGTTAATTTAGTTTGTAAGCGAATGTTTGCAAGTTTATGCGGCGGATAAAACTACTATCCTTACGTCGTGTAGCTGCCTACTAATTTGCTATCGCAACCGATGCTTTACCTTTCCGGCGAAACTGCAACTTTTTAGATAATCCCAATACCCTCAATTTAATGGCATCACCAAGCACATCAAGCAAACAATTGTGACCCACCTCCGCTGCAAAATGAACGAGGAATCTCGAAGACCATGAACGGAAGTTCTGTCCGTTGTGGTGGCAGAGTACAACAGAACACCACATATGATATAACTGTATACTCGTCCGTGTTTTTAATGTGCTGCATCCCGTCTTACCCACACCTTATTCCCAACCCATCAGCAAGGCTTTAACAAGCTAGAGAAAACGCTTTTCGCAATTTGATTGCTTACCATGAAAAAAAGAAAGTTATCTACAACAAGAAATTTCTGCAAGCAAAGCTACAAGTTGGCGACTAAGTCCTGTACGAGACACCGAGGCACATTAACGGAGGAATGCTAAGCGCCATTATTGATGGCCTATATTGAGGGCCTATTGAGGGCCTCTTCGGGAAGTTTCTGCCGCCGATTGCGAGATCAACCGCACCGTGTCACACCTCTTCCGACAGACTGACATTGTGCATGTTTGCAGACTACGGAGATATTATTTGGCTCATGAACTCGCTCTCTCCATGGGCTACTTTCCATTAATAGTTTTTAAGAATTTAAGAACGCGTTCTTAAATTCTTTATTATTTTTCGTGATTAAATGTTCGCGCAAGCCACCCCAGGTCATGGTGGTTAGGTTAGGAACAATTGCGTCGGGCTGCTACATTTCACTAATAAACTGTGTAAGGTGCTACGATGTGGTTCAAGTTATCAAAACACTAAGAGAGAAAAACAAAACAATACGATTCAGTTATTGAAGAACAAGAGAAAAGAAGAAGAGAGAGAAAGAGACAGAGAAACTTAGTGGACGACGAAATGTGGCACTTAACGTAGCGCAAGGTTAGAAAAGGGAAAAAAGAGTTAGCGAAGCTCAAACACACGGACACTACTGGCCCTTTGTGGCAAAGCCAAAAGAAAAAAGAGAGAGAGAAAGAAAAGAAAAGAAGAAAACGCAGCACATTTTGCCCTCCTGGAATGTCTAGAAAAGGCCACAGCGTATGAATAGTCTATAAAGGGACCTAGTCCCAGTGCCGCAAGCTCTACTCGCCGTTTTCTCCTTCCTTGTTTGGTGCGATTTGCACAGATTAAATTGCGTGACAAGTACTAAAACTCTTATATTTACCCACAGATGACTCTTCCTTTTCCAGGTTATGCTATTAGTGGAATCGCATCCGCTTGGCTAGGCTCTCACTCTCACTGGAAAATAACTCTTTGAATATTAAGGGAGAGTGTACTCAGTGATATGAACTTTTGTGTATTGTCGAGATAAGAAGGTTCTGTTTACGCACACTCTTTGTTGTAGTAGGGACACAACCTTTCAATAAGCAAAGAGTCCACACGTTGCTGCTTTTTGAAGAAAACGCGCGGGAGATTGTAAAGTACGCTTATATACTTTACGTGCGTGAGGAGGCACAACCTGAATTGGAGGCGAGTAACTGGAAAATACAATGCCCTTTAGACGACTCTCTCTAAAATGGCAGATAAAGGTTTTTCAAACTCATCGCATAGGCGCTTACCCGTTTCCAGTATTTTCTGGAGCGCCGTAATATGCTCTTGTACGTACCATTCACGTGAAACACGACACAGCTCGACGGCCGATAAACTGACCCAAGAAGGACGAAAGGGGCAGCATAGGAAAGAATAAAATGTTCGATTTCGGATTATGACCTTTTTTTTTTCCCTTATGACCTTTTAACCCCCACTG
This sequence comes from Dermacentor variabilis, assembly GCF_050947875.1. Lineage (NCBI taxonomy): Eukaryota > Metazoa > Arthropoda > Arachnida > Ixodida > Ixodidae > Dermacentor > Dermacentor variabilis. The sequence goes on from NC_134571.1 coordinate 107,899,554, forward strand.
ACTCAGCCTTATCATCGAAGCACAGAACCATCGTTGATGCCTTAGGGCTGTCCGTTCACGTCAGCAATCGAGCGAATGAGCGGGAAATACGCGTACCAGAATCGGCACGAGCACCAGTTTGATCGAAGAAGGTACAAGGAGTTGCCCTGTTTACTTGGTGGGAATGCTTCTCTTGCTTCTGTGAATTTTACGCAACTCAATTGCCCCAACTACAAGGCTGTACAGAAGGCCCGTCAGTTCTCGTTGTTTTCTCGACTTGAGCAGCAAAAAAAAAAAAATGAAAGCGTTACAGCTGGCAAAGTCGATCGCTTCGGCTCGATTGTATCTCTAAAAGCCGGAGCGGCTGCCTCCCGTGCTACGCGACTCGAGAGAGCGGCCGCAACCGGCAACTCAAGTTTCGTGTGTGCCCGTAACGTTGTTTCCCCGCTGCGTCGAGTCACTTATCGAAATGAAATGCCGTCGAAACAACGTCCCCCTTTTTCGAATCCACGAAGCAAACGCACGGACCGATGCGCTTCGCTGTATGACACTCGTGGCGTGCAAGTAAACAAACAGCTTTATGCGGGACGGGGAGATCTACTACTTCTTTTCCCGGTCGGACGGCGACAACGACGGCGTATGAGGGAGACCGTCCCGGCGATTATAAATTCGCTCTTCGCGAAAGAACCCAACAGAAAAAAAAGTAAAGATAAAACAAAAACATGAAAGTTGAGTGCGCGAGGAGCCGGACGTATACGGCCCTGTGTGTAGTGGCCGAGAGCCGTGCTGCGAAGAAACGACCCGGAGACGCGAATTCATAAATTCTTCTCCCGCTGGCGCTGCGTTAGCGAGCGAGCTTCTCGAGCAGGCTGAGCGTCCTGTAACGGCGGGGCGGTGAGAGTTATTGCAGGCACTTATTTTCCGCGCCCGAGAGAGACCCCCGAATGGCCCCGGGTGTCTCATAGACGCGTCTGCTGCTTCCCCACATCGCGTCCGCCCGTGACCCGGTCGTCCTGCGCTGGTGTACGATCGAGTGATCAACTCTAGCAGCCAATATTTAAGTTACACCCCTCGCTATTGCAGCGCGAACCGTCTGTGTTATGTGGGCTGCGGCACCATCCTAAACGCTCTGTGCGCTTTTCAATTGGTTCATGGACCATTTTACCTAGCGCGCCACCATATTGCGTGCGCACTGGCACCCTCTATACGAGCTGTTCGATTTGGCGCCGTGCTGGCTGTGGTGAATGCTCCCTGTTGTATATATGCTATAGACAAGCTCCGTGTTTATGAACAAGAGACATGTGACGTCTCTAGCGCGCAGGTGCATATGCAGAATAAGAAAGAAACTTTTTGCCATTTCTCGTCGAGACCCTTCAATTCGCGGCCGCACTGGTCTGTGGCTTCCCGTACGACGATAAAGGACTCAGGACCAATAGAGTCAGGTTCGTGGTAGGCAACTGTAGGCAGCTATAGTATACGCTCGGCGGCAGTTGCTTGTTGTTTTTTCCGTGCTGGCATAATAGAGTTTCATACAACTACTAGAGGAAACTGTGGCGCTAGTTTCTGCGGGAGCTGCAAGCAGGGTGGTACAGTCTGCTTCAGTCAGTATGGGAAAGATAGATAGTACATAAGTTTACCAAAACTTAGCCTTTCTGTTTAAACGGCTTCGCGACTTCGAAAGGTAATCGTTTTCAACAAGGTACTGTGTTATAGATTATTAAATAAACATCATTAAAATTGTCCGACGGCAGGATTCCAACTCAAGACCTCCAGCACATAAGGGCGATATTGAAACCATCAGGTCACGTATGCACAGACAAGCGTAACCATTGCAATCGACAGTGATTGTGAGAGTTGGCAAAGTGTTATCGTCTTCTGTTTTTAAAGAAAAGTACAGATGACTTCGGAACATAGGTCAATGAAGGTGATAAAGCGTAATAAACCAAACCATAAGAGCGTTTGAAGCCACAAACACGAAGACCAGACAAATCCATATACTATCCATGTTGGCTGAACGATCGCAGCGCCAGGGTTCCCTCTAGTAATTATTGTGTACGACACTCTATGGCTGGCATAGTCTACGTAGTATGACGTGATGTTGTACACATTGAAAAATATTTTTGTGAGAGGTACTTAAAGCGTTTAACTCCACATGGCTGGAATTTCCGCTGCTGCGAGGCGGACAGAGCCCCCAGTGCGAGACGTACGCGCTGGTTGCCAGACCTTTCCCCCTCGCTCGATAACATGTATTGAATGGGAAGACATGGTGTTAGGCGGGCTTTGGAATATCTCTGAATGTCGGCACACGTTTCTCAAATGGAGCCCGCAAAGACAAAAACGAAAGGGAAGAAGAAACAGACGATATAAGACTCAAAAGCAATGTAACGTTTACTCAGAAAAAGAAGCAAAACGAGAAACAAACATAAATAAGTAATAGTTACAGAAACAAACGCCTTCTCTGTCGTCAGCATGAATTGGATCACAGTGCACAGAATTACGTTTAAACACATCACTCAAGTTAGCGGCAAGCGCTACACGGGCAAGCAAACGTTTTATCTGTGAGCGTTAACAATGCATGACTGATGTATGCTCCGTATGTGCGCGCTCCTTCTTGTTTCGTCCCGTGTGGTAGCACTGTTCGTGTAATCATCAAGTAAATTGCCCGCCAGCCAATACTTGCTAATAATGTATGCGTTTTCTAGTTTCCGTATGTGAAGCGCGTTCTATTATTATTAACTGCTCTTTCTAACTCGATCTCGTGCGAATATGCGCGCGTGATGAAATTCTGGTAAAGAGCGGCACTTACGACACTGGGATGCCAGGTAGGTAACACACTGAGCCCCACAAGTACTGCTCATGTTCCCTTATGTTCCCTCGGAGTGTTGGTAGTACCACTTTTGGTTGATCTTAGTTGCAGGAGAAAAGTGGATGGTTCACGTGGGCAAAGCACTAAGCTTTATCCTGATTTACAAGAAAGCATTCTGAACATCAGCATTTAATTGTGTACGATGACCGAGAAATCTCAATAAAAGTTCTAGACCAGGTGTCTCCAAGCTAGGGCCCGCGGCCGGTGGTGGTCATTCCGATGACGGCTGGCCATCTTTTCCAGGGGAGCTACCCCTGCGCACCCCCCCCCCCCCTCCCTCACCTGAGTGTCGGGTTTATCCCCAATATCTTGCATTAATGCGTTTCTTCTTGGGATCCAGCTTTATTACAGTTACAAACTCACACCCCTCGTCCGGTGAAGTGCCGACAAATCGGGAGCCTCATGTGGCTATCGCGTGAAGACACGCGTCCCTCCGATTGGTCGGTCGCGAGTCACAACATCATAACATACGCCGAAGCTTTCACGACCTCGCCCAGGCGCGCTTGGCTCGGATATGTTTCGCGAGTTTTTTCTCCCCCCCCCCCCTACTTAAACTACAGCATTTAAGTAACTGTATAGATAGAGCTTTTCTTTCCTCGTCGTCCGGTTGCATACATACATACATACATACATACATACATACATACATACATACATACATACATACATACATACATACATACATACATACATACATACATACATACATACATACATACATACATACATACATACATACATACATACATACATACATACATACATACATACATACATACATACATACATACATACATACATACATACATACATACATACATACATACATACATACATACATACATACATGTGGTTAATATCTTAATATGTGCCCTAGAACAGCAATAGTGCATAGAAAAAATAATACAATCCCATGTCAGCGCCAAGTCAATAAACACAGAGCCCCAGACAATGCGCCTATACTTAAAAAAAATGTATATAAAGATGGTAAGCGCTAGGAATATGGGGGATATCTCTCAGACATCCTAAAAACTCCGTGGAGCCTAAAAATAAATAAATGTGAGACAAAGACAGTATTGCACATCAGTTATATTCACTGCAAAGGCGAGCATGTCATTTCCTTGCGGTAAGCAAAAGGTTCAAAATGTCGTGTCAGCCTCGCAAGAACGTGTCAGTTAATGCGGCATAGTAGATCGGGCACCATCAATAATTTCTGGAATAATCTTTACAGAAAAATTGAGCCTCGACAGTGTACCTCCTGGAACTGAGCGCACCAAGTTTCCATTCATTAAAAAAGTAGTAGTAGTCAAAGATCCATGCATGTCCTGGTATGGGTAGGGCAGCAGACTTGGTCAGCCCCAGTCACGCCACCCGACGTCTGAACACCAGCTATAGGGCTTCTGATAAGAGAGCAAATGGCGCTGTATTTCTCCAAACAATTTCGAAGGAGCGCGAGGAAAACCTCGCAGGTTCCTTGTTTTTGAAGCGAATGGCCTACTTTTTTTCATTCGGCTGTTTTCATGGTCAGTGGCCGGTGGTGAAAGGACTTCTGCTGACATCACGCTCTGTCACGCAACAGACTTGCGGAGAACGCTTCATACGGTATAGTGGTCGACGCTGGGCGGCAGCGACTAATGCTCGGCGATACTGGGTCGCGTTCGTCAACGCCGCCGACCGTCGGCGGCCACCCAACGCGAAATTGCGTAGTGCTTTATTCGTCGAACAGCAAATACAAGTCGGTGACAACTTAAAAATTACGCGTACAAAGAAGCACCCCCCCCCCCCAAAAAAAAGCACAGTGCGCCTGCTTTTCACCATTGAAAGAAATCTGAACGCTGGAGTCCTCTTACAGCTCAATCACTTTGGTCGGCTAATGCAAATGCTAGGCTAATTAGAAAATAAAAGCTAATTGTTTCAAGCTAACATATTACCTTTGGCTACGCGGGAACGTTAGGATGCTCTAGAAAAAAAAAGATGCCTATAGATGCTCAGGTTTCATCCTGAAACCAGTGACCAGTGTCACAACGACTCCTCTGTACGGGGAAATAGCTGTTCCAAGCACGCATAACCACTCGACGACAGGTAAGTAAGCGAATCTAATTGGCTGACGCATCTGTGCAAATTTTGTTTCAGTGGGACAGTGTGCATATAACATTGTAATTCTTAGGTTGTCACCGACGCCCGAAATATAAGTCTTTGGCGCAGCTCCGGCAAGGCTCGAATGTGAGTGTCAGCGTTATGCCTCCAACATCACTGACATACATATAAACAACCATGACCACGAAATACCGTTTGTGCCAATCCTGGCGTTCCTAAAGTTTCTAGCCTAAACGGTAGAATCTGCCAACAGAACGCTGCGCTTTTATTCGCTCCTGAAAGATAATCTCTTGAAATGCGCCAATATATTAACAAAAAAGCGAAGATGATGGGCAGAGCGACAATGATTGTTGCACAACGTGCAAGCTGGTAGTACGCTAGCGATTTTCAAACGACGCATAGTACCCACCGTGGTGGCTTAGCGGCTATGGCGTTGCGCTGCTAAGCACGATATATACACAAATATATACAGAGTGTCCCAGTTAACTTAAGTCAAGCCCTAAGATGATTGCATGCGGGCACTGATCCAAGACGTAAAACAAAACTGAAGTTTGACGTGCGGCAACAGTGACACGGGCGGTACACAACCCAGTAACAGCCGGAGTCACGCCATCGGCTACGCGGACTACAACAATCGAAGCAGGGCTTGTAAGGACTTTCTTCAGACGAATACGGAGGTTTAATTTCAGGACCGATACGTTGGCGCCGGTGTCAATGAGTGCGATGACAGGTATACCGTCCACGTCTACGTTGATGAGGTTGTGATGTCCAGGTAGTCTGAGCAGAGGAATTGCAGGTCGGGTTGTCGTGGTAGGCTCACCCCTCGGAGCTGCGCCCGTCAGTTTTCCGATGAACGGCGGGAGTGTGAGGGAGAATGAGAGCGACAACGCAGGGATGAGCAGGGCAGGTGTCGGGATGGCGAAGGGGAGCGGTTTGATTGTGCTGGCGATGATGGCGGAGCGCTGGCGTTGTCATTGTGTACCGGCACACGGGAACTACCACCTGGACGTCGGTTGTTTCCATAGTTCGACCAAAACTGCGAGTTCCAATGTGTGCAACGCCTCTACAACAGAAGCAGATGAGTCTGTCACCGGAAGTGCGCCATTCTGCGAAATTCTGATAACGAGGACCAGCGGTGGGCGTCTGTATATTTCAGGTGCGGCGGGCGGGCGGTAGTCAGGTCCGTTGACCGGGCAAAGCGTCTGTAATCCTGCGTTTGCTAGCTCTTGACGCGCAGCGGTTTGGATAAGGGAAATGGTTGCAGGGGAATCGCCTGGGTTACGCACCTGAAGGGGAACTGGGGAGGCAGCTTCATGTCTCGCGGCGCATGATGTGCACAATATTGTCAGATGCAGCAGGAACGGCTGGAACGGGTGGTAGACGGAGGCCCTCGCAAGTAGACGTCGCAGCCATGTTCGGAAGACGTGTGAAGTTCGGAGTAACGCGGGGACTTTTTGCTTCTTCATAGAGTCGGCATTCCTTGATGACGTCTTGCACTGTGGATGTGTTCTTAAAAAACCAGACGTGTAAACGCGTCATCCGCGATACCTTTGAGGATATGCGTAACCTTTTCCGTTTCCAGCATCGTGTCATCGACTTTGCGACAAAGCGCGAGCACGTCCTGGATGTACGTCACATAGGACTCAGTGGAAGTCTGAGCTCGGCAGGCATGTTCTTTCTACGCTGTACGATGGCATCCGATGGGCTTGCCGAACAGATTGATGAGCCCCCCTTTTGCTTACATACCTCCCAGCTCGTCACTTCCTGTTCGTGGTTCATAAACCACACTTGTGCTGGGGCCGCCAGGTAAAATATCACGTTTACCAGCATCAGAGTCGGGTCCCAGTTGTCGCTAGTGCTCACCCGTTCGTATAGTTGAAGGCAATCTGTGACGTTGGTGTTGTCAGAGCCGGAAAATGTAGCCGGTTACACGGTTGTGTGAAGGCGACGGGGCGGTTGGTTGCGGCATGAGTGGTGACCTGCTCGAAGCATTCTCGTCCCCTCTGTGCATACCTCCCAGCTCGTAAGTTTCTGTTCATGGTTCAGAAACTACCCTTGTGCCGTGCCCGCCAGGTAAAATATGGTGTTCGCTAGCATTGGAGTCGGGTCCCAGTTGTTGCTAGTGCTCACCTGTTCGTACAGCTGAAGCCAGTCTTCGACGTTGGTGTTGTCAGAGCCGGGAAAGGTACTTGGGTCACGCGGTTGTGTGAAGACGACGGGGCGGTTGGTTGCGGCATGAGTGGTGACCTGCTCGAAGCATTCTCGTCCCCTCTGTGCGCTGGCATTGCAGGTGCCGTCAAGGAGCGTCCGCTGCGTAAATCAATCTTGAAACTTGAAAAACCCGCACTCCCCACCAAAATGTTGCGAGGAGAAAACACGGTCGAAATTATATTTACAAGATATATACAACGGGCAGAAGAGAGGCATACAAGATGGAGTCGACCGGGGCGCGACTATCGGCAATCGTCGTCTTCGTTAGTCCTCTATTCGTCGTTCGCTCCTGCAGCGCCTCTTAGCAATATATATATATATAGAAAGAGACGACGAACCTTTAGGAAGACTTATTTACTGAACGTTTTCGGCTGGTGGACCAGCCTTCGTCTGAGTACAGAGGCTGGTCCACCAGCCGAAAACGTTCAGTTAATAAGTCTTCCTAAAAGTTCGTCGTCGCTTTGTTGCGTATGTTACGTCAGGTCCTGCGTGCTGAACTTTGAAGAAACCCCGCGTGTCTATATATATATATATATATATATATATATATATATATATATATATATATATATATATATCGTTATTTCATTGAGAGATAATCTCGTTATTGGGGCCATAAACATATTTAAGAGCAAATGGTTTAAGTGCAACAGACATAAAGGTACTTCTTTTTCGACATTGACGGGAACCTGCCAGGGACCCTATAGCGTGAAAATGTTAGAATCTGTTTTTATACCAATCTCGTGACGCCAAATTTTACGTAACCACCGACATAAGCATCGGGAGGTGACCCGCATCGTTGTTTGCTTTCAAAGCGAATAGCATTGCCTACATTGAGCAGATTTTCTTGTCGAATCGGCTGACAAGATGCAAGGAGCACGCTCAAGTGGAGAGGGTATCGATGGGGACGAATCAGTACAGCGAAAGTAGATAAACGGATGAATACGGCGGTGCCGGCGTGTGCGATTGGCCCGGTTCCCCTTCTTTAGCTTGCGGCGGCTGGTCAAAAATCGCGGCGGCATGCAACGGAAGCTTAAAAATGCCGCTAAAACGGATCCTCAGCTAAGAAGAGTTGGCAGAGCGATGTCTTATATGTCGCGAAAGGGCTCGATAACGTTATACTGCCACACAAAAATTTACATTATATGCAAATAAATCCATGCGCCCCTGTAGCTCCAAGTAGCCAGCGCTAGAGCGATCGGCGGGCAGCCATCTTTTTTTTCCTTTCGGCACGAGGCAATCTCTCGTTATTCAGAAAAAAAAAATCAACTTTTTTTCGGCACATTAATGCCTGTTTAATTCTTACACGTCACTTTGACGAGGTGAGTTTTTTTGCGGGATTGTGACGTCGCGTAACATACCGGCGAAGTGGGCGCAGCCGGAAAATGTTTGACCAATAGCAGGGCATTTGGCGAGAAAGGTGTCGAATAGGAAATCATTATTTTTCTTTCGTTTGACCTAATCATGCATATTCAGTGTGCATGCATAATATCACCTGGGGCCTTCTCGCGGTTTTCGTGACGTCGCGTGACAGACAGGCGAAGTGGGGGTGGCCCGAAAACTTTTTGACCAATTGTGCAGGGCTGATTGCAGAATTGGAATAGACAACTTTTGAATCGATTTACACTATAGCGCCCCCGCACTCAAACTAGGAAGCAACATTCGAATATGCTTGATTTAAGACTGCTTGGTCAGACAGCCGATTTGAGGGCAATTCAATTTTTATTTCGGACAACCACTGTGTCATAGGACTTAAAGCAGCATACCTGCCTGACGTGGTCCCAGCACCTGTCGACGCTCGTGTGATACCGAGCAAGAAATAGTCAAAGTGACATACACCAGCAGTGGCGCACACTGCAATGACCGTAGCTATATACAAGGAAACAACACGTTTTTCCTACGAAGTATGCAAATACTGAGGCAATGTCTGCGCTACAAAATGTGAAAATAACAAATAACATTCAAAGCTATTGCTAGAAGACAACTCGTTCTTACCAGGGGGCACGCGAATGCAGACGCAAAGGCTGCGATAAAAAACGTGAGCATTCTTGATGCATGATTCCTTGATTTCGCAATTGTGGCCAAAGAGCGCCAGAACAATGTTCTTAATGCTGTGAAGTAGCGTTACGAGAGCTGACGTTTGTAAGGTCACTGAAATAGGCCTAAAATTACCGTCTGAAAAATGTTTAAAAACGATTCAATTACACTTTGAGCGTGCACATGTTCAGGCGTTAAATGTTCAGTTAAAGGTTTAAGCGTTTAGAGTGCCTGTCAATGATCACGAAAGAATCTTAAAGTGATTAGTCAAAATGGCTGTCTATGTCTACACGGCTGAAGTTATCGCTTGGCCTCAGCAATGTGGCACATATTAACGAGCAGCACCAGAAAACATTCCTAAGTTTGCATACACAGAGCAAGTAGATTTTCGTAGACTTGGGCATTCTTTACATCATGGGCTAGACAAAGAATATTCAATATTCAGTTTCAGCTTATTTCTTTAATAAGGAGGAGATATACATGCTCACACAAGTATACAGAAGGAGGTCCCAGAGCATGTGGCTGAAAGGGGACCTCCCGTCGGAAAATATACACGTTAGAGGAAATACACAGCATAATTAAAACAGCAATACAGTAGTCACTAAGTGGAAGATTATAAAAAGTAAATGTAGTAAACTGCAGAATAATACAAAGTCAATAAGTAGTCGTAGAATTAAAACAGTAGTTAAAGGCATTCGCAACAGAACAAACCAAAAATACTTATAAAGGCTACAAATCAGAAAAAAAAACCAGAAAAGGAGAGACGGTAAGGAAATGAGCAGGAGGGAAGAGCAGGAGGGAAGACGTGACTGTCCGTCACGCTCTTGTTTCAAAGGGAATGTCATTAAGTCATCATCATCATCTTCATTAGCATCGTACGGGCCATTTGACATGCGATGTGACATGCGCGCCGCGTACCGTCGATACGTATAATCTTTGCATTGCAGTTTCGTTATATTCCACCAGGTGTCCCGACATGTAGCAGTGGAATATAGCAGATGCATGCTGCGTGTAGCTGGACCTGGTTAACTCAAGCAGGCTAGATGACTATTTGCAACCACAACGTTTCGAGCGGGATACCAAAAAAACATCATTATCATCATCATCAATAGCAACGTACCCTGCCACGAGCCAAAGGATGTGAAGTGTGCGCAACGTAGTCTGCATACCTGTGTTTACCTTTCCATACACGTTATGGCGCCTCCACGCAAAGCACGAACTGCTGTTTGAAGAATTGAATTGTAGAGTTCCGCGCGCGGCTGCAACCAAGCAATATTGGGCTCAGCAGACCACTGTGCATAGGGCAGGACAAGCCGCAGCTCGCCGTTGACGCCGGGTTGACAGTTCTGGTCGTTCTCCTGAAAACTACGCGAAGAGACTTCGCCACAAAGACTCTGTAGTGCGGGGTGCCGAAAATGGAGCTCCTATGGAGCGGCTTCGCCAGCTTGCGCTGTGACTGTGCTGCGCAGGCCGCGAAGGCCTGTGACTTTTTTCTCTTCATGTCAACTAAGAATATCGGCTATTGGCCTCGAGCTCCACCACTAGAAAAGCTGGCGCCACCGTCGGCGTGACGTGCTAGGAGGGATCACGTGGACATAGCGGCCGCGTCGGCTGTTTCGGGCGCGCCGAAGCGAGCTGAAAACGAGTTTAAATTCCCTCGTACGCTGCGGTCCTCATTTAGTGGCGAAATTTTCCCGCTTCGAGTGTCTCCTTTACAACGCTTCAAAGCACTACAATAGGTAGTGGCTGCCTTTGAAGGCGCGCAACATGGTAGGCTACTGCTCGGTGCCGCAGTGCCGGACGTACGCAACGGAGCCCAGTGTCAGCCTCATTCACACGTAGCCGCAGGACAAGAAGCTGCGTGAAGCTTGGCTCGCGAAACATCAAACCGACAAACAGTGATCGGCTACAACTCGGGTATGCAGCAAGCACAGACGCGAGGAAGATTTCTGCTGCGGCGCCGGGTCTGCGATGTTCGGAACACGCGCACTGAGACGCTCGCCCGAGTCCGCTGCCCGACTAATGTCATGACGGTTTGGTCTATGAACTGGTCGATGCTATAGATACTGGCAAGTTCACTGGAGTGGAACGGGAGTGGTAAGAAACACATTTAAAGAAAGCATGGCATATTGTCATGTTTGTGTTATGAATTAATACACTGGATTACAAAATAAGAAGCAGCCGGAAATCGCACGCTGAGAACACCGATAAACATACAGTGCGACGCAACTCGAGAAATAATATTGAAACGTCCGAAAATTTAGAAGACAAAAAAAGATTGAATGGTCGCGACGGCACATCACAGTCCCCGTAGGCGTCGAAGTCTCTACAATGAAATTACTTTTGAACAGCTCTGATAGCGCCCACGCAACAATGGTTGCTTGTATACTGTCAAACGCTCATATTCTGCGATCTAAAGCTCATGGCACGGTGCGAAAACGCGCACGCGGCGAAAGCGAAACAAAGCGCGGACAAGCATGGAGACGCGCAGTCGGTCGCTGCACTGAGGCTTCATTCTATTACGCTCCATTTAGTTATACAAATACTATGAGAACATATTTCACATAGTTCGCTCTCAGTGGTTACCTACCTTTCACGCAAGAAGCCGGTTCGGGAGACTTCATCGCGCCGACATACTGCGCGCAGTGGCGTTCACTGTACGTATTCAGTAAAGAGATATCATCTGTAAACGATTGTGTGCTTTCAGTTTGCCCAAGATTATTATTTAGACAGTAAGAAACTTCTCTCGTTTCGAAAGTACTTATAGAAATGTCCGGGAGAGCTCGCGCGTGGTGTTTTCAGTGAGCGCTTGTTTTCAGTGAGCGCTGACAGCAAAACCTATGAGGAGCGCGCCGCATGATCCCTCATACTACGCCAGCGAGGCGCTTCCGATAGATGGCGACTCCGTAACTCCTCGCCGCCAATACCTGTTTGCTCTCTGATCCACACCACCCTCTTCCTGTCTGTTAATGTGCCACCTAACATTTTTCTTTCCATCGCTCTTTGCGGAGTCCTTAACTTGTTCTCGAGCTTCTTTGTTAGTCTGCAAGTTTCTGCCGATATATGAACACCTGTAGAATGCAATGTATGTACACTTTTCAACCACAATGGTAAACTCCTAGTAAGGATTTGGTAATGCCTGCTTATGCACTCTAGCCCATTTTTATTCTTCTGCAATTATTCTTTTCAGGATCAGGGTCCCCTGTGAGTAATTGACCTAGACTCACGTACTCATGTACATACTCTAGAGACTGACTGGTGATCCTGAATTCTTGTTGCTTTGCAAGGGTATTGAACATTATCCTTGTCTTCTGCGTATTAATCTTCAAGCCCACTCTTACACTTTCTTGGTTAAGGTCCTCAACCAATTGATTGCAGTTCATCCTCAATGTTGCTGAACAGATTAACATCATCTGCAAACCGAAGGTTGCTGACGATATTCGCCATTGATCCTCACTCCTGAACTTTCCCAGTCTAATAACTTGAATACTTCTTCTAAGTATGTAGTGAATACTATTGGAGAAATTGTGTCTCCTTGCTTTACCCCTTTCTCGATAGGTAACATTTTACTTTTCTTGTGGAGAACCAAGGTAGCTGTGGAATCTTTGTATATATTTACCAAGATATTCCCGCATACCTCTTGTACTCCTTGATTACGCATTGCCCCTATGACTGCTGCTATCTCTACTGAATCAAATTCTTTTTCATAGTCAATGAAAGCAACATAGAGGTGTTGATCGTACTCCGCAGATTTCTCAATTACCTGATTTATGATATATATATGTGATCCATTGCAGAATATCCCTTTCTAAAGCAAGCCTGTTCTCGTGGTTGATTGAAATGTGTCCCTGATCCTATTGGAAATTATCTTGGTGATTATTTTATACAATACTGACAGCAAGCTAGTGGGCCTATATTCCTTCAATGCTATAACGTCTCCCTTTTTATGAATTAGCATAATGTTGGAATTTTTCCAGCTCTCTGGTACACTTGCAGTAGTGAGGCTTCACGCATAAAGGACCACATGCTTTTAAAGCCTATCCCCACCATCACTGATTCAATCGACTGCTATTCCATCTTCTCCTGCCGCTTAAATACGCCCTGCTAAAATAATTTCGCCATCTAGGAAAGCAAATTATAACGAAACTCTTAGTTTTTTCTTCTGGGCAAAGCAGTGTGATGGAAGGAGGAGGGAAAAATGAAGGAAAGGTATGGAGGTCAACCAAACGCGCGTCCGATTCGGTACCCTTCGCGAGAGAAAGATGATTAAGGGATGAAACGAAAGAAAGAAAGGACAGAGAGGGGAGTAGGACGATACTATCAATGAGAACACGTACTCTGCTCCATCACATCACGCCTACCATCAGTCACTGAGGCCAGTCGGTTTCATGAACTGTAGCAATTTCCGCAGCGCTTTGCAAACCAGCGACGCTTAGGCCATGGCTCAAGGATCCTTGTCTCTGAAAATGGCCTGCTATCTAATCTGTCTACCACACTCGGAAGAATGTCGCGTCCGACGTCCGTTCGATGTCATACCGATGACAATAACAATATGGGTCGGATCGTCTTTTCACAGTTGCATGGGTCACATATAGGTGTGTCTGACATTCGAATGAGGACTGAGTGCTCCCTCCCCCTTCACCTTACTAGGGCGGAGGAAGTTGTGCTTAGGAGGCTTCGGGCCGGGGTGGCCCTTACACCGGCTGTTATCTCAAGGTGGAACTGGTCGCATTTACCACTGGGAGCTACGTGTCCATACTGCTCCTTTCCTGTGATGGAAGCAGATGCTTACCACCTAATATGGACATGTACTGGTTTAAAGTCGGAACGCTCGCGTCTCCTACTGCAAGCCGGCCTCCGCTACAGTGTGACAACCAGCTATGACCGCTGGATACAGGACAACAGATTCCACAAAACACTGCTTCAATTCATACACAACACAGGCCTCACAGCACACATATAATACACATATACGCATCAAAAATTATGCCTTATGGGCAAGTCTTTATCGCAATAAAAAAAAAGGAGTACGTTTTCATAAAAGCCGTTCCTAACCAGAGGTGACGTAGTAAAGTTGCATCACGGCAGGAGAATTCTGATGGAATCTTCAGCATCAATATAGGATCAAGCCGGTGGAAATGACAGTTCGAGGCAATCGCAGTGTTCCACGAAGTTTGAGTCTTGGTTTGAGAAAGCAAACGAAGGCCCTCTCAGCGTCTGTTCTTGACAAATGTATGGGAACTATCTGCGTTCCTTTGTGAGCTCACCGGGTGAGTATCGTCAGCAAGGTCGTTGCCGACGATACCACAGTGCCAGTGCGATGGGGCAGCATGGCAGTCGCGCAGTGGTTGATAACCCAACTAATCTGGAGGGAGAAGTCGATAATAGTCTTGAACATTGGCTTAGGTAAATGTAGAAGCCCAACGTAATATGCAATATAGTGGCCCATTTCGAGAAGGATCCGCTTTCATATGTGGTACACCGTCCTTATTGATATAATTAATTTATTATGCGACTTTACATCCCAAAACCTTGATATGATTAGGACGCACGCCTTAGGGCGGGGGGTGGGGGGGGACCCCGGATTCATTTAGGCCATCTGGGGTTCGTTCACGTGGACCCAAATCATGGTACACGGGCTATCTTGCATTTAATCCCCATCGAAGTGTGGCTGCCGCGGCCAGGTTTCGATCCCGCGCTATCGGGAATGCCTTTCGTATTCTGTCTCAGTCACCTGGTAGCTAGACGATTTTGAGCCAGCGATTACTGAATGAAAGAATACGACGAGGAGCGTGGTTCATCGTTTAATATGCTTTTGTGTACTTTAAAGTATAATACAGATAAATAAAGAAGGAGGGTTTTCATACTTTACGCTGCTTTCGCGCGTCTTGTTAAAAGCTCTTTGCAGAGCGCAGTATAATTACACAGCAATTGCTGTTTTTCTTCTTCATCAAATGGGAGAAGACGACGAGTAGAAGTGTTGCTTGCTTTATGACCCTTTGGGTACATTTAAAGCACAAGTTCAACCACACCAAAATAGACGTTATATTTTAAGGTGTTATAATTAATGGGAACCCAGAGAGTGAGCACATACCGCAGCTTTCCTTCACCTTGAGTGAAGTGCGGTTGTGCCGTAGTGGTAGAACACCCGCTTCAGAATCGTGCAGCTCTTGGTTCGAACCAACGTATGTTCGCGAACTTCTTTTTTGGTTTCTCTTCGTTTCCGATGCTTCCAGCGGGATCTTACAAGAGGTCGAGATGTTACAAGGAAGCATGCATGGTGTTACAGCGATACCCCGATACCGAGCTTGTAACTGCTTAGCTCAATAATTTACATCCTAGATTCAGTTTCTGGTGTATTATTGAGCGCGAAAGACATCACGGAAGTCCACAGGAACTGACTCACTATTGCGTTGGACGTATTCTTTGTGGGAGTAGTGTCTACTTTCGCGGTATATAGAGACGGCTCGATCGACTAGAAAAAAGAATGTCGCCGCCATCTAGATCTTATAATGGCATCGTTTGTCAGGACTCGTGACGTGTTCCTGATTAAAACTGGCTTTTAACCTGAGGGATGGCCGGAGATAAATCCTTCATCCCGGAGACTGCTTCGGACAGCGCGCTTTCTACCAAATACTGATGACATGCACCATCTGAAAGCAAAGCGTAGAGCAGGGGAAAAGATATCTGTTTAAAGCATTGACCTGGAGGCTTAAAATAATGCATTACTTCCTTCGCGCGGGTCCCATTTGTCTTTCGTGCCCTGCGCTTTACTATCCCCTATATACGCACGTGAACCATCTTTCTTCTTGTTCCTCCTATGATTAGAAACCGTTGTGGCCCCCTTTTCCTTGTGGGTTTTATGGAGACCGCCATGCATCGTTCACGCATCCTCTGTCCATTCGTTTTATACACTGTACACCGCGGAGGACGTGATACAAGAATGCAAGACGTTTCGAAAGCGTGGAGAAATAAAATAACAGCGAAAAAACAGGAATTGGTTTCTTTTATTGAAATGAAAATAAAAGAGAGAGGGATTTAGTCACCTACAATGGTGACGGCAGCTCCTTTTCGCGCAAAAGTAATATTATCAAGAAAAATATTCTCAAATAAAAGGCATCATCACGGGTCGAGAAAATCCAGAACGGAGTTAAATGAGAGAGTAAATGAAGCTCACATATAATTCTATAGACACAATGGAACATCGAGAGAGGAGGAGAGCACAGGTTGCACGATACGTTATACGCAGTTCTGACACACATGCGTGCAGTGCGTTCCGAACACATATGGAAGGCCGCCATGCGGTCCAAGATGAATACGCGTACATAATGAAGAAAATACCCAGGCTGCATAATACCTGCACAGATACTCATGAGTCAAAACGCGTGATAACACGAATAGCGCAAACGTGATCATGATACACATAGTATCAATGAATTCCACGCGGTAGCTTCAGCTGGAGCTGAAAGTGACAACGATAGTATAGCCGGACTATAGTAGAGGATGTATCGGCTAACGTTAGCCAAGCTGCCCGACGAAAAAAAAAATCATTTACAAAACACCGTGCAAGATACGATTTTATGATCTAGGGCATTCGGTATTCACAGGTCTTAGGACCGAACACCGTTGGTCATGTAGTTGTATCTTGCGACATGTTTCTTATTTCTACAGCGAAGCTGTATTTGGCTAGCCTATTCATCCGTCTGTCCATTTGTCGGTCACCTGTACGCCGAAAGCTCCTCAGGCGCAACCCCATGCGCATGCGTAAAAAAGAAACGAGAGAGAGAGGCGCGCGATTAGCCAACACCACCTAGATAGCACAAGGCCTGTTTACTCCGATCCATGACGCCACGCTACCTGGCCGGAAATTTCCATTGACGAGGCTGGCGTGATAAAAGCGGGGACGTCAAGTCACTGTTGCCTACTCGGGAGCATCCCCATTAGATTCTATGGCAGTCGGGCGATGTAACATAACGTCACGGGTCGGAGTGAAAGGGCCTTGTGCTATCTAGGTGGTGTTGGATCAGCTGCGCCAGTAGTGACGTCGTTGCTGTCCGTGTCAGCCAAGCGCGCGCGCAGCAGTTTCTCTCCGGCTCCGAAATGGGTAGGCCACGCGTCACACTTACTCCTTTGGAGCAGGCGGCTTTCGATCAGCAACGCCACGAGCAGAACCGGGAACGAGCTCGTCTACGCCGTGTCCCTGCTGCAGCCCGGGCACAAGAACAGGCTCGCGGAGCCGAGCGTAAGCAGCAACTGCGTACCGAGGATCCGGCAGCCTACCAAGCCGTCGTTTAATGAACCGTCGGAATTAAACCAGTGAAAAACACCGCAGCCGCACGTTTCAGGTTCGCTCGTTAACCATCCGTACGGAGTGCTTGTGCGGTGAATTTTTTTTTTCTTTCGTTGAACAACGTCGCTTACGTTAGCTGGGGCACACTGTATAGGCGCTGTGCGCTGTAGTACATTTTCATGCACAGTTTAGAGCAACGTCAAAGCGTACAATCTAGCCGCGCGCTTCCTTCCCCTTTTCCTCCCTTGCGTGCATGATATTGAGCCGCGATCGCCGGTTTATACCTTCGCACGCTTTCATTCACACGTACAGCATACGGCGCGGCGACAAATTTAATGCTCTTGAACTTTATGCTGAACCTCACGGCGACGGCGACGGCAGACATGCACCGGGAGTGTCCATATAATTGCTATTGCAATAGGAAAAAAGAACGCAGAATGAAAATGGCATGATGTGCACTCGCGATAACGCATCTAGTCACTGATAATGAGGCAAGAGGGCCCAAGACCAACAAATGTCAAAGTAAAACTCTTTTCGGGTTGCGATGAATTGCCATCGTCACGCCCGAGCTCGGCAGCACGAACATTTCCATGCTTGGGATTTGGTCTAGGCGATGAAGTTTCATAGAAAAATTACTACAGAAAGCTCTGGCGCTACATTAGTGTGTCCGGTATCTGCGAATTCGGCAGTTCAGCCCACATGCGAATGATGAGTTGGGCATGAATTTGGCTAAACTTCGTCCTTCGGGCTTCAACGGGCATTGCAGATTTCAAAAATTGAGTATTTTGAATGCAATAACGCACAATATGTGCAAAAAAATTTGACATGTATACGCAAATGCGTAGGAAGTTAGCACGTTATCGCGTTGAGAAAAACAATGATTTCTTGAGAATTTGAAGAGATAAAGCGTAGGAAACCACGCCGCAAGATAGTTTGAAGCTATCGCATGAAGATAAAACAAATTCTTGTAGGAACCACAATTTTTACGGTGGCTGAGCGATTGTAGCACCCCAGTTCCCTCTAGTAATTTTCGCGGGAAACATTCGTGCTTGGGGAGAGCTCGGCTCGACACACTCGGGCGTGCGATGAAATATTGGCGCACGCGCCCCGGTGTTTGTGCTGTCGTTTTATTTACGTCGTAACTTTACCGGCTTGTTTCGGTAGCAGTGATACCTCTAATACAAGGATACATGCAACAGTCACAGCTGGGGCTAGATGGCGATGTGACTGCACTGCTGAAAGTCTAGGTTTGTAGCGCGGGAGAGGTGTTGGAGGGTACGCCTGAGTGTGCAGCGTTATGGGACGAAATAGGTGTTGTCATATCGATCTTTTCTCCGTCGTTTAGCTAATCTTGAAGATGCTGCCATAACGACGAAGCTGCGGCCGGATGGAGAAAGTATTGTCTTTAATGAACTGTACAGCATAAACTTTCGCCACCTTGCGTGAGCCATGTGTATGACAATAGGACGCTAACACAATACCGTAGCCGAGAGTATTGGTGCAACGTCCACCTTTAGGAGCTGATTAAGATTGTGTCTTGATATGATATAACCCGATTCCTATAGATGTGGGGGCCGTATTACAGGGGAGGCAAAATGGGAAAATTATCACCTAATGAATTTTGGGACTAAAATAAAGACTTCAATCAATCAATCAATCAATCAATCAATCAATCAATCAATCAATCAATCAATCAATCAATCAATCAATCAATCAATCAATCAATCAATCAATCAATGATATATATTACAGAAGGCAAAAGGAAAAGGAATGTACTAAGTAGCGATGAATGGCTCAGCAAATTTATTCACGCAAGGTACTTTATACGGCGCAGGATAAATTTGTGAGACCGTAGAACTAATTTATACATTGCGACTGTCTTGTATTTAGCCTGTAAACTTTTTGAAGGTTGTCCTCGCTTCAACAGTGTAGTTGGTCGATATATGCAACAACAAAAATTACCCTGTAACAAAATTATTTGTATACAGTACGGCATGGATCCAGAACATAAGCGAACGAACAGCGGTGCGAAATTCAGTCACGTACTATCAAGCAATTCCACTACCTATTATTCTTTGTGAACAACGCCGCATGTGACAAGAATTAACATTACATTTCGTATTGCTGATCCCAAGCTCTCTTTTCTCTAGATATTTTCTACAATGGCACAAATTCACTCCAGAGGATTTAATCGACGCTGGAGAGAGGGCAATGCGACCAGTGTGCATGGTGCTGTTTTTGGACTGAGGACCGTCCGGACATGCCTGGTGTGGTAATTATGAAAGGGCTTATCAGCGAGTTTTTGTAGAGCCGCACTGTCAATACGCAACTTACATATTCAATGACGCAGCTCTGATGACACAGCTGTAATTGTTTACTCCTGATTTTTCGGTGCTTCTTTTTGTGCCTTCGTGCCTTTGCACTATGGCATCGACGTCATTCAAGTCGGTATAAAAGATAATGGGCTGCTGATATTTTATCCAATACCACGTTTTCTAGCAGCTATATTGTTTGAAACCCAGAGTGGCCACGTTCCTACAAATGTATGTATCGTTTCGGGGAAGATCTCTCGATAATACTAGCAATATAATATTAATCTCCAATAATAACGTTCCATCACCAGTGCTGAACACAGCATTATATTTGCCGCAAGTAATAAGTTTACATTATCTACAACGCCAGAAAGCTGAGAAATTCACCACCGAATTCCTAACTCTCAGACCAGAGACAAGACGATCGACAAGTGTGAATTAAGAATCATCCATCTCCAATGTGCGACGCAGTTTAAGGAGCCGTTCATACCAGCTAACAACCGTGAACTTTTTTTCGTGGCAGTGGGGGAGAGTTCACATCTGAAAGGCAACACTAGATGAGATTAAATCTTTGCATTGCATTTCGCAGCGCTTGATTCGTGGTGTGGGTGGCACTGAAAAGTAAGCGAAACGACAGCAAAGAAAAAAAAAAAAGATGCGTAACGTTGGAAAAGTTCAGAAACGGTAAACAGGATGGAAAAGAAAAGCAGAATTTGATAACGAATGCAGGTTAAAAGGCTTTGTGGCGCAATATGTTTACATTATGAAAAAGGTGGTACAGTTTGGTACCCCTGTTAAATAGACCACATGAGTTCAGAGTACGTGAGAATTCTTTTCCTTCTGGAAAATGCAGACGACTTCCGGCTGACAGCGGTGGTACCTTTCCACATTTTTATGCAGTGATTCGACCTACATTTGCGAAACATGTTCACGACATGTTCGCGAAAACATTCTTAAAGAAGAGGCAAGTGGATAAAGTTTATCGCTGCGTTCTTTTATAACTCCGTCCACATGCCAGTGCCGCCCACTTGCAGTTTCCTGCAAACATGGCTATTGCGTCCACTAATAAACATGCAAACCGCAACCGTAGTATTCCATTAAGGTGCCTTAACATAAAACGTGGCTCCCAAATACGTTTAAACTTGTCCAGCTCGTAGCTGCTACATTGAATCATGGTTGCTTATGTAGAGGGAAAACAAAAACAAAGCTTGAACTTACGCATTACAGCTGGCCAAAAACTACAAGGAATCTGCGAGGCTTGAAAGCCATTCGAAGGCCCTATATATACATATATACCTTGCAGCACTCGCTGTACCAGCAACATGGCTTCGTGTAGGCAACGAAGGGTTAGTCACTAAGTAAAAAAAAGGAAAGAAAGAAAGAAAAAAGATCGGCCGGCCACTGACCTCAGCATAGGCATGCCCTTTCTTTCATTTCATCTCCTGTCATTTTTTTTTCCTTTCCTTACGCTCACTCACTTTCCTGCCGTGAAAGTCAATCCCGCTGAGGAGAAAACACAACGCCATTTCGCCACCCTAACGCCACGTTCACACGACAGCCGAACGCTTCAAGTTTCTCCACTTTCAGGCAAGGAAGCCTGCACATGGACCGCCCGCCTGCTTCCAAACAAAGGCAGCTCTCGCCTCGTTGAAGATAGCCACAGGCAAATATATATGGTGTATGTCAAGTCTACGTATTTATATTCGAGTTGACGTTTGGTAGCTGAGTATGGCTCGCGGCCGCACAGCGAGCTGCTTGTAGGAAAATTGCCTTCCGAGAACATCGAAGTCGCTCGATTCATCACACTTCAACTCTGGCGGGAACTCGAGGTGGCCTAGCTTTCTTGACGTGGAGATATTGCGGAACTGCGCTGACCCGGCTCGCCTTTGGGTCGGGGTGATGTGAAAAGGCCAAGTGCAATTATAAAAATAATTAACACTGTGTAAGCCCGGGTTAGTACGCATTCCACTATTTTCTTCTAATGCGCAAGAACTCACGCATGCTGAAGACGGGACGAAAGCACAAGCATTAACTCCCGGGTAAGTTTTATCACGGAGTTCATCCTATTTACCATAGATAAAATGTGAGAAAGTGAATGGTAGCATAATGTATGCAAAAGGTGAGAACCGCGTCAAGAACAACGCTGCTAGATTGTAATACTTAGAATCAATCAATCAGTCAATCAATAAACTTTATTAACGTGCCCAGGAACAACGAGGGGGGGGGGGGGTTGGTACTGGCACACGTGATAAAAAGTATAACATAACACATAGATAAATAGACATGAACAAACAGGAATAAGCAGCGCACATTATATTGATACTATATAAATCGGCCCAGCCAAAAAGGGCGGTGGTGTTGCACTCTTTGTTGAAAGCTATGCAAAATATGAATTAGTACCAGAGACGGTATACGAGAGTAACAGATGACTACGAAATACTCACTGTAAAGAGTAAAAACAGGATAATATCTCTGGTGTATCGCCCACCGAGCGGTAATGTTGTCACTTTTCTAGATGTTTCTTAACTTTTCCTAGATTATGTAAGCTTGAACAATTTGAAGCTTGTGTGTGGCGGCGATCTTATATAGAGGTACTTAAACAGAACAACTCATCCTTCCAACTGAACACGTGCCTCCAGTCTGATTGGTTTTGCAAATACAATCACCACACCAACACGCATTACAAGTCATACATCTTCTTTACTTTACTTACTCATTGTTGATATTTCTACTACTGTATGCAACACAGGCACATTGGTGTCTGACATAAGCGACCACTGCCCTATATTTTTAATCTACGCTGATGACTCTAAGACAACAGCTGATGCCTGTCAACAATTCACTTATCAGCGTATAACACAAGCAAGTTTAGAGCAGTTCAAGAATGACGCTATGAATCAAAATTGGTTACATGTTTTGAACAAAACAGATGCAAATGAGGCATATAACGAATTTATTAAAACTTTTACCAATATGTACGCCAGCAATTTTCCAATGAGGACAGCTAAACGTTCCAAAAAAGTTAGAAAGTCTTGGGTTACTCGTGAGCTTGCAAAAATGATCTAAACAAAAAAAAAAATCTCTATCATTCCTGCTTGCGCAAGCGGTGTGAATTAGCATTATAAACATTCAAAAAATTTAGAAAAAGGCTAAATGCTGAACTAAGAAAGGCAAAGGTGACGTACTATGAGGACTTATTTGCAAATGTTTCTAGACAACGCCCAGAGATTGTGTGACAAACGATTAATCTTGTGCTAGGTCGCCGCAAGGACGATACGCACCTGACATCGATGAAGCTAGGCTCACGTGAGATAACAGGCACAGCGCTTTCTGATTACTTTAATCACCACTTCGTAACTGGACAAAGGGATATTCCTGAAGGCAATGATAGCATAGGGGTGGCTTGTCATAGCAATGGTGTTCGCGAAAGCGCATTCTTTGTGCCTACTGATGAATATGAATTGTATGCAGTGTGTACATTGGGCTGAAAAACAGTAAAGCTTTAGATGTAAATATTTTCAGATCAAACCTATAAAACATGTTTTGCAATTTATTGTACTTCCGCTTGTGCGCATTTACAACTTAATTTTAGAGACTGCAGTTTTTCCAGACGCAATGAAACACGCGAAAGTTTCGGTTATTTATAAAGGTGGTGATCGAAATACTGCGTCTAACTATCGACCGATATCGGTGCTCCCAATTTTTTCAAAAGGGATGGAAAAGCTTATTTATGCTCGAATGACAGAATTTTTCGATAAAAATAGTTTGCTTATTGATTCACAATACGGATTTCGGAAAAACTGGTCTACAGAAATTGCTCTTCTTACGCTGAAAGAATACGTTTAGCAGAGGTTTGAAAGCAACTACTACACAGTCGGCATTTTTATAGACTTTAGTAAAGCTTTTGACAGCTTCAATCACGAGATCCTTATTGGTAAGCTTTGTTTTTATGGAATTCGTGGGAAACCGCTTACTCAAATCATATCTCAAACATCGTCGACAGTACGTTTCTATAATAAACATAACTCGTCCCTCTTACCTATGTATGTGGTGTGCCTCAAGGAAGTATTCTTGGGCCACTTTTGTTTAACGTTTTTATAAATGTTATCGTAACCATAAACAGTGAGGTCCAATTCATTATGTACGCCGATGATTACACATTGTGTGTCTCACGTTTTGATGCGAATGAGCTTGTGCAAAAATGTAATAAAATTATCGCAAGTTTGTCCGAGTGGACACAGACAAATTAGCTTAGAGTAAATTAAAAGAAAACGAAAGTTGTTATATTTCGCGCTAAAAATAAGCCAGTTAACATTAATCTTGCTGTTTATTTTCAGAGCCAAGGCATTGAACTGTTCGAAGAATTTAAAATTCTTGGAGTATATTTGTCTTCTAACTTACGTTGGGATGCCCATATCAAACATCTCTGAGGCAAACTCTCTGCGGTTACCGGTGCTTTGGCATGTTGCCGCACATTTCTACCTACGAGGGCCAAACTTCAAATATACTATGGTCTCTTCTTATCGTATATAAATTACTCTTACCTTGTCTTTGCTACAACATCTAAATCTAACTTGCAAAAGCTGGTAATACTTCAAAAGAAAATCGTTCTGTATATAGAGAACGTTAATCGGCTTTCACCAACAGATAATATATTTCTGAAATACAGACTAAACCGCGTTGATAAATTATGCGAACACAGATTACTAGAAACGATTTACTTCTCATCCGAATATGTTAAGAATTATTTTGCATCCCTTGCTCAGCTAGAACTCTGCACTCACACGAAACATACTACACGAAACCCCAAGGTGTGGAAGGTACGATGGTTTCGAAACAATTAAAGCCTACAGTCCTTAACACATAATATACCGACTGTACTAAACAAATATAAGCACCCGGTTACGCTAAATTAAAATGGTTTGCGTGATTACTTTCTTTCTTTATAGTGACACTTTAGTATATTGCATTCACGCGTAAAATGTCCTTTTTTATGCATACGTGCGATGTGTAATGTTCGGTGTGTATAAAGCCTTCAGTGTATATATCATGTGAGGGCTATTGCCATGTAAGGGACCCTGGGCCTCTGTCAAGCTGCTGCGGCAGCTTCTTGCACAGGTGTCCCTCCGGTTCCATTTGTTTCTGGTAAATAAGATTGATTGATTGTTTGTTTGATTGATTGATTGATTGATTGATTGATTGATTGATTGATTGATTGATTGATTGATTGGTTGATTTATTGATATGCGATTGCAGTTTACAGTATATGACATATATTTTACAGGTATGTTGGGAGTATAGAAAGGCTGTATTTACAATATATGCACAAGCAGAGTAAGTGTAGTTAAAGAACCAGCAACAACACGCAGCAGCCAGCGTCTCGCGATCTTCTTCTTCCTTCCTCGTCTTTTATCCTTCCGTAACAAGGCCGCTCCTGTCTTGTGTGTTCCTTCTTTGTTCCTTGTTTTTGTGCGGTTACATGATGCATTCCAATAACGACCACCAACTAGCCCGCTTATCCCTGTTAAATATGTAACAGAGCCTCCGGGTGCTGAAGCGCCGTCTCGGTGCATGGTAGGCGAAGAATTGCGAGCGAAGTATGGCTTCAGCCACGAAACGTGCACGATGTCAACAGGCGTAGGACTTGAGAATGGAAAAAGCTGTAACGGCGAAATCTCGTAATTGACGTCGTTAACTTGACGTAGGACTTCATAAGGCCCTGTGTAACGAGAGAGAAGCTTCTGGGAGAGGCCGACTCGACGACATGGTGACCAAAGGAGCACCCAAGCACCTTAGGCCAACATAACATAGCGATGGCACCGGTAATAACGCTTTTTATTTATGCTGCGAAGCTAATAAACGAGACCGGGCGACTTGACGCGCTATATGAGCGCGATCGAAGACTTCACGAGCGTACTCAGTTGCAATACGTGGCACATAAAGGAGGATAGCGTCAAACGGCCATGTGGGGTGGCGACCAGACAAAAGATAAAAAGGTGAATATCCTGTGGTGGTCATGTGGGGATGAGTTATACGCGAACATCACGTATACGCCAGCGTGGCGTCCCAGTCGCGATGATTGTTGGAAACGTACATCGACAGCCTCTCTGTGACTGTTCGGTTGAGACGTTCCGTAAGACCGTTCGTTTCTGGGTGGTAGGCGGTGGAAAGCTTGTGCTCAGTGGCACAAGAGTGGAGAAGGTCGTCGACAACTCGAGACAAGAACGAGCGGCCGCGGTCTTTAAGTAACTGTCGAGGTGCACTGAGGTAGAGAATGACGTGGTGGAGGAGAAAATCGACGACGTCTGTTGCGCAACTAGTCGGCAACGCCTTCGTTATCGCGTCGCATGTCGCGTAATCTGTAGCGACGGCCATCCACTTATTCCCTCTAGTCGTCAGAAAAGGGCCAAGTAGGTCAAGGCCTACGCGAAAGAAAGGTTCAGATGGAACTTCAATTGGATGGAGTCGTCCAACAGGTGGCAGGGGAGGTTTCTTCCGGCGCTGACACAATTCGTAAATTGCAACTCCAAGGTGTTCCTGTCGTCGGTGCATCGTGAAGTTGTTCGAGAGCGACGGATCGCAGATGATGAGGAAGGACAAGGAGCAAGCCAGGGCCACCAGGGTTGATATTGCGGCGGTAGAGGATGCCGTCATGCAGCAGGAACATGCGTCACGTGCCGTCGGTGCTGCCAGATTGCACTCCGGCGATGATGGACGGTAAGGATTCGTCGCGTTGTTGTTCAGCGCGCACGTCGGTCAGGTCAGTAAAAGCCGTCACGCAGGTCACCCGATCATGCGCAGCAGGATCAGGAGGATCCACAGGGTGACGAGTGAGGCAGTCAACGTCCTTGTGGAGTCGTCCAGACTTGTAACTGACAATAAATGAAAATTCATGGACCCGCAAAGCCCTGCGACCAAGCGTTCCTGTCGGGTCCCGGAGGGAAGACAGCCAGCAGAGTGCGTGATGGTCTGTAACGACCGAAAACGTGCGGCCGTACATATATAGCCGGAACTTGGCGACAGCCCAAACTAAAGCCAAGCACTCCCGCTCGGTGATGGAGTAATTTCTCTCGCCAGATGACAGCAGGCGGCTGGCGTAAGCTCTTTAGCTCTCACGCTCTCGGTACCATTCTGTTGTTGGGCGAGAACAGCGCCGATAACGCGTGGCCGCTTACGTCAGTGTGGGCTTCGGTCGGTGCAGCTGGATCAAAGTGGGCAAGTATGGGATGGGTGGTCAGAAACTCGATGAGAGTAGCGAACGCATGAGCCTGCTCCGGGCCCCATGTGAATGACGTGTTCTTCTTTAGAAGATCTGTCAAAGGTCGAGCAAAGTTGGCGAAATTTTTGATGAAATGGCGAAAGTACGAACACAGGCCGACGAAGCAGCGCACGTCAGAAGCAGAACGTGGCGCAGGGAAACTGCGAACGGCGTGAACTTTGTTCGGATCTTGTTGTACCCCGGTTGCGTCAACGAGGTGTCCCAACGCGGTAATCTGACGGCGCCCGAGTTGACATTTCGTGAAGTTCAGTTGGAGGCCGGCTTTTCGGAAGACCGCAAGAATGGCAGTGAGTCGGGTAAAGTGGCTGCCGAATGTGGGAGAAAAAAAATAACGTCGTCAAGGTAACAAAGACAGGTGGTCCATTTGTAGCCTTGCAGAAAAGAGTCCATCATACGTTCAACTGTCGCATGAGCATTGCATAGGCAAAAGGGCTTGACTTTGAACTGATATAAGCCATCCGGCGTGATGAAGGCCGTCTTTTCGCGGTCCATTTCATCAACTGAAATCTGGCTGTAGCCGGATCGAAGATCGATGGACAAGAAGTATTTAGCTCCTTGCAAGCAGTCCAAGGCGTCATCGATGCGTGGTGGTGGGTAGACGTCTTTTCGGGTGATCTTGTTTTCGGGTGATCTCGCCATCGATCCACCACACAACATATAAAAAGAGCATTGGTATTTATGCAAGTAGGCCATGAAATAGATTCGAGTGGTGATTGGAAAGGGGGCATAAGCCTGGGGAACATGTCAATGTCGCGTGGGTGTTCGTGGCAGGTACGTATTATCCTGAACAAGGAATTCTTTAACACACCACAAGCAGATGCATGAAAATGTCTAGAAACCCCAGCTATATTTTGCGGAATTCTTATACTAACGTTATCCAATATTTCTGTACGATCAATGAGACCAGTTCCAAGTTTGAAAAACGAAGTTAAGTTGGATTTCGTGCTCCTGCAGCTCAGGTCTTCTAGACCGAGCGAGGACTGAGGGCGAGGCTGTTGTTCACGGCCTCCCTGCCCGGAGCAGCGATATCGAAGCATAGAGACATATTTCGTCTGAATTATGTCTACCCAGTCTTTGTTAGACTGACAAGTACTTTTAAAAACTACAGCGGCATATTCCAGCAGAAGTCGGCAGAAGAAAGTGTACAGCTTAGGAAATGTATGTATGTCTGAATAAACTGAAACTGAAACTGAATAAATTTTCTTGGACGCAGACTTTTGCGGAGGGGTATTGAACAGGAGTAGGGGTATCTTCAGGATGGTCGTTCTGCCAGGGTTATTTAAGAACAGGACATCTTCAGGGAACAAAAATTTCCCTGAAGATTCTCCTGACGACGGAGCACTGCATTACTGCTATTGTGGTGGTCCAGACTGCCAGGGTAAATGGTCCACTTTGAGTGTGCCAATTTGGGGTGCCCTCGAAAAGCGAAGACTTGGTTTTGCGAGGGTTGCAAGGCTCGAAAGAAATACGAATATGAAATCACACCCGCATTTCTGTGCGAGCTCTCCCCGCGCACCTAAGGTGCGGATGCCTCGCTTAAGTGATACATTCTATGTAGGGCGAGAATGTGAGCTTGGAACAAAAAAATGTTGTTGTTGTTGTCGATGATGATGATGATGATGATGATGATGATGATGATGATGATGATCCTATCTAAAGAAAGAGGGTAGTGCGGCGCAGTGCCACGTGTACGAGCAATGGATATACATTAATAAAAAAAAATTTATTTTTGTAAAATGTTCAACGCATGCATGGTTGCACATGCATCCTGATGGGGATAGTACGCTGAAACTAAGAAGACTGATGCTCTCCAGCGCAAAAGATTTGATAAATTGCCCTGCGAAGTGCACGCCGCTTTCGAATTCAACTATTCTCGGGCGAGATTGCAGCGCGTGCGTGCACGGATTGCGCCAGCAAATAAGCTCATGCGTGCACATCGTGCAAAAGGAAATGCGCCCTCGTTTTCTCGCGTCGGTAAGGAGGGCAGTGCCTCTGTTCTTTCACGTCGTCTCTGAGTCCACTCTACACTTATTTGGCGATACGTGATGACGAATATGATGGCTCTGCGTGCCGTCAAACTGGCGAATGTGGGCTGTAAATGGGCCAAGCAAGGTCTTCTTGTTGGCTGCGGGGTTTGTCTGTGGAACGAAGGCTCCCGCCGACGCTGGTGGTACACGTATTAACCAGCTTATTAAGTTATAATAAGGGGGACATGTAAACGCCAACGACGTTCACGCAAAGGGTACCTGTAAAGGCGTTCTTTGAATGAAGGAACGCTAGAGAAACGACGGCAACTTTCCCCACCCTTGGGATGACCCAGTTTCCAAAGGTTCCAAGCCGGCAGAAAATATGGTAAATACAGAAAAATAAAATAAGAAAAAGTACCTGAAAGGTATGTAGAAAGCAAAGAGAAAACGAAACAAATGATGAAAAAAGGAAGACGTCGAAGAACGGCAAAAAAGCCATATACACACACACAAAAAAAAAGGGGGGGGGGGTACAGAAAGGAACGGCGAATTTAGAAAACAACTAAGCGATTACTGAGGGCACATAGCAAGAGTGTACCGCTTTCTCTGGTTACGACCTGATCAAGGAAAAGAAGAAAATATTGAAAAAGAATATACAAAGCGTATTCACGAGCTGCCCTTAGCCTTGTTTCGCTTTTTATTTTCTTTGAGCTTCGGCCAATTTCTGATGCTGCAATCCTTGCGTGCACAAAGACTACACTGTCCGTTGTACGGGCCAAAGACAAAGGGTAACAGCGATGGACACCGCCCAACCCATCTGCGAGCTCTTCCCGTACGCTGTTCTTTCTTTCATTTTTGTTTTCTTTTTATGGAAGTAGTTTTACGTAGCGTCATAGAAAGCAGAGCCAACAGCGTAATGGGCGATTGTATAGCACCTCAGGAAACTTCGTGAAACGTGGCATCTCTGCGCCTGTGATGGCGGTGCGTAACAACATAAGTGGCTAGGGAGGTGATATTACCGTCGTGAAAGGCATAAAATATCGGCAACGCATCCTCCTCAAATAAGGTAGATAAACTTGAAGAGGCTAGAAACGTCGCTCGCCTCACATTTGATGTGTATGAGTAAGATTGCTGGGGCCACCGAAATGTTTTACTAATAAATGTCCTTGTACTTGTCATCACCCCTCTGACCAACGCCCAGTTGAAGCCAAACTGCATCCTGTGTAGCACTGAGTTTTCTTAGTGACGAATACGACTCACAGCTAGTTTAAATTTACTGCCAATACGCCGATAGATACAGGGTGGTGAAGAATTTATTCGGAATACGAAAATGCTAACTACCATTTGTATAAAAGTACGTCATTAAAATGAATTGCGCGAGTAAGCAGAAAATATTTTTTCAATGTTGTTAAATAAATGAAAAGCTGTGGCAATGAGGAAGAGTAAAATGTTGAATTTAATTCCTTGCATGGCCATCACGATGTGCTTGTAATGTAACAAAACCGCTGCATGCCGGCGGGGTGATTATAAACGAAATCTGTGGTCATTGAACGCTGCCGCGAGGTTAATCGCTTTCTCTGGACAGCACGTCCTTTCTAAAATACACCTTTCTAACACCTTTCTAAAATACTATCCAATGAGTTACACGTTACGCAAACGATTATCTTTAGGTCTACTTTTTCTCTTTTTCTCTATAAGATGCGGCAAAGTATGTAATACGTGCCTGTGGAGCAAGGTGAAGCAAAACGTTGAGCACTCGCTACAGTTTGTGACACCGCAAAATTGTTTGGCGCTAAAATGTGTCCCTTTTATCCACCGGGTTGCAGGTGAATCAAAGAGGACCGCCTTTTAAAGCGTGCAGTTCAATATTGGCCAGCCAGTGTCGTTCACTCTGCTTGTCGTGCGATGCCTTGCGTATTCATCATCGGTGACACCCAACCTACAATAAAGTGGTATTATCAATCTCTAAGCTACCTAGCCCTTCTTTTTTATCGACGTGACACAAGGAGAGGTTGGTGCACAAATAGAGCGCCGGCTGTATATATATATATATATATATATATATATATATATATATATATATATATATATATATATATATATATATATATATTAGTGCCGTTTTTTAAACCATACAAATATTTTGTAAAAAGGCTGTAAGCGCAGTGCACGCGGCGTTTTCGCAGAGAAGTTATTAGCGAGGTGGATATACTCTGCCGCCAAAAACGAGCTTAAGCAAAGTAATTAACAAGATGTATTGAATAACTTTTTTTTTATGAGTGCCTTACGGGCAGTTGTATAGATGGCGAAGTTAAAGGCAGCCGCACTTTACCACATCCTCAGAAAAACCTTGAAAGCCGCATCTAATTTGAGCTGCTTATAATTGAATTTTAACGGCGAATCCAGGCAATATCGAGTTCGAGTGCTCCGGTAGCGCAGAAGAGGCGGACCCGTGAGACGGAAACAACCCGTGGCGACAAGCGCGGGGAAGTTTGAAACCGGATGGTCTCGGGCTAGTCGCGGCAGCTACTGATACGTCACGCTTTGCCTGGCAAGCATGTGTGGCTGTGTGTCTGGTCAGGATTAGCCACAGCATGCATTCAAACTTCGCCCCCACACTTCTTTACGGGGCGTTGCCGCCTGACGCACATCGGAACGCGCTGGGTTCAGATATTGCTTCAGTTAAGCTTTGCACTTCGATTATGAATATATAAAATTAGGGGGGATTTTCAAGATCGACAAAATGGGGTTGCATTCAAATGGCACTGTTTCCAAATTTACCGCTAAGAAAGCTGCCCTCAAGGCATTAATAAAAAGGTAAATAATAAAGTTTCGTTAATTAGTATTCTCAACCTCACCTTATTGGCAGCAAAGTACGCCCACCTCGCCTATGGTGTTGGGCTGCTAAGCGCGAGGTCGCGGCACCGAATCCCGGCCACGGCAGGCCGCATTTCGATGGGGGGGGGGGGGGGCGAAATTCGAAAGCACCCGCGTACTTAGATTTAGGTGCACGTTAAAGAAACCCAGATGGTCCAAATTTCCAGTCCCCCACTGTACATGGCGTGCCTCATAATCAGATCGTGCTTTTGGCACGTAAAACCCCATAATTTAATTAGTTAATTACGTGCAGCTCGCCTGGGAAATCTTCTGCAATAACAGTACTTATGCTGCGCTCATTCTTTTTTCAATTACGAAATCTATATAGTCTAAAGAAAAACACCCTGTATAGTACTGTGTACTTGTGCACATAGTGAAGAGCAAAGAGTACAATAGTCGTTAATGCCCACACAACGACGTTACGAATAGCCGCAAGAACAACAGCACAACGTGACAAAGAAACTATCAAAGCAACAACGCGACACACAATATTATCACATATTATACACAGCGACAGTGCAAATGACGCTCTTATAAACGAAACGTTGTTTTTTTATATGCTTAATAACAGCAAGAATGCCACCGTCTTCAAGAAAATTTTAATTCTACTAAAACGCACTTTTTCGTGAATTTAGCTGGCTAGGCGCCCGATGCTTTCTAAACAAAGAGGGCTTGTACAGAAAAATATTTGAGATCATCATCATCATTGTCATCATCATTATCATCATCGTCATCATCATCACCTGATAGTGCATGGGTGTATTCTAGTCGCATAAACTATACTTCTTGTTCACGACAACTGACTGGTTCGCACAGGTTCTGCGCTCTGATGTGGCGCGGAGTTAGTCTATAGACAAATCTACTTCATGCCTTACATCAGCTTGGAACAATTTCCGACATGGGGAAAAGATATTGAGCGTCACAAAATTCTATTGTACCACGATACACAGTGCCAGTAAATTTGTTACATTAAATTTCGTTCGAATACACCACGCATGGACTACATTTCTTTTTTTGTTCAGGTTGAATATACAAGCGCACCTCTACATTTTGGGCGACAAACATGCACAACTGTTGCGTACTAGGAGGACTCTTGGTGCCATTGAACCCTCACGAAATGCTGGAGACTAAACCGGCATATAACTTCCCTGAATTTGGGTAACAAGTTTTGCTTTCCGCTTATTACCGAAACATAACGCTAACCATAAGAATGTATTCATTTTACTTCGCAAGACTCTGTTAGTAGGTTGCGGCCAATCGTAAGTGCTTCTCGATGAACCTGAAGGTTCGTAAGGTTGTCCTACTATCAAATGAAAGAATCAACAAATGCAACCATACGCTTACCATCCGCATGTCACGGCGTCGTACCCGACTATTGGAAGAATACTGTGCGAAAAAATAAACTTCTTCATTCTAAAATCACATACTGATATCATAACAGTGAAAGCATGCGTTTCTGCACAGCAAGCAGGTGATGGCACATACGAAATTTCAGAAGAAAAACAACAATAACAAATGTTCCGTGTTACAGAAAAACTAAGATTGCTGCGCGTGAAAGCAAATTACCTAAGGGTTCGAAGTGAAGTAGACGTTCATCCTCGTGGGCCGGAATTTCCCCAAATCTGTATTAAGCACAGCAAAATGCAAAAGTCAAGGACGCAAATGGGGCAGTTTCAATAACTGACAATATTCCCTGTGACACCAGGAACTCCCAAGTCTGCCAGGCTTATTTGGTATTTGAGCTCCCATTACTTTATACTGTTTTCCTCCAAAGCCACCTCAGAGCGTGAACTGAGCAAGCCATCCATCTCTTCGACGACACCACTCGGTTCCTGGCGTCTAACAACCATGAAGTAGCAGACGAGGTAAGTAGAGGAAGGGGCGAAAAGGGAAGAGAGATGGGGGGGAGGGGGGCGTTCGTAACAAAGTTGAAGCGAGGACGCTGCCGAAATTACCCACCACTGCTGGGGCTCGTTTTGTTGCATTGAAAATTTTGCCATTTCGCACTGCGAAAGCGAGCTGTAGCAACCCAAGAGGGGAAAGTCGAAGGAACTTCTTCGGGGCTCTCAGCAGACTAGCGGAAAAATGGCGACGCACTCTGCGTAGCGGCGTATGCTATACGCAGAGACGGTTGGATTTTACGACCGGAACCAGCGAGTTGAGACGGGACGACGCCGAGAGTCGTGGCAGATGCAGCCGCGCTGTTGCGTCGGCCCATAGGCCAAAATAAAGAATTGCATCGTGGCGAACAACAACTGCAGTCACGTAGCTGCTATGCCCGTACACGCGCGAACATTACCCGTGTTCGTGCAAGCAAAGCAGCATGAAGAAAGGGATGAATGCCTGGACCACCCCTGCCGTCTTATTCCTTGTCCCACGAGAGTATCTTTTTCTTCATTTTCTCATCGTTTCATGCTGAATATGATAATGGCAGTCCAGAATGAGATCTTTAGGAAGCTTACGTAGAGAACTGACAGAAGCTGAGAAAAAGAAGAACGAGAACTACTTGTGCCACCCAGAGTTCACTTCTTTTTCTTTTTCTTTTCGGAAGTAGTCTGCACAGTTTGTCCAACAGTTGCACAGGGTTCCACAACATTCGCACGTGCATGGGAGAGAGTGTTTAAACAGATGTACAGTCAGCGTCAAAAGGTTCTGGATCGTGGAATTTCAGACAAAAAGGTATCAGTTTCGCTCGAAGGCCGAATAATGGAAAGCGGTAGCAACGTTTAGTGTTTCGCTCGAACCCCTCGGACTGCGTTCTAACTATACCCGGCTGCGACATGTCGGCACGATGGAGCACGCAAAGCCACTTACGCCCGCCAGTGGCGTTGCTTGCATGGCATCACGATGGTGAACGACGTGAGACTGACGGGAAACTGTTGCCGTTAATCAGTACCGAGAGAAATTTGAGATAACGCTGTAGCTTGACATTTACTGTCCGTTCCACTCAAACCATTTCATACAGAGCGGCTCAGCAGAATCGAGAGTGCGCTTTCAGTATGCCTGCGCACAAAGTCCATGCATGATAGCAACGAAAATCAAGGCGGGAATAACGTAGAACTATTCCATTTTTTTTTCTTCTTCCAAGTACGCCATTAGTCTTCCGTGATGGGAAGACTTCTGTGGCAAACCATTCTGACCTATCACAAAGGGCTAATGGAATGTTTGGAGCACGCTTCAGCTTCGCCTTTAAGAGTCGAACGCGATACCATTCAAATATCCCTGACTACTACTCACGCTTCCGGGCAACTGCAGCTTATGCGTGACCGTAATGCTTACCGGGACATGCTAGCGATGAAATTAAGCACAAAGGCGAGCTTTTGGGTAGAAATGAGGTCTCTTAAAAAGAATTAAATTATGGGGTTTAACGTGCCAAAACAACTTTCTGATTATGAGGCATGCCGTAGTGGAGGACTCCGGAAATTTCGGCTATCCGGGGTTCTTTAACGTGCACCTAAATCTAAGTACACGGGCGTTTTCGCATTTCGCCCCCATCGAAATGCGAACACCGTGGCCGGAATTCGATCCCGCGACCTTGTGCTCAGCAGCCCAACACCATAGCCACTGAGCAACCTCGCCGGGTAGAAATGAGGTCTCTTGCATGGGCCGATCTTCTGTTATCCTTTCGCACTTTTCATATTTCAGTCTGAGAATATTTAACATAAAAGGCATGCGCTACCGGTGTTTTGTTTAATGGTATTTGTTCGTGGGCTGTCATTCTCTGAATTCCGAGGAATGACTTTGTAAAGAACATAACACAAGGTATGAGCAACTTTAGCGACAGAACAGCCTTAGTGCCGTATACAATATGCGTGGTTTGGGATGATTTTCTCGGCCGCGGACGCCTACGCCGACACGAATTTTCTGAGACACGGGGTCATTAACCCTATCGCGTAAAAACAGGTTGGAATAGTTTTAGCTTATCGAAGCGCAGGACGCTGGCCTGGCTTTACCATCGAGCTGAATGAGCCCAGCGTTGGCAGTGAATCCGCACGGCTTCCTCGTTTTTCAGCCAAAACCCTCTCTACGTCTCTGAAAACCCTTTAAGACTCCGCGCGTGAGCGGCGCATGCTCTGTAGATAGCGGAACAGCACGGCAACGCCGACGGTGCGAACGAGCCTCGAGTGCCAGTAGAATTGCTGTCGCAACAATATCATTAAAAGTAATAAAAGCGAACTTATAGTGGAAACCGTATACGAAGTTAACGTTCCGCTACCTTCACTTGCTTTTAAAAAGCATGATGGAAAAGTGTCAATCTGGATCTTCAGTCGGTCAACGTATGAAAACGCCATGCGCATGGCTGATTATTCCACTAGTGTTGCCTTGTAATGTTGAAAGCTTCATTCAGTCGTGCAATTCCTTTTGTCCCTCGTCCGGGTTGCGCTGCTCACCCCTAGGCATATGTTCCGAACTAACTCCCAAGAGCGGGATTCAAGTGGTAGCACAATGGCTAGTGCCCTCGGCTCCAAGCTGTACGTTACCGCAGTATAGTATGAGTTCGATCGAAAGTGACAGCAGTGGCAAAATTTATGTTTTTGTCTCGACGTGTAAGCGAGGACGACGATCTAACTACGACGACGATGTCAAACACCGCTCCTTGTCGGTAGAAGTGAAAGAACAAAACCGGTTTTATTGCTGTTAATATAGTTGTTTCACTGTTATAACAGTAAAACGATTTTCTTAACGAGAGGGCATGGATCGCTGCGCCTATAACGATGTACAAGCAAAAGCAGGAAGAAATGAGGAGATTGCAGTTCACGACGTTGCACAGAAGTCGGTGCCTTCCTTTGCACTCACCCTATCATTTCTTATGAAAAACATTACGACCGAGAGCAGTGTTTGTTCAGGGTTTAACTCACCAGGAAGTTGATGCGTCCGAATTTGCAATCGTAAGGCTGAGGGGGCAATATCGGTGCCCCAATAAGGATGCATTCATGGATCGGAAGAGCGCGGACAGTTACAGTGACATTCCACTAAATATGCGTGGAAAGGACCATGACATGATTGATCTCTATACCGACAGAAAGGGCCAAGACATGCGTCACTCTCCGATGTTATACTGGCGCACTCATCTAGTCCCAACGAAGAAGGAAGGAAGGAAATCAACGTTATTCGAGGTCCTGCGGGCCACGAGAGCTTTGGGCTCTCATGGAGTGGGCGTCTCCCACGACGGAACCGGGAGGTTGAGTTTCCTGGCGGCGTCGCGGACCTGCTGGACGGCCCAGGGTTGGAGAGCGAGTTCTTCGCTCCGGGTTGCTTCTTCGTATGTCACCGGTAAGAGTCAATGCAAGCGTCGCTGTTGGAAGTGTATTTGGATCAGCAAGGATTCAAAGAAGCGGTGGCACTTCTCAGAGGGCCTCCAAGGGTCGACAACTCTCGACAAATAGGATACCCTTTGCTGCACTAGTAGGTGCAGTAATACGGCCCGCGTATAGTGTTTGTCTTTTTCCGGGTGACCGCATTTTGGCCGACTAACCACTGCTACGAGGTTACCGATCGACGCAAAACGCAAATACATGCATCGCAACATTACGAATGTTGTCGCCGACTCTGTACTGAAAGAATCTTGTATAATCGGATTGCATGCGCGAAACAAATAGTGGTGCACATTGTGCAACCTACGCGAGCGCCAGCGATTGCGCTGGAATGCACGATGGGTCATGTATAAATAGGCGGCGCACTTGACCCGTAGATCATATTTAGACGAGCGACGAGTACACTCACCGCTATTGTAAGCCGCCCTCATGTTGTTTTGCTGGGCACAAGTTTGCCCAATAAAGAGATAGATCCCTGATTCGCAGTTTGGCATTGACTATATATAGTTCTTCACCGTCACTACGACGTGACAGCGTTGCGCTCAGATGATGCAATGTTGACTTTTGAAGGGAGGGAAACAAAAACGTTTTTTTTTTCGCGAGAATACTGCGCGTCTGCTAGCCGCCTGACAGAGGAACCCTGTAGATTTTCGTAGCCAAAATACAAACGCATAAAAAATAACCGAGAGAATATAAAATCAGGATAGAGCAATGAAAGTAGGCCATGCGCTTTACGGCCAGCCTTGCACTGTAGCCAAACTTAGCTTCAATATTCGAACTTACTTACCTAATGCAATGAAATTGAGCTCCATTGTTCAGCCTGAGATTACCTCTTGAAGCGAGATATAGAAACATGGTTTTATGGAGAAAATAAAATCCTGTTGCGATTTTCTTGATATGCAATACGCAGTAAGTAAGATGAATGACTGGACAAACTAGGCTTCTGAAAGAAGAGGAACCCAGAAACCCGACTTTTTTGTCGCAATCATATGAAGACAACACGCAAAAGCAGTGCCTTTTTGTCTGTTGGTTTAATATGATTAGGCAGGCGTTGTGACCCTCTCGCTGGCATTGTCAGCTTTCTCACTCCCTGTTTACTTTGTGTACTTGTATGTTTCCATAACTAATAATAATAATAATAATAATAATAATAATAATAATAATGAGAAGAAGAAGAAGATTAGGGCTTCTGGACCTTTAATATGAAGCAGCTGTGGTTTTCCACCTTCTTTATTGTCAGATTTGTTACTTGTTTAAGTGCTGGGCAACTAGACAAAAGCTCTAAGAAAGCAGAACAAGCTAAGTATAACGAAAACAGCAATGTAACCTTACTGTGAGCTTTTAGAAGCAGATAGTTTTCTCACGATAGGAATCCGTTTTGTTACAGAGAAGGTATCTAACCATCCTTTTTTGCTAACGTCTTTCTTCAGCCTCTACGCTATGGTAGGTGCTCTAGACCGACGAGCAGTTGTCCCTTTTGCAACAGTAATTAACCAGTGCCCTGTGAGAGTGCAATGTGCTGGAGCTGTGTGGTTATTTATGGCTTATCGCCATTATTCAAGGCAATGAGGTCGGTTTACCATTAATATGTAAATAATTGTACCTTTACAGCAGTTACTATATTTACAGTGTAACTTCACTTTTGATAAATGCAATTATGCACAAAACGCCAATCCGAAATTAAGAAAATCGTGTAATTACTCTAAAGTGGTTACATGTTTTTTTCCCCAGAAAGACTACAAACGTTCATAAAGTGCGAAATTGTGCGAACGGGTAAATCGAGGGGATGTAATATATTCATATGAAAATAAGCAAGCCACGTGCTATATAAAGGAGGGAGAGGAGGTCCCAGTAATGTGGTCTCCACCTTGCTGAAAACGCCCTTAGGCGGCGAAGTTACTGAAATGGTCGACGATCGTGGTTTAACCTTCATGTCGCGCATGACTGTACTTCAGTGTCTTTTCGAGTCAAAGGAAGCCTGTCATCTTATAGTTTCAGCTTAGCTTTCAAACCTGCAATTTCATTGTAGTTCATCAACACGCTCCCAAATGACAGAAGCCAGCAAACTACATATAGTATCTCTCATCGAAAAAAAAAATGTGTATCCTGTGATCTGAGGAGTATCTGTTAAAAATCTCAGTGCCATTCCACTCTGTGAAGAAGGGCACTGAGAAAAGACGACCAGCGAAGCTGGGTATGTGGGCCCCTTAATGGCGAACTGCACCTCCGCCGCGAGTCGGCCCTGCATTGCATTATCTTCGGGATCGGCCCACCTATGGGGAGTGCTTAATGCCTGCTTCACCTCCACCGTGGGTCGGGCCGGTATTGCACTATCTCCGGGATCGGCCCACGTATGGGTAGTTTTTTGCTTACAACAAGAAAATTTCCTTGGATGGTAGAGGTACACAACTTCGCTGTAAAAGAAGAATCGACATCAAGCAGGGCTACTGTTACACTCGCGAACTATTTCCTGTGGCAATGAAGAAAAAGCTACGAAAGCAAAGCACGCACAAGTAACAGCGCGCCTGGAAAAAAGTGCCATATTCCCATCCGCGTCGGCTTGAGCTGGGGAAGAGAAAAGATACGACAAAAGACAGCGAAATAAGACCAAATACGAAGGGTTAAGTTTGCCTTATTGTTCTGTCTTTTTCTCATCCGCGTTTGGGGAAATGCCGGACCGTCGCATGTGGAAGCTACGCTGACTCAGTATATCTTTAAAAAAAACAAAAAAGGCGCTGTCAAATGCTGCCAGAATATTGAGCTGTAGTAATACATGTGCAGAAGCTCCCCCACTACAGCTTTTCCTTCATAGTCACAGAACGCTGTCCGCGAGTATTGAAAAAAGAACTGATAGAAGACGATGCTTGCACCATTCTGTGTGCATGCCCAGGCGCTATCTCCTCTCCTGTTTCAAAATAGTATTACCTTATTGAGAACCAAGATATCATTTTCAATGATAAAGATAATTTGTGCGCTATTGTTCACAAGGACTGAGCTCTACTGCTGAACATAGTAGAGAGACACGGTCTTATAAGGGTTGTATGAAAATAAAAGGTTTTTCTAAAAAGCAGGTATGGCCCGGTCTACAAATGGCAATAATATTACGGCAATGGCTATTAGTTTACACCAAATTTTCCTTAGACGATGGTATTTTTTCTCAGTGCAGGCGATGTTAGTTCTAAATCATAGAGGCCTCCCTTCCTGAAATCCCGAATGATGTTACCGTCAAATTGTAGCTGCTTATTTACCAGGATTGTTTGCTTTCGGGTAGAAAAACCCAATGTAAAAATCTTAGTCTGCTTAAAAGATGAACAGAAAAAAAGAAAAGTATTAAAAGTATTTAGTTTGAAAGCACTAGTAACCACTGAAAAAACAACGTGATCAGTGCAAGAGGGACTGAGCTTTATTTTTTTTATTGCAGTGAATTTTAGGAGAGGTTGGCGCCTTTATGTGGTGGCACCGGCTACTCCTTGTCACATGGCAAAGGAACCAAATTTGCGCAATAAGGGAGAATAGCGACACTAAATATAACACTCAGTAGAACACCGGATCAATAAAAGATATATAGTCCAACAGTACATGAGTGGCAAAGTTCTGTGCATTAGTTCAGTCCACGTACGCATATATAAAGTCCGATGTTTTTAACAGCCAAAACACACAACACTTGTAATACACTCCAAGTACAGGACAGAATTATACATATTGCGTAAAAGTTGCGATCACCACATAAACCAACTATGAACCACG
The DNA here is from genome assembly GCF_050947875.1 of Dermacentor variabilis. Classification (NCBI taxonomy): domain Eukaryota; kingdom Metazoa; phylum Arthropoda; class Arachnida; order Ixodida; family Ixodidae; genus Dermacentor; species Dermacentor variabilis. The sequence goes on from NC_134571.1 coordinate 107,940,531, forward strand.
ATCAACTTCTTTACTTTTTTTTTACGGTAGCGATGATTTTTCAGGGAATAAATGTGGTGATCATTATTATTATTAGTATTATTATTATTATTACTACTACTACTACTACTACTACTAATAATAATAATAATAATAATAATAATAAATAAATGATATTTCTATAGGTTGGCCATCCAACTTCTTTGCCATCGGACAGCCTACAACTCGGCAAGGAATTTAACGCTCATTCAAAACTGCGCACTGAATCAGCGCGGACACGTTCTTGCCGCGCTTCCCGATTCCGCCAACGTTGCGCATGCACGGCGGTTTCTTCTGCTGGGCATGCCATGACGAGTTCAAAGGACAAGTGCGATTCGTGCTCGCAGCCGCTCTCCGGTCGACAACAATTTCTCCGATGCCGTGGGCCTTGTGGCCGCCGGTTTCACTGCAAGTGCTTTAACGTCGCTGACGAAGAGTACGAACTACACATGTCCGTGGGATCGAGTACGTACAAGTGCTTCCAGTGTACTTGACGCCACGGGTGCGACATGTATAGGAATTTCAGTGCCGACTGTAAGTGCCTCGCTGGACCAAGACGTCACCGCCTGAGATGGAGCGTGCGCCCAACTTAGTGTCGTCGTGCAGGTCCTGTGCGACAAAATCGCGTCAGTTACAAGTGTGGTTGTTAATGTGAACAAGGACAACTACAGCCTTCGATTGCACCTGGCCCAGAACATAGAGCTATTGCGCAAATGCACGCAGCAGCAATGTGACAGAAACGAGTGGCATCCTCCTTTGGCGCCTTCACAGACGTCCCTTTGGTTCCACGCCGAAAGTTTATCGGTCCTATCTGCCGATCTCGTGTGGGTACGTGAACACTAGCCCAGCGTGAAATCGGCTCCCGCTCCAGTGGGTGGGTCACCGCGGGAAGCAAATGTGCCTCCAGGTCTACAACCTGTTCAGTTCCGGCTCGGGACAAGGGCGACGCCGTCGTTGAGGGCAAGTACTTCCAGCACGCTGGTTTCTTTGCCGAGAAGGCGCCCGCTTTTCGTGTCGCACTTGGCCTCTTTGATAACTTGCGAGGCAATCTGCGCTACGCCTGAAAAATTATTGATTTCAACAAGGATGACAACCAAAAGCTCAAAGCGAAGCACGAAAGTAACGCTTCTTTCTGGGTCCCAGTGAACGAGAACGTTTTCCAAAGATCAACTCGGTAGACATTTCGCCGGAAGGTTGCCTCTTGAGGCCTTTCTACGGCAGGCATGATGCATCGATAGATTCCAGAAGCAAGGTAACGTAATTTCTTTTCTAGCCTCATTAATAACGTTTTGCGTTTTTCGCCAAAACGTTCATGTTTTACGCGCGAAATCCTCCGATTTCTACGAGAACTTGCCAGCCTGTTCATACCATGTTATATGGTTAACTGAAACTTGGCTTTGCACAAGACTTAATGTATAATAATTACATTCCACCGGAATACACAGTTCATACATGTGATCGCGTGTATGAATGCGGTGAATGCGGTGGTGGTGTGCTGATTGCCGTTCGGAACAATCTAACCGTTATAAGGCCTGTGGACCGTGAGATTGTACCAAAGACTGCGTGGGTTGAAAGTCCTGTTAAAAGCGGCAATAATTTGTTGCTGTGCGCAGCCTACTTCCCTCCTAACATGAGTGATGTGCAGTTTTCTGAGCATATGAACAGCTTAGTTGAAGTTATTGATGTTACGAAATATGTCCTTGTAGCTGGCGATTTCAAGGTTCCGTTTATTGTTTGGGATTTTTTACGCAGAACATCAGTGTCTTTATCATCCCCTCGCTGTGATGCGCTGTTCTTCATTATTGAATTTCTTGGATTAACGCAGTTTAACATGGTTCCAGATTAACCCGGCAATGTTTCAGATCTCATTCTGGCTAATTTCTGCGTTGTTGATTTTTCTGTTTCCGTTAGCGGTTTCGGCCCTGTTGCCCATTTGCATGTTCCGCTTAAATTCGCAATTTTTCTAGAGGCGATTAATGTATTGAGCGAGCCAGTTCACTCATTTGTTGGTCAGAACGTCTAGGCCTCTAGGCCATTAAAACTATTTGAATGATAACGACTGGTCCGAAATGTATAGTGTCACATATATTAACGAAGTAGTTAGCATCCTTTCTGATAATGTAAGATGTGCTTTAGAAGCCTTCATTCCATGCAAAGGGTTTCATTCTGCTCGCGATCCTACGTCTTTTTATAAGGAATTACGTGGTTAACTTCGTAAAAGGCTAAGGTAGCGCAGGAAGTTCAAGAAAACAGAATCATTGGGGTGGCACGAAAAATTTAATGTCTTTCGAAGCCAGGTGTAACAAGTGATGTGTAGAGACAGCGATGCATACATTATGTTTGTCGAAGAGCGCGTAAAATACGATCCCATACGTTTCCGGAACTATGTAAAAGATTGCAGTTCTGAGAGGGCTGAGATTAATGTCATAAATCATCCACCTCGTGGCATTCTTAGAAAGTGCGACAATGCCACCAATGCATTCGCTGAACATTTTTCTTCGGCTTTTCTGAACACGGCGCATGCTCCTAGCTCTGATGACTAGCGGTACAGCTGCAGTATCCATTGCAACATTTCATGTTTTTCAGAGCATGATATCACGGCGGCCTTAAGTAAGTCGAAACCAAAGCATTCTCTTGCTTACGACCGTATACCAAGTTTTGTTATCAAAGGCAGTTCGTCTATTTTTGTGTCTCTCCTTACGCACATCTTTAATCTTGCTTTGCGTATAAGTGCCCTTCCTTCTTTATGGAAGAATGCAACAGTTGTGCTGGCTCATAAAAGTGGCAGATGAGCGACATTAAAAATTATCGCCCCCTGTCCCTCTTGTCTCCATTTACAAAAGTCTTTGAAATAGCTATGTTTACACATCTGTCGTTTTTCTTTAAGCATAAGATTAGTTTATACCAACATGAATTTGTTTATGGTAGGTCTGTGGAAGCAAACCTTGTTACTTTTCATGGTGCTGCGGGACCCGCTGTTCTTAACCGAACACAGACACAGAAAACGTCGACTTGTCAAAAGCATTTGGTGTTGTTGCTGTTGACTCTCTCCTTCATAGAATCTTGAGTAACAGCGTTAGTACCAGCTTGTGCACGCTGACTAAAGACTACCTGTGCACTCGGTTAAATTATGTTCGCGTTGGTGCTAAGTATTCTTTGCCTTATGAATCATCTTGTGGTGTTCCGCAAGGGTCTACCTTATATGCCCAATTACTTTTCAATATCTTTGTTAATAATCTTGAAGGATGTTTGAGTCATTCGCGTCTCCTTTTATACATTGGCGATGCTAAATTTTACCATGAAACACTCAAAGCAGGATTGTGGATTATTACAGGAAGATGTGAATTCTGTTGCTGGATGGTGTGCTTCCAACCTTTTGCGTATTAATCCAACTGAGACACTTGTTGTTTACATTAATCGCAAAATGTACACTTCATTATATGAGTATTCACTTGATAACACTCTTTTGAAAAGAGCGAGTTGTACCCGCGGCTTAGGAATATTGCTTGACTCCCGGCTAACTTTCGAAGGACATGTTTCAAGCATCGTTAGTGCATCCTACAGAAAGTTAGGCCTCATATCCAGAATGACAAAAAGTTTACGAATATCAACTGCGTTGTTCTCTTGTATTCTTATTTTGTCCGCTCGAAGTTAGCGTAGTGCTGTTGTATAGAACTGTAATAACTTGACCAATGTTTCAAAAGTTGAATGTGTTCAGCGACGTTTCATTCATATCCTGTACGATAAATTTCTGGGGCGCCGCCTATCTTAGGCCTGTGACCGTGTAATGCGCATATTCAATATTAGACACTTAAATATAATGCGGAAATTTTGTGATTACTTATCCTTGCATAAGCTAATTCACAACCACTTCTCTTGTCCACAGTTACTGTCAGCTGTAACATTTTGCATTCCTCGCCCAAATTTGCGTTATCCCAGCATTTTCTACGTGAATCCCTCTTCTCTAACGCTATAGCACGTCTTGTAACGTAGCAATATACCTTGTGTCATAATTTTGATATATTCAGCTCTACTAGTTGCTCAGTATCTTACTTCTGTCTTTGATTAATTCAATATTTCGTTGCATTCTATAGCAGCGTTCTTTGAGATTTTCTGTTTTGTTTTTTTAGTCTTACGTTTTTTGTGTAACACAAGTACACCAACACTAAGGCGTAAGGCTGTTTTTGGGCGCTTTCAGAAAATAAATAAATAAATGAAATGAAAGAATATCCGGAATCGACTGCTCGTTAACGATCTGTGTGAGCATTTTTATTTACGAGTTCGAGTAGCAGTAGGTAATTACCGCAATGGAAACGAAATCTTTGTATACTGACCTGCCCGACTCCGCAACTATCGATGTCCTACAGTCAAATATATTCCCGCTTTTATTTTACGGTTACCAACTTGTATGTCCTTTACTTTCTGCATTACCAAGCTAGCGTACTTACGTTTCACAAGGTTCTCTGCTCTTTCAAGTGGCTCCCGCAAGAGAGAGAGAGAGAAAATAATGCAGAGAAAGGCAGGGAGGTTAACCAGAGGTAGTTCCGGTTGGCTACCCTGCGCAGGGGGAAGGGTTAAGAGGGATAAAAAGAGAAAGAGAGTGGAAGGGGGAGATAGAAAGAAAGGGAGACAAGCACGAACAAAGCGCGTACACTACAGAACGGTAGGGGGCGGCATTCTTAGAGTCTGTCGTGAAGCCCCGTAGACCGCAAGAACGTTAATAGCGCGAATAAGGCCTTCAACGCGGATGTTCTTTCGGAGCATTGGCCTAAAGCTTTTAGTTCTGAAAGTGGACGATTGTCCAGCTTGTCCAGTACCCTGCACATCACTTGTCTCTCAGCACTGTATCGCGGGCAGACACAGATAATGTGTGCGAGCGTCTCGTCGATGTTACATGTGTCGCACGTGGGGCTGTCGGCCATTCCTATGAGGAAAGCATAGGCTTTTGTAAATGCAACGCCTAGCCACAGACGGTAAAGCATGGTCTGTTCACGTCGTGGTAATCCAGGCGGGAGGTGCATCCGTATGTCCGGAGACAACGAACGCAACCGACACATGGTGAAAACATTTGAGTCCCACAGGGGCAAAGTACACTCACGGGACATCAATCGCAGCCCAGCCGCAGCGTCTGTTCGCGAAAGCGGAATGAAGACTCGTTGACCACTTTCATGTGCCGATCGGGCGGCTTCGTCGGCTTGGTCATTCCCGCTGATGTTACAATGTCCTGGAAGCCACTGAAAGATTATGTTGGGTCCCTTATCATAGCTTTGATGATATATGTGCCGAATTTCTGAGGCCAGTTGTTCATTGGGTCCGTGGCGCATTGGGCTTCGTATGCACTGAAGGGCTGCCTTGGAGTCACTGAAGACTGTCCATTGTTGCGGTGGTTTCTGCTTAATGAAATCAAGTGCAGCACGGAGCGCCGCGAGTTCTGCACCCGTTGATGTGGTCACACATGAAGTTCTTAACTTGATTTCCTCAGATTGTGCCGGGATGATGACTGCAGCAGCAGCGCTGTTGAGTTTTACTGAGCCATCTGTGTATACATGTTTCCGGAATCTGTGCACGTTGTGAATGTGCTCCAAAGTTGCTTGCTTCAAAGATTGCAATGGCGCTCCAGCTTTCTTTCTGACTCCTGGAATTGTCAGTTGCACTTGCGGCCGGTGCAGACACCACAATGGATCTGACAATCGTGAAGCGGGCGTAAATTCTGATGGCAAGTACGACTGATGTCTCACAATAGTTTTAGCAAAAGTTGAAAGTGGCCTTTTTGCTGGCAAGCAAGCAAGATGGTGTGAGGGAATCCGAGTCAGGTGTCGGATGTGCGCTCTCAGGACATCTGTATCAATGTAGACTGTCAAAGGCGCGTCTCTGGCTATGGCCACTGTCGCAATCGATGACGTTGTTTTGGGAAGACCGAGACAAGTCCTGAGTGCTTGGGCTTGCACGCTCTGGAGTTTGCGAATATTCGTAGTACAAGTATTACCTATTACAGGTAAGCTGTACCGCAGGAAGCCCAAAAACAGTGCTCGATATAGTTGCAACATTGACGGTACTGTTGCGCCCCAGGACTTCCCGCCGAGAAACGCAAGAAGGTCCACAATGGCGGCCAAACGCTTCGTCATGTACGAGATGTGAGGGCTCCAAGACAAGTCTCTATCAATCATGACGCCAAGAAATCGGTGCGTTCGTCTATATCGTATGATTTGGTCTTTAATCCGCAAAGCATACGGGGACATCGATTTACGAGTAAAAGCAACGACTGCACATTTCTCAGAAGAAAGCTCCAGGCCTTGTCTTCTTAGGTATCTTGACACAGCCGTTGAGGCTTTCTGAAGTCGTGCGCGGACTTGTACACGTGTCATGCCTGAAGCCCATATGCAAATGTCGTCTGCATATACGGAGAGCTGTACGGTTTGCGGTAACGAATCAGCGAGACCAACGAGCACCAGGTTGAAAAGGGTAGGGCTGAGTACTCCGCCTTGCGGTACACCACGACTGGTATAGCTAGATGGCGTTGGTCCGTCTTCAGTCAAAATAAAGAAAGATCTTCCATGCAAATAGTTGCATATCCAGCGAAAGGTGCGTCCACCAATCCCTACAGCTTCTAAGGCGTCCAGAATTGCCTGATGATCTACATTGTCGTACGCACCTTTAACATCAAGGAATAGGGCCGCAGTGATTCGTTTCAGATGTTTCTGGTGTTGTACGTGTGTTACCAGGTCGATAACGCTATCTATTGACGAGCGGCCACGTCGAAAACCAGCCATTACCTCTGGATAGACGTTGTAGAATTCTAAGTACCATTCTAGCCGTGCAAGTATCATTCTTTCCATTACCTTGCCGACACAGCTGGCCAGTGCTATTGGACGGTAAGATGATAATTCCAACGGGGATTTGCCAGCCTTGAAGAGTGGAACAAGCCGGCTGGATTTCCACGTTGTAGGGACCAAGCCGTCACGCCATGATGCGTTGTATAGGCCAAGAAGGGCATCTCTGGCCTCTGGACCAAGGTTTACAAGCGCAGAGTATGTGATGCCATCGTGTCCTGGTGACGAAGATCGCCTGCAACCAGCAAGAGCGGCCTCCAGTTCTTCGATGGAGAAGGCAGTGTCCATACGAGGATCCCGGGAGCAAGGGGGCACAATGGGAATAGGTGCGCAAGGTGAATACGTGAGCGCCGTACCCGCAATCCTTGCGCAGTAATCTTCGGCTACCTCGACTTCTCGGCGTCCTTGATGTAGGGCTAGAGACTTAAATGGACGACGCTGTTGAGGAGCTGTTCGAAGACCACGGATTGTTCTCCAGACAACCGACAGAGGTTTACGTGGGTCGAGAGACTCACAAAACGACTTCCAGCGTTGATTGTGGAGTACAGCAAGGCGACGCTGAATTTTCTTTTGAATGCGTCTGGCCTCTCTAAGGTCGTAGAGTGATTTAGTCCGTCGGTACCGTCGCTCCGCTCGCCGGCGGATTGCACGGAGGCTCTGTATTTCCGAATCAAAATCCGTGTAGTTCTCTAATGGCCGAAATGAGCGCAAAGAATCCTGCATAGCCTTGGCGATCTCAAATTCTAGTGTGGACGAAATGCTTTCGTGGCATGCGTCTTCCATAAGGGATTTAAACACGGGCCAATCTATTGCTTGTTTAAAATTTGATGGAACGGATTTGGTGAGGCCTTTTATCTTCAGGTAGGTAGGAATGTGGTCGCTTCCGTGGGTTTCTATATCTGCGAACCAATGGACGCGGTGAGTGAGGCATCGCGAAACAAATGCTAAGTCTAAACAACTACTGTATGTCCGGCCGCGCAGAAACGTGGGACTGCCATCATTTAGACAACAAAGTTCATGGTCGCAAGCAAAGGACACGAGGTTTCTTCCTTTCGAATTTATTTTGTTGCTTCCCCAAAGAGAATGATGCGCGTTGAAGTCCCCAACAACAATCCATGGACCAGGTGTCGCATCTATAATGTCACTCAGTCTCTGCCTATCAAAACGACTTGATGGAGAAAGGTAAGCGCCCACTAAAGTAAACGCAAGGTTTTGTTGTTTCACGGTCAAACACACATACTGATTAATGTCATGTGGCCGCACTGGATGAACAACATAAGTCAATTCACACCGTATGTAGATGGTCACTTTGCTAATGTCAGTACAAGTCGATGACACATGAGGTTCATAGCCTGAGATCCGGACGGGTGTCTGTAGCTTCGGTTCACAGACGACAACAATGGGGAATCGATTGGTGAAAACGTAATGGCGAAAATCACTGCGGGATTTCAGGCCACGGGCATTCCATTGCATAATAGATGCTTCCTTGACTTGTCTGAAGAACGGCTGACGCGGTAGAGCCATTGTGCTTGCTACTCGAGGCTCGCAAGAACCGGATCCAGGCCGTCCAGCACTTGTAGTGCACCTCGAGCACATGGCATGTCGTTTAACAACACGCGAATGACATTCATTAGAGATCTTATTATGGCGATTACTTGCTTCTCTTGACCTCGCCCATGGTCTGTGCCCTCATTGGTTCGTCGGTAGTCCACCGTCGACCTTTGTTGGGCTGGAGGATTTAATGTTGGAAGTGCAGGCCAGTCGTTTGCAGTAGAGGTATGCACTGCGTCATCAGACACCGTGTTGTTAGTGTGGGTGAGCGCCTGGAGAGCACCAGCCTCAGGAAGTATCGGCTGTCTCGCGACGGTATCAGCATTTCTTGTAGACGAGGAACGTCTACGGTGACGGCGGACACTACGCCGTCGTACTTTGGTGGCGGCCGCTCTGTGAGTTGAGTTGTCTCTCACCATTTGTTTGAGGACTTTCCGCTCTGTCTTGTGTCTCGGGCAGTCTTTCGACGATGCCTCATGGGGACCGGAGCAATTGGCACATTTGAAGTGAGTCGCACGGCAAGCATCTGCACTGTGCTGCTCAGAACATCTCGCGCACACGGTCGAATTTTTGCATATGCCGCTGACATGCCCGATCTTCAAACAATTACGACACTGAAGTGGTCTTGGAATGAACGGTCGCACTGGATGACGAAAAAATCCAACTTTCACGTGGGACGGCAAGCTACCTCCCTTGAAAGTTATCCTCACACAGCGTGAATCTCCTAGGCGACGGATTTCAATAATAGGAACATCTGCTGTGGCGGGTTTGACCAAAATAGGCAGATCGTTGTCGTCGATTGACTCATCGACATCATAAATCACACCTGATATAGTATTGCTGTCCTGTGGTATTATGGTGCGAACATTTATCTTGCCCAGCATTTTCACTGTACTCAAGATATCCAATGCTGCCCTGTTCCTGACATCAACCGCGAGAATGTTCTTACGGGTGTTAACTCTCATATCCGTGATCTCATTTGGAACAACAGCCTCTAGTGTTACAGATACGGCTTGCCTGTTTAGCCGATTCAGGTTGTCGGTCGGCGTCACGGGCAAGAAGAGGATGGTATGAGCCGTGTCATGGGCCTTTGCTGCCGCCGTCGTCCTTGTTGAAGACGAGGAGGCAGTGACGATTCTCCTCTTTCCTTTTTGCCTCACAACTGTCAAGTAGTCGCCGTCATCCGACAGATCTTCTTCGGAAGCAGAGTAGTACAGCAGGGTGTGGCTCCCGCAAATTATAATGCGATCCCTCATAGAGAAACTAGCGAAATGTAGCATGACACTTTGTTTCTAGAAGGGAAGCAGGACGCACTAAAAACTTCCGTTCTTTTTACTTTGAAACCGAGAATCATTACAGAGAACGCCGTGGTCATAAACACGTGCTTGTATTAGAATGTCTGTGCTTTCGGTAAAATTTTCAATGAACTTTGTGCTTTTGGGCGTAGCTATCTCCCTTATTGCTCGTACAAGGAAAGCGCTTTAACGTTAAACCTTAAATATAAAAAATGAGAACTATAAAATAAAAGAGGCACAAAGAGATGGCCGTTAATTACACGGAAATGAAGCACAGCAAGAAATTAGTATGTTGGACAGTGTTATTATGTGCCAAGTGTCAGCAACGTTCACTCATAAAACAACTGCTAGGACAAGAAAGCTTGAAAGCCAAGTAAACTGTCACAAGTAATCAATTTAAGAACTGTACACTGAGAAATAACTTTTCTTGCAAGCAGAAAAATGAGCAGTGGAACCGCAGATGCGACCGAGTTTCTAGGGGGGAAAGTGAGCATTGTCTGCAGAGTAAGAAACGTTTGAAGCAAGGCTGAACACACACGTGCGTAACAGGAAGCAGCAAAATTTCGTCTTATTTCGGTGGAGGGATGGATGAAAAAAAAAAAAGGGAATTTGTTTTATATTACTTCAGAAAGGAAAACTTCAAGTTTAACGCAAAAACCAATTCCGATTTTTATTTGATTATATTTTTTTCTATCTTCTTTCTTAATGTTGTCTTTAAACTATGATCAAAACAATTTTAGAGAGGAAACGCGCGGACGGAAGTTAAGCAAGAACAGATATTGCATAGCTAGAAGCAGCAGTAACTTCTGACGACAGGGTAATGAACCACGATATGGTCACGGCCATACCGAAGGACAGACTGAGTTTAATTGGGAGCTGGCAGATACCTGGCGAAGGAAGCTATTCGAGTGCTACCGCAGTTTATTTCTCGTTCATTCGAACTGCAGAGGTCTTGGTGACCGGTTGTAGTCCTGCAGTGCATCCTACTATGCGTGCGTAAAGTGATAACTCTCTTCGTCTTTCCCACTTCTATTCCTCCCCTTTTCTTCCCCCCCTGTGTGGGGTAGCAAACCAGCCGCTCGTCTGTCTGAGCTCCCTACCCTCCCTGTCTTTCTTTCTCTCTCTTTCTAGCAGATTTCCGGCTCGTAAGATGTCATGAATAAGTCGGTCAACGCGTCCGTATGAGCTCGAAATTAGATCACAAAGCACTATCTTAGACGTAACAGTTGTTGTGCATGAGTAGCGCCTGGATGTTTCCCCACGCGGACACCTTGTGTGGTGCATACTTGGTCCTATATACTCCAACATAATATGTAAGCGCAGTTTCGCACCAAGCGTTTGGCACCGCACACAATAAAATGCTTCTGTATATGCTCAATAGCGGTCGATAAGGAATGTCTGAGGCTGCTGCCAACGTTTCGACGACGGGACTCATCTTTGCGAAACCTTAAGAGAACTGCCACAGAGAAAGATCATAATGATCAAAAACATTCTTTTTACTCGTACTCTTCCATTACATCTGCTCTATCCGCAAGCTGTTCCAAAAGTATCATAGTGTGCGGGACCCTAGAAAAGCAATTCCCTTTGAGGGAGCTAACATAGCGCAAATAAAACAAACCCAAAGAACAGAAAACACCACGGGCGCTACGCTGTGTCTCACGGAGTCAGCGGGCGCAACCCTGTCTTCTGATGTTTTTTTTTTGTGTGTGCGTTTGTTTTATTTGCCCTACAATGTTTTCTTCAAGTATGAACTATGGTCACTGTGCGTACCTTTCTTTTTTAGAAACACGATATAAGTAAGCTCCTTTGCCATTCCGAAATTTTCTTTTCGCAACAAGGTGCCTCAACGTTCCTTTTCCCACAAAGAGAAAAGACGTAATCCGGCACCAGCAACACCGCGATGCTTTAGAGAGACGACTGTGCGAGTCAGCCTTGCGCTCTTTCATTCGCCACGACCTGCAGGGGCTTCGTCAAATGCTGCATAATTCAAAGCATCGGTGACCGTTGCTGTTTGGATTTAAATCAAGCTGTCCGAGCGGTACTGGCACAGCTACTGAATATGGCCCCCTAAGAATTGCTTCATTGCCACGAATTTACTTAGCGTTGTGCACTGTATATGCGGTGACGGCCTGTGCGGGAACAGTAGCCTAGTACGCGATGTCCTGCACTTTGCCTTACAGCTAGCAGCAGCAGGCTCACTTGGATGTCCAGTGGATACCTGCACACGTGGACATTCCAGAAAATGAGGTGGCGGACGGCTTGGCATCAGAAGCTCTTCGTGAGCTAGCAGAAACCGTTCCCGCACCAGAAAAACTTGACTGACAAAGTGCGATCAAGCACTATATCCGCGCCAAGCATCCCTATCCCCGCTTCCCGTCGGAGTATGCGCTTCCAGCCGCCGATACTGCAGGAATTTGGAGGAAAAAGACATGTCTGCTACACCGACTTAGGGCAGATAGATGCGGTGTTCACTCAGGTCAACCTGCACCGCATAAATAAAATGGCGTCATCCTGCTATATACAATTTTATGTGAATGAAGCACGCGATCACGTTATTTTAACGTGCCCAGAATGCTAAACTCAAAGACGGGAACTATTTGAAGTTCTAACCTCCCTTAGTGTACATGCTTTCTGTGAATATGATACACTTGTGTGGCCTCGTGTATCAAGAAAATTGCGTATAAAAGTGCGCGACGCTCTACTGTCATTTACGGACAGTTGTGACTTGACAGAATGACTCTAGCCCCCTTTTGTTCGTTTTGTATTGTACATGTTAGTTCCATAATTCTGTGATATGCACACTTTCCCCGTGAGCTCTTGTGTTCCATCTGCTTTCCTTATTTATGTTTCTCTCATCTCTCCGTGGACACATAATCCTTGTTAATTCTTTATCCATTATTTTGTGAGACTCCCATGGTACTCATAACCTTCTAGCGACATCCACGTTTCCTATACCTATGACTAATATGTGTATCCTGTAATCTCCCTGTTGCCCGGATTTCAATCTGCACACAGATTGGCCCCTTGTCGATGCCTTGCGCAGTGTCTGCGCGTCTATTTCGACGGAGCGTCAATCTGTTAATCTAGTAGAACCTTACCTAAACAATACTAAAGACTGTGAAACAAGCCCAAGTATTAGTTAGGGCTAAATTCACTTTGTGTACCCAAAAAGAACTGATGGAGTCCATGATGCTCGAGGACATTGCTAAGCTATTCAATGTTGCTTTAAAATGAATTCTCAGAGGAGGCTAAATCTCTATGTGGCATTTTACTGCTGAACACCAGGTCGATGACAACATTCTGGACATCGCATTCCAAGAAAGCGGGGGAGAGGGGCTAGTGGAGGGGGAGGTAGGCGAAATGCAGACACAATCGTGCACCAAGCCTAGAGTAGGCGTTTAGAAATGCCAGCTGGCTCAAATCAATCCGGCGGTCTCCAAGACAAAGCCTCTCATAGCCTTCATATTGCTTTGAGATATTAAGGTAATCACACAGTATTTCTTAAACCACAATGCGGTGCGTAGTTCGCATACAGCACACGAACAAATGTTAGAGGCACTAGCAGCAATAGATCAGTGGTAACTTAGCTTTAGCTTATAATTTTCTTGAATATTAGAAATTCCGCGGTTAGCGTGGAACTGCCACTACTTTGTTTAGGCGTGAGTAATAGGTCTTGTAGAAAAGGTATGTCCCGGTTACACAAAATATTAAGACTTGAAGCCGCAGGCGAGAGATATAAGCGGCTGTTAGGAAGTCAAATCGAAGCCACTCTCTCGCGCTCTGACCAAAAGTTTCGCATTGGATAGATCCCTTTTTCGTTTTACTGTGGTGCTTGAAAGGCCTGCTGTCGAGTACAGAGCGAGTTTAAAGGTCCCACGCAACTTTACCTTCAAGACTATGACAGAAGTGGGATTAAGTGGGATTTCTCAGGTTCGCGTCGTCGTTCTGATTCAAGCGCAAAGAAAAAAAGCATCCTCAGACATAAAGGACAATGCCATCTTTGACAAGTTGTACGCCTGGACTGTCGACATATCATTGTCTCTACCTAAGGCAGTTTCCGCAGGGAGGACAGCGAGGCAGGGAAAATTGATATATTTTTTATTGTCCATATTACTACAGGACTGTGCTCCCATCACAGACATTTTGGAGGTGCTAGGTTCAACGATGAAGAGCCAGAAACATTTTTTGGCATGCTATATAGGTGCGCCAGGTCTCCACTTGCGGAGACCAGTATTTTATTACTGCCCCTTAACGGGGGTATACACACGAGCTGAAAACTTCTTTAAGAATACCTTTGAGGCGGGAATGCTTTGTGCACGAGTTCAATAGATGAATATCCAATGAACGAACTGACGTCAGTGTGACATCAACACAATTAAGAAAAATACAGCAGCCTTTAGCGAGTTCCATGGCTCTGAACTCATTTAAAGGGAAAGCAGAATTCTCACTGAGTAATGACCGCCACTTTGCATAATTGTATATAGCTTTCGGTTGGATGCTTGTTCCCCAGATAATTGTGCTCTCCAACTACTCTGGGGAATGACCAAGTAGACAGCGCTTATAACTTGGTTGGCTGTGAAGGGGGCAAAGGACTTGCAGGACGCGCTTCAGCACCCAGTGGGCGTCTCCTATGCAGGGAACGACAGGGAGTACCTGGTGGCCGCTGCGCGAGCCTGTTGAACGGCCTATTGCTGGTCTTGTAGTAGCGGGCTTCCTAGGATCTTCTCCCACTTGTCCGAGGTAGAGCTGGGCGGAGCGTTTCTGCACTCCCAGAGCACGTGTGCGAGTGTCGCCGTGACTCCGCACGAGGGGCACGCATCGTCGGGGTAGACGTCCGGGTAGATGTGTAACGTGGCGCGGTTGGGGTAAATATGTGTAACAAGCGTAGCGTTAGCGCCTGTGGTCTGTTTAGTTTGGGGTGCGGGGGTGGAAAGATCCGTTGTCCCAAGTAAAACTGTTTAGTGATTTCGTTGCACTTTACTGGGGCGTCCCTGTTCGCCTCCAACTCTTCGAGACGCGGTTGCTCGGGGGTGACGGCGCGGTCGGTAAGCGCGCGCGAATGATGTATTTTTTCTTAAATTAAGAAATAAAGGATGAAGCAGAGATAGGTCAACTAATAGTACAAATGACAATTATAAATACTGTGATAAAGACAGCAAGAAAAGTGTTTTCCACCAACCACCAGATTATTGGCGTGTCCTGCATTGCCGGTATGTGGCTCGTTTGAGGTTGGCCTTCCCCATCTTTGTCTCTGCTGTACCAGTGATGCTGTTTTCCTGAGCATGAGGATGAAGTATTCATCATGTCGTCAAAGACAACTTTTACGCGATACCCACAACCCCATCCTCGTCTGTCACATCACTTGTTGTTGAGGCCAACGAAACACATGCACAAACACCATCGCTCTCATAGTCTGTGGGGAACGCAATACTTTGCAGTAATTGTCCGGCCCTGATGCCGCTTGTTAGCTGAGTTCTTAGCGCACCCAACTTTCAAGCGCGCATTGCTGCAGTGACATGAGTGAGAATAAAAGAGGAGGCCGGTTGTGCACGAAGCTTTATTTTTATTCGTGACATGGTGATAATGAAGTTCAAAATGAAGAGGCGGCCTGGCGACGATAAAGCGATGTCGATGGCAACAAAGGTCCTAATCAGCGTGATGGAATAAACGTACGGTTGGACGTGCAAGATACACCGAGTTTCGAGCACTTAAGAGGAAGCTTTAGCTCGGGTGCTCCTATCTAAATACATGTAAAAGGAGAATTCGTTTTTCTCGGCAACCACTGCACTAAATTTGACTGGGTTTGCTGCATTTAAAAGAAAAACTTAAAATCTGGTGACTGTTGGTTTCGAATTTTTGAGTTAGGCCGTCAATATTTTATAAAAAATTGACAAAAATTGCAAATTTTCAGAAAACGAAACTATCAAGTTTACAACTCTGTAACTCAACAAGAAAAATGATATCGCAATTCTGTGAATTGTATCTGATAGCACATCTGAAGCGGACAAAATTGATATGTTAAACATGAACCTCAAAAAATGTAGTAATATGCAATTACAACTTTTGCAGAACCCTCGTAAACAATGTAACAAATTCACGTAAGATGTAAAATGACATATAATATTTGTCCGCTTTGAATGATCTAATGGATGCCGTTTACAGAACCGCAATATCTGTTCTTGATGCAGAGCTATTAGTTTGTAAACTTCATGCTTCTATTTTTTTCAAACTTCTGAATTTTTGAAAATCTTTCTAACGAAATTCAAGCCCTAAATCAAAATTCTGCTTCCAACAGTCACTAGAATTTATCTTACTCTCTCAAATGCAACAAATTTCATCAAAATCGGTCCAGGGGTTATCTCAGAAAAACGTTTTTGCGTTTTTACATGTATTTGAATAGGCCGCGTCGGAGTTGGGCCGGAGCTAAAGCTTCCTCTTAAGGAATGGGCAAGAAGCGCCACTCTCCATAACCGGCTGCTTTGTGCAGCTGCTGGCAAGACAACTTTATGCCTGCACCGTCGCGGCAGCAGCGCGCATCCCGTAAACGAAGGCGGATTTCCATTTTCTTTTCTTAAAAACCAGGTAACTATGGCAAGTGTTACACTGAACGACTTGGACTCCAAAATGAGATGCTTCTGCGAAATTTCAGCAATACCAGTGCAACGGTAGGCCCAATATCTTTTTTTCTAACACGTTAAGCGAAATATGCAGGACCCTGTACTACTAGCCCCTGCTTCACGTACGAAGTGGCATATAGCCAGTGGCACGTGCATATGCAGTGGACGATACCCAAGCTGGCATCAGAGGTTCATTGGCTGTGTTCCAATACTCGCCGTAGACGGCAAAGCAAACGGCTAAGTGGAAAGCGGGCATTTTAAGTCTCGTTCCAATTCTCATGAAGGCGTCAAAGTAGACAGCTTCGCAAAGATAGCATCAAAGTCAAAAACGATGGAGGCTACTTAAATGTCAAAACAAGATGGCGGCTGAGCAGGACGTTTGGAAAGACTACATCAAGGTTGTCTGCGAAAAAGAAAACTTAGACAGGCCATCTTACGCCCTTAGTGTAAACTACAGCGTGTTTTTCATAGGCTTACAGGCGCAAAGACTTAAAGTACAGAAATAATGTGCGATTTTCTCAGCTTTTTCTTGTCGCCGCGAGGTGACGCCACGTCGCAGAAGCATCTTCCGTATACGTCTCCCAGACGACTAGAAACGCCTTCCATTACGTGGCCTCGAAGCTGTCTCGGCTGTCTCCTTAGCTGTCTACGTAGACTGTATCCGATGCTGGCCAGAATTGGAACACACCCATTGAAGAACAGGCACATACCCAGCAATGACACACACAAGGGAATGGCCCACATTATTGGACCGCACCGTCTTCGTATCGAGCCATGTAAACGGCCGGAGAGTCGTTAAAGAAAAGTGGGTTGAACACGGTAAGAATGCTTCGCATTATTATTTCGCAGCAGTTTGTAGATACTAAGCTTGACTTTTATTTACGTGAATTTAATAATATGGTGCAGTGGACGCCAATTGAAACGATTTCTCCGTTTACGTGTATCGTGATGGAAGCTCCGGAGGTAAGCCTTCCACTTAAGAGGAGGCTTTAGCTCTGGGCCTCCCATCAAAATACATGGGAAACTAGAAATAATTTTTCTCGGCAGCCACTTTACCGAATTTCTTGAGGTTCGTTACATTTTAATAAAATAGTCAAGTGACTGGTGGAAGTCATACAGAGTAATAAAAAGTCTAGTGACTGGTGGAAGCGGATTTGTGATTTCACCCATCAATATATTTATAAGATTTGTTGAAAGTTGCAAAACTTAGAAAAACAAAAACGATTAAGTTTATAGCTATATTACTGAGCAATAAAAAAACAATATCGCAATTCTGTAAACTGCATCTTATAATACATCTAAATCGTACGAAATTGATGTATTGTATTTGGCTCTCAATTACATCAATATTATATGTGTACGACTTTTGCGAAACCCTTGTAAACAATGTATTATATTCCTGTACGATACAAACTACTACATCAAATTTGTCCGCTTTAGATGCTCTAACGGATCCAGTTTGCATAATTGCGATGTCTGTTTTTGGTCAACAGTTGCGGATTTGTAAAGTTCATGCTGCCACTTTTTTGCTCACCGAATTTTGGAAATAAAAAAAAATCCAGGGCCTAAATCGTAATTTTGCTTTCTATAGTGATTCAAATTGATCTGCCCCTCTCAAGAGAAAGCTCTAGCTGGGGCCCAGCTCCGGTGCCACCTATTCAAATACATGTAAAACACAGAAATTCAGTTTTCAGAACTCTTTGTCTATTTTTGGTGAAATCTGTTGCATTTGAAAGAGAAAGTTAAATCCTAGTGACTGTTGGAAGCGGATTTTTACAGCGAAGCTAGCTGTTAAGGGCTAGTTCCCCTAGGATTGTGTTCGTGTGCAGACACAAAACTCCCCATACGTAAGCCGATCCAGAAGATAGTGCAATGCTGGGCCAACCCATGGCGGAGCTGAAGCAGACTTTAAGCATTCCCCACACGTGTGGCGATACTTAAGATAGTGCAGTGCCGGGCTGACCCGCTGCAGGGGTGAGGTTCGCCATTAAGGGGCCCACATACACATCGTCGCTGGTCATCCTTCACAGAGTGGAAGGGCACTTAGTTTTTTAATCAGATTTTGGAGCTTTTTACAAAAATATCTGAAAATCGGGAAGTACGACAATATAAAATTATTGTAAAGCTTACAGTTCCGCAACTATGCACCAAGAGCAGATATCGTAGCTCTATAAACTGACTCTAGTCGAGCCTCTAAAACGGGGAAATTCGATGTAATAATTTACATCTTACGTGAGTTTGATACAATATTCACAAAGATATTGCCAAAATTCTACTCCTTTATTAAGGGTATACCTACGAGCAATGTATTAAACATCAATTTTGTCCGCTGTGGGTGCACTATTAGATAAAATATCATTTTTCTTTACTCGGTAACAAAGCTCTGACAAACCCAACATAAGTACCCCAGAATGTGGATGGGAAAACGGCACCGTGGTAGCTCGGTCGGTAAGAGCATCGCATGCATAATGCGAAGACGTCGGTTTGTATCCCATCGGTAGCCAGTTTTTCTTTCATACCCTTTCATGCTGATTTAATTACTGCTTCAATAATTTCTTTTAAGAACTACAATTTATTTACCCTATGCGGTACTTCGTGCCATTGTTTGTTGGCTTTTTATGACCTGGCTAATAAATATCTGGCCCCTCAGTTTCCCTTCTTCTCATTCATATGCTGCAGCACATGTGTGTGTGTGTATGTAGTACAACTGACTGTCGTCTGCTACAGACCGTCGTCAGTGTCATTGTGTCGAGCGGGCTCCTGAAGAACACTTTGTAATGTGGCGAATGCGGTTGAAATCATGGATCCGGGACCTCAAATAGGTGCGACGGAATGCTACCGCTGACGCATTTCGCTCGCATTTACCGCTAAATCACCGCTGAACTTTTTTTATTGTGTTATTTCTATTGTTTCAGAATCGATTATTAAGTATTATGTTGCTAATTCAGCAGTGTGTCGTGCACCTTGTTTTCTGCTGTCTTTGTTTTCTACAGGAAGCCTTAGGTTTTGAAGGCGCTTTCATAAATTACACTCCCACGTCTTTTGTCTGTCGTGGCTTGTACACCATCACGTTCGGTGGCTTCTCGCGGCTTTTTGTGTCGTAGCCATCGAACTGGCATCAAGAATTCACGGACGTCGTGATGACGTCTCATAACCGTCGTCTTCTGCAAGAGGTATAGTAGGGAGTGCAGAAGTTGTTCCTTTGCTGCGAGTTTCTCTCCCTCCTTTTCCATTTTTTTTTGTTTTTCTTTTTTTGTTATGCGTGCCACAGAGGCAACAGAAAAAGAGATCGGACTGTATGTCATATTTCATTGATACGAACGAGGAGCAAAACAGAACGATGTTTTATTTCGATGAGTGATTTGCCAAAGAGTTGTAACTTGATTGTGAACTCGTGAAATTTGAACCGAAGAATTTTCAAGTTACTGTGTCCGCAAAGCTAGAGCCAATTGATGTCACGCAAGAGAATACATAGCAGCATACTTCAAACGGGAGCTCATTCATGTCACTGCGGCTCAAAAGCTGCAGAATCGCCCGAATTCGTTCTGGAGACGGAGTCCGCCATTGCCCAATAATTCTTGCTTCATTCAATGATCAGACACTCCTGTTCTTTTCTTGTTTTTTTATTCCCTTTTGTTTATTTCCCGTGTAGAGTAGCGAACAAGACACTGGCTTGTTTGACTTCTCCCCCCTTTCCTTTCCTATTCCCTCTTTTTGCAGAAACCACATTGCTTTAGAACAGGAAGGAAAGTAAGCGTAATTCTGACACCTATATGTCTGTGCTCAAATGGAGCATCCGAAAGCGACGCAACTAATTTTCTGTATCAACTTTCTTCCGCCGCAATCATACAGTGCAACGACAAGCTCAGTCTCATGTTAGCTCTGTACAACTCAAAGAACCCCATGGCTCCCCACCACCCACTATTGCCCGAAAAAATTCGCAGCTACAGTACTGAAAACCCGCTCGAATTCACTACGTATTTTGCAAATTCGCTAAAAAAATAATATATTATGCTATATTGGTTTCGCGCAGTGAACTTTCTAGCCCGACCACAGCCTAATTACTTCGTCTCGATTGGCTAGTTTGCTCAGGCTCAGAAAGTTAGCCAATGGCAATCGAGACCTTCAATCCGGATCAGGCTCAATCGCTGTCGAAAGTGCCTCGTGAGGCACCGGTATTTGAGGTTCCATTAAGTAAATTTAAGCGATAGATAAGACCAATGTCCTACAGAAGCTTTTTGTTGAAATTCCGCAATTAAGTATCCTTGACGTATTTATATTGTAATCGCAGATAATATGCCTTAAAATATTTTATCAATTTTTCATGATGTCTCATGTGTATATATTCAAACACATTGAAAACACAGAAGAATTTTCAAACACATTGAAATTGATTAGAATATGCAAAACGGTCTTTAGATAATGCTTTACACAAGCACAAAATGAGCTATATATAATAATAAGCAAGCACTAAATGAGCTATAATTTCGCTAAAATATTATTACTATTGCTGTGGTATTTGCTCGCGCACCCTCCGAGAGCTGGATGTGTCATACGGCGTCCAACTGCTCTGTGCGCGACATTTACAAAATGTTGAAACAACACTGCAACAACATATTGAACAACAACATTCTCCCCGTAACAGTATGCTGAAGCACAAAGTAGGAAAGCACTTACTCTGAGCAACAATACTCTTTCGCCATGCAATCAAGCATGAGTTCTCTGAGGAACAAAGCAGGCATTTGGTGATTTTTTAGAAATACCTTGAATAGAGAGCCGCCACTGTAGTGTGAACAGGACCCGTAGGGGAGTATTCGGAAGACCAGTGGGGGCAAAGTGCGCCGATTTGGCGGATTCCTGGCATTTAATGGCTCCCGAAAAAGTGGAGCCCGGACGACAGTTCGGAAGAGTTGGTAAGGGATGGTGTCGCTGGTGGAACAGCAGCCGCAGAGAACTCGAAGAGTTTCGCAGTTTGGAAAGACGGGCATAGGGGTGGAACGTGTACAATAGCGTGAGAATTAACGGCTAGTTTTTGCCGTGGCCCAAGAGCGCAGGCAGAAAGCGACTAGTGTGTCCTCGAGTCACTGAAAAAAGTTTAGAGCACCACAGTTCTCGCCATGACTCCACCAACCGACTGACGAAGTTGTGGGATTGTGCGACGCCAATCACGGGGCACCCTCCCTCCCTCGGAAGAATTCCTGCGCAATGGTGGACAATCTACTGCACCCCTCGGGCTGCATCTCGAACCAGAAGCGCCTCTTCCGCGCGATTCTGGTGTTCGCCGAGGACATCGCCCTCGCTGATCGCCTCTGAGCCCCCTACCCACGCCTGTGGCGGTTCGACCGCTGCTGCTCCTTCCCTCTTTCTTTCGCCACTCTATTCATTCCCCCCCCCCCCCCCCCCCTGTGCAGTGCGGTTGAGGCGTCCTCTCCTGAGAGACAGTTACTGCGCTGCACTTCACCCCAATTTTTCCTCCTTCATAACAAGAATCTCTCTCTCTTCGGAAGAAAACTTCCTAGAGGAACTCGGAACCAGCTAGCCGCTTGAAGCCGTTATGCTGGAAGGTATTTTGCTAAAAATTTTGTAGTGATTGTAGCACGTCCTGGGGCGTTCCCAACAAAACTTACAAATGCATTTCTTCATTTAATGCGGCGTTTAGCATGTGATCAAACGCGTTCTTCTCTTTGGGCGTAAGGTCCATCCTTTTCATCCTTCTGCGCGTACTCCCGTGAGCAGAAGCGTGTCGACCACGAGTTTCGGGAAAGAAAGCTTTATTTCTTCGCAGCTTGGTCGCGCTGCCTGAAATTGGCTACGGCGCTAAAGACTTTACTACGTTGACACCACAGCGCACTTGTCAATTTCCAGGTGTACGTATACATGTATATGTATATAAAAGACACGAACAAATAAAAATGTTTCAGAGAACGTCGGCTTCGTGCACTTTTGCTGAAGGGTGTACATAGAATGTCGAGTCCATCAATGATCATTCTGGTATTACCACTTGCGTGCCTAGCTATCATGGCTGTCTTGTCAAACACCTGAAGCATTTCAACGACTTTAAAGCGGCTTTTAACATTATTAAAGTCTTCATTCCTTCATTCCCCTATACCTGCAGTGTCCCTTCCTTATACTCTTCCTTCACAGTCTTGTTGTTTGGCACCGAGCAGAACGCTTGGAGCTGTACAAATCCAATAACGACGCATGCTCTTGTTCTATAATCGAGACTTCAAAGAGCCTGGAAATGCGACGAGTCCTCGCGTACCCGCGAGTAATGCAGAAAGGCAGGGACAAAGGAAGGCGTTTTCAAGGAAAGCATCGGAGAGTTTTGCAGAAGTTTTCAAGGCTCTGCGCGTTATGAAAGAACTAAGGGTTCCTGGAGGGAAAATGCATTAATATCTGTGCGGTATATCACAGGTTGAAATCTCGTCGTTGCTATATAAACTGCAACCGCATTATAAAACTAATGCGCGCTTGCGTCATAATTCGTTCGTGGCACGTCGTTTTAACATCACATGGTTCCCTTTCATTCTGGAGAACGAGCCATGCTATGATTAAAAAACGAGATGTCTAGGGATCTCGGTGAACAGCTGAAAAAAGAGACAAGAACGAGAGGAAAACGCGAACGACGAATAATAATAATATTTGGGGTTTTACGTGCCAAAACCACTTTCTGATTATGAGGCACGCCGTAGTGGAGGACTCCGGAAATTTTGACCACCCGGGGTTCTTTAACGTGCACCTAAATCTACGCACACTGGTGTTTTCGCATTTTGCCCCCATCGAAATGCGGCCGCCGTGGCCGGGATTCGATCCCGCGACCTCGTGCTCAGAAGCCCAACACCATAGCTACTGAGCAACCACGGCGGGTGCGAACGACGAAAATACCGAATACTGTTATGACCGCAGATACTTAGCAATTCCTGAATGCATACCATGTGCTGGAACATTGAGTAAATGGAAGAAAGAAATGATACAGAAAACTGAATGCGTTGCGCGTTTAAAAAGAAAAAAAAAGCAAGGAAGAACCCGCAGACCCAATCTCACAATGAATGTCGACGTACGTGCAATCAGCATTGAGGCAGCGTAGTGACACCTCGTACTGCCACTATCGAAACGCGTCACGTATAGGCGTGTACTGAAGCCGAACTCATCTGTCGCGCTTCAGTTTGGCATCCGTTCCCGAAACGGAGTGGGGCCAAATAGTCACCTTGCCTGCTTGAGCTAATCAAGCAATCTATACATATGTCGCGGTCTATCATTTTGTCTACGTCTCCTTAATATTTCCTCTACAAAACCTCTATATCTACTTTGTATAGCTACCTATGCCTGTAACAGATCCGATCCTATCAATCTCTTTTTTGCATTTTTTCTCCACTAATCTCTAAATGTCTCCTGCTTACCTCGACCATTTAAATGTTACTGCTTCCATCCTCTTTAATACGCAGCGCTTCTGGAAGGTGGACATTTCCTGCGGGCCTTGCTGGGTGAATACCTTAGTATTCTATTAGGATGTGGTGGGTTATGTCCGGATTTTGTGCTGCAGCAGAAGCGCGCCTCATTCTATTGCCAATTTTGCTCCTTTACGTTTTTGTCCTTAGGCAACTACTTCGGGCCTCAAATAGCGTCGTGTACTGCCCTTTGTTTTATCTTGTTTTATCTTACAGATTTTCTTTTCTAATTTATTTCTTGCCAATCTTGTAAATCTACATGATCTTTTTTGTATCCATCCTTTGCATCCAATTTGCTCTCTCTGTACAATACAGCAACACCGTATTGCTAAACTGCTCTTCCCAATGTCATTTTTGTCTTATGGTCAATTCCAATGGGGGATCCGGAGTAGTCTACGGACACTGCGATCGAGCACCTTAATCTTGCGTAGACAAACGCATCCTAATTAACGATTGGAAAAGAATACACGCATTTATTGCTTGCGCATTTTCTTTTATCCTACCCGATGTCCCGAGATAATTCTGGGAGCGAATGAAGACGATGAATTCTTTGGGGCAAGAAAATATGCCGAATAGAGCGCACTAGCGTGAAGAGCGTCTCTTTCCATTCCCGACTGTATGCGTTGATAAGACGCTTCCCATGTTGCAGCCGTGTTTGGGCGCTACTCTTGTTTTTACTTCCACCTGACGCAGACAACCAGGTTCACCGCCATATCTTTCCGAACTTCTAATGTCTCGCCTCGCTCGATTCGATCCATCTGCTCATAATCGCATGCGTTGTCTACAAGGTGTCCCACGCAACTTGATCTAGGACTTTAAAAATGAAAGGGACGTCGGAAGCGAATTGAACCGAACGTATAAGGTTAAACCCCATGAGCGCGATTTTGTGCGCGACAGCGACGAGCGACGGCTTCGAGCGACGGATCGGGCCGTCGCGTAAACAGATCGCTCGGTCTTGTCGCGCGATCGCTCGGTTCTGCAAATATAGAATTCGTCGCTCGTCGCCGGAAGTGCTATGAGCGACTAGCCAATAGCGCGAAGCCGGAACAGGATGTACACTACTCAAGTAGTTCCGATTGTCGCACCGAACGAGCAAACGATTGAATTTTTATATGTGCAAGGATAAGAACCTACTGCAAGACATTCAGAAATACTTTATGCTGCTTTTTACAGTAAAACACATCAACTTAAGTTAATAAAGCACGCGTCACGCTAGTTTCGGCGCCTATATTGCTGCCCTCATATCGGCAACACTGGGAAGACGTCGCTCGAAGTCGTCGCTCGCATGAGGTGCGACTTGTAGGCGACGAGCGAACGCGACAGCCATCTCCATCGCGTCGCTTGTCGCTGTCGCGTGCAAGATCGCTTGCATGGGGTTTATACTATCCTATTCGCACTGGCCTCTAGTAACTCAGTCATTTTTTTGTTTTCCCCATAACTCACTCATTAGGTTAAATTACCTAACTTTTTAATTATTGGCTGAGGACCCCAAGTATGATGCGCAGACTTGTAGAGCGCCTTCAGAAACCACCGATCCAGTTGTTTCCTGTACAATACGTCTCACGTAGTCCTTTTTTCTGGGTTGCAGAGAAAGCCCGCGAAATATGAAGGAAGCCACGTGACGGAGCGCTTTCGCAATGGTATTGTGCTGCTCTCCAGCGTGCGTTCGGTGAAAAAGTTCGGCTCCCGTCGGATGAGGGTGAAAATGCACGCTGCTGGCCGAGCGCTGACGACGAGATAAAGAACGCCCTGCCGCTTACTCGTCGCCAGTGACGATGCAGTCGATCTAGTTCACCGCGCGCACGCTTGAAAGCAGCACGATACCACTGCGCAAGCGCTCCGTCACGTGGCTTTTTTCCATATTTCGCAAGCTTCATTTGCAACCTGAAAAAAAGAACTACTTGAGACATATGATACAGGAAACAACCCAATTGGTAGTTTCTGGAGGGACTCTACAAATCTGCGCATTATGCTTGGTGTCATCAGCCAATAATAAAAAAGTTGGCAACTAAACGTAAATAATTACCGAGTTGTGGGGAAAAATGACTGAGGTACCACAGGCTATTGTGAACAGTATGCGTTCAGTTCAATACGTTTCCGACGCGCCTTTCATTTTAAAATTCTGGGTTCAAGTTACGTGGGGCATCCTGTATACAGTGTAACCATATATACAGTGCAGGGCAGTCTAACGCGCAACGTTTCTTTGGAAAGAGAGAGAGACAAAAGGGAAGGAAAGACACGGAGGTCAGCCAGTGTAAGTACCGGCTCGCTACACTGTGCTGGGGAAACGCTAAAGGGAACAAAAGGTGAAGAAGAGACAAATAAAAATGAAGCGAGATTAATTTCAAACATTAACGTTATGCTACGCGCTACAACATTCAAAGTACGCACGATTCACAAGCCCTTAGGAACTTGAGCAGAGCCCTTAAAGCCTTCAGTGCCTTGACCCATTGTAACGGGCACAGTCACAGAGGAAGTGCTTGATCATCTCCTCGCAGTCACAGTTGTCGCAAGCAGGGCGGTCGTCCATTCATGAATGCCAAGCCGAGCCACAGGCGGCACCGAAATTTTGCTTCTCCTCGTGCTAGCCCTGGTGGAAGACGGAGTTGCAGACGTGAAGGCACTCTGTGGAGACGTGCGGTGGTGAATTCACTGGCGTTCCACAGAGTCTGTGTAAGCTTTCGTGCGAGGGAGCAAAGCCCTGTGGCTGCAGCTGTCGTCGACAGTGATATTGGTATAATATGGGCGCCATCGTGGGCCGATCGGGCAGCGTCATTGACAGCAGCATTGTGATTTCCCGAAATTCCACAGTGACCCGCTATCCACTGGTGTATGATGTTTTGCCCCTTGTAGATTGCAAGATGATGAAGTAGGCGGATGTCTGTGAATAATTACACGTTAGGTCCGTGATTGAAAGACGACAGCAGACACTGGAGAGCTGCCTTCGAGTGACAAAAGAGATGAACCATGATTGTGATAATCTGGGACCAATCAACTCCAGAGCAGCACGAATAGCTGCGAGTTCTCCAAACGTCGATGATGTAATGTGAGACATCTTGAACTGGATGATGATAGATTTCGCGAGAATTACCACAGCTGCTCTTGCCGAACTTTTGGAGGAGACCGAACCGTTCGTGTAAATGTGGATGCGTTCACTGTGATTCTCGTGCAGGAATGAAAGTACGGCTTGGTTGAGGCGAAAAATGACATGCCCGTCTTTTTTTTCTGATGGCGGGAATGATGACAAGAAGGGCTTGGAGTGGATGCAGGCACAACAGTGGCAGAGGTGGTCATAGTGCGGGCGCGAAGTTCGACGTTAAAGTTGCATGGTTGGCGGCGATAATACTGCTAAACGCTGAACGAGGTCGAGCGGAAGGAAGGGTGGCGAGATGACGCAATGGAAGTCGGGTGAAGTGCCTAATGTGCATCCTTAAAGCGTCGACTGGGATGTACGTATTGATTGGGTGGTCATACGCGATGGCTATTGTTGTTGCCGTGGATGCACACCTGGGAAGGCCAAGACATATTCGCAGAGCTTGAGCTTGCACAGATTGGAGGGCACGGAGGTTGGCCTTGCCGGTCCCACCCAGTACAGGTAACCTATAGCGTATGGAGACCCAGGGACAACGAGTTAAACAGTTGGAGCATCACCCTCACAGACGCACCCCATGACTTTTACGCAAGAAATATGAGGACGTAGGTTATCATGGCTAGCTTCATTTTTAGGTAGGAGACATGAGGACTCCAGGAGAGGTCTCGGTCCATTATCGCTCCTAGAAAGCGGTGCGTCTTCTCGTAGGGGATAGGCTGTCCATTAATTCTGACAACGTACGCTCTCATTGCTTTGCGCATGAAAGCGACCATAGAGCACTTCTGGGAGGACACTTGCAGACCTCGCGCTCGAAAATAACCTGATGTTAGTGTGGCCGCTTTTTGGAATCTGACACGAATCTGGGGACCCGTCACTCCGCATGACCAAAGGAATATTTCGTCGGCATAGATCGATACACGGACGGATTGTGAAAGTGCAGAACCAGGTCGATAAGCACGAGGTTAAATGAAGTGGGACCCAAGACCCCACCTTGTGGTACTCCACGGTAAGCGTTGTGTTGTGATGGCACACCATCCTCTGTTTGCAGAGAGAATGACATTTCCTTCAAGTAGCTGAGTATCAATGGAAAAGAAAGGCCACCTAAGCCGACATCGCTCAAGGCGTCCAGGATGGCTCGATGAGTTTTTTTGTCATAAGTGCGTTTAACGTCCAGGATCATCGCCATTGACCGTCTCCTTAGCCTTTCTCGAGCTGAACAGACGAGACAAGATCTATGACGTTATCTGTGGACGAGCGTCTGCGTAGGAAGTCTGGCATACCGTCAGGGTATATCTAGTAATGTTCTTGATATCACTCTTGGCGTGTCAGCACCATCTTCTTCATCACCTTTCCTAGACAACTGCATGCCCAGAGCGATCGGACAATACGACGCCACCTATAGGGGTGAATTTCGGTGGAAGCTTCCCAGCAGAAGAGCGGAGCTGCGCTTCGTATTTTCTTCCGACGAATAACGTCATATGCGAAAACTTTTTGCCTCTGCGACATGTTTCTTTTAGTAACATCTGCTGCCGGGCTAGTTGGTACATGGCCTTTAGAAATGGTTGTAGGCGCCAAAGATAACACACAGAAAACAGAATAAAAGACACGGACAGGAGCACTGCCCGTCACTTTTATTGTTGTCCGTGTCTTATTTTTTGCTCCTAGAACAATTTCTAAAATAAATGTTTCTTTGCTTATCCCACCGGAACCTTCAAATTAAGACGTGCGAAAGTGCCAAAGCGAGCAGTTCACGGCTGTAAAATGGCGTGAATGGCCCCTAGCTCCGATCGGAGAGTAAAAGTGCCGCTGACTTGTGAGCCCCTTTGGCAACTTCGTTTGATTTGATAGCATTTGATTTTATTAGCAAAAGCCATTTGATCTGAAGTAAAGCATTAACATACACGCATCTATAGGTATATTCATTATATGTGTACTTTTTCATACATCCTCAGAAATATGATTCAAATAAATTAAATAACAAGATTTAATATTTTCACTTTCTCCTCGCGTGGCTCACACAGAGTCCCAGTCGGCGTATTTCTCGTCTATCGGCAATTTTCTTGCCGCGCTTACTGAAATTCTGCCTTGTCCCCAGTAGCACTTACGATGTTCGTTCACGTAATTCTTTGACATACTTATGTTCCGCCTTCGCGTTTCTTTGTTTCTCTAGTCATGCGGAAAACCAATTTCCTGAAATTGGCAGGCACAATGTTCCTCATTTCTGCACTGATGAAAAAGAAAAAAAAGAAACGAGAACCGGGACCTCGGAGCCACCATCTGTTCTGACAGGGCGCTGCTCTTTATTTTCATTTTTTAAAAGCGAGTAAGAGCGAGTGCAATCAGCGTGAAAGCGAAGCATTAAATTTTCTTCGTAGTATTATTGCTTTTGTTTCACTACCTATCTTTCTCATGTGACGTCATACGGCCCTTACATTGTTCCCACTGCCCCTGCGCCCCCTACCCCCCTCCAACAGCGAAATTGCACGTCCCGAAAATTTCCCTTGCATCCACATTTTTGCGGTAACAAAAGCATACAAGGTAGGTGCAGCAGTATTTTCGAATTTGACGTCAGCTGGAAAGAGGGCTTACGCCATAAAATATGCATCCCGCACAACGAACATCTGGGATGGTTTGTGGGCAGATGTGAGATTGTGCTCCTGGTGCAGCATTTGGCTTTGGTTGCGGTATGCGCTGGTATTTCTGATTCGGGAGGGCGGGATTCAGAGGTACCCCCTAGTTGAAGTCAAAATGTCCGGCAAAGGTTAACACTACTCGGAAAACGCGCCCTTAGTGCGCGCTAAACTTGTGAGTTCATTTGAAAAGCTACAGTGAGAACTCTCATTTTTATTGCGCACATAGCAAAATAAATGAGGAATAGATAAATGGACTAGTCAATCAATAAGGCTTTTCTGGGCTGGTTGGTATGATACCATTCTGTTTACGGCTTTATAGTGTTACACAAAGAACAAAATAAAAGATCCTGACACACATGTGTGCAATTAGTTTATCTTATTTGGTCCTTTGTGTAACAGTATAGCGTAGTCAATCAAGCAATACTAATATACGCATATCTGCCTTAACGCGCGATTTCAGGTGGCCATCTGGAACACACATATATGTGCAAGTTGAGCTGGAGAGCCTCGAACGAACCATTATGCCGAGGGTGCTGTTTGGGATGGGGGCAATGGACAAAAAAAAAACAATAGGGAAGAGAGGTCTCTGTCGACGGTCCGCTCGATGAATCAATAGAGACAGGGAAACGCTAGAATGAAAGTTGCGAAACCATACTATATATTCACATAGCTATATGTAGCAGTCTGATGAAAGGACAACTGGAAAGAACTTCATCATAGATTGTCGCGCTTTCAGCAGCTGCTCGTCCCTAGTGGAAGCTGCGACTCCACGAACGAAACGGCTTGCTTATTGTACGAAATGCGTAGGCGTACAATCGGAACGCCATAAGATACAACCATTTACGTACGATGCATATCATCATCAGCAGCAGCCTATTTTATGCCCACTGCAGGGCGAGGACTTCTCCCTGCGATCTCTAATTACCGTTGTCCTGCGGCCAACCGATTCCAACCAGCGCCCGCGACTTTCCTAATTTCAGCGCTCCACATAGTCTTCAGCCGTCCTCGACTGCGTTTCCATTCTCTTGGTACCCATTCTGTAACCCTAATGGTCCAACGGTTACCAAACTTGCGCATTATATGACCTGTCCAGCTCCATTTTTTTCTCTTTATGTCCATTAGAATATCCGCTATACCCGTTTGCTCTCTGATCCAAACTGATCTTTCTGTCTCTTAACGTTATACCTAGAATTCTTTGTTCTGCCGCTCTTTGCGCGGTCTTTAACTTGGTCTCAAGCTTCTTTGTCAATCTCCAAGTCTCTGCCTCATATTTTGGCACCGGTAAAATGCACATTGTACGCCTTCTTTTTCAATCACGATGTATACGCACTGTACTAAAATCTCGATGCCTAGGCTATGCTTATTCTGTTCATTTCTTCGCATTCCTAATAATTCTAGCGTACGAGGGTGGAAGCTTAGAAGAGTTGGTGATAGTTAATGGCGGTGATATGTCTACAGCGCATGAATGACTTTACGAAAAGAAGGTACAGAGGATAAAGGTCTGCGCTCAGCGCTCTTCCTATTCTCTACTGCTTTTAATGCGTACGCACTATAGGAGCGTCCAATTGAAAAAAAAAGGTGTATGCGCGTGATGTATGCGCGTATGAGGTGATGTATGCGCGTATGTATGAGGTGTATGCGCGTGATAGAGAGGGCATATCGAAAGGTGTGGCGTAACGTTAACGTATTTCTCTTGCATTTACCGCCAATTTACCACACATGTTTGTTTCTAAAGCCTCCGTGCGCTGCGTGCAAGACAGCGCCATCAGGTAACTATTTCTTTTTCCTTGAAATCATAGCGTAATTATCGAATCGTAGAGAGAACCGACTGAGCAGGTAAAAGAAATTGTCGCTCTAAAAGGATTTAACTAAGTGCCGTTTGCTCGTTCCTAAGATGAACGCCTTACGCCGTGGATTTTTAACGTCGCATTCGCGTAACCTAAACACAAAAAAGAAAAACAAATCATTTACTTTATGGGTTATTGGTACATAAATGACAAAATATACGACAGCAGTACTCGCTGCGTAAACCGAGGAGCTTGTAACCTGCTCTTCGTTAGGAACATTTAACATTGTTCAGTAAGAGCTTGGGAAAATTGGGCGAAATATTAATTAATTAAAACATATAAGACAGTAAAAAGCTTTGTTACGGTGCCATCAGTCATTTATCAGCGCTCTAACTGCCCCTTGGGAATATTTTTAGGCCTTTTAGGATTTTTTTTTTCTGAAGTAGGGCGTTTCTAGAAAAATTGACATGCTCTCTTGCTCGCGATTGAAGTAGGCTAACTTGTTCCTTTGGGTGTACTTTCATATACCTTAGCATTTAGCATATACATGCTGCTTTAAGTTTCTCACAGTGCCATACTTTCTCTATTTTCTCACCCCTTCAGTGAGAAAAAAAAAAACACCTTTTCCTCATCGTGCAGTTTCATATCTGTTAATATTGTCTTTCTTTCTCTGTTTCCTGCAGAAGTAGGAGCTTGGTTCATTTGCTTCATCGAAATGGGAGATTTCGGGTTTGAAAGGTCGCTTGGGCATCTCTGTTCTCCCTCGCTTTCTTTTTCCTGCCGTGAGGTGATTGAGGTCAATGGGCTGTAGCACTTGTTTACGTCATAAGGTGTCCGTTCAATGTTGAGCGTAACGATTGTGTGACACTTGCTCCCGGTAATTTCGCTTTTGCCTTGCTGAGATAAACGAGCCGCCCACAAAACAAGTACAGATTGTTTGTTCCGTACAGTCCCCAAATTCTTTCTGTCCCTGAAGTGGTGACGCCGGAAGTTTTTCGTTATTTGTCGTGGTCGTGTCTCCCTTTCTTACCATTTCTTTCCTTCACTGCATTTATCTTGTTGACACTTCCGTATTTTCTGTACCCGCCGCGGTGGCTTAGCGCCTATGGTGTTGCGCTGCTAAGCACAAAGTCGCGGGCTGAAATCCCGGCCGCGGCGGCCGCATTTAGATTTGAAGTAGCGGAAGCTTGATGTGGGCGAGTTGGCTTAACATACTTGAAGAAATTAAAAGAGCGCTACAAAGACGCGGACTAAAAGAAGAACATGAAGGACGGACGGCTTCTTTTAATCCGCATTTATGTAGCGCTCTTTCCTTTTTTCAAGCATTTCGATTCCTGCATCTCGTGCGTTGCGGGCACGTTAAGGAACGCTAGGTGGTCAAAATTAATCCGGAGTCCCCCACCACGTCGTGTCTCACAATCAGATCATGGTTCTAGCACGATTACAAAATTGCATTTTTAATTTTGTCTTTTCTGTGTCTTTTAGTGTGACTGGTATTATGAGTTACGAAATGAGTTGAAGCCTGTTGCTACTTTCATTATTTCATCTGCTCGAAACAATCAGGAACTGTGCTGCCGCGGCCAGATGTACTACGGCATTGAAGGTCATGCTCATGGCCCTCGAGCGTGGTCGGAACGTAAATTTTAGTTAAATTCTAGCTAGTCGTGAGAATAACGTAGTTATGCCTTCATTACGAACATCATTTATGCTTAACAAAGTGTGAATTCGAGAGAAATCGGGGTGAAATGCAAAAGTGCTCGTGTACCGCGCAGTACGCCTGGTGTACATAATTATTCCGGAGTTCTCCCCTATGCCGTGCCTCATAGTCATATCGTTGTTTTGGCATCTAAAACTCCGGAATTTAATTCAGGAAAGTTGGTAATTTATATTTAGGCCTGCAAATGTGCGGTATATTGACAGGCCAAGAAGGAAGCGGATATGTATGCACAACTTGCACGGCTGTGTTGGTTGTGCATGCCTTCTTTGCTTCTATGAAGTCCATAGCGCGAGTTTGATATAGTTTAGGTAAGTATAGCTATGCGTTCGAAGACTCCCTAGGCGCGTCCGCTCATTCATTCGTTCAGAGCAGTCATCCCCTGTGCCATCGCATTGAGAATATTCACGCCATATAAGCTACTTTGCTATCACTTTACCTCCCCCCTCCCCTCTCTCCCCAGCGTAGGGTAGCAAACCGGATCTTCCCATCTGGTTAACCTGTCTGCCTTTCACCTTTCCTCTGTCTCTCCCTCTCTCTCTCTTTTACGCCATATGTTGGCCCGCCTCCTTGCGGCAGGCGGAAAGATCCGTAGTAACCGAAAGAAGAGAAAAGGCTTCAAGACAACGCATGTCCCGTAGCGAGGGACGGCGCAGAATCCGATGAGTGTCCTTAGGAAATGTCAAAGAGAAAAAATTTGCAGCCGCCGCGATTTGAAATGAGCTATATATGGGTGGGACGTGTCTGTAGCAGCGGACTTAACTAAATATCGCCAGCAAGCTACAGGAATTCAAGCAATGTTGGAGTAGCTATGCTCATAACAGTGCAACTTCGGTGTTGGCAGTATTTAATATTAGATGTCTATCGCAGAAATACCGAAAAAGACTACAATATACGCTTGCAAAGTGCTCCCTTCGAACACTTTAACACTCATTTATACCATTGATCGAGCGCCATAACCGACAGTTGGAAGCAAGCGCTTTGTCAGAATCTATCGCAGTGTTTTTATGGCTTTTGTGCAATAGTCGTCTAATATATTCATACACCTATATATGGACTGCTTGTTTACTGTGACCATTGCAAGAAAAAATAAAAGAAGGGAGAAGGCAAGAATGCTAGGAAGAGCAAAGCGTCTTCTTAGTTACCCCACGATGTGGGAGGAAAACGGGGGAACGGAAAAAAGCGAAAGAGAGGAAGGAAAAACTCGGTGAATGCGTTCACACATGCGGACGGCGCCACGCACTCAGTCATTCACACAAACCAGTCGCCCTCAAAAAGCACAATTGAACCTTCGCAACCTTTAGGGCCGGCCAGCCAGGGGAATGGTATTCGAGTAGCGCCTGCCCAGACAGTGGTCGTTCGTCCAGTCGTCTCAATGCATTGGACATTGATTGTCTTTGTGTATTGAATCGGTGACAGTGGCACAATAAATGCACGTTGTTCTCTTCGCAGTCGCAGACGTCGCACGGAGCGGTGTCGATCATTTCAGTGAGTGTAGCAAGTCCTAACCAAATCCGACGTAGAAGCGATGCCTGACGTCGGTGAAGTCCATGTGCATTGTATGGTTTCATCGATCCTAAAGGCAGAAAGGGAATACTGGCCGACAAATTGAACGTCAAGATTATTTAGAAGGCTGATTCCAAAATAAAAGTGCCTCTTATACCTACAGTTTATTTATTTATTTATTTATTTGTTTGTATGTTTATTTGTTTATTTACGATATCTGAAACACCATTATTACATTACAGCAGAAGGGAATAGCGAAACTTACAAAATTAGAAGTGAGAAAGAATGGCTGGAGTAGTAATAATAATAAGACACATTCATGTCAATGCAACAGCTATATATATCCAAGAAAAACAAACTAAGAAATTGCGTCTCTTAAGTAGAAGCAATAACTCCCTGTGGTAGTCTCCACCAGATAATTGTATGAGGGAAAATGACATTAAAAAAAGAACCTTCGAGTGACATAATATTTAGCGAATTTTCCAGATATAATCATTTTTACTTCAAATAAAATGCGGAGGAGATATAGGTACGTTTATACACAGATAGCGGTTTCGTTTACGCAAATTCGATATTGCAGTTGAAGATTCTTATACTGCCGGCGTTTAGACAGCTGATCCCACAGGAGCTGGTCTTTTATTGATGTGATGCTAACCAAGAGTCGTAGTTCACAACGACACAAGCAGTAAGTGTCTGGGTACGTTCCAAAACCTGGCCCAATTTGTTAAATTGTGGTTGCTAGGCTTCGCAAGCGTATTCCATGATTTACCTTACATTGTAAAAGTGCAAACGTAGTTTCACTGTACAAACGGCGTCTTCAAAACTTACAGAAGACTCTAGAAGCCCTAAATTGCAGCATATATCATCGCAATGTCGGGTAATCTCAATCATACTTGCGGGAAAACAACGAAGAAAGAGAAAAGTAGCCTTCCAAGCAAGGATGCGGTTAACAAATACAGCAGATTGATCGCAGAATCGCCCCTCTATGCAAATTGTCCTTGCAAAAGTATAGGCAACAGCCGTTAAACGACAATGTAGAAGAACAAAATATCCAGTTCATTCATACAGATTGAATTCAGTGGCAACCGGCTCCAGAAAACACGACGGACAAGAAAAGGAGACGAGCACCATCCCAAGGCGGGTGTTTTTCTTTTCTTTCCTTGACCGTCGTGTTATCTGGCACTGGCGGCCAGTATAATGAACAAACTAGCAAATAAAATCTTTTTGTGGAAACCATAGCCTGTTTTATCTTACTTGGGAAATGGAAGAAAGATCCGCTGAGCTGAGTTAATATAAGAATTGCTCTTCAGAGTCGCTCTGCTCTCATTTTTCTCATTTTCCTTCCAAGTTCGGTGAAAATCGTTTGAAAGACGTCTTTAAACAATAAACTGTAGTCTAAAAACAGCAAAAGGTGTTAAAAGAGTGAAGTGCCCGCTCAGTCCTGTTTCACGATGGGACGAAATTGCTTATTCTCCGGAGATTCCTTTTCTTTTCTTTCTTTTAAAGCGAAGCAGTCTTTACGGAATTCAGGTACTTTGAATCTATCTATCTATCTATCTATCTATCTATCTATCTATCTATCTATCTATCTATCTATCTATCTATCTATCTATCTATCTATCTATCTATCTGTCTGACTGTCTGTCTGTCTGTCTGTCTGTCTGTCTGTCTGTCTGTCTGTCTGTCTGTCTGTCTATATCTATCTATCTATCTATCTATCTATCTATCTATCTATCTATCTATCTATCTATCTATCTATCTATCTATCTATCTATCTATCTATCTATCTATCTATCTAATCTATCTAATCTATCTAATCTATCTGTCTGTCTAATCTATCTGTCTGTCTAATCTATCTGTCTGTCTAATCTATCTGTCTGTCTAATCTATCTGTCTGTCTAATCTATCTGTCTGTCTAATCTATCTGTCTAATCTGTCTGTCTGTCTAATCTGTCTGTCTAATCTGTCTGTCTAATCTGTCTGTCTGTCTGTCTGTCTGAATCTCTCTAATAATGTATCTAATCTATTAATCTATCTAATATATCTAATCTATTAATGTATCTAACGTATCCAATCTATCTATGCCACGGTGCTGGCGGTGCCTACCAGCTTGAGCCGCTGGTGTTCGCGGAGCCGTCGCGGTCGCTGCATAGTCGTCATTCGAGATTCGTCATCCGACTATCGCCTCTTATGCTCGTGCAAGATCGTACACTAGCAGTAAAGCAAAAAAAAATAATAGAAAAATAAAGGCAGTGCAAACGTTTGTCGCAATCGCAACGATTTTCGTTCCGAATGCAAATTCGAGATCGTACATTCATCCATTTGAATGCGTTAACCTCTATCTGAAATTTTGCTTACTTGTATATATTTTCCCACTAAAAAATAAATCAGTTGCTTCTCAGAGGCTTGTCCGTCCGCCCGCCTCAAAATACATACGTACGCCGTACTAGGGACTCAAACCGGCCGCATCGAGCTCCGACACAATCAGCGCTTTTCTGCTTGGAACTTGGTTGTCTTATAAAAAAAAAACAAAAAACGCTGTCATCGTTCCCACTCCTGAACGTGTTTTTCAGACCTCTCAGAAACAGCTTACTATTTTGTGTGTGAAAAGAAATCCGGTCAAAAGCGTCTCCTAAAATCGGCATTAATGCTAGGCACATAATTATTTCCACGTTTCTACAACGTTTTAGGAGCGAGTAAGAAGATTTATTTATTTACTGACATTTATTTGACCAAGGTATGTTTGCACGTGCTTGCATTAGGCCTTGCGTACTGTCAATTGTATGGGCCACCCGAAAACGAGGCTGTTGTATAACACAGTCACTCTTGTCAGCGAACCCGCCGTGGTTGCTCAGTGGCTATGGTGTTGGGCTGCTGAGCACGAGGTCGCGGGATCGAATCCCGGCCACGGCGGCCGCATTTCGATGGGGGCGAAATGCGAAAACACCCGTGTGCTTAGATTTAGGTGCACGTTAAAGAACCCCAGGTGGTCAAAATTTCCGGAGTCCTCCACTACGGCGTGCCTCATAATCAGAAAGTGGTTTTGGCACGTAAAACCCCAAATATTATTATTACTCTTGTCAGCGCGTTTATGTCTAGTGCCACACGAGTGGCGACGAAGTAGTTTTAGGCTCAGGGAGACGATTACTTCATAAGGAAAAGACTGCCACCAAACACCACCAAACACTGCACTACCGCCAAACGCCCAAAATAGCAGCCACGCGTTGAGAACATTATCGCTAACGGAAATAACCACGAAGGGCTGCAGCAGCTCATGCAAATACAAAGGGAGTAGAAGTGTAATGGTAAAAGGAGCGATAAGGTAGAAGACATCGCGACCGATAGGGGGGAGGGGGGGAGGGGGGTGTGCCATCTCGGGAACGGAAGAAGAAGCGCAAGCCGCACAGGCGGCGGGTGGTTGCGAAAGGGGTAGAGCCCACTGCGGAATCGACGAGGACTGCGAAGGTCCTCGACCTGACGGCAATGGAGACAAACGATTGTTTTCCACGCGTCACACGAGAGCTCTGCACCAAGCGTTCCCGAGACACAGAGGCAGCGGCGGTCGCCGGCGTCTCCTATACCCACTCCCTTTCTCTTTCCTTCTTTCCCTCAAAAAGAATGCTCGATGAGTGAACATGGTGGCTGAATACTAGAAAAAAGAAAGTCGAGCAGTGGAGAAATGCTACGGACGGCAAGGAGAAGAAGCGAGTACAGATAGCCATTATCAGCACTGTGTGCCTATTTCTTCGTGGTCGTTTCCCTGACGTAACTCCGGCGCGCCTCGTACTTGGCTATCGGCAGGAAGGGGAATAGCGGCAAGGTGGCATTCGCCTGCTCAAAATAGGAATGGGGTGATCAAGTCCAAGTGATATGAATGGGATGCATGCGATTACGGAGAGATGCGGAGAAGACACGGTGATTTTATTGCAGTGACCAACCATATTCTACTGTAAGCTGTAAAGCAGGGGCAGTGGCACAATCGGTAACGCGCAGGCTTTCTTTTAATGTGATATGGAAATTATATGGACACTCCAAACGAATTCTTGCCGTCGCCATAGCCGTTAGCGTCGGCGTCGCCGCGAGGTTCCGTATATATTTAGCTATATGTATGCTATGGTGCGCATGCCATGCTATTTGACACGCGGTATATTTGGGTTATATTGCCACACCATTCTGTCACTGAAGTTGCTCATACCAAAAAAAAAGAAAAAAAAACGTGGGAAGAAACGAAAAGAAGTATTCATTGTTTGAAGGTCGAAATCAACCTCGGATCATAATGTTCCTCTAGCGCAACAGCCGAATCCTTTAAGCGTTCGGCCACATTTCTCTTCTT
Organism: Dermacentor variabilis; assembly: GCF_050947875.1. NCBI lineage: Eukaryota > Metazoa > Arthropoda > Arachnida > Ixodida > Ixodidae > Dermacentor > Dermacentor variabilis. The sequence continues at coordinate 107,979,354 of NC_134571.1, forward strand.
CTGTATTGCCTTTAAAGCACAATGCGATTGCATAAAGCAAGAGCTCACACTACCTGTATGCAAAATGTGATGTTTGATGAGAATTGCTTAAAGTTCACCCAGACATCCAGCAAAGCCACCCAGTCGGGTTGTTCAGCCTGCATCCTGAATACTTCTCTCATGTATCGCACATTCGATCAGACTTACCTTGTCTTCGCTTGCGGCTTATAAAGGTTGAGAGCGTATCAGGGTGCCACTTTTTCAACTTCTTCTCTCGTTATTGCTAGAACCTTGAGACTGCTCTGCCATCGGGATTGGCACACATTCCCTTGTCCTGTACTCGTAGCAGATAACGATAGATAGACGCTGTGCGGTAGTTTACCGCTTTCAGGGTTAACCAACTTTGAAACAGAACATGTCAAAGTTTTTCGCGGAAATAAAAAAAAACGGGATCGTGCTGCGTCGTCACACTAATGTCGTCAATGTCGTCGTCGTCTTGCTACTGTCGTCACACACATGCTCTCGTCACGCACGTAATTGCACCCCTTGAGCAAACGAGTTTGTTCTTTTGGTAATGTTATGCACATTCCCAAGCAATGTTCGTAGCCAGCTACCTGCAAAAATGCTCCGAACAACATCTATTCCCTCTGCACGATCTCTTCCTTCATGATTAAAAACTGTCTTGATTAAAAAAAAATAGATAAGACAGCAGACCCGCACAAATTTGCAGAATCACAGCCCGCCGTCTAGCAAAGCTGTTTCTTTCAAGCCGTTAATTGCAGTAAAAATGTCAGTTGCCTGTAATCAAACCACATATTTTAAACGTTGCATGTACACTAATCACTCGCTTGGAACGCTACACGTGTATAACGTTCTTGAAGATTTGTTTAAGATATTTCAGAAAATGACGTACTTCAACGAAAGTGCTGACAATGTCCCCCAATTATCAGCAAATTTGATGTCGGTGGCAGTTTCCTTTTCCAGCAAAACTTGTCCAAGTAATGTGCACCCCAAAAGTTGTAATCAAATCACACACTTTGAACTTTTTCAACATATCGCTCACGACCCATTCGCTAGTTGCAGGAATTAGTGACGAAGTGACTCGTTTTGTTCAACAAGAACGAATGGGAAACCTACAGGAACCACGTATAACGCATGGAAATACAGAAAAAAAAGGGTTCAGCAAGTAGTGGCAAAATGTATCGTTATTCCGGTAACGTCAGTTTAGCCATACATTAGGCTTAGCCAGCCACCTATTTTTCATCAGACCGGAGTTTGATGCGGCATATAGTTCCCTCAGAACATTTTTAATATCCGTATAATGGCTGTCAAGTACCTGCCAAAGATTTTTTTTACAAAGGCTAAAGTTCATCTAAGGAAATTTATCTTCGAGCGCACATCGTCCATCTGTGCTCAAGAAATTACGTTCCCGCGTTTTAGTTTCCCCACATTTTCTATACATTTGGCCAAGGCGGCGAATATAGTTCTCCCAGGAAAGCAAGCTAAATGCTGTGCACTTCAGGTAACTTCTGATAAACCCACACACTTCACACTTTGCCTGAAAACATGCCTCCCTTCCTTTCCACCTCCGCCATTTTCTTTCTAAATATAAACTCTAGCATCTTTCGGGGTATTATCAAATTATGCACAAAGTGCTTTCCACTGCTTCAAATTGCGCAGCTTCGTTATAAGAGACAAATTAAAAAAAGCGTCGCAGGACGGTTGCGAAAGACATCGCAAGAGCCCATATGTATATATATATTGCACTGATAACGGGAGAAAAATATTACAGCAGATATTTCCACTTCTCAGCGCAGAAGCTGTGAGACGCGCCGTACATATATGTATGGATACCAAGCCGTTTGGAGCGCGATGCTGCACGTTCCCCGCACAGGCGACCAGAAAAGCTATGAAATTTACAACGCTTGCCACCGAAGAAACTAGCAAAACGCACTGCGCGTTTGAATTCAAGCCTCCTGATGCGGTGTTTCCACCACAAGAGTGGTGAAATGCGAGTCATATTTAGTGGTACATATATATATATATATATATATATATATATATATATATATATATATATATATATATATATATATATATATATAGAGAGAGAGAGAGAGAGAGAGAGAGAAAGAGACAGAGAGAGAGAGAGAGAAAGAGACAGAGAGAGAGAGGCAGTTGAAGTTGCATTTATTGTCATCAGTGGGTACAAACAGTACTACAAACAGGTCAAGCATAATTGCGCAATTGGAGGTCCCGAAGTAAAAACTGTCAGGGGTCCTCCTAAACAGGAAACAAATGGGGGTTAATACAATTGTGGCAACAGTAGCAGGCTGCATCATACAAAGGTTGTGTTTGTCAGGAAAAAAAGAAACTGGATAAAAAAAGAAGAAAAGAAAGAAACAGAGCTTTGAATACAAAATTGGGGTTGTAGTGTGAGGAACATGCAACGCAGAAAAGTATTCATCGGGAAGAAAAAATAACAAAAATACAACATTTTAATACAAAACTTGATGATGGTAGCATGGGGAACAAGCAATGCTGTAATATATTAACAGCGACAGAAGAAAATAATATAAATATATATAAAAAGAAAATTAGGAACAGTACAGTACAAATATACTTAATAATGTTTACATCGCACAATAAAAATATAAAGGTTTGGTAACGAGTTAATATAGTAAGCCTTAGCTTTGCGCTTGAAGGCTTCAAATGCACATGATTTGATATCGGACGGAATCGAATTCCATAATGATATGCCTGAAAACATGACAGTAAATTTCCCATAGTTAGTTCGAATTTTAAGAGGAAGCAAATTGTGTCGCGCGCAAAACCTTGTGCTATTAATATCAGTGAGGCCAGTACGGGCAAAACTTCCAATGCCTATCTCCGTATTTATCAGGTGGAACATTATTAGCCACAGCATATGATTGAATAACATGCGCAAGGGGAGAAGGTTTAGGGGACGAAAAATAGGAGAAGAATGAGACGTAAAAGGTTGAAATGTCATCAATCGTACCGCTTGCTTTCGTAAAGCTTCTAGTTCGTGGAGATGAGGGAAGTATGTATTACCCCATGGTGAGAGGCAATATGAAAGATGACTGTGAATATACGCGTAATACAAAGACAACAGAATATGTGGCTCAAGAAAGGGCCGCGATTTGATAATGACGTGAATGCCAAAAGAAATTTTTTGAAGAGATTGGGCATGGCGGTTGAATTTTAAGTGCTCATCTAAGATAATGCCTAGAAATTTGGCTGATCCAGATCTTATGATTACGTGATTGTTAAGTGATACGGCTAAGGAATCTACAAATAATGTTTGTGAGGAATGAAATACTATAAATGTTGTCTTCGATGGATTGATATATAACGTGTTTTTCAGGCACCATGCATGAATATTAGCGAGATCATTGCTTAATTTGTTTACTAGTGTGACGGAATTTTTGTCAGATACAAAAATGGTTGTGGCAGCAGCATAGAGAAGGCAGTGGGCATGCGTTAATATTTGTGGCAAATCATTAATGAACAATAAAAATAACAATGGCCCAAGTATTGATCCCCGAGGGACGCCTCTATTAATAACTTTAGGTGAAGAGAAGGAACTATTCACTTGGGGACTATTTGTGGCTGGTCTGTTAGGTAGTCACGAATTAACTGCAAAAGCGGGCCAGAAATGCCATAAGATTCTAGTTTGTGTAGGAGGATGAGGTGGTTAATTGTATCGAACGTTTTAGTGAAATCAATAAAGAGAGCACCGACTAATAGGCATTCGTCTATAGCAAATTTAACTTTGTCGCTAAACAAATTCTGTCTGAAATTTCTTTATGCACGAGCCTAATGTTCGACCTTCGGAGGAGATCTGAAAAGGGGAAAGGCAGGGAGGTTAACGAGAAGGGAAGGTCCGGTTTGCCACCGTACGCTGGGCAGAAAGGGGAGGAGGAGGTAAAGTGATAACAAAGTAGAGATAAAGAAAGAAATTAGCATAGACATACAATCACAGTCGGCCACTATCACCACATACTGTCACCGCACAGCACAGTAGCATTTGCAGCACTAGAAACATCTGTTCAGGCTACAACCGCATGTCCAATTCTGTTGCCTTTAAAAACTGCAACAGTGCCCTCGTCGCCCTCCGCTGCGATGGCTTGTGATGGCGGCGTTTTAAAATAAGTTCCTCTGTTAGAGGTCTTCGGTCAAAGCGCGTTATCACCACTGCGAGCGATCGTCTCTGTAAATTGTAGCGAGGACAGTCAGAGAGAAGGTGCTGAAGAGTCTCCTCGTTACTACAGTCATCACACGAAGCGTTGTCGGCCAATCCGACTCAGAAAGCAAAAGACTTGGGGAAGGCCACCTCTAGCCATATTCAACAAAGCAGGGTAGCTTCGCGACGGCATAGTCCAGCTGGAATGCAAAGGCGTAGAGAGGAGTCTAGGTTGGGCAGCCGGTTGTTTTGAAAACTTCCTGCATTCCAAAAGGAGAATGTGATATCACGGCTGAGTATTCAAAGTTTTCTGGCAGCATCTGACCTTTATAATGGTATCGGCTCCTCTTCGTCGCCTTGAATAGCCGACCGAGGAGCGTTATCGGCGTGTTCGTTCCCTATGACGCCGCAGTGACTTGGAAGCCACTGAAATGTCACGTGCTCTCCTTTCTGAGTCAAGGTATGGATTAGTTCTTTAACCTCGAATACCAGTTGTTCGTGTGGTCCACGCCGCAGGGTTGATAGCAAAGATTGCAGTGCAGTCACTGAATATTGACCATCTTCGAGGTTGTTCTTGGCTGACGAGACGAAGTGCAGCGCGAAGAGCTGCAAGTTCTGAAGCCGTCGATGTCATCATAATCATCATCATCATCATCATCATCATCAGCCTGGTTACGCCCACTGCAGGGCAAATGCCTCTCCCATACTTCTCCAACAACCCCGGTCATGTACTAATTGTGGCCATGCCATGCCATGCGTCGATGTCGTTGGGTGACATGTCTTGAACCTGATGGTGGTGGCTTTCGCTGGGAAAACCACACCTCCAGAGGAACACTGGAGAGTTGCCGATCCATCAGTATAAATATGTACGCGGTCGGCGTACCTCTCGTGCAAAAGGAGCAGAGTTAGTTGTTTAAGAGCAGGTGATGACAGCTCAGATTTTTTCCTAATTCCTGGTACGGTGAGGTGTACTGCCGGTTGAGCCAAACACCATGGAGGAATCGATGGCTTAGTTGCCGGAGTGACGCGTGATGGAAGGCAGGTGTAATAATCCGAAATCGTAGTACAAAATGATGCACGCAGCCTTTCTGACGGTAGTGCTGCCAGAAGGTGGGAACGGGCTCGGGATTGACGGACGGCCCAGAGCTGATCGTCTCGGTCGTAGCTCTTCGCGGCTGCCTCGAGCCGCGGTGGGAGTGTTCTTGAGTTAGCGTCTTCTGGATATTTAATGCAGTCCCACAAGATGTGCGTGTAGTCTGCGGTCTCCCTCCGGCAGACTCTGCACATATCTGTCGGATATGTCTCGGGGTACATGCGATTCAACAGTTTCGGGCTCGGTAGCGATCCGGTCTGGAGCTGTCTCAGTACTACCGCCTCCGCTCGACTCAGTCTCGGGTGCGGGGGTGGAAGAGTCTTGCGAGCCAAGCGGTAGGCCTTCGTGATTTCATTGTAATCCGTCATGCGGTCCTTCGTTCCGAACCACGTCGGACGGTCTGTCGCCGGGGCGCGGTTGGTTAGCGCTCGCGCCGCGGCGTGTGCCGTCTCGTTATGGTTCTCATTGCGTTCCGACGCGTCGCCCGCGTGCGCCGGGAACCACTTGAGTCGTACTTTTCGTTCGTCTAGTTTTACCGCTCGCAGTACGCGCTCAGCCTCCCTGCAGATTTGCCCTTTGGCGAAGTTTCGCACCGCCTGTCTTGAGTAACTCAGCACCGTGTGGCAGTCTGCGTCGGCGATGGCCAGGGCGATGGCTACCTCCTCCGCTTGCTCCGCTTCGGTGCTTCTCACGCTCGCTGCCGTCCTCGTGGCGCCGGTTGACGCCTCTATGACGACCGCTGCGAAGGCGTTCCGTTGGTATTCGGCCGCGTCCACGTACCGCGCGTGGTTGTCGTTGGCATGCTGGTCGATGAGAGCCTTGGCCCTCGCCGCTCTTCTTCCCTTGTTGAACTCGGGATTCATGTTCCTCGGTATGGGGTCGATTCTGGTCTGGCGTCGGACCTCTTCGGGGACGGGGAGCTTCATCTCCACCTCGTTCGAGCGTCTTATTCCCAGATCGTCCAGTATCTTCCTCCCGGCTTTGGTCATGGACAGCCGCTCCAGTTGAGAGGTCCGTTGCGCTTCGGCTATTTCTTCGAGCGTATTGTGTAGCCCGAGTTGTAACAAGCGGGTCGTGCTTGTAGACTCGAACAGGCCCAGCGCTGTCTTGTACGCTCTTCTGATGAGCACGTTGATTTTGTTTCGTTCGTGTTGCAGCAATCTGTGGTAGGCTGCAACGTACGCGACGTGGCCGATGATGAAAGATTGGACGAGCCTAATTAGGCTCTCCTCTCTCATGCCAGCCTTTCGGGAAGTGACTCGTTTGAGGAGTCGAATCGCGTTGGCTGTTTTTGCCTTGAGACGGGTGATGGTTTCGCCGTTCCTTCCGTGCTTTTCGATGACCATGCCTAGGATCCTAATTTTGCCGACCTCGGGGATTACGTTGCCGGATTTGGTCACGATTCTGATTTTTTCGTTTTCGCGTTGTCTAGTCTTGCCTCTGTTGTATTTGGTAGGTGGGAGTATGAGAAGCTCCGATTTGCTCGGCGAACATCTCAGTCCGGTGCCTTCCAGCTGGTCTTCTATTGCGTCGACGGCGGCTTGCAGCGCGCCCTCGATGTGGGCGTCGCTGCCACTGGTCACCCATATCGTGATATCGTCCGCGTAGATGGTGTGCCTGACGTCTTCGATGCACCCGAGCTTTTCGGCCACTCCGATCATTACCAGGTTGAACAGCATTGGCGAAATGACCGATCCCTGTGGTGTTCCGGTGCTCCCGAGCTTCTTCTCTTTCGTCTGTAGGTCGCCTGCTCGTAGCTCGACGGTCCTGTCCGTGAGGAAGTCCTTGATGTAGTTGTAGGATCTTTCCCCCATGTTGAGCTTGGAGACTTGGGACAGAATCGCCGAGTGTTTCACCTTATCGAAGGCGCTCTGCAGGTCGAGCCCTAGGATGGCTTTGTTGTCGCGGGCGCTGCCGCCATCATCGATGATTTGGTGTTTGAGCTGCAGCATCGCGTCCTGCGTGCTGAGATGCTGTCTGAAGCCGATCAAAGTGGCCGGGTACAGCCCTTCTCGTTCCAGGTAGTCTTGCCACCTGTTGAGCAGGACGTGCTCCAGCACCTTGCCCACGCAGGACGTGAGCGAGATGGGCCGGAGGTTATCCGTGTCCGGCGGCTTCCCCGGCTTGGGGATCAGGATGGTCTTGGCTGTCTTCCACAGCTTTGGCAGCGCTCCCGCTCTCCAGCACTTGTTGTAGTATTGTGCGAGCTTTTCAATCGAGCCGTCATCGAGGTTCTTGAGCGCCTTGTTCGTGACGAGGTCTGGGCCGGCTGCCGACCGGCTGTTGAGGTCGTGCAGGGCCGCGCGTACCTCCTCGACGTCGATGTCACGATCGAGGTTCGCGTTAGGCAGGCCGCTGTACGGCGCGTGTTGTTCGGTAGGTGTAGTCGGCAGGTATTTGTCGTTAATGCGCCTGGTGACTTCGTCGACGCCGTGTGCTGAGACCGCCCGATGTATGAGCTTGGCGAGTCTGTCCCTTTGGTGCGACTTGGTCTTCGTTTCGTCGAGCAGGTGCCGCAGTAGGTTCCACGTCTTCCCGCTATGCATCTGCCCGTCTGCCGCGTTGCAGATCTCGTTCCACTGTTGCATGCAGAGAGCGCGGCAGTGATCCTCGATCGCTCGGTTCAGCTCCGCCACCTTCTTTCTCAGTCTGCGGTGAAGCCGTTGTTTCTTCCAGCGATTTAGTATCGACTGTTTGGCCTCGATGAGATGCGCAAGCCGGCTGTCTACTTTGTCGATCTCCGCGCCCGTTTCAATCTCTTTGGTCGCGTCGCGTACGCTCTTGGTGATTTCGGCCGACCACGAGTCGATGTCTTCGATCTCGTCGTCACCGTCGCTCTTCTGGCTTCTGGCGTCTCGAAAGGCATCCCAGTCTATCCATCTGTGTGTTTTGACGCTGGTGTCGTTGTGTTCCGGTATGCCGATTTCCACGGTGGTGTGGTCGCTGCCTAGGTCGATCCCCGTGTTTCTCCAGGTGATCGCGCCCCGGATGTCGTTCTTGACGAACGTGAGGTCTGGAGTGGTGTCCCGGGACACGGAGTTACCAATTCTCGTCGGATGTGTCGGGTCCGTGATGAGGGTGAAGTCGAGTTCCGTGGCGTCTTGGTACAGGTCGCGGCCCTTTGCTGTGTACTTGTTGTAGCCCCAAACGGGCTCGGGCAAACTGCCTAATGCACACTCTAAACATTTTCATTGCAATGCGTGTTTGTATTGGTTGGCCCCGGCTGATCGCAATAGTCGCTATTGTCGATATGCATTTTGGGAGATCAAGGCAAACCATGAGAGCCCGAGCTTGAATGGCCTGTAGATCACAAATATTTGTCTGGCAAGTGTTGGTCAGTACGGGCAAATTGCATCTCAAGAAGCCAAGAAAAAGAGTCCTGTACAATTCCAACATTGCATGCGCTGACATTCCCCAAGTCTTTCCGCCCAGAAACTTGAAAAGCTGGCAGATTGCTGTCAGACGTTGTTTCAAGTAGGTCACGTGAGGGCTCCATGAGAGATCTCTATCAATGATTATGCCAAGAAATTTGTGAGTGTTCTCATAAGAAATTATGTGGCCATTTATTGAAATGGCATAGGGTGTCATTCGTTGGCGAGTGAATGCCATCAGTGCACATTTGTCTGACGGGATTTCAAGACCTTGGTTGCAGAGGTATATAGCTGTCGAAGTAGCAGCTTCTTGAAGTCTTGGACGTATCTGAGGACGTGTCATACCTGAATTCCATATACATATGCCGTCTGCGTACATTGATATCTTGATCGCTGCTGGCAGATGATCAACGAGACCAATGAGTATGAGGTTGAATAGGGTAGGGCTTAGCACACCACCTTAAGGAACACCTCGGTAGGTGTAATATCATGCCATCTTGCCATGATACGTTGTATACATATAACAGTTCTCTCTGAGCGCCTTCCCTCAGGTTGTTCGAGGTGCGGTAGGATAGTCCATCTGGTCTCGGGGATGAAGAACGACTGCATAGAGCAAGAGCCCCTTCTAGTTCCTCCATTATGAAAGGAAGACCCATGTGGCAGTCGCGTAAAACAGGGATGTCACTGGGGGCTGGAGAGCCGGGACCGGTTGCTTGGCAAGCGACCCTTGCACAAAAGTCTTCTGCAACTTCAGTATCCAGTCGCCTCTGGAGGAGCGCCAGCGCTTTGAATGGGAAGCGTTGGTCAGGGAGGGAATGCAGACCACGTATGGTTCTCCAGATGTGGGAAAGTGGCCTTCGGGGGTCTAGTGGATGGCAAAACATTGTCCAACGTCGAGAGGCCAATCTAGCCATGTGACGCTGAATTTTCTTTTGTAGTCATCTGGCTGTCCTAAGGTCTTCGATAGATTTTGTACGCCGGTAACGCCGCTCCGCACGACGACGGAGTACACGAAGTCGCTCCAACTCTATATCCAATTCCGTGTTCTTCGACGAAGCCGTGACCATGCGCGTGGCGTCTCGCATTTCAGACTTGATTATTTTCTCTAATGCAGAGGGCAAGCCCTCTCGACAAGCATCTTCCATGTCGAACGTAAAATTAGTCCAGTCAATTAATCGAATGGTGTTACGTGGAAATGACTTGGATATACCTTTGATGACAAGGTAGGTGGGAATGTGATCACTCCCATGTGTCTCAATATCCGAAAACCATTTAACACATCTTGTGAAACAGGTAGAGACGAAAGCTATGTCAAGACAGCTGCCACAATTCCCGCCTCGTATAAACGTTGGTAAGCCGTCATTCAGGAGTGAAAGGCCGTGGTTGCAGGAGAAGTTTACAAGTCTTTACCTTCTTGCATTTGTCCTTGTGCTTCCCCATGCCATTTGGTGCGCATTAAAATCTCTGATGGTGACATATGGAGCAGGGCACACCGACAAGATGTTCCTTAATCTTTTGGGATCAAAATTATTTAAAGGCGATATATAAACGCCTACAAGTGTAAACATGAGTTTGACCTTTTTAATTGTTAGGCAAACATATTGATTGTAATCATGAGGCGAAATTGGCTGACGAACATAGGTCAGTTCTCGACGAATAAAAACGATGACCTTGCTGCATGCATCAGTTGTTGCGGATATAACAGCTTCGTATCCCGGTAATCTGACTGGTTTTGACACTAGACTCACATATGACAACGATTTCGAACGAATTAGTATACATATCGTGACGAAAGTCTGAAAGGCGTGACTTTAGTCCTCTTGCGTTCCACTGGATGATTGACGCTGCCTCGACTTCTTTTCGAAAGGATGGGTGATGGTTGGCCATGCCTCTATTCAAAAGAATCAAGCACTGGGCTTAAGGCGTCCAGTAATTTCAGTGCACTTCGAGCAGACGTGGTTCCAGTGTTCGACAGAATCACTCGAATGGCATCTATGAAGGGACGCAGCATTGAAATGACTTGACGATCTGTGTTGAGTGTTTCATCAGTTGCAGGAGAAGGCTCCTGAGCGGGCTTGACAATCTGTGGTTCTGTGGGAAGTTGCTGACTTGGAAGCGCAGGCCATTCTTCCTGAGAAAGACTCCTTTCAGCTGATTTTCTTGTGCCTTTCAGCCACTTTTTTGGCCTGATTGGAGAATATGGGTGCTACAATGGAAAGGCCCCTCTCCTTTCGTGTCTCTGCCTTGTTTGAGGAGATTCGGTGACGCCGACGCCGGATCCTTTCAGCAGCCTTCCTGTGCGTCGATTGTCCCGAACCATTTGCTTGAGAACAGGGACCTCTTTCTTAATGCGAGGGCAGTTCCTAGACGAGGCAGCACGGCAACCATTACAGTTGCCGCACTTGAGGACAGTAGCCCGGCAAGTGTCCTCCGCGTGACGTTCAGCACACCGGGGACACAGTAACGAGTTTGGACCGACCCCCTTGACAGGTTCAAGCCTAAAGCAAGAGGCTTTTTTACGAAGGGTCGAACAGGGTGTCGGAAGTGACCGACTTTGACGTGAGGGGGTATGCAATCGCCGCTGAAAATCAGTTTGACGCAGCGCGAAGTTCCAAGGCGGCTCGCCCACGTGATGACAGCACCTTAAAGTGCTGGTTTGACGAGGGTAGGCAAGTCCACGTTGGGAATGGCGATATCAATGTCATAAATTACCCCTGCTGTGAATGCATCCTCCATCGGGATATAGGAACGCACTTTGATGCATCTTAGCTCCGAAATTTGCTTCAATTTTTCGAGCGCACTCTCCTTGGAAAGATCGATTGCGAGGACATTTTTGCGTGTATTTATCCCAATGTCCTTAATTTCGTTCGGCACGCCCCATTCCGAGAAAACAGATAGTTGTTGCCTGTTCAGCACTCGGAGGTTGCTTGAGGGTTCCTCGGGTACGAACACGATGGCGTGAGGCCAGCGTTCAGGCCTTGACTTCAGAGTCGCCGTGCTCACTTGCGTTGGCGTATTCGCGGTGATAGTCCTCATTTTGGCCCTCTTTCTGTCGACAGAGATGAAGCTATCATCCGATGTGTCTTCTCCCGGCACGGAGTACAGCTCAGTGTCATCGGTGTCACTGAGCCCGCTTCCTCTCTTACTCGTGAAGGACGGCCTTGATGACCTCTGGCGAGGAGGGCCTCTGGAAGGCTCCGCGTCCATGGCCAGAAGACCGGGAGCCGAGGCACCAGGAAATTCCGGAGAGTTCACCAGAAATTAGAGAACACAGATGGAAATGTTTTACCAAGACGACCTCGTGGTATATATAAATCTACGTTAAACATTCGAAGCTAAAGATGGGCTATCACCGCTTTCGCCGGGAATCCAAACTTTCCAATAACAGCTTCCGGCGTTTCCGAAGAAAGAGTGAAAGTACAGGCAATCTCCAATCTTTAAAAGTACAAATTGTTCCTGCCACTGATTTTCTAGTAAAATGCTTTAGGCCGTTATGAAACTGCTTTAGCAATTTTTGCTCTTCATAGCTTTATATGACGGCGACCTTCTTTCATAATATTGTTGGCCTTATTCAAGCTGGAAACGGCAGACTGAGCAGGCCTGGGTCAGTGACCGCACTAAACGGCTCCAATAAAATGAAATATTTGACATGACCTAGCAACTCGAGTCGTGTGACCGAACGAATGTTTACATGAGCAATGCTCAAGATTGGCCTTAGCTTGCACACCGCTGTGCTCTGCTCAGTAACTGCTATCACTTTGTATGCCAGCAGACGACGAAGTTCATCTTAAGAGGCGGTTCGATTTATTGGTGACACAGTGAAATTTATAGTTCTCCAGTTCGACAGAAGCCTAAGTCAGGGGCAGGTGTTTTAAAAAGGTGAGTGAACTAAAGCAAGGACACTTACAGGTAGGATTGTGACGGCCGCGGATTTCCAGGCGGGTACTTCGGATTGAACGTAGGCGTACGAAGTGTGTTTCCTTGAGGTACGTGGTAGTTGGTAAGGGACCATCGCGACAACCTACAATCGCGCTGTCGTAAAACTCGAAAGCCGTCAAAATTGTCTGATACTCTTCTGCATTTCCTCGTTGATGGCGCAACATATTTGCTCGTTTATCAATACTTTTCAGTCTGAATTTCAATAGCAGAGTCGCTTTTGATATTTCTTGATACTATCTTACGTGTGACCTCTTAAAATCATTTTGGAATCTGGGAAAGTAAAATTAGAACGCAATTTTTTATTCTTTGCTGGCAATGCGATGCGGAGGTGGAGTATTACAGCTGTGCATTTATTATTCAGAACGCAACTATAACGTTAGATGAGAAGTAAAGAACGAGCATTGCGTAGATAAACGTTGAGGTTTACATCGATGCCGAATGGAATGAGCAATTGAGAATTTTGAGCAATCTTAGCGTGCAGGCAGCACGTGGCCTTATGCCAGAGATGACTCTGTGTGCGATATTGAAGCGAGCCGTTCACTATTTACAGTCCCCTTGTGTACATTATTGCATTATATACATTAACTAAAAGGAACCTGATATTTGTATGCTATTTTAATGTCGTCCGTTAAGTACATTTTGTAGAGGGGCAGTAAGATCATAAAGCGTGTTTTTTTTTTTCTTTGAGAGATGGGAAACGAAAACAAGCTAGAGTCTTGTTTGCTCTATTGGTTCACTATTCAGTAGATTTAGGGCTTAATCCCTGTATTTCCCACTTCCCCTTTCCCCAGTGAGGAGTAGCAGGCTAGAGACAGGCTCCCCAGGCGGACCTTTCCTTCTTTCTCTTCATTAAAATCTACTACTCCTTAAGGCTTAACTTTAAGCACGCAACACTTCTGTTACCCAGGAACGTTTTTTGCTTCGGGAGTCACGGCTTATGCGCTTTTTTGCTCATTGGTTAAGTTATCTTCTTTTTCTCCTACTCCACAAAGATCCTAGTTCTGGAGCCGTGAAAATTAGCCAGATCAAATCACCGTTCGCAGTTCTCTTCCAAATAATTTTGGCCTTGGTGTGATTTTCGCAGCATGTAACGGCGGCTGCTTGATCGGAACCCCATACACAACCTATGTACTACTAGTCGATTAGAGATTGGAGCTGACATGTGGTACGGAGACATCTGGCATGGAGCTGACAAGAGTCTGAGAGTACACGTTCAAGCAATGGACAGTGCGGAAATCAAGAGCTATGGGGCTCGAACAAATGCGGTACAAACTCTTTTAAGAAGTGCTACCTATGTTTCGACGCAGGAACACAGTCTGCGGGGCAATGCTTTCTGAAAAAAAAGCAATTAATTCGGCTTAGTATCTGTCCTTGATTAGGATACGCACTTTACAAAGCACCCGTATTCCACAATCTCCCTTTAGGTCATTTTTTAATGCCAATAATTAGATGCCACAACTATCTGCACAGAAACATGGAAAAATTTGCTTCAATCACCTCATAAAGTGCGTGCGATATCATAGCATACTAATCAGTATGTAAGCTTGCCAGAAGGCTTAAGGCAAAATTAAGAAGTCATACCACGCGCAGCATTTGTTACGGACATCGGACGTTCTTTTTTCGTAGTTTCATGTTAGGAGTCCACAAAGCAGTGTACCTTATCGACGCTTATTGAGTAAAAACCTAGCGAGCACCGATCAGAGAGGTGCGTTCACCAAAGGTTTCTATGTGGTTTCCTCTGCAGACTTAGGGACCGAACAATCTGGTCAGTTCACAGGGTCTTCAGCTTGTAGACTCCTGTGCCAGGTCAAGGGTAAGGTGGAAATGTCGCACCGGGACTGAAGTGTCCGGAGAGAGATCTTTTCTGCCGAGTGAGATGGTAGGGGGCCGACACAGGCATCGATTAGGTTGTCCTGTCGTAGAAGAGATTTTAGGGCTTCAGAAAAAAAAAAGCTGTGGTCGAAGAGGAGGTAAACAGTGGCTGTAAAAGGGGAATCATGAAAGCGCTTGATCCTCTTCGGTTATATTCTTAGATCTAAAGCGGCAAATCTGTCGTGCGGTGCAAGATGAAGATTGTCATATAACCGAGAGTAGCATCACACTCTGGTAGCATGAATCTATAAAGGAACCCTTCTGTCGATTTCTCAGAAAAATTCAGAGTTAGAAAAAAGAGACAGACTCGGCTGGCAAGTTTCAATAAGTGTGCTAAGCAGCATCACTGCAGTGCTCCACTTTAAATGAGATGAAATGAAATGAAGTGTTTATTTCACTCAAAGTCGCAGAGTAGCCATGGAGAGAGGACGCCGAGCAAGAAGCTGCCTCATGCAGCTGGAAGACCGCATGGCGTCCATTTATCACACGACAACGGTTGGCAAACATGGCCGCGACAGTTTTACCATTCTAACCACAAACACGATGCATTTACAGGCATTTCAGAATACAATAAAACAGCGCGGCGTATGTAAAACTGAGAAAGATAGTCATAGCTAGTAACACTTCCTACATAATTTTTCAGTTATCAAAAAGAGTGCGCAGACTAATACATCATTTTCTCATTTTCAGCGCTATCACAAATATATTAACTAACGGCTAAGTAAAAGACTGTTTCACAAGACATAGACAACTATTACATGTCAAAACGAATTGTGCAGACAACTTTATATTCTAGCATTAAAAGCGTTCAAGGAGGTGAAGTATAGAAAGCAGATTTTTCTGTGATTTTCTTCAACTAAAACGTTATTCTGCGAAAGTATATCAAGATAAAGTGATAACGTAAAGCGTAGCAGTTGTGTAGGATACAAGGTGCGGCAAGAGGGTAAAGTCAGGAAGGATGGTGACATACATTATAAACAACAGCTGCGTGAGGAAGTCAGTTAAATGCAGACAACTTGAGAGCATTATTACTTTGAACAACATCCTTGTAGTACATGCATAGTTGTCACGGCTTGTCACCCATTTGCCGTCGGCGCGAAGTCGTCGACGGGGTATACAAGCCGGTTGGTCGTTCCGTACTCAAGCGAACACAGCGAATGAGTCAGTCACGAGAAAGAGAGAAAAAAAAATACCTATCGGCAACGACACACAAATTGAAAGAAGCACAAGAACACCATAACACTAATACAGGCGTACTTAATGTAGATCAATGAAGACGACAAAAGAAATACGAGCAATTAACAGTGGATATAAAAACTAACCCTACACAAGAATACACTTAACGGTGGTCCACTAAACAGAGTTAAAAAAAAAACAAGTGCTGGCATACGCATGGCCGGGCAGCAGCAGCAAGTTCATAAAGCGTGGAGTCGATGGCAGAGCTATCCCGAAGAACGCTGGCGAGCCGATCTCGTTTCGCTTGATGCGATTGCTCTGCTGGGTTTCCCGGGAGTCTAGATCTGACGACGGCCAGAGAGCCGGTTAAGCTAACTTGATCAAGCGCCGCCAAAAAAAAAAAAAAGGCACACGCAAGGACTTCATTGACGGTACAACTTCGATGATGTTGTTACCTATAACAGTCCATAACATATAACATGGCAATCGTTGTCATAAGAATCCCATATTGGCTTCCTATTTAGCCTGGTGTTACTCTAAACGATGGTGGTAATCTTTCTTTTTCATGATGATGCGTAGAGGTCGCAACCATGTCGTTGCACTCAGTGGACCTTGATGGTGAATTTGAATGACTTATACAGTCTATCTATTCCTTTATAGTCTTTTTTGGCAAATAAATTCAAAGTTACACATAGCTTTTGTAAGGAACGAGTAGTTGGTGATTTTTTTTTACCGAAGTTTGCTTTAGTTAGCATATGCTGAGCAAAAATGAGAAGAAGATGTTCGTCTCTGTTCCGTGAACTTCACTGCCTTCTACATCCTTTCTTGAAATCTTTGTGTAAGCTTGATGCCGTGTACATAAATAAAGAAGCCATGAACTATATCTTAAAGCATGTGAAAGCAACGATTATGACACTCGGTGGAAACACTTTAATTGGCAGGAACCGTCACGTCATGCAGCTAACGCAAAGACACCCACTCTCTCTGATGGAGACAGCGACTAATGCATTGGAAGGAATAAGATAAAACCAATTGGTAACGTATTCAGCCGCCGTTCTTTGCTTTCTTACTTTATTTTCTCGGTTTCCGCTTTTAGAGCGCAGCTCTTAGACACCCATTCCTGCGTCGAGCGTCGGCGTCATCCGTGTCCCTCGGCGTAACTGAGCGAACTTGGAGCGCAGCGAAGTATGAAAGACAGCGAGATCGAAGAGAGCGCGAGGAGGAAGGCGGAGGAGGAGCTTGAAGCGGAAGCTTGAAGAAGCAAGCGGAGGAAGAGAGTATGGCGATAGGGTGAGGAGGAAAGGGGGGTGCCGCACTCGACGAGCTTCCCGGCGGCGTCTAGACATGCGGCGAGCGCGTGCACCGATACCATATACGAAAAAAGCTCTGGTGTGGGCTTCAGGCTCATTGCGCATGCACTACTACGTCTGCGATGCCGCGGCTGCTAGCTGCACCTCACGGAGGCCACGCGTTCCCGTGATCAAGCTTTCTTTCTGAACAATGAGCGACTCAACCGGTGGAAATGCTTCATCTGCCGCTGCTGCTAAACGAGCTGCCCGAGCAGAGGCTCACCGCCGCCGCCACCGCGAGCACCCTGTAGTCCAGAATCAAATTCACAGTATATTGCTAATTCAAAACACTTAAACAGCTGCGCTCAAAATTCGCATTAGAGAGTATCGTATTCGTCGGTGAATATTTTTCGTTTTGTTTTTGTCAGGCCTATTTCCCATTGAATTTATTGTCGTCTGTACACACGACAGCGAAGGGCGAGCAGACTCCGCCATTCCATCACTCGTACCGTGTTTACGCTATTGTCAAGCGTTCAAACACGAGCGCCTTAAGATAGAAACGCGCTCGTGGGGCACATAAAGTTGAGCGTGAAGCATGCGACGAAACGCAACACACAGAAACTGTCGACTGGTCGGCCAGCGAAGCATACCGCGCATACTCGGGGCAATCTCTGGCAGCCTCGCATCGCTTGCCAAGCGCACGACGAACATGAAAAGAACCGTAGCGTATTGGACACGCGCTATCCGTCACAACTCGGAGTGGCGAGAACGCGTCGACACGTGCTAGAGGTCCTTGATGTGAGTTACGGAAAGCGTTTTCTTCGGCCAGGCTTGGTAACCAGCCTGCAAGCTATATATTAAGCATTAAGAGGCTTCTTATGGAAACACCCTGGTTCTTACTGGTCATTTGTTTCACCATTTTCTTTTTTTTCCCCATATTTGTGTGATCACCGGCCTTGTTTTGTGTCGATAAAACTCAAGAAATGCATAAAAAGGTGGAACTGTATTTGACTATACTAAATAATTGTTATTAATATTAATCTAAACACGGTGTAAACATATTTAGACACCACAAAGGGAGAAGGAGAGGTGGGCTGGCAATTGTCAGCTGAACACCTCACGCTCACTGGTTTGATTGCATTCAATTTAATCATCATGCATGCGAGTTTACTTGCAAACAAGGCTATTCGGTTGTTTACGATAACAATTCATTTCGTGTTTATCCTTCCGATGTGGTCGTGTCCTTATGGCCGTAACCGTTTCACCCGCCCATGATGATCTAACGGCGTGAGATAGGGTTGGTAGATGGGCCGCCACAGTTGCACGGAACTCTGAAGATCTTTTCAGCACTTTCATGGGAGCAGTAGAATCGAAGTGTGTCTCTTGCAGGCAATATGGAGCATACCGTATGATGCTTAAGGACTAAATTGTGCTTTCGCACACACAAAAACGTTCACCGCCAAATGTAAGGCGGTCGCAACGCTCAGACGTCTTCTAAAGATGCAGCAACGTTCTTCTGGCCCTCTGTGCGGACGACATGTGAGTCGACGATCCCAATGTACTTTTCTTCTGTGAACGCTCTGCCGTACAGTCAGCTGCGATGGTTCCTTTTTTCTCCCTTGTTGCCATAATTGTGTAAAACACAAAATTGCCTATGTGGGGCGGGCAGTGCTCATTGCTCTCTGACTATCCGTCATGCTCCAACTCTTCCTGCATGCTGCGCCGTATGTCTGGCTGTCGTTGGCTTCCCATGCAAAGCCTATGTGGTGCAAAGAACTTGGCTCTCGTAGCCCCTATCTCCTCAGGCGTCACGTGGCCGATGCCAACTTTATTCGGAAATCGCCTCTGGCCACGGCGAGATCACTACTGCTGCCATCCCTGCTGCTCGTGAGCGTCAAAATTTAAGACGCGCAGCACTTGTATGCAACACGAATCGCATTTCTCAATGCCCCATTCCTTCCCCTCAGACTAATTCTACATCTAATTCTACAAATGACACTCCAGAAAGTAAGCGCATAAATATCCGCTTCCACACGGCCGCTGTTCATGTCAACATGCACGCTCGACAAAAAGCAGCAAGGCTTCTTGGCATCCACGGGCACCTTTCGATTCATTTGCTTATTTTATTCCTGTTTTTATGAGCTATGAATTCCAGTAGGACCACTGCTGTGGGTTAATACTGTGTGTCGGACGCTCCATCAGTGGCAACAACTTTTCGCCTCATACTCGATGTGCTACCTTGGTGGAGATGGCTGCTTTATTCTCTTGGCCTTCTCGCGTTCCCAAGGTGACGAAACGCGTGAAACAAGATACACGTAAGTTCATTTGCGGTAGCCTGCTCCTTCTCCGGTTGCTACTGCCAACAGCCGCGCAGTCTGGCTGTCATCCAAGGTAAATAAGAAAAATAACCCATTTGAGGATCAAAAGCTGACTTTGTATTGAGGGCGGGTATCGGGGACGTACGAAGAAAGAAATATTTGATAAGTAAACCTAAATATACATTATTTTCGATGAAAAGAAACGCAGTTGAATCATTGTAAATAATCATCATCAAGATGTCCCTAGTTTTGTGTTCTCTGCAGGACAAAGGCTCCTATCAGTGATATCCAATTATCGAACCTGTGTGCAAGTTTGCTAATTTCATTAGCCCTGTAATGGGGTGTATTGATCAGTTCAGATGGTAGCGTCTGTTCGTAACCGAGAAGGCAGGTGACGCAGAGCAGGAGCAGCTGCTTGCCCGAACGGCTCACAGTCGTGCTAAGCACTGGCGATCCGGCTTGCCCACTGGTTGCACTGCGGGCATGGGACAGACGATCTGGCTGGCCTTGTCCTTGTGCTCGTCTTCTTCATTACAGTTACCCCCCGGTGCAAAAGCGGAGCTATCCTGGTGACTTACGACGTGGAGACCAGCGGGTCATAGAATTGTTTCAGGCGGTGAACGTGAACAACATCCCGTCCAGGGCGGCGCTTGTCAGATGTCGGTGTAAGCGGCCCTATGACATAGTTGACCAGAGAGGTGCGTTCGGCGATGCGGTATGGTCCATCAGACTGGGAGAGAAGCTTTGTTGGAAGTCCAAGCGTGGTAGAAGGCACAGACAACAAGACAAGTGTGCCGGGAGCTTAGTTCGGAGTTGTAGCGTCGCCATCACGATTGGCTTTTTGTCGTTGTTGGTCAGCGGAGGTGAACTTTCGGGCTAATTGACGGCATTCCTCGGCGTATCGGGCGACGGCTGAAACGGGAGCACACTCTGACGTATCTAGTGTATAAGGCAAAACCGTATCGATGGTATGGGAAGGATCGCGACCCTGGAGAAGAAAGTATGGAGAAAATCCTGTAGTACATTGTTTAGCCCTATTATATGCGTAAGTGACAAATGGGAGGGTGATGTCCCAGTTTGTATGCTCTGATGAAACGTCCATGGCGAGCACATCACCAAGGCTGCAATGGAAACGCTCCGTAAGCCCGTTAGTTTGAGGATGGTACGCCGTGGTAGTCCGGTGAACTATGCGGCATTGAACAATCAGAGCTTCAACCACCTGCGACAAAAACATAGATACCCAGCACCTCCACCAATCGTAATGGGGTGTATTGAACAGTTCAGATGGTAGCGTCTGTTCGTAACCGAGAAGGCAGGTGACGCAGAGCAGGAACAGCTGGTTGCCCGAACGGCTCACGCTCGTGCTAAGCACCGGCAATCCGGCTGGCCCATTGGTTGCACTGCAGGCATGGAACAGACGATCTGGCTGGCCTTGTCCTTGTGCTCTTCTTCTTCATTACACCCCACTTGATTTTCTGCTGTCCTCGACTGCGCTTTTTTTCCTTTGGCTCCCCTTCGGTAGCTCTGATGGTCCACCAGTTATCTGCCCTGCTCATCTTTACTCGTAATGTCTACTAGAACATTGGCTAGCCCCGTTTGATATCTGATCCACACTGTAATCTTCGTGTCCCTTAACGCTACTCCTAAAACAGTTAGGCTCCCAGATAAGAGCCATCACATAAAATTTGAATGATGGTTACACTAATGTTTACTCTTGAGCAATAATGCTCACGCACGCACGCACATAGACACACATAAACACGCACGCACGCACGCACGCACGCACGCGCACACCCACACACACGCACCCGCGCACACACCCACGCACACACACACAAATAAATCATTAGTGTCGCTTATAGGGTATGGTTATGTAGTGTTCTTATTGGCCTCACCATTCGGGAAGCAAGCGGCTGCAGTGAGGTAGATCGGTTTTGCTGCTTGTAGGCAGCTAAACGTACAAAATTAAACAGGTCAACAACGATGGGCGTTATGGAAAACAGATACAATCCGATTTCAAAAAGCTTAGTCTTACCAAAGCAGCAGTAATCTCTAAGTCGACTTTTAACGTTATGAAGATGGAAACGCATGGCATTATAAAACACTAAAATGTCTAGAAATTGAGGGGCTGCGTATCATGCTAAGAGGAAGATTTTGACACCATACTTAATCTGGTCGCAGATTTAAGAACAGTTAGGCGGCTTTTGTATTTCTTCGGTTTCTAACTTATGTCGTCCTATAGGTGTATTAGAGCTTTAAGACTGAGAAGGCTTCCATGGCAGCACATAAACAAAGGCCATTTTGTGACATGGGAAAGTCAGCGTGAAAGCTAGTACCTACAGTCTCTACAAATAAATCAACTAAACAATACCTCCCACAAATTACTGTTCATATGTCGTTGCTTAGCTTAGAGCACAATGATGGGCAATTTATCACTTCCTGTCCTGACACAACGGATGCAGTCACGAACACCTGCGTGCGGCGGGCTCTTCAAAAGGCGCCTATAGTGTGTATGTGCACCACGGGACGTTATGTTGCCTGAGCAGTGCGGCAGCATAGCCGCGGAAAAATAAATCATCCGGGAAGTCTTTCACGAATGACGGTTGCCTAGCTGTCTACATTGCTTGAGTGAATGGACCGTCAAAGCCGAACCTTAATTAGACGCTGCCCTATGGCTGCTAACTTCAGCAAAAAGCCATTATCCTGAAACATCGCGCTCACAATACAGGGAGCTTTCTTCAACAAAGAATTGAGGATGAGTTAGCTTTTCTTTTCTCATTAGGTTTGCGTGTTTGAATGACGACGTCGTTTCAGATAAATGTAGATGCCGCGCTCCTTTCTCTATTACCTCGGCTTTGCCGCATAGCTGCACTGTCAAGAACATAACCTGATTTACGCCAGATCTGTAATATATTCTGTTATGTCATGAAAATAACCCGTGCTTTGCGGTAAATAACAATGATTATGAAAGGTAACTTGTTCAACCACACGTCGGGGAAGATTGCCGAGCTCATAGCATAGCATATGACCACTGATGCGCCATAATCCTGGTTAAGCATGCTCCGACCATTTCGGCGCAGGAAAGGAGTAACACTCTAACCAAGTCTGGTCGTTCGTGCGAGGAATGGTGGCACGTAGTCGCGAATCGACTAACGGACAGGCACGCAGCAACCGCTCGTGTGCGTGCTCCATTTTCCCCTGCCTTAACGCAGTGCAAACGAATGCTCGATATAATCTTAGTGTCACGATAAAGACCCGCCGAAAACCTCTGGTGAGATAATAACGCGAGAAAATAACGCATGTTAAGCGGCGCACAAGATGACGTGGCTTAAAGGATAAGGAAGCGGTTAGTGAGGTCAGCAGGGGCTATGTGTGGACATGAGAAAGCAAATGTTATGTAAGACAGCGTGAGACAAAAGAAGATTTGGAAGTGATGGCCATATGACGGAGAAAGAAGCTGCTTCGCTATATGGAAGAGGAGAAAGAGGTATAAGCAGCCCAAAGGGAGTGGTTAGTGGAGTTCGTTGGCCCTGCATCGATTATTAATCATCCTTCGTTGAGCTTCAGCTGCGCAACAGCCTCCTCAAACTGCCAGGCACTAAAGCATCGTACGTTTTCTTTTCTTCTTTTTGCTTTGTTTTAGCGAAGCTTTGTTAGTCTCTTCGCCAAGGTATGGCATTCTTCGTCGTTTCCTCGATGGATACACTTGTGATATATATATATATATATATATATATATATATATATATATATATATATATATATATATATATATATATATATATATATATATATATATATATATATATATATATATATATATATGCAGTGTTTCTTTTTCTTCAAACAGTCTACCGAGCCTAAAAAAATTAAGTTGAATTGCGTCACTAGAGAATAATTATATGTCCAAACGAACATCGCTAGAAAAAACTACAACATACAAAAGAAAAAGGAAAACGAATTTGCCTACTGCTGAAACTAATTACATTGAAAACTTTTCCTAATTTACGGCAAATCGTTATTTCGGAAAGTTGAACGGAATCGTTGTGAAAATTAAAGTTTCGTGTTTCCACACTTCAAGATGGCCAAGCATACCGAAATAACTGGCATCAAATTATTTGTTTGATTTACCGAATTGCGCACGAAGCACCGCGAAGGGCGCGGCTCCGCCCTATGACGTAGTAGGGCGGAGTAAAATAAAGCTTCGCCATATACCGAGAAATAACACGGTCTGTCCCGCCATTTTTACTGAACTAACTCGGGAGTTGCGCAAAACGCCTATTGGAATCAGCTCATGGGAAGAGGGACGTGCAACGGTAGCTGCGCTTTACGCCACACTATTACGTCAGAGAGGAATAGAGAGGGAGTCGTGCTTCGCTGTATCGTGGGCGTAGTCGGCTAAGTCGAACGAGTAGTTTGACGCCAGTTACTTTGGTCTACCTGGCCATTTGGAAATTAGGAACCCATAGCTAGGATATCGCGACAATTAAGTTCCCCTTTTCATTATAAACATGTGTCGTTAAGTTTCTTACGAAGATATTAATCAACGTAATTACGTTAATTCGCACTGAATGAATCACTGCGTTCTTTTTTCTTGCAAACGACGTCCACCTAGGAATATAATTCATCTATAGAATCGCATGTGCAACTGAATACGAACCCCCATGTAGGGGCCCATTCTTGACCAGTTGCCCAGAATGGATGAGCCACTGGGACAAAAAACCTTTGAAGCCTACAATATTTTTAGATAAGCGTAGTTCGCCTTATAACCCACATTGTTCCATCTATAACCATCGTGCATCGTCTTCGTCCTCGCGACCGCAGACGTCCAACAGCTACAGACGTACTCAGCATTGTTTAAGCGCAGTGACAGACGGAGGCATGCAAGTGGCTGCACACAAGGCCGGACCTCTACACTCATCAAGCTACATGCAACAAGGATATATATAGGATATACGTAAGAGAGAGAGAGAGAGAGAGAGAGAGAGAGAGAGCAAATGATAAATGAAAGGTAGGGAGGTTAACCAGGACTGAGCCCGGTTGGCTACCCTACACTGGGGAAAGGGAAAAGGGGACGGAAAGTATAAAAGAAGAAGAGAAAGTCCCCTGTGGATATTGTTCAGTCACTCAGTCCGGATCACAGACGCTGACTCAATCCTGTAGCTTTCAAATATCGCAGCAGCGCTTTTGTGGCCTTTTGTAGCTGCGATACGCGAGGCCATGGTCCCAAGATTTTGTTCAAGGTGAACAGTTTTCTATCTAACTGGTTGTGAGCTGTGCAGAGATCTTGTCTTTCATTTTCAAAAGATGGGCAGTAGCACAGTAGATGTTCTATAGTTTCCTAGACACCGCAGGCATCGCACTCGGCGCTATCAGCCATTCCAATCAAAAACGTATATGCATTCGTGAACGCGATGCCCAAGCGTAAGCGGCACAGCATTGTTTCCTCTTTACGCGGAAGCCCTGGTAACAGCCGCAGTTGCATAGACGTAAAATTTCTGTTGCTTCTATGCGGAATAGACTAGCCGTTGTCGTTGTAGGGCGAATACATCTCTTTCTTTAGTTTTTTGCCTAAAGAAAAAGAAGAAAGACTGGAGCTTGTGTCATCTGCTACGGCGGCTAGCTAACAAAAAGTTTTTAAAAATTTGCGGGATTTAGATTAGAAATTGCGAATTTAGATTCAATTTAAGTTTCTTTGAATTAGCGTGATTTTTCTTTGTTATAGCAGCTTAATGGACGCACAAGATATATTTTTGCCGTCAGCGTCCCCATGTCTGCCGCGCTGTGCCGCTATCGAAGGCGCATGCGCATCATAGGTGCGCGGCGGGTTAGAAGGTTGCCAGGGACGCTGAGCTCGTGTGGCTGCAAAAAACGACGAAGTGAAGGACGGGACACCTTAGCTCGCTCGGCTCGGTGGTAGAGCAAGGGCAGTGTTCTGCCTACCAGTGCTGCCATCGGCGTTACGCGCACGAACGCTGTGAGCTCGTTAGCGCTCCTGCCGAGCTGCTGCGTGGGCGCAATGGTCATAGTCGTTGCGTACTTCTGCTTTGCAATCATTGCGTACTTTTTGCTAAACTAAACGCTGTTGGCGTGTGTGGTCCAGCACTTTCCCTAATTCGCAGTTATTTACATGATCGAAAACGTGTCGTCTCTATTTCTGATACTCATTCGCGTACCAAACTAACTAACGTAGGGGTTCCACAAGGCTCAGTACTAGCACCAATTTTATTTCTCGTGTACATCAATGACCTTCCAGAATGCATTACACATTCTAGTTGTATGTTATATGCTGACGACACAACAATTTATTCTTCTAACACTTCCTTGGAATCGCTAATATCTTACCTTAATGCTGACGTGGCTAAAATCGTTAATTGGTGCCGAGATAATATGCTCAATATTATTGCTACTAAATCGAAATTTGTAATTTTTTCATCCCCGCAAGAAAGTGTACAGGAGAAACCATGCATTAACATCGGTCCGACTTCGCTTCAGGCTGTTAATCATGCAACATTTCTTGGAGTTGAACTCGACAATCATTTGAAATTTACAACTCACATATCCTTATTAACCCGTAAATCAGCATATGGTATCAAAATATTAATCAAAGTTCGCCCCTATTTTCCAATACGTATATTATTTTAACTCTACTACGCATTTCTTCACAGCCACATCTCTTACTGCATTTCTTCTTGGCCCAATACCTACGCAACTCACATGGCACCCCTGCAACAGACACAAAACCAAGCCTTTAGAATAATCAGTTACAGCCATTTTTCATCTAGTGCTCTGCTATTACTCTGCACATATAATATTTTGTCAGTAGTGGATTTAAATAAATGTTCTCTGAGTGTCCTGACGTATAAATTTTGTCGAGGAGAATTACTAATTTCGTTGATCACAAAAGACCAAACCCCCCATTTCACTGGCACTCGATTTTCACACGATAATAACTACCTCCTACCGAAACCAAGGACTAACTACGGCAAATTTACTGCGAACTTTTTGGTAACATCCAATATGGAATTCACTACCACCCTGCATTAAATCATCTCCTTCCATTCATTTATTTAAGAGGAAAATTCGTCACCACTTGTTGGGAAAGTGACTGTGTTGTATAGTTTTTTGCGCTTCTGTATGTCGAATAATACTGCTAGGATCTGCGTTTTTGTTACTATGTTACTTTATTACTATACTTTATTGCTATTACTATGACTCGACTTTGTTTGTTAATACTTTCTGTTCCTAGGATTGCAACTGCTGTTGTTAACCATTTTAAGCGTACTTTTTCTATGTATTTATTGTTCAAGGTCCCTTCCCAGCCTTTGACTATATGGGACCTCCTAGAGTTACTTTTTCTGTAAAACATTTCAAGCGCACCAATAAACTGAAACTGAAAGTGACAGTAAACGGCAAGATTAGGTTATCCAGAGTTTTAGAGCGCGTTGACCAACGCCGACGTCGTTTTCCCGTCAGTCTGATCTGGTGCACCATCGAGGTGCACCGGATTAGAGTGCAATGCTGCTGGTGCCGCTCATGATGACGCCACCGTTGTGGGACGCCTGTCAGCTGCAAGGGCGCTGTTTCTTATGCTCAGAGAAAATTGTCTTGTGTGTAGCCTCGGGCCAACATGTTGCACCCGCGTATTGTTTAGAACGCCGTGCGAGGAGTTCAAGCTTAACTCTAAACCTTGCTATCCATGTCAATGGTTCGCCCTTCGAATGAAGGTGCCGATTTTTTTCCCGCAATCTTCACATAACCTGTAATCATTGCATACTATAATCTGCTGTCAAGAAATTAAATGTTGGAATATTATAAGAAAGCTGTTCCCTTTAAAATGAAAAAGGAAACTTTGCTCCTCCGTCTTTTAAATCGAATAGCTTTCTTTGGCTATTTTTCCCTATTCGTGGTCCGAGGTTTAACTTTCACTGACGATGAAGAGAGCTCTCGCGCAACCGAAAAGCAGGACGCGTCGCTGCCGCCCAAGAGCTTTGTAGCGTCTTAAGGATTCTGTGGTCGGTTGAGTCTCTGCTCCGCGTTAATCCGACAACTGGGTTTATGCATATTTCGCAATTTACAGTCTCTTAGAAATGATGCGTTACGCATCCAGTCAAATGGGTGCGTTCTCCGCCAAGCCAGCTGTGCGTCTCTTGACGAAACGCACCGTCTCCTCTAACCGGCTAACCACCGCTTCGCCCAGACCATCCCTCAATATGTGTGGGACCTGCACGGTTTTAAAGCGGATGATCGGAAGAATGGCTGGCCTCCATGGAATAAACGAGTGCCCTGACGTTTACATGGTTGGGGTCGTTTCCTCCATGGGCTCAGCTGGGGCAGTGGTAGCTCCCGCGAAATGTATCATAATGCAATTCAAGGCATCGCCTATTTCGTCACCAATGACTGCAAATCTTTCAGCTATCACTGCTAATGTGGAATTCACTGCTCAGAAATCATCACTGAGAGTCATGGCCCATTTTTTGAGGCTCCGGTGTCCAGTTTATTCTGTCACCATTCTATAATGGACCTAATGAACAACTCGCCGCTGACATCTGACACCTGATCGACGAGGTACACAAAATCGTCAGTGGATACCTTGCCACTCTGTTATTTCTGTATGGTAATGACAGTGCGAATGAAGCTGTCTGATTTGCCCACGACGTCGTCCTTTACATATCGATACCAGTGTCGAAAACCAATGTTGCTACAGAGTTTCGTTCACGCGTGCACGAGTTTCCACTGTCGCAGTGGAACTCTAAATTTACCAACGCTCGACTCCACTTCTTGTACATCCATCTGCAACTCCATCTTCCACCAGGGATACCACGAGTGTAAGAAACGTTTCTGTGCCGTTAGTGGCTCGGCGTGGTATTCACGAACGCTTATTCTTTCAATCTTTTGAATGGCCAACAACCCTGCTTGCAACTGCTGCAGCTGAGAGGAAGCGATCAGGCACCTCCTCTGTGACTGTCCCCCTTACAGCGTTGCGATGGAAAAGCGCTCTCGACTGCTATCGACCGCAGGAAAGAATCCTACGACACCTGTCCAGTTCAAAACCAGTTCAACACAGAAGAGTTTAGGCGTGTTGCTCCGATGCTCAAGGACTTGTGGACTGTTTGGCCGACTGTTAAGATTGTAGCGCGTTCCATCGCGTTCGTGTGCGTATTGTGCTTTCTGTCTATATCGTTTTATTTCTTCTCTCCTTCTATTTATGTCACACTTTATTACCTTTACCACTTCCTCAAGCACCAGGCAACCATCCGGTCTTCACACCGGCTGGTCCTATCCTCTTCTCATCATACTCCTCCTCCTTCTCCTTTCTGACAGTTATCTGCAATGGTTTCTGCATAACTTTTTTTCATCGATATCCGTGCCTCTTTTGCTGAAGTGAAGGTAGAAAAGTTGGGAGCCGTGGCAGTAAGGCTGCCACATAAGTGCTTGCTAAAAGTTTCAAACTTCATTCAATGAATTAATACGGGGCGCGTAAATCGGACAACCAACGAAACCGGTGGTAGTTCTCTGCCATGCAAGTCTAACTACTTATGCATATTTCGCAACTTACAGTCTCTTAGAAATGATGCGTTACGCATACAGTCAAGCAGTTAAGGTTTTCACCTAGCTATGAATGCAAAGTTCTGCCGCCTTAGCTGGTACATCGAGCATTGGTTAATCACTCGTACAGAGAGAGCTAGAGAGACGAAAGAAAGAAGAAAGCAAAGAGATTAAGCAGAGTGAGAAATCTAGTCTGGTACCATACACTGAGGTACAAGGAAGGTAGAAAGATTAAAAAATGTTGAGAGAGACAAAGAGCGCAGACTTCACGATCACAGCCGGTCACGATCGCCGTTCGGCATCTCAGGAGAGGATTAGGTGCAGTACAAAGAACACCAGTTCAGGTTACAGCCGTCGGTGCAAGTCTGTTGTCCTTAATATCTCGGACACAAGTGCTGACTTTCCGTCGGTTGGCGCCAAGTTCGACAAGTGACTGGCATACGAAATGCTGGCGTTTATACATAGTCAATATTGTGGCAAAGAGGAACGGAAAAAGAACTGCTAACGGGAAAATATGAAAGAAGGATCCAGTGATATATTCTGATCAACATAGCTGCACTAGCGCAGTTTAAAAAAATTTAAGAAAGGAAAGAAAATTCGTTGTTTTTAAAAAAAATACCGAAAGTCTCCACATATGTAAAGATTATTGAATTCCTGAAAGCCGACGAAAACCTTATTTACGCATACACAACTAACTATCAAGACGAGTTCTTGAGGCGACCGAGTTCGATAACGACAAGAATTAGGTAACTAAAGTTGGGCATATTTGTCGAATATAAAAAGAAAGTGCTCTCCGCCATCTGGTGAGCACAGAAGGAGTATCTGTTGGGCGCTCTTATCTTATTTTTCACCAAAATTACCAACACAACGAAAACCTACACTGAAGAGTCAAGTCATCTTCGAGAAACCTGACGATCGAAAATAAACAAACAAGAATGACTCGTACGTTCGATCTCTCATAGGAACGTCACAAATCCATAAGCGACGTTGCCGGAACTGTACTCACACGTCATAGCTGCTTGGAACAAAAAAGTTGGGTTTTCTTTTTCGGGCGAAGCGACTGAGGTTGTTACGGCGATTCCTCCGCGAATATATTGTTTTGTAGTTATTGGGTGCATAGCTATTTCCCAAGGCACTTCTCTCCTGGCTGACGTGAGATTGAAATGTTGTCGTGTTTGCGCCGAACGGTCGATCAATCGAGCGCTGCTTCGGCGAAAGGCGGTACACTTTTTTTCTTTCACCGGCCCTACTCGATCCAAACATGCGCTCTTGATTTTGACATGGTGAAGGACGAAAGCAGAGACTGTTGTGTTGATTCAATTTTCTGTGCCTCTCTCGACACGTGAGAGACTCATGACAGCTTTCTCGCATAAAAACAAAACAAAGAAAAAGAATAGCAGCTTCGACTATTCATCCAATTCTTCTAGGCTGTGTTCCTCCGCTCCATTCTCTTGGCAGCATGCTATTGATTCAAATTCCCCCCCCCCCTCCCTTCCAAAAAATTCAATTTCTTTATGCGCCAGGCAAGCATATTCGTTTCTTATGGAATGCACTATTATAAAAAAAAAGAAGAGCTGAACACTCTTTAAGACAACCATTAGCCTAGCGGCGGCGTGTAACCACAGTATCGACCATGGCATCGCTGAAAGACTTCAGTTAAATAAGCTACCGGTAACATGTCACATCGCCCGAACATGTTATAAAATTGAACATGTTGGCGCACGTATCATGTAAGTTAAAGTAAATGTCCACACTCGACGAGCAGTGCACGGTGCAATCAAGATGCTTATTTATGGGACTAGCGTACAAAGCTTTGATCACCCATACGCTCAGCGAACACGTTTGTGCAAAACTACTAATTCTGACACAAGAAATGAGATAGATTTCATACTTTCTGCCGATCCCAGCATTGTGCAGGATGTAGAAGTGCCAGATAGGGTAAAGTGCAGTGGTCATAGTTTATTGAGATCTTGGATTTACCCCTTTATGAAGAGAGAAAGAGCAAGAATAGCCAAGAAGAAACAGGCAAAATAGACGCAGTAAGGGTAAAATCAGACCAAATTAAGCTGGTGTTTGCAAACAATTATGCAGCCTTAGAAAAGAAAGATGATGATGATGACAAAGAGGTAATTCATGAAACCATAACTAGGCTGGCTTCAGAAGCAGCAGTTCAAGTGTAGGTAAGGCACCAATGCAACCAGTAGGTAAACTCTCCCAAATAACAAAGGACCTAATAAAGAAACGATAAAGAAGGAAAGGGTCGAACCCAAGAGATCAGATAGAATTCGTGGAACTGTCAAAAGTAATCAACAAGGAGAAAGTAACGGATATTCGAAATTATAACGTGAGAAAGACTAGGGAAGCAGTAAAAAATGGACGCAGCATGACATCAGTGAGTAGAAAACTTGGCATAGAACAATCGAAGACTTAGAAGCGTTTAGGTGTGAGCTAGTTGGTACGGGTCATCCATTTTAAACAGCGCCATATGTCACACAGACCAGTAAGAGCCCGGAACCAGCGCTGGCTGCCAGGAAGTGAAAGCAGGGTAATATCATCAGTAGTTTCGAAGATATAGTAAAAGCAGCGGAAGAATTGTATACTGACCTGTACCGAGAACTGCCACGCTACCTCCATTCGACACTGTAATGAACAGAATAGAGAGGCCCCTCCTATAACTACTGATGAAATTAGGGCCTTGCAAGAAATGAAACGGGCAAAAGCGGCAGGAAAAGATTGAATAACAGTCGATTTGATCAGAGATGGAGGTGATATCATGCTTGGAAAGCTTGCGGCCCCTTATACGAAGTGTCTCACGACTTCAAGGGCTTCAGAGAATTAGAAGAACGCCAACATTGTACTAATCCGCAGAAAGGGAGACGTTAAAGAATTGAAATATTATAGACCGATTAGATTACTTTCAGTATCGTATATATATCCACAAAGATAATTTTCAATATAATAAGGGCAACACTTGACTTTAGTCAACCAAGAGAACAGGTTGACTTCAGGAAGGGATACTCTACAATGGATCACACCAATGTTATCAATTAGGTAATCGAGAAATATGCAGAGTGCAATCAACTCCTCTATATGACTTTCACAGATTATGAAAAGGCACTTCATTCAGTAGAGATACCAGCAGTCAGAGAGGCAGTACTTAATCAAGGAGTACAGGAGGCATACGTGAATATCTTGGAAAATATCGAGAAAGATTCCACAGCTACCTTGATTCTTCACAGGAAATGTAGAAAGATACTTATATAAAAAGGGGTCAGGCAAGGAGGCACAATCTTCAATGCTATTCACTGCATGCTTGGAAGAAGTATTCAATTAGGGGTGAGGATCAACGGTGAATATATCAGCAACCTTTGGTTTGCAGATGACATTGTCCTGTTCAGCAACACTGGGGATGAATTGCAACAAATGATTGAGGACCATAACAGAGAAAATGTAAGTGTGGGGATGAAGAATAATATATGCAGAAGGCAAAGATAATGAAGAATAGCCTGGCAAGGATAGAGGAGTTCAAGATCGCCAGTCAGCCTCCAGAGTCTGTGAAGGAGTATGTTAACATAGGTCAATTACTCACAGGGGATCCTGATCATGAGAAGTAAATTAAGAGGAGAATAAAAATGTGTTGGAATACATACAGCAGACATTGCCAGATCCTGACTGCAAGTTTACCACTATCATTGAAAAGAAAGGTGTACAATCAATGCATTCTACCGGTGCTAACATACGGGGCAAAAACTTGGAGATTGACAAAGGAGCTCGAGAACAAGTTAAGGACCACGCAAAGACCGATGGAACGAAGAATGTTATGTGCAACGTTAAAAGAAAGGAAGGGAGCGGTGTGGATC
Source organism: Dermacentor variabilis (assembly GCF_050947875.1). NCBI lineage: Eukaryota > Metazoa > Arthropoda > Arachnida > Ixodida > Ixodidae > Dermacentor > Dermacentor variabilis. The sequence goes on from NC_134571.1 coordinate 108,012,004, forward strand.
AGAGAACAAACGGGGATATCATTCCAACTGACATTAAAAGAAGAAAATGGAGCTAGGCAGGTCGTGTAATGCGTAGGTTAGATAATCGGTGGATCATTACAGTTACAGAATGGGTACCGAAAGAAGGGAAGCGCAGGTCGAGAATGGCAGAAAACTAGGTGGGGTGCTGAAATTAGGCAATTCGCAGGCGCAAGTTAAGATCAGTTGGCGGAGGACTGGGGTAATTGCAGATCGCAGGTAGAGGCCTTCGTCCTGCAGTGGACACAAAATAGGCTGATGACGATGATAATTAATTACTGGGAAACCTTCCGTTAACTCTAATAGACTATACCATTCGCAATGAACGCCTAAGCAAGCCCCTCATATTTAGAATCAGGACGCAGAAGAGCGCGATTTAGCCGAGCCAATGACCCTACTAACCAGCGCCTTGGGTGCCAAACGTTGGACGAAGACGGAGGCGATGCCAATTGTCGTAACAGGTCAAGAGCATCGACGATGATGCATTCGACGTGATGTGGGCATAACATAATCATTACAGGTTGCTGCAAAGGCAATAGACACCGTTATGTCGGCTCGCTCTTAATGTTGCTGTATTACAGTGCGCGACCAATGTAACTGCTGTGGTGTAAAAAGTAAAGAGAAATCTTTAATAAAGCGGTCAAACGTGACAGACGTGTTTTATACACATCGCTTTATATTCATTAGCGGCACGACCACCGAGTGACACTCTCATTTCTTGCGCAACACTTCCGGTTCACGTCCTCAGACCGACCGGGGAAAAAATTCAAAATAAATCGAAAAAATAGAAAAAAATATAGTTCAGCACAATATTCATTGGTTTCATTATAGATGTGATATAAGAACATAATATTAGTTACAAGTTGAGTTACTGAAGTGTCTGAAATATTTATAATTAATTAGAAATCACTGATTACCGCACACCAATGTACAGAATCGTAGACCTGCCACGTGAGCCCGACTTTGGACAAATTCCTGGAAACCACGAAGTAGAAAGCAGAAGTAATGACGTCACTAATGACGTCACACACAAGACGGTGGCATGATATTAAACCGGCTAATTAATGGAAAGCAGTTGCCTCCGAGTTTGGTTCATGCGTTGCGTTCACCTAAAGTTAAACTAAAGAGCACCAACAACGAGGTGTGAGTGCCAGTAAGAGACACCTAAGTGAAAAATAAGGGTCGCCGATACATTTTTTCACTCTCCTCGGGAGACGCGGGAACTAGGCTATGTCATGTAATGCGGAACGACCTGCGAGGCCATTGAAAAACCAAGTCGTGTCAGGCAGCCTTATTGGAAGCTAATATATGAAGAATACAATAGACAGACCTGGGCTTTCAACAACAAAGGTTTTATTGGAACTTCATGAAGATGGTAAAAAAGAGTCACAGGCCTGCGCGGCACACCTAACACAGCCACTGCGTAAGCAGGAGGAGCGGCTTCATAGGAGATCCATTTTAGGCGCCCCGCACGACAGGATCTTCGCGGCGAAGTATCTTCGCGTCGTTTTCACGAGAACGATTTGAACTGTCCGCCCGGCGTCGGCGGCAAGCTACATACAGCTTGTGCTGCTCACTGCACAGCGGTTTGCTGAGCCCGACGTTGCCTGGTTATCGCCGAGCACTTAGCTCTACGATTCGATTCTTCAGCAGCGGTACGTATACCATGCCAGGAAGCGCCATAAAGTTTACCTAAAAGTAAACACAGGTATCTAGCCTACGCGGCGCACATGCAGCATCCCTTGACCCGTCGCACTGCGATGTTGTTGATGATGATGATTTATTGGCATCCCCTTTGATACGAGGCGGTGACAAATAGCCACCGAACCTACTTGAGTTAACTAGGTACAGCTACATGCAACATGCAACTGCTCCAAGCAACTGCTACATATCGGGACGCCCGATGGAATACAAAGCAACTGCAATGCAAAGTTTGCGCGTATCTATGCTACGCTGCGCGCATGTCACACCTCGTGACAAGTGGCATGATTGGATGCTGATCATTCAGCTGCTGCTAATGATGGTGATGATTTATGGGAAGCTCCTCTGAAACGGGGCGGTGACAAACAGACACCTAACCTGCTTGATGTAAGCAGGTATGCTCTACATGTTCTTCATTCTAGCATTTTTGTATACATATCCTTAACCTTTTTCTTCCTCGAGACAATGCAACCATTTCTTGACCAATCCCCCATAGTGGGCAGGAGCCTGACGATAGCTGCGACGGACACTGGCGGTGGCGGCGGGGGTGGTGGCGGCAGACAAGATCGCCAACCGAAACGGCTATTGGAATTAGCCCCAAACAGCTTACGCTGTAAAAATTACTGGCTGCAAGTTCCCTCCACTCCTTCTTGATGTTCTGGCGTAGGGCAGTTTAATTTCTCTTAGTAATGGTCGAATACCTATTAATTTCAGATATGTCACATGTCGAATACACGCGACTTGTGCTTGCATTTTTTTGAGTGAACAGCATGTGACAGGAAAAAAAGCAAGCCGGACGCAAATATTGGTTCGAAATATTATTTTTTATAGACATTTAGTTGAAATATGTAATTCTAGTTGAGCTCCGCCATCGCCATGCCACCACAAAACGCCAACACTTTTTTTTTACATGCTTCGAGGAAGGTGCATACCAATGTAAGCGCGAAAGGGCTAAGTTTAGATCAATTTAAATTAAAGGCATAGCGTTCAATTCAAAAGTATGCGTAAGTGAGCCAGCAAGCCGACTTGAATATGTAACCAAAATATTTGTAATCACAGTATATACAGTACAGTCGCATCGGTGCGTCGAAGATGAACAGAAAAATTTAAAAAAAGCACCAAAAGAAGACGGCAATGATAACCAGAAAGAAAAGTGTCAGAATGAGGAAAAATATAACACCATGACGCAACTATAAGGAAAAAACGAGGAGCAGTGGCACCGTTCTCTTCGCTTCCGCGGAGAAGAAATCAGGAATGGCCTATGCGGGGAGAGAGGAAGACAAAACTTGAATCTCTGCCAGCTATAACCCTTCCCGCAGCAGAGACGTTAAAAGTTACGGCTCCTTCCCTCGACTCCATCCTTAACCCTCGCTCGCAACCCGCACCGCATTGTCCTCTACGGCGAACAGACGTATCGCAGCAGATCGATGCCGGGATTGCGCTTTCCAAGAGCGCAGCCACACGCTGCGGGGCTGCATACAGCACAGTGCGGGGGGGGAGGGGGCGGAGGGGGGAATAGTCGAGAGACGGCGTGTCTTTGCCTTCGTAGAAAGCACAAGGGACAAACGGTGCCACCGCCACAGCGACACGCTTACAAAGCAGCCGATGACGTCATCTCCGGCGGTACAACAAGAACGTGCGGCTGCTCATACGCTTTCTAGTCTCCAGGCCATACTTAGTTATTTTGATTAAAGAAATCAGTTAGCCAAAAGTGCAACGCCATTCGCTTTACACGGCGAATGCAATTACGTCCAGTTCCTTCGCGCGGCGTCCCGCAGGGCGGACGCGCTCGATGCTTCCGGCTGTAGACCTGTTAGTGATTGCACAGACTAAATTTATATTGTTTGGAGTCGCCAGCGGACATTGCTCCACGAGGTACAAAACCACGTTAGCTTGGACCGATGAAGCAGGTATATAAAAAATTTCGCTTTCACGAAGCAATGTTTTTACTCCGCATTGCACGAAGTTCAACGCGCTGTTTAGACCCAACGAATTGCGGAAACGACGTCGATCTCCACAATGCGCACCCCGCGAATACTGTCGGCGACACAAAGAGATGATTATCGCGGGAAATTGCTGCGCGAATGCACACACGCACAAAAAAAAGGGGTGGGGGTGGGGGGACAGCCTACAAGCGGGCACGTAGGAACTGTAAGCGCATACTGTTTCTATGTGTCTTCTTATATTTCTTTGAATTTGTCCGGTAATTCAGCACGACCAAATGAGCCCGTGTGTGTTTTTTTATATATATATATGCTACATTTCGACTCTTTTGTATTGCAAGGCACCTCCAGCTTTTTCACTGTACGTGCGTGGCTTCCTTCTCACAACAGAAACCCCAAGCGAAGCTTCACCTCCTGTGTTACAAAACAATTTTCTCCTTCGAGCCCGTATAAGTGAAATTTCTATGGCATTGTCCCTGCAGGGATCTCCTTGCAGGGATCTACAGCGTCGTTAGGCTGTCACCGTAGTTGCATAAGGCTACCATCGTATCGCGAGTGTCTTTTATGGCTCCTTTAAGGACGAAGGCCTCTTCCAGCTACCTCCAATTACTCTTGTGAACTCGATACTACGCCTGCCAATTCCCCCTTCTCATCCATTCAAGTAATCCTATGACGTCACCGACTGCATTTTCTTCCCTTGGTTCCCCGCTTCCCCCCCGATAAGCTCCCGGTCAAGCGCTTTGCGCCTTCGCGTGGTCTGCCCTACTCCATAAAGTGCGTAGCGTTCGTTTTATTGATTCTTTCTTTCTTTTACACTTGTGAGCTATGGTTGACCGAAGAGTACCGGGGCCTCCGCACGGGCCGAGCAACTTCCCGTTGTTTTAGACTTCTGATGATACTGAGCAGGATTAGAAAATTTACAATTAAAAGGTGCATCGAAATTCTTAAAAAAATATGAAAGAAATGTTTCTTTCTTTTCGGAAGCGTTCATTCCAAGCTCCTGTACGCCGGGTTACATTAGTGCACTCAGAGAAATCCACTGGTTGAGTAAGCCATCGCAAAATCTACGATGTACTTGTGAAGCACCGAGAGAGATCCATCATCGCTATCTTTCGTGCTGCAAATGCACCGGTTGAATATCGTGAGAATTACCCGAAGAACGAATAGCAATAAGAAATGAACTGTTATAAAACGATGTTAAATATATCAATTCCTTTTGAAGCGCCAGCAACACCCTGCTCCGCCAACAGCACTCTGCTGGACGACGTAGAATTTCAGTGTCGATATATCTTTTCCATTGCGCTTTGGGAGGCTACGGACAGAGAAAAACTTTGAGGCCATTCATGTGCTTCTGTATTACTGCTCCGCTGACTGGTCATGAGCTTTGCAATTCAGACTTGCGAAACTCTCGGGTCATGTGTCAACGCCGCTCCAGAAACAGTCTGCCAGAAAAGAAGAATTAGCAGAAGTGAAATGTCGTCCAGCACGCTACAAGCGTCAGCTAATGACGATGAATAGTTTCAAAAAGAGCGTTAGCACATAACACTTGGTTTTTTTTTGTTCACAGGAAGCAACGGTCACGTGAGAACCTAAACCTGGTATTCAGAGTTCGGCAGGCCAATAAGTGAGGTTCCTGACCGTGTACTCTCATCAGAAATTTTGCTCACTTAGATTACATGCGCGAACAATCCTTTGCTACTCCATACGTCGAAACCTGGCTTGCGTCTGTCAAGCTTAGACAGAGCCTTACTATTATATAAATAAACAGAAAGCGGCAGTGTACCACTGCGGGCGCCTTTTAATCAACGCTGCTGTTGCTGTTATGCTTTACATCACCTTTATTTCGCCTCTTGCCATCTGTTGTTGATGTCAATTCATTAAGACCTTGTTATGCGATGTATATTAGAGTCCTCACAGTCGTTAGAGTTTTGAGGGGCAGCTAGCTCATTCAACATAAACAAGAAATCGAGTGATTGAAGTTGTACTCATGGTGCGTGCCGGAGACTTAACCTGACAGTGGTGAATCGAAACGAAGCCTATGTTTAAACAAGTTGATTCAAATGAGAAATCAACATATCAAACTAAGGATTTTTTTCTTATTTTTCACTTTCTTCGGCCCTCCTCTATCTAGTGTACTTCTTCTTCCTCTCCATTTTTGTTGCAAAGTAGGAAGTAGGCGAACATTTCAATGCCGGCAAATTACTAAGTAGCTTTTAAATAAATATCTCTCTCTCTCTCTCTCTTTCGTTCCTTACGAGCTGTCGTCCCGATCTTTGGCAGAATCTCCTGTTGAACGGAGGACCCTCAGCACTCGTCTAATGAACATCAGCTTTCACTTTTTGATATCGTAAAAATGCCAGCCCGTAGGTGTTGAAGACAGAAAGCACAGACTAGAAGTGCCGGCCAGCTGAAGGTTTCTGCTGCCACAGCAGAACCCATTCGAGGAATGGAAATGTAACTACATTCCGTCGCCTAATAAAAACAATTGCGTCGAGATCCTAAAAAAAAGAAAAACCATCGAAGGGAACTACCACTGAGGAGCTCGTAGGCGGTGAGAAGAAAAAGGGGACATAGCTAGCAAGCGGGGCAAGTTAGCGGGACATACTTCTTCCTTCGGGACCGATCACCCATCCAAGGAAGGCTCTCAGGGTGTGTTGCGGAGAATAAGAGGCGACTGCCACATTGTGCTTCAATCCCAAGAACAAATACATAGGAGCATGACAAATACCGAAACAAGTATAAACGCGGTATCCTGAAAGTAAAGGATGAAAGCAATGTTTTGATGGAGGCCGAGCTCCCAGTGCAACAGCTGTGCCAACAGTAGAAAAGTATGCCGTTCAACAGAAAGAATAAAACGAAAGGCGCTGACCAAGCCGTGAGTGATATAACAAACTATTCTACTTCACAGAAGGCAGCTTTGGAGTGAGATGCGAAGGAAAAAGATGGGACTCATCGGCGACGGAGACGTGGCGCTGGTTTTGATCCCCACTTCTTTTTGTGTGTTTTGGTCTCGTTTGCGTTATGGTTGTGAAACAAAAGAGGCTTGTATGGACACCTTCGACAGGCAATGTCGGTGACCTGTTTGCAGAAGAGCAGTTGGTATAGCCTGGCTAATTGCATTGTGGGTAGCAAAATTTCACCAATATCGATTAGCCTTTCTTGTTTCAGCGACAAGGTTTCATTCCCTATCTGTGAGCGGTGCATGCGCATTAGGTTTCTTGGCTTGGTGCCAGGTACAAGACATGACCTCGATAAAATGAATCCAACACTTTGGAGGGAAGTGCCGTAAGAGGACCCAGGTCTTCCTTACGGCATCTAACCTATCCGAAGAAATGATCATCAATGAGTGGACTAATCAATCTGCCCTGGAAGCACTGTACGAGAGAGCTATTCTTATAAACTGATGACTGCTGGCTGAATTGCTTTGGTTTAGATAAACTGGTTGACTTACCGACTGCGCTTTAAAGTGCCAAAACTTCAAGTCGGGCTACGAAAGACGTCGTAGCCAGCTCAGTGTTATAGTTTCTCTTGGTGGAGCCTATTAGTAAAACTAGCTGAAACTGATCTTTGATAACAGCTGTCTGGGATCCTCCCATCGTGTTGTGGTGACAGTATTGATAATTTCACCATGATCTCGCCGCTGACGCTACTTGATGACACTACTTATGCGCTTGTGACTTGTGGTATAGTATGTGCCATGCCTCTTGTTATTTTACTCTTGTTTTCTTCTTTTTTTCCTTTTTTATGTATTGTTTGGGATTTTACGATGGCCAGCACTGAATACGCCTTACTTCGTATTTTTCTTTATTTAAAAACAACGAACCGTATTGCTGTATTGTAATGCTCCAGAATAACTTTGATTACGCGGTATTCATTGTCGAGCGCGCGGCAAGCTCACCTGATTAGTGTTTTCTTGAGATGGAAAAATAAAAACTTAAGAGCTGTACTTGTCCTGTAGAAAGAAGACGACGCTTTAAGGACAGAATTATTATGTGTAGTCGTCTTTCCAGCTCAGTTAAAGTACCAGAAACTAGCCTAGCCTATATTTTTATGGTTGTTAAGCTTGTTTTTTTGCTTGCGTTTGTTCTTTCTTCTACTGTGAACAGTCCTTATACATGTACCTACTCTCATGTGCTCGTATGAGTGCCATGTTCTCAGAATCATTGTTATCTTGTTCCTTCTAGTCTCCCGGTAGATTTTTGCCCTGGGCCAAGCCAGGAGTCTACTTTCTACTTCAGCCAGTGCTCGAAATAAAAAAACGATTTATTGCCAGACTATATGAATGAATGAATGGATGACAGAGGAGTTCTGAGCTGGCAAGTCGACACATTTATTCTAAAGGCTAGAAACAGTGCATGAAGCATGACCTGCACTTCGTGGCTTTCACCGTCTGTCGCCCTTTTTGCGCTGCTTTGAGTCCTCCAAAAATTACATAAATAACAGAAAACTAAAAAAGTTGCCACGAAAAAGGTTAGTTGACATGGTCATAGAGAAGAAGGAAGCTAATTTCTTGCCAAGTGCTCTCAAAAAAACACAACAAGAATTGGAGCATGCGTGGATTAATTTTTTTCTTGCCTTATAGATTAAAATTTTCTGTGGCTTGTTCCGTTTATTGCCCTGCTCAGCAAAACGATCAATGCGCCGACAGCACAGTCACAGAGAACTGCGCTACACTGTGAGATACGGTACATACATCCACATTGGCTTTCTCGTCGTCAAGGCCACAAGCAGCGAAATGGATTGGTATCGACACCACCAACACCATCCACATCGCACATCCCCTATTTTATGTAAAGAAATCCCACAGGTATCGGGAATCGCTTTCAGCTAAGCTTTCTCTGTTGTTTTGCTGTGCTCTATACTTCGCAAGTGTATACAGCGCACGACCAGATGGACATATGTTCACAGGAAAGCGTCCACAGGAAAACATGTGGATCCTATACACGAGGAAGACGGTGGGACAAAGACAGCATGAAGACACTGAAATGATGACATATATATGGCACGATGACATATAGACCACGGCGGCATAGCGACGACAGCATGATGACCCCCGAATGACTGCGACAGAAGGGCGAAGATTGAATGACCATGTGGGGATGACGATGATCAAATGACGAAGCAGGAATGGCGTCTGAATGACGACAACGGTACGATGACAGCAGGGCGGCAATAAGATTAAGATTATGGAATAGATTACGAATGTATGTCGACAATCATCGGATGGCAAAAACATTATGACGACGTTGGCTTGGTGACTACGGCATCACGTCAGTCGGATGACGAAGCGAGAATGGCGACGGTGGAACGAAAACATTGGCATCACGTTGAAGATAAAGGAAAGGATATGCAGGAATGCAGAGCGACGAATGTATAACGAGATCGCAATAACGAGAATGGAACAACGAACGCGGCATGACGACGACGGCGTAACGGCAGTGGACAGACAAATTTAAGTTAAGGCGATGGTATGACGACGACGGCCCCATGACATTGGGATGATAATCACTGTGTGTTGTCGACGGCGTGACAATTGGATGAGGAAACCAAGGCATCATAACGACGTCCGCAAAACCACGGATGCATGAGGACGACTGTACGATGATCGCACAATGACGACGTAGGTATGCCACTAGCGGCATGATCACGATGGATTGACGACAGCATGATTACGGCCGCATGATGACGAGGGTATGATACGATGGAATGAAGATGACAGCATGAGGACGGCGACGGTGGCGTGATAGCAACGAAATGACAACGTAGGGACAACGAGAGCTGAAAGAAGTTGGAACGATGACGACAACATGACAACAAAGGAATGATCAGAACGGAGTGAAGGCGCTAAGATGAAAACGACGGAAGGACATCGATGGCGTGAGGACGACGGCGTCTTTGTGTTAGAGCTGGCGTCCGCGCTTACGTACACCACCTGCCACCCCGGGTCACCTCGGTTAGCACTATAGACTTTTTTTTCACGGGCGCCGCCATATTGTGTAGGCAGTGGTGCCACATATGGGCAGTCGGCAAGCTAGCTTGGGCGAGCGCTCCGTGTTGAACACCAGGTATACGCTCACAGGCAATTTCTGGTGGTGGTTTTCGCGCTCCCGCGGTCTATTTAGTAAGACGTGGCATTTTCGACGTGGGAAACGGTTCTGTGAGACGTATTGAAGCGATTTAAGTCAGTATGGCAGGAGTTTCTGTGGCGTTGAGGAGGACAGAGCATCCAGCGTGATGTGTGCGTGTGTGTTTGAAACTACAATCAGTCTCCGAGATCACTTGTGCATTTGCGGAATTTTGGTTCGCTGATGCGACCTTACTGCAGCATTCTCACTGCAGTTATAAGCTGTAGCTTAACTGCAATGAGTAGTGACGAAACATATGACGATCCTAAGAGCGTGGGTACGATTCTGCTGCGGAATAAATAGTGCTGTTTACTTTGACAGACGTCCAAATTTTTGTCAGTAGGCACATTGCGTGACTACCTAGTTTTTGATGCGCAAGCATCAAATGGCCAATTGAGCGAAAAATCCAGTGACTGTAGCAGCGAAACGGCACCTAAATTCCTATCGGCTGCTACGTCACGTCACGTGCCCGCCTCGACGGAGCAGGCGGGCGAATCGGAATACCTGTACAGCCATATCGCTCCAGGTGTTGCGTGAGTGGAGAGGGCATCGCCACGACGCCACGTCACCAGCGCGCCTTGAAGGAGCAGTTAGGGCGATGCGACGCCGCGGAGCCAGACGAACCAGACGAATTGCCAACCAGGCAGTCGCGTGACGCGCGCGTGCGGATGCCGCCCTCTCGCTCTTGGAACCCGGTGCGCGGTCGTCTGTATTTCTCTCTCCCTCTCTCCCACTTGGTTTAGCTGCTGCACACGCCTGCCGGCCTTGGTGGCCGCTGCTGCTTCCTCGGTCTCTCGTGGTGCAAGACGTCGGTGGCATGCGGCCTGCTTGATGTCTCAGCAATATCGTCGAAATGATTACTGTTTACAGCCAACGTGCTACTGTAGAAACTGTACAAAAAAGAAGGAAAGTAACCCGCACCCATTTATTCGCAACACTCGATAGCATACACCGCAGCACAACTCGGAAACGTTACTTGTAGCGCAAAACTTGAAGGACCACTTAGCGGTGTTCAGTTGGACATTAAGGCTTTCGCATTCACAACTCATAAGTACTTAGGTGCCCTCGGCTTTTTTTTAAAAATCAGCTTGCCGTCCACGAATAAAATTGTTTTGGTTAGCAATAGCAGTGCACCGTGCAGCGCGAACCACACTTGTCGAGTGGTTGAGTGACCGGTTGCGGAATGGGCGATCCTCCGAAGCAGTGATAGATGCTGGGTTATAGATCTGTTTGTTCTATATAGTGCATTGTACAAGCATGCGGCATGACCAAGCGAGGAATTATTGCGGCTGTTAGCAACTGTTTCTTTTTTTCTTTTTTTGCTAAAGAATAGGATGAATCATTTAATCGGTCTTGTTCATCCAGTCCTATACGACGCACTCACCCGTTTTACAGAAATGGTGTACTCACAAATAGCTGCCGCATTCTTTTTATGTGACAACCTTTGGATATTACTGCTTGAAATGAAGATCCTTGGGCCTTTGGCGTACCAGTCGATGGCACAGAAAACCGCGAAAGTGTTGTTGAAGCACTTCAAGTTGAGAGGTCTTGGCGACCGTGGGTAGGCTCAGTGCGAACCTTGACATGTGCGCGAAACTGTGCTCTCTGTAACTCCTCTCTCTCTCTCTTCGTCCCCATACCCCTTCCCCCAGTGCAGGGTAGCAACGCGGACGTGCGTCTGGTTAACCTCCTTGCCTTTCCTGTCTTCTATTTCTCTCTCTCTTTCTCGCTACAGTGCAAGAAGGCAATGCCAAAGTACAAGACAAATTTACCATGCTGGTCTATCTACCGCTGTAATCGCTGTGTTGAGTAACGCCATGGGCCTTATACAGGAGGCTAGCGTAGACAAAGCACAGTGATTTCAAATCTACTAGACTTGAAATGCTTGAGAACGATGCCGGTGGCTGACGCAAATGTTTTATAACGATTCGTGCTTAGATGTTTCGGAATTGCATTGGGTAGGCTGTACACGAGCCCACGTCCCGCGATCAGACAGTGAGAACGTTTTAAATTCACGCTGGCAATACATAGACACCGGCTCTCTTCGTCGAGGGAAGACCAATGTAGCCGGAATGGTTCACAACACATACACACACTGCAACTGACGATGCACATCACATGTTTGCGCAGCCAAGATAAATTTCCGCACACTGTAGTTACGGCTGCGCCGAAAGGCCCCACAGTGGTACTGCGGCGACCTTGTGGGAACCGACATCACGTAAATTTCACGGATAACGAGCTAAAACATCTCCAAATTGTTCAGCAGCAGCACGCGACGGTAACACATTGAAGCCGCACTGCACCAGCTCGCACAAGTCCGCGAGGAGGAAACTCTCGCCATGTCTCTCCGTTTGAGCGTGTCTGAGTGTGACACTGTATCTAAGCGTAACTCGTTGCGCTTGTAATCTGGGGGCCGAGGGCACCTCATGGTGCGTTTATGCAGCTTTTAGCTGTGCCTCCTCCATTTGCATTCAATGAAAACAAATGAAGAGAAAAAAATGCTGGCTCTCCCGTAATCCAGAGTAGATGTAACCATGAAATGGCTTCTGGCGAAGCAGATTGGTTGGAGTAATTACGACGATTACTCATAAACATTTCACAGCCACTCGCGGCGCGGCGGATGCGGCCGGCCTGGTCACACAGCGTGGCGCCATCTCTCGAAGGAGGCGGCACAAAACCCGCGCCGCGAAACTCACGGACCGCTGGCGTTGCAAGGAGCAAAGGCAAGCCTGTCTCGGCGCCCTAAGATGACAATCAAGTGTGTGGTGCACTACATTTGCCTGTTAAACGTCGCTAGTGGAAATCACATGTAAACGTTCAGCATACTATAAGTTACATCTTGAGTGATAATGTGAACGAACATAAGGAAGAACTCGGGAGCAATATTGTTTATAACTTGTTTGGATAGTAACTAGCGTGTGTAATGCGGTCCTGTTCAAAGGTTTGGGGGCAAGAGACCACACTTTGTTAAGTTTGGCTGGTTGCCCGGATGATCTCGTTTTGTTCACGCAACGATGCCCGGATGTTCTCGGCTGACTGCCTGCCTAATGCCCCTGTATTTTGGCACAAGCTCACTTGAAGGTCCCCGAAAACCGGAGCTAAACGCATTTCATGCTTAATAAAGCTCGTGGAACTTTATTAAGAGACGTCACGGTGATTTCGCTTTGGCAGGTCAGACTTTAGACCATATCTGACATTGGCCTTGGGCGAACGCGCTCGGAATAAAACTGTATGGACGAAACTGTCATGTGAAGAATTTACGGGATGTTTCAGGTGACGGGAGTAATCACCTGGTCGCACAACTGGGCAGCATGCTCGGCTGTATTCGTAGTTCACAGCTTGTCCGCCTCATACCAACGTCAACAGGGTTGTTAACGAGTCATATTTAAGGAAATTTCGGTAAGGTCGCATGAAATACTTTGTTATTTAGACTCCACCGAACCATTTCCATGAGAAAACATATGAAGCTGCCGCAAATGAGGTCGTGGGCGAGTCTCCGATATCTTTAATTTCGGAAATCTTCGGACACCTTTCAGGGCGCAGAAATGTATTGCGTTATTGTTGGTCTTCAAAGAATGCGTTCGGATGTTTAGCTCTTGAAAGTCAACTCTCAAACTTGCAGCAGAACTGCGAGGGTGTCAGTTCAAGTGCATTAGCCAGCTTTTCCACAGTCGCTTTAGTAAGCACATAAACCGTGGACTGCACCATATAGGTTAAGAAGTCTAGGCTGATTCCCACTAAGCGCTCTAAAATAAAATAAAAGTTTAATCGATAGATAAAACGACAATGGTCATTGAGCCACAGAAATGGGCACGTTTTATAGATCAATTTTTCCTTCCAATTTGAACAATCAAATGAAGAAAAAAAAATTGGGCTTCAACGAATGAATGAATGAATGAATGAATGAATGAATGAATGAATGAATGAATGAATGAATGAATGAATGAATCTTTCTATTTCAAGGTCGACGGCTCGCGAACTAACTAAGGAAACATATTCATTAATGAATTAGAAGAACAAGGGTGGCAATGGCTTTCCGACGGCAATAAACTCCTCATACAAGCGGAATAAAAAAAAACGCCCATACAGAGAATTTAAACTGCAATGAAAATTAGCTAAGAAAATATTACGCGAACTGTTGGTTAATAAGTGACTGAATTAAAGCCGAAAAACTCAGACTTGGCAAATACAGAATAAGAGACTAAGAGCATACAAATAAGTCAAGCTGCAATGATAATTAGCCGGAAAATAAACACTGCGCTAACCGATGGGTAATTTATGACAGAAAAGGATGTGGCGCACTCATGTAACGTGAAACTTTCTTGTGAAATTATGCTGCTGCCTTTACACTTCTTCAAGTGACCCGTTTTCCTTTCTTTCTTTCCTGTTCGGGAATAACAAACGTCTGCGACTTTCATTTACTCCTAAAAGCAAGGGAAAATACACCGAAAGAGACAGCCTAAGATCTATCCACGTTAAAGTCTAACTCAACTTAAGATACCACGCAGAAAAACGTTACCTTATACTGCAGATTTTAAAATTCAAAGACGTTGCATAGCAGAACATGCCTTCGCAAAGCGATAAGGGAGGGAAGCCTTACGGGTAACTAGATTGAGCACATGGGTAGGCACCAAGAATAATAATGAGAAACGTGTAAGGGGCGAATTTCTTTTCTGCTTGTAGATATAAGAAATGGGAAAAGGCAAGCACAGGGCAGAAACTTAAGATTGAGTAGATATCGCGTCGTCTTATGTCGAAACTAAAAGTTCATCCCAAGGGAGGATTTTCATGTTGATTTTAACTTTCCCTCGCTTCGAATATTCTCCAGCCGTTTGAATGATTGAATGGAGCCAGGAGGCTGGGTGGGCACAAAGTGAAAATGAAAGTACCGTGAAACTTCGCGCCAGCTACGATCCCGGGTTTAATATGGGGAGACGAAAGATGAAAAAAGCAGGATGCACCCACTGGATGTGCCAGCTTATAGTGTGAGGACAAATCACTCGATGTTTGTTCGGGAAAGGGCAGCAGGTTGTTGCTATTCTCGTTTAAAAAGAACTGTAGTCAAACTTACACAATTTGGCAGTTTCGCGACGGTATTGACAGCAATGGCAAGATTTGACGTTTCGCCTGAATTTCACGGTAAGGTGGTTTGACTATACTTGGATGGCGACATGCTGGCGCGACGTGCCACGCGAGGTGACTCTTGCTGGACGGAAGAAACGGTGCCGTGACAGCTGACAGGCTTCTCATAATGATGATCATGATGATGATGATGGAGATTATTTACCGGCATCCGCTTCGAAACAGTTAAGGCGGTGAAAATAGTCGCCTAGCCCTCTTGAGCTAATAATGTAGTCTATGCATGCTTATCAGTCTAGCATGTAGCCTATATAACCTTTTCTCTCTTCTTAAAACCGCTGTATCTACTTTGTACAGTTACCGATAACTGTAAGGAATCTGGTCCTGTCCACCTCTTGCGTGTGATTTTTTTTTCTGTGTTCTCCGCAATCAAACAAATTATGGTGATACCTGTGTACAGCGGCTCACAGCTATATCTAAAGCACAAATACCTATTAATAGAAGTGCGTATGATATGCAATGGTTTCATTATACGAGTGAATTGCGGAATACCTAGGTTGTAGCAACGCATTCATTCTTGAATACGAACGTTATGGGAAAAATCAGCAGATCCAGCGAGTTGGAATCTACGTAGGGCGACGCTTTGTCTGAGTAGATAAAGAGTCAAAACACGAGTTTGCGTCTATTGAATGTCCGCGCAAAGTGACACTGAAGGCTTTATTCAGGCACTGTAGAGAGGTTAATGCAATGCCGCCACCGCTGAAGCCTATGCACGAAGGCGAGCATCCTGGTTCTCTTTTTTCTGGCCGCTGCACGGGCGGCGGCGCCGCTGCTGCGGATGCACGGAGGCGAGCGCCATCTGGTGGTGGTGCAAGGAACGCAGCGGCGCACGTGTGGGCGCCGGAATGTTAGTTAAAAAAGTAACCTCGGTCGGCGTCCGTTCTCCTATTTTGCCCATTTAATGCACAGTACGTTAGGCTTTACTTAGTGTATGTGCCATGTGGTGACTAAGGTGTCTTTCCATTTACACTGTATTTAACTGGCTTTCCTGTCATACAATAAGAGGGATGAGTCGTCCTTCTAATCCTGCGCTGAAGGAGCGTGTATGCGTGTGTGTTGGTGTTGTATGTGTTTACCGGCGTGTATAGGCATGTGTGTGTATCTCTCTCTCTCTCTCTTTGTGTGTGTGTGTGTGTGTGTGTGTGTGTGTGTGTGTGTGTGTGTGTGTGTGTGTGTGTGTGTGTGCGTGTGTGTGTGCGTGTGTGTGCGTGTGTGCGTGTGTGCGTGTGTGCGTGTGTGCGTGTGTGCGTGTGTGCGTGTGCGTGTGCGTGTGTGTGTGTGTGTGTGTGCGTGTGCGTGTGTGTGTGCGCGTGTGTGTGCGCGTGTGTGTGCGCGTGTGTGTGTGCGTGTGTGCGTGCGTGTGTGTGTGTGTGTGTGTTCGTGCGTGTTTGTCAGTGTGAGTGTGTGCGCGTGTGCGTGGGTTCAAAATAGTGTTCAGAATTAATTATAGCATTTTGCGAGCTAAAATCCCAATCTGATTATAAGGCACGCTGTAGTTGGCGGTTCCGAATCAATGTTGACCACCAGAGCTTCTTTCACACGAGGCATCACCCTCTTAGTATAAAAGACGGTAAAATAGGACGCAGATCCCCTGTAAATATAGCTTTGCTGTTCGCATGTTAGCAATGAGGTGAAGCAAGTGTTACAGCGATTCAATTGGAGATATTGCCAGACGTAAGCCGTGGTACACAAATGTATCAATGTTCGGCAGCCAGCCCTATTTCTATTTATTTTTTCAAGAGGATTCTTTCTTTTTGTATTTCTTACATCGAATTTACTTTGCTAGAGTTGGCACTGTCCAAAACAAACCTGTCAAAGCTGTGCCTCCTTCAAAATAATATAAATTGATGCATAGCCATTTTTATGTACATTAGCTGCCCTTGTGCTTTACATTTCATTTAAGATATTGTCAGAGCATAAATGTCTCGCCTGCAGAGCTGCAAGAATTTTGCCTTGAGTATTGGACAAACAAGACATTATGAGAAATGGGAATCTTCAACACTTTGCCATGCTAAAGTACCCAGTAATTACGCTGCACCTTTCTTCCATTGCTAAAACCAAATATCATTTGAAGCTTTGAATCTTGACGTTACGTCAAAATTATGAGCATGACTTAGGACATGAGTAAGCGTTATGAGAAACTCATAATTCTCGTGCGCAACATGTCCTACGCAACATGCCATCATGGTTAGGGAAGCTGTAACAAGAGTACCGCACTTTGTCATATTAATAATTGTCATGGTACTTGATTGTGATTGGGATGTCATAGCTTCTTTCTCATTTTTAATAGAGATATATTTTAGTGCATACTGCACGTTGCATGCTGTTTATGTGTTTCTTGAAAAACGATTTCTTTGCCTCGTGCCATGACTTCACTGTCTCTAGCTGCTGCTGGCTGCCACCTTACACGACGGATCACGAAGGATCAGCGCTCGAGTTATACTCATTGGCCATGTAGTATATAGGGCGTCCCAACTAACGCTAGCCAAGCCCTTCAATAAAAAAAGAATAAATAAACACGGTGCTAGATACGATTTTAAGATCAACAGTGTTGGTCGTTAGACCTCTGACGACAGAACACGGTAGTCCTTATAATTGTATCTTACATCGTGTTTTTTTTATTTTATATTTTGTTGAATTGTTTGCCTAACGTAAACTGTGACACACGTTACAGTGACTGCTGGGTCGTGGGCTAGGTTCATCAATGTGTCACGTTTTAAGGGCAGCTTTCTTTGGCTCTTGTGTTATTCTTACTGCTTGCTTCTTACATTCTTGGTCCCACCTCCTTGGTCTTGCGTAAGCAAAACCGTCCAGCGCCATAATTTATTCAGCCAGTCTTCAGCGAAGTGTCCGTTCATACTCATGCACTTTATTTTCTGCTTTCCACCTTTCGCACCAATAGAATAATCAGAACGAGAGACAGCACTCTCTAGCGGGGCACATTGTGCGTAAGCCGATAAAGTCATTGCTGGCTACACTGCGTCCCTTGTCTATTGGATTCCAAGATCACAGGGACCTCTTAACAAATGCATAAAAGAAAGAAAATGGATAAATAAATACACGTCATGCACGAAGACGTATGATGCCCTTCTAACTCTCAGAGGGTATCAACAATTCCACATAGACGATGCCTGTGTTGGTAAGGAGGCGTAGATACTTTGCTGTCCACGCGAGAAAGAATCAAATATACGAAATAACAGGACAAGAAGGTGGGATCTGCGCACACAGGGTATGCCTTCCATGCGTGCCGAAGAGATCCGTATCCTCGTAACAAAAAAGTGGGTCACAAAGTTTGCGGCAGAGGCAGTATCCACTGGCCAAACGTAATGTCTTAACAATGTCACTGTTGGCACACGCTGATGGTATACTAAGGGACAAAGCCATCCGGGTGTCGGCCTAATGTGGGAAGTGAATGCGAAACAAATCGATGATGGGAGTGGTCTCAGAAAGAAGTACCGCTGGCCAATACCGAGGGAGGGGACGTTAAGAATTGGCGGAAGTTCATCCTTTGTTCTTCGCTAATGTCTCGTGTGCCGACAAAAAGAGCTATCAGTTACAACCGCCACGACAAGTAGATTACTGAGGCGCCCCTTTTCAAAAGCATGCAGCCTTTTTTGCGTCTTCTCGTCACGCACGTATTCTGGGGTCTTACGTGCCATAGCCACGATTTAATTATGAGGCACGCCTTAGTGGGGGACTCCGGAATAATTTTGACCCCCAGGGAACATTTAACGTGCCCCTAATGCATGGGACGCGGGAGCTTTTGCACTTCGCCTCCATCTAAATGCGGACGCCGCGGCATGGATTTGATCCCGCGACCTCGTATTTAGCAGCGAAACACCATAACCGCTAAGCCACCGCGGCGGGTAGACGCGCCTGGAAGACGCACCACGCAGCGTGGCGTCATCTCTCGAGGTGACCCAAAACCCGCGCCGTGGAACTCACGGACCACTGACGCTCAAACGAGAACAGTAACCAGCGTATGTATTGCGGCCCTGTAAGAAGTGTTGGGGGCCAGCGACCGCATTTTCTTATGTTTTGTTTGGTCGCCCGGATCATCTCGTTTTGTTCTCACAACTTCTCCTGATGTTCTCGTTTGAGGTTCCGGATAATGGCTCTGGCTTTTGGCTCAACGCAACTTGAGGATCACCGACAACGGGAGCTAAAAGCATTTCATGGTTAAAATAAATGCAGGAGATCCAACGAGTTGGAATCTATATACAGCGGAGCTTTGTGTGCTTGCATAAAGACCTGGAACACGAGTACACGCACGCACGCACGCACACAACGCAAACATACACACAAGCGCAGGCGCACACAAGTTATAGCGAATCTTTTGTTAGCAGATTTGCTGACTACTAGCGAGTACGAAGGACTAATTGAACGCATCGTGGTGTCAGCGGCAGCATGCGCATACATATATAACACGATTCGGCAAGAAGCATCTACTTCCTCATTACTGTGCAGCCGCGGATGCGAGAAGGCGAGCTTTCTGGCTCTTGTGCTTTCCATCCCCCGCACGGCCGGCGCCGCCACTGCCGCGGATGTGCGGAGGCGAGCACCTTCTGGTAGTACTGCAAGGAACCCAGTGGAGTGCACGGCGCTCGTACGGCGCTGTCATTGATTGGGCTATTCGGCAAGAGACCAGCCAGACCGCAGCCACGGTGACGAAACCTGGCGAGTTTCCCAAAGAAAAGCTTCGCTTTTAAAAATCAGGTAGGCTCTATCAGGGATGCTGCCGCAATGGGACACGTGAAACTGCTTGTGCGTGCTTCGGAGGCCATGTGGGCACTACAGGGTGCAGAAATGGCGTACCACAAATTAAATTTATTCACGCATCGGAAAGTTTGCATCTTTAACTTATGCTACGCAGCTACGGAGGGGGAATCTTACGGTTTAATTTTGCAATCGTGCTCGCACCCTATTCGTAGTGGGGCCACTTGCTTCGCAGAGAGTGTTTTCTTACAGACATTGCTTGCGTGCTCCTTTCAATGTAAATGACTGTCGAAGAGAACTAAGTACATTAATTTCAACGAAAACACTTGCTCAAATGAAGTGGCGTCTAGGGAGATAGAAATTAAACTGTAGTCCCGTGTCTTTTGTCCAGAATCAATAGTTACATATTTTGTTTTCGTTAAGCTCAATGTCAATTGATCACCCGACATCCAGGAAGCCAGAGCTGACAGCTCCCTCAATATACCGTTCTGCAGTGCTATAAGTGAATCACTCGTCAATGTAAGTGCGACGTCATCTGCATGCATCAGAATTACTGAAAAGTGGAGTGCTTGAGTAATATAATTTAGGCAAATAGAAGAAAGTAATGGACCTAGAATGGGGGATCCCTGCGGTGCGCCACATAATATATTTGTAATTTCCGATACGAACTCATTAATTATCACATATTGTTCATGAAGTGATAAATAATTCAAAAATAATTTCAGTGCATTATGAGCGAAGCCAAAGCCTTCTAATTTTCGCAGTAGTATAGTGTGACAAACTGTCCAATGCCTTTTTGATGACTAAAAACAATAACACTGCAATTACATTTTGTTGTGCGGCAGAATTATTGGGCTGTGAAAGGCTTAATATGGCTGTAGACGTTAACTTGCTTGAAACAAAGCCGTATTCTTGTGAAACTATAATACTATTCTTTAATAAATTTGTTTATTTGTTGCGAAGTTACTTATTCAAAAAGGTTGTTCACGACACTTAATACTGATTTAGGTCTTGGCACTCGCTTCGTTGGGATTCCAGATTTGTATATGTGAAGAACTTTAGCAATTTTGAGTATATGTGGGTAGCGAATATTCTCTGGGGAATGGTTAAAGACATGGCATAGGTGCGCGCAAAGGATATCAATATTTTCCTTTAAGGGACCCTGAAACGATTTTGACAATTTGTACAAACGTACTGAGTCGTTACTCTATGTATTTCATCATTAGGTGACACATTTAGGCGCTCCGCGTAAAGCATGAAATTTATAATAGGATTTTCAAAATGTGCATCGCTACTGATCGCAGTGGCGTCGCTGCCCTGAGTTTTCAGCTGCCCGGTTACCATCTACATAGCTGGCCCATGCCATGTCAATTGGGCGAGCTATCCTAGTGGCTGTCCTGGTTGGATCTCCGATAATTTGTCTAACTCTACGGTGAGCAAATGCTGTTAGCATAATAAGCGTAGTTGGAATGTTGGTTGATTTCTTTCTGTAAAAAAGTAACATAAAGGTAAAACCCAACGACAATCTTTCACTACACTCAAGCACTTCTGGCACACATCAAGTGCCGTCTGTGTTACAACGTGCTCCGTGTTGAACCGAGCTGCACGGTCAGTGTTTGTCTCGAGGTTTCTTTCCGCGGGGACCACGAATCGCCCTCGTTGCGTCGTGTGCTGCAAACGTAGCGATTTGCGACATGTCAAGCTGCGACATCGTCTTACCCTGCAAGGCAACAGGCGAGCGGAGTCCAACTGCAGTGCATCGGAGTGTGAGCCCGCTGAAATTATAAACTTAAGCGCTAATTATTAATTTTTGTTAATTAGTGATTAATTACCAAGTAGATAAGAGCTGCACTATAGGCATCGCAGGCAGTTTTAATTGGAGGCAAACTTGGCAAGTGCGCCTCGAATGATAAATTGTTTTGTCTAAACCGAAACAGCGCGAATTGGTAGGCTGCATGAAAGAGAGACATTCTTATTGAATGACAGGATGTTATTCGGCATATATCTGGCGATCACTCAGGAAATGGTTGTTGTGGAACGACGAGTCGGTTCTGATGTACTTCGCTATAAAAACGCGCGAGATAGTGTCGAGCAGCCTATATTGGCTTTTGTGTGTATATATATATATATATATCAATTCTAAATATTGTAAGGCAGTTTGTCGTGTGCGTATCATGGACACGCATGCTTATATCGCCTTCCGTTTCCCTACCACGGTTGCGCTTTAAAACCAACAGCGCGCGCATGCGATCCCATAGATGAGATGAATACATATATATAGAAAAGTATCAGTCATAGCTCTCGTAGTATAGCCTTCTGAGCCGTTTCCCTTTTCTTTTTCTTCTCTTTTTTTTTCTTTGAAAGAAGTCCTATTAGGGTTATTATAATTACACGAAGGTATTTCGCCCTCGCCAGCAGCAGTACTTGAGATAGCTATTCCGGCGGCTAGCGTCCCACGCTATGCGTGCCGCCCCCGCACCTGTTTAAGCTTTTTCCTAGACGCTAGAGCTATACAATACCCGCGCAACCTTGAGCGATCGGAAAGCGCGTTTTCCACCCTGGGCCGGCGGAGAGGGGAGATTTCGTTCCGGCCGCGAAGCTCTCTACATCTCAGTAAGGTGCCTCGCGGTGGTCTCGTGCTGAAGATGCCCTCTCGGTGAGCGCATATTTCCCCCCTCATCTTTTAAGAGATTCAATACATACAAGCATTTGTCTCGCAAACCAGATTTATTTCAAGGGAATTTCCCACGTCTCAATAATTTCTCTCGTCGTATACGAGTGCTGATTGCCGTGTTATAGTTTGTTAACGAAGCTTCCCCTCAAGTCTAAATATTTTAAGGCAGTTTTCCTAGTCCATAAAGCCGCTAGAGTTCACGCTGCTCCTCTGGCGGCCATTTTTCAAAGAAATTATGCCTTCCAACCACACAATCGACTGTCGCGGACAACATCAGTCCTTTTCCAAAGAAGTATGAGGCTCGGAGCAGGAGTTATGGCGCTTGAAAGTAACCGCTGGCTTGACGAACCAACCGACTGAGCTACCTTTTCAGGCATCATTGATGGATCACGAGTTCAAATCACAAGTTATGTTCCTTTTTTCCCCCTTTCTTTCTTTCTTTTTAATGTCTTTTCCTTCATTTTATCACTGTACGGAAACCCTCCTAAAAAAATATTTATCCTCAGTTATGTGTGGCCACACATGTGCAGGTCATAAATACCAGGTTCTCTAGCCGAGTGCCATCCATGCGGTATAACCGAGCTCAGATTGGCCCACCTTGACTGATCAAATAGGGCACCACTGTAGGTTAAATGAGGCGTACAACTCCTGCGGGACCCGCCGTGGTTGCTCAGTGGTCATGGTGTTAGACTGCTGAGCACGAGGTCGCGGGATCGGACCCCGGCCACGGCGGCCGCATTTCGATGGGGGCGAAATGCGAAAACACCCGTGTACTTAGAATTAGGTGCACGTTAAAGAACCCCAGGTGGTCGAAATTTTCGGAGTCCTCCACTACGGCGTGCATAATCAGAAAGTGGTTTTGTCACGCAAAACACCATAATTCAATTTTTAATTTAACTTCTGCGGGGACGGTAGAGTATCCGTCTCCAGTGCAAGAGGACCGTGATTCAAATCCCGGTGCCGCGCAATTCTCCACCGGGAAATAGAAAAAAAAACCGTGTGTTGAGAAAATTGCACAAACAGGCCTGGAGTGCGGCCTGATCCCGGTGACCAGAACCGGTAACGCACTCTCTCACCAGAGCAGGATTGGCCACCCTGGTGCAGTACTTGGCCACAACCTCCTATATGAATACAACAATCAAACCCCGGCCCTCAGTCCCCAGCAGCCGCGAAGCAACTGACCACGGCGGCGGTCAGATCTGTAACGCTGCAGAGGGTGCTAAGAATACCTGGCTCCGGACAGGCCGCCATTGGAATCTGAACCTGGCAACGTTTAACGTTAGAACGCTATCTAGTGAGGCGAGTCTAGCAGTGTTATTGGAGGAATTAGAGGGTAGTAAATGGGATATAATAGGGCTCAGTGAGGTTAGGAGGACAAAAGAAGCATATACAGTGCTAAAAAGCGGGCATGTACTGTGTTACAGGGGCTTAGCGGAGAGACGAGAACTAGGAGTCGGATTCCTGATTAATAAGGAAATAGCTGGTAACATACAGGAATTCTATAGCATTAACGAGAGGGTGGCAGGTCTTGTTGTGAAACTTAATAAGAGGTACAAATTGAAGGTGGTACAAGTCTATGCCCCTACATGCAGTCATGATGACCAGGAAGTCGAAAGCTTTTATGAAGACGTGGAATCGGCGATGGGTAAAGTCAAAACAAAATACACTATACTGATGGGCGACTTCAATGCCAGGGTAGGCAAGAAGCAGGCTGGAGACAAGTCAGTGGGGGAATATGGCATAGGCTCTAGGTATAGCAGAGGAGAATTATTAGTAGAGTTTGCAGAACAGAATAATATGCGGATAATGAACACCTTTTTCCGCAAGCGGGTTAGTCGAAAGTGGACGTGGAGGAGCCCGAATGGTGAGACTAGAAATGAAATCGACTTCATACTCTGCGCGAACCCTGGCATCATACAAGATGTAGACGTACTCGGCAAGGTACGCTGCAGTGACCATAGGATGGTAAGAACTCGAATTAGCCTAGACTTGAGGAGGGAACGGAAGAAACTGGTACACAAGAAGCCAATCAATGAGTTAGCGGTAAGAGGGAAACTAGAGGAATTCCGGATCAAGCTACAGAACAGGTATTCGGCTTTAACTCAGGAAGAGGACCTTAGTGTTGAAGCAATGAACGACTATCTCATGGGAACCATTAAGGAGTGCGCAATAGAAGTCGGTGGTAACTCCGTTAGACAGGAAACCAGTAAGCTATCGCAGGAGACGAAAGATCTGATCAAGAAACGCCAATGTATGAAAGCCTCTAACCCTACAGCTAGAATAGAACTGGCAGAACTTTCTAAGTTAATCAACAAGCGTAAGACAGCGGACATCAGGAACTATAATATGGAT